>NC_137077.1:94732426-95426154 GCF_951640355.1 Cnephaeus nilssonii
TTGCCAGATTTGGAGATAATATTTTAGGATTGAGGATTCTAGTGGTAGAAAAATCTATCACAGCAAATCAGTTAACTTGTATCCTTTGGACAAGGGAGTGGGATTTGGGGTGTGGTGAAGTAGTTATGGTGGCAAAAGGGTCTTTAACTTTTAACTGTATGTGACTTTATATTTTGAATTGATTATAGTCAGAATGTATTCATGTATTATTTATGTCTTTAAAGGGAAAAAAGAATCAGGTTTTTCCAAGTATCATAAAGGAAGGGTCTTTGGGGGCAGAAATAATGGGATAGCAATGATAAAGTTGTGAAAAGTTGAGTCACAGAACACAGAAAATATACATGTGGCTGGACAGTGTGAAGTGGTGGAATACAAGGCTGCAGAAATTTGTGGGAATGAATTTACTGGTACCTTGCATCCCCTCAAGGACTTTGGATTTTGTTCACAATTGGTGAGAGACCAATTAAAGTTGAAATAACATTTTAGTAATAATAATAAAGCATAGCAAAAGCATTCAAAGACATTTTTGAAAAGGTTCATCCATACCTCTGTGTGGTTTTTGTTCTAGTCCTACTGAGCACTTTGTAAAAACAGTTATAATAGTTTATGTATCACTTTGTGTTCTGCTCTTTTCCCCTAATCCTATCTAATAAAAGAGTAATATGCAAATTAACCACCACTCCACTACACCCACAAGCCACGCCCACCAGCCAATCAGGAGCGAGTATGCAAATTAACCCAACCAAGATGGCTGCAGCCACGGAGCGAGCAGGAGGCTTGGGTTTCCCCGGCAATGGAGGAAGCCAAGCTTTCCGCACACCCTGGCTGGCCCAGGCCTCCACTCAAGGCTACAAAGTTTCAATTATAGAAGATAAATAAATCCCAACAAAAATGGCAGCAGCCCACGGAGCTGGAGAGAACAGGAGGCTTGAGTTGCCCCCAGCAATGGAGGAAGCCAAGCTTCTGCAGCCCTGGCCTGCCTTGGCCTCCACTCAAGACTACAAAGTTTCAATTATAGAAGATAAATAAATCCCAGATACCAGGACCTCCGCTTGGGTCGCTTGGGGGTGTGGCCGGCCTGCAAACCACCACAGGCTCCTCGCCCAGGCCGCCCCACGCCCCAAGGGAACCTCCACCCTGATCCGGGACACCCTTCAGGGCAAACCAGCCAGCCCCCACCCATGCACCAGGCCTCTATCCTATCTAATAAAAGAGTAATATGCAAATTGACCATCACTCCAACACACAAGATGGCTGCCCCCATGTGGACACAAGATGGCTGCCACAAGATGGCCAGCAGGGGAGGGCAGTTGGGAGGGACCAGGCCTGCAAGGGAGGGCAGTTGTGGGCGATCAGGCCAGCAGGGGAGGGCAGTTAGGGGTGACCAGGCCTGCAGGTGAGGGCAGTTAGGGGTGACCAGGCCTGCAGGGGAGGGCAGTTAGGGGCAAACAGGTTGGCAGGGGAGCAGTTAGGCATTAATCAGGCTGGCAGGGGAGTGGTTAGGGGGTGATCAGGCTGGCAGGCAGAAGCAGTTAGGGGCAATCAGGAAGGCAGGCAGGCGAGCAGTTGGGAGCCAGCAGTCCTAGATTGTGAGAGGGATGTCCGACTGCCCGTTTAGGCCTGATTCTACTGGGATCGGGTCTAAACGGGCAGTCGGACATCCCTCGAGGGGTCCCAGATTGGAGAGGGTGCAGGCTGGGCTGAGGGACACCTCCCCCTCTCCTGTGCACGAATTTCATGCACCGGGCCTCCAGTCTTGTAATAATTTTTTATGTTACTGTGGAAGAGTTTAAGTAAGGGAATGACATGATCAGCTTTGTCTTTTAAAAAGATAATCTGGCATCACTAGGGAAGATGGACTTGATGGAAGAGAATCAAAATAGGGTTAAGGAGTAGGGACTGTGTTTAAGAGATGTTTAGGAGGTCCTGCCCATGAGAAGACAGTTCTAGCAAACATGAAAGTACCCCCCTAAATCCCCATTGTAAGTTGAGAGCAAGCCTTTCCCATCAGCCAAATAGAAATACTGCCTTATTCCTCCTGTAAAGCTCCCCTCTGCCTTCAACATTTTGTATAAGTCTCAGAGACCTGGTTTCATTTTGAAGTAGGCTGAGCTCTGAGTCTTTGCAGAGACTAAACCAGTGTTGATCCATTAACAGTGCACAAAAGCATGTAGCTAACAGGGGATATTGTTAGTGCGTACTTCCTTTTGGTACTTAGCCAGTTACTCAGTGGTCAGGAGTGTGTTTGTGTGTGTAGTGATGACAGGTTTTGAAAACTTTTTCTTGAATAAAACATCATTGTTACTGCAGTAATACATATTAATTTAAAAACTCACTACATAAAGTTACTTTCAGAAATATATTTTTGGGAAGGGAGCTCTAGACTGTTCCGAGATGGGGTAAATTATGTTGTTCCCCCAGAGTCTTGTTGTTTATACTTAAGGCAAGTCATTTAATCTCTCTGGTGCCTAGTCTCCACACCTTAAAAAATGTAGGAATTTTTAACCTCTGAAATGTGTGTTATTACTTCAGCAGTATCTTTTATTTTTGCTGGTGATAAAAAATAATTTTGATCTTAGTAGTTAATAGGATAATATACTATAAGTTACATTTTATCCTTAATAGTACAGGGGCTATCACTAAGTAGGTTAAGGAAGCCTGTGAACTAGTTATCACTAAAAACAGCCTTCACTTTGAACTAGTTATCACCAGAAATCTCCAATTTGATTTTAAGGTTGCTTTGATCAATAATCAAAAGGCATTTTAATCTAGTTTCACGTTTACTTAGCAGACTGGTAGAATTAGTATAGCAGGATGAGTAAGGTGTGGGGATTGCTTCTTTCTTCCCCTCTCCTCCCCCTGCCTCTGTGCCCCTCCCTTTTCTTCCATCTTCCCCTTGTCCTCCTTCTTGAAGAGGGGACCAAGCCTTTTATGTTAGTACTAGAGGCCCGATGCACGAAATTCATGCAAGTGTAGGCCTTCCTTCCCCCAGCTGCTGGCACTGGCTTCCCTCTGGCACCCAGGACCCGGGCTTCCCTTCAGCTGCCAGCAGGCACCCGGGACCCAGGCTTCCCTCACAGTCCCGGCTTCCTCCGGAAGGACATCCGGTGTAATTAGCATATTACGCTTTTATTATTATAGATAGTACATACCATTAGAACAGATTTTAGATGACAGTTAATACTTTATATTTTTAGAGAGTTAAATCTGTTTAATATATTACTCCTGTACAATCTCACTTTAAAACTTTAGCTTCCTTTTTTATTTAAAAATAAAAACCTCAATACTGTTCAGGTCATGGAAAATTCCTCTTACTTCACTAACTCATTTAGAAAAGACTTTATTAAATTGATTTCACTATACTTTTTTTGTTGAAACAGATACATACCCTACTCTTTCCAAAAAAGGGTATCAGGTAGCTCCTTCCCTACAGTTAATTTGCTATTTAGTATTAAATCATCTTTGAAATTTTATTACTTTGTAAAGTTGCAGGGTGTTTTATATAATTGAAAGAGTTGAAAGGAACCACAACATCATAACTTAGCCAGATGATCCACAGTTGTGAAAACAGACTGATAAAAGGGCCAGAAAAAGCCTTAGGTGTGCATGGAGAGAAGCACTGCCACATTTGGGCCTTCATTAAGATTGTATATTGCTTTGCATATGTGCACATAACGTTTTTTGGTGAGTTTCTGTATTTGATCTTAATTTTTGAGTAGATGAGATATTTTAAAAGGTGGATTTGTGTTATATTGGCATATTGTCTATTTGAAAGAAACCACTACTGTCTACTGAAAAAAACACACACTATTTTGTTTCCACAGAAACCTGCTAATATTTTAGTTATGGGTGAAGGTCCTGAGCGAGGAAGAGTAAAAATTGGTATGTTATATCTTTGATAAGTCACAGTGTAGAACTCTTTTAAGACTTTTGTAGGCAGCTGTATCACTTCTAATTTTTGCTTTAATAATATGACTATATTCATGTACCTCCATATGATTGAAGCCATTTTTAAAGAGTATACATTAAAAGTGAAAAGTGTTTCACACTCTTAAAGGTGTCAAACAATCTTTAGAGACTGAAGTGTCTGATTATAAAATAAGCCATGCAAGCTTTTTAAAAACTTTTACCTTCATTAAAAATAGCTTGTAGTTGAGTGGAGGGGAGGGGGGCAGGCAAAGGGGGTATAAGGACACATATGTAATACCTTAATCAATAAAGAAAAAAAGAAAAAATAATTTTAAAATAAAAATAAAATGAAAAAATGAAGAAAATACTTCTAAAAAAAAAAAAAAAGAATGCTTAGTAGAGGTGAGTGGCTTCTATTTATGTTAGACCGGCAGCCTCACCTTTAGTCCCAAGGGCATACAGCATACTGATAATTAAACCATCAGGTCTGTTCACCTGAACCAGATTAGATCAGAACATATGCTTCTGTTGACCCCATCTAGATTAGGAATTACAAACCAGGAAAACCACTGAGGCCAGATAGATACAGAACCGTAAGTTCTAACAAGCCTTGTCTTGTAGCAGGCCTTTGCCTAATGGTAAAAAAGAAAAATTAATGAGCATTCTGTACTTTGGCATGTTTTTAATAGCTTTTTAAAAATATATCCAAACAAAATTTTACCCATTTTTAATAATTTATAAGGATAGAATTAAATTAATTTATCCTAATTGGGTTTTTTCATTGTCATTTCTAAGTTGTGTTTGTCACATTTAGTTTGTTTTGTGTGTGGGTAGAAATGTTGTAACTGAATTGGATGAATTTAAAGGCAGCAGGTTTGTGGAACCATTTAACAAAGCTAAATAGTAATTTCTGATTGCATGATTTAATATGAATAAGAATTATAAGCTGATTTGTACCACTTCTCCAACAAAGAAAAACATAGGTGTTACTAACTCTTCTTCCCTCTCCTCCTCTATAAATTCCCCAAATCTCACTTTCTGCTTTTAATTAGACTCAAATATACACTTTTATGATATAAACCTTGCAAACTTTTTAGTAGTGATAATATTTGATGCACCTCAAAGTACTCCTAGTCATTGATTTCCCTAGAGAACCAGGCCCTGTTAGTATTGTCATCAAATGATGTTAAGTCCTAACCTGTGCTTTTAAAGAATTTTGTCCAATCCAGTTTAGGGCACCAAATTAAAATATAAATTCAAAGCATGCAAAATGTAAAAGACCCAAATAGTAGTGACAGATGTGTTCTTTACTGTAAAATTTGGGGGAAACATATACTAAGGTAATCTAGTTTGGGAGTATATTTCTGTGTAATGTATATCATGTTGGCAGGTTTGGGGAGGAGGGCACTAATGGCTTAAAAGCATTCACATTTAAGAAGAAATAAACAGTCTTCTATAAACCAGTACTTAGTAAGCTGACTCATGGTTTTAATTCTTTGCCAAATGTCTTTGTTTTTTAAACCTCCATAATTAACTAGATTAGACTAGGATCTACTTCATTAAAAATATATATTAGAACAAACTTAACAAATGGTGGATGAATCTTGAAATTTTTGAATTGGTGGTATGGTAGTGATTTTTTATTCAGCATGTATTTGCCAAAAGCTATGTGTAATGACACCATACTTGATACTAAAAAGAATAGAGAAATGAAAAAGATGCAATTTTTGCCTTTAACAGGATTACACTGTTGTAGGATAAACAGCCATGCCTCAATAACTACACTACATATTAAACCATGTTAAGTACCATGAACTGTATCTCACCACAGCTCCAGCTCAGATATGAGTGATGGCATTTGTCAAATCACTTAATTTCTTCTAACCTCAGTGTTGTCATTTGGAAAAGAAGGTGATTAATTGAACTATACGACTTTAAAGTCTTTTCCAGCTTAACAAAATACTGGGACTCTTAGGTTAGTAAAATTCAACCCAAATAAATAGGGAGAAATAGTGGTGTTAACATACTGTATAGTCAACTTTTGATTACACCAGTGAACAGACTTATTGATGCAATGATGGAAAGCCTTACTCCAATCTCATTTCTCAGTGCTTTTGACCAATGCAAAGAATGGAAATGTGGCTTAACAATCCTGTCCCCAATGGTGGTGTGGCAGATAGGAAGAAAGCTGTCTAGAGCAGTGGGGTCACCCTTGACCTCTGGCAGCACAGCATGTCTCTAACCTAGGTGAAGAGTGAGTGACAATAGTTTGCAAAGAATGAAGATCTCAGACTTGTTTTACCTTTAGGTTTTGTGTTTTTATCTCCCAGAATTCAGCACATTTTCATATCTTACTAAATAACAGTGATAAAATTAGAGTAATCAATTAAATTTGTTAAAATCTATTTACTTAACGTTCTTCTTTGGGTTTTTTGTTTGTTTGTTTTTTGTTTTTGTTTTTTTTTACAGCTGATATGGGCTTTGCCCGATTATTTAATTCACCTTTGAAGCCTTTAGCAGATTTGGATCCAGTAGTCGTAACATTCTGGTACCGAGCTCCAGAATTACTTCTTGGAGCAAGACATTATACCAAAGCTATTGGTGAGTAGAACTAATTAAGATTCTGTGATGTTTTCAAATTGACTTTATTGTTGTAAAATATAAGTATATCTATATATTTTTTAATTAAGAAACAGAAAATTATAAAAGTAAGAGCAAAAACTAACCTAAAATTATACTACCTAGAAATATCATCATTGGCATTAGGGGTCTATCATTCCAGACTACCTCTCTGATAGATAAATAGATATTAAAAACATTTTAAATAATATGAGATCATACTATGCATTCTAAGTAAAAAGTATTTTAAATTTTACTTGAAAGGAGAAATAAGCACAACAAAATGTCTAAGTCATTGAACTTCAGACAATTATTTTTTTCAAATATTAGTTCCTAAAAGATTCCCTTAAAGTTAAGGGAAAAAATATTTTTAAAAGTAGTAATCTAGAATATCTTAATTCACTTTAAAATTTTTATAGTATTGGTCACCTCCCTATTATGACGGATGAGGAAATTAGTGCTTTTATACTTCTCCCCCACCTACCTCTCATTTTAGAAGCTATATTAGTAATATCATTAGTAATATCACTTTGTTGATTATTTCAGCCTTTAATTTCTGTTTGCAAGTCATAATTCCCATGGTTTAACTTAGATCGGATATTGTAATAGATTCAGTGTTCAGCTACCATAGTCCTTTTACCACAGGTTTATGTGCTTTGCCTCTTTTTGCCTTTATTGTGTGTTTTTACTGGTTACTTAACTTGTTCTGTATATGATATTAAACCTACCTTTCTTTTCTTGGATAACTCCATCCTGAACTTTTCTATGTTTTGCTCTATTATGGATTGTGTTTCATCCTGGCTTTTTCTTTCTTTCTTTCTTTCTTTTTTAATTCCTATGGGTTGGGTATATTTCTTTCTGGATTTCATTATTTCATTCCTTATTTCACTACAGCATATTCTCAAGTAACAGCCTTTAAAAGGGTATCTTAGAGGTAAATTTTCTAATTCTTGTATTTCTGAAAAATGCCTTTATCATACTTGACAATTTGTCAAAGTGCAAAATTATTTGTCTAGGTGCAAAATAATTCTCCTTCAGAATTTGATGATGCTCTTCCATTGTCTTCTAGCATCAGTGTTGCTAATGAAATGTCTCATGCCAACCTTCTTCTCATTTATTGGTATATTGCCTGGGGTTTTTATCTTTCTTAAAACAAAACAGGATTTCTCATCCTGATATTTCACAGTGATCTGCTGGCTACTTGATAGACACATTCGATCTGAAGTTCATTTCCTATATCCCTATTTCTTTCTCTCCTAAACTAAGTGTAGACAGATGTTAGACTTCTTATATTGTACAGGTTTGTTCAAAGGGTGGATTTGATATCGCCAGGATGGTAGAGAGGAAAAGGCATTCCGGGCAAGAGGAACCACTTGGAAACCTTCAGGTGTGTTGTGTGAATGGAGGATAGGAGTAGTTAGTATGGCTGGAAGATGTAATGTTTGGGAGGGAAGCAAGTTGATGTTAGAGGGAAATCATTTAAAAGGATTCCATGCTGAATGCTGTACCTTAGCTGCATGCTCCGTGTACCATTCAAATGGTGGTGAGACTAGTCAGTGGATAAGATCCAGGAGGACTCGTTGACAATCCCACATTGTTATTAAAAACAGAAAAAGAAAAAAAAATACAGTTGACCCTTGAACAACACAGGTGTTGGAGCAACAACCACCCAAACAATAAAAATTCAGCATATAAATTGGTGGCCCTCCATATACTTGGATTCCCGCCCTAGCCAGTTTGGCTCAGTAGATAGAGCGTCAGCCTGCGGACTGAAGGGTCCCGGGTTCGATTTCAGTCAAGGGCACATGCCCAGGTTGTGGGCTCAATCCCCAGTAGGGGGTGTTCAGGAGGCAGCTGATCCGTGATTCTCTCTCATCATTGATGTTTCTATCTCTCCCTCTCCCTTCCTCTCTGAAATCAATTAAAAAATATATATATATATATATATATATATATATATATATATATATATATATATATATATATATATTTGGATTCCCAATTGCAAATCGCAAATATGTACAGACTTGTTGTAGTTGGTTTTCGAAGTACAAAATCTCCCAGAGTTGTGCAGGACAATACTGCTTCCTACTTAACAATAATATTGTGTTCTAGATCCTTCTCTGTATGGTTACGTCTGCCTTTCATGTCCCAGAAATATTTTTATATATGTCTGCCTAGATCAGATCTTCACATGGCCAGTCTCTTCTTTTCATTCAGATCTTAGTCAAAATACTGCCTCTTCACAGAGAACTCCCTTGATCACAGTCTAAAGTAACCACCCTCCCTTCCTCATCAGAGTTCTGTCTTACTATCTTGATAGCATCAAACAGTGCCTAAAATCCACTAAAACAGATCGACCTGTCCTAACTGTTCTCCAATTATAGGCTAGAGCCTCTATGGCACATAGTAGTACTTAGTACTTAGTACTCTGTTGAGTAAGTGAATGAATCTTGTCCCTGGGGTCTCCTCCTGTTCTTCTCATTACTGTGGGTTTGTATCTTTATTACTTTGTTGCCATTTCAATGTATACTCAAAAAGGTAAAAGGAGAAATACTGTGATCATTTCCCCATATCAATCTTGAATCCAACATGTCTTTTCTCAAAAAATCTTTATGTTCACTACTCTTCATGCCAGCATTGAGATCACATTTTATTTTGTAGAAAAATAAAGGTAGATAAAGTTAAGTCAGCTTGATATGGGATTTCTCAACTATCTTTGTGAGTTTTCTACATATCTAAAATAATTCCAAAATAAAATGCATATATTTTAAAAAGTCAGAAGGAAAGGTAAAGATTATTGAAGGTAGTTCTGTTTTTGAGTTACATATAATTACCTAAACACACATTTGGTTATCTTTTTTACAAGTACATTCTAAATGTACTTAAAAGCATATAAACTAATATGATCCATAGCTATTTTTTCCACCTAGAAAATGAATATTTCAAAATAGTGTTACTTTTGGTAAGACATGTTAATAGACCATACAAATAGAAAGTTATTACCTAGTGTTAGCTGCTATTAACTGAAAACTTGAGGCTTTGAAATCACTTAAATAAATTAAGAAATATACTATTGGCCCTAGTCAGGTAGCTCAGTTGGTTAGAGCGTCATCCTGATATGCCAAGGTCTCAGGTTCGATCCTAGGGCAGGGAACATATGGGAAGCAACCAATAAATGCATAAATAAGTGAAACAACAAATCTCTCCTCCCTCCCTCCCTCCCTCCCTCCCTCCCTCCCTCCCTCCCTCTTTTTCTCTCTCCCTAAAATCTATCAATAAATACAATTTTTAAAAAATGTACTATCACAGAAGCTTGTGACTTTGGTTCATTATTATATTTTTCTTTTTTCTTAGTAAACTTATATTTTACTGTGAACATTAAGATTTGTATAGCCTGATATTCACTAATTCTACAATCCAACAGCTTTAATGCAAGGGCTCTTTGTCATAAAGCAAACTATCAGCAGTGAGGTAGATTCCTTTAGTCAAATGACTTTGTAATTTGGGAAAGAGAATGCCTATCTTCATAGCTTTTCCCTCTTCTTTTCACCAACATTAAAATTTATTGAATAACTTAAACTTTTGAAAACTTAAGAGAAACCAAAATGATGCAAATTATGTAGTTTAAGGGATGTCCAGTTGAGAAAATAGTATGAATATATGTATAAAATAATTTTGTCATCTTTAAATAAAAGTAACAAAGACTAGCAACCTGACTTGTAGCCTTAACTCTGTCACTCTGGAGAGTGTGTGTGTTTAGGCAAAATGAGAATTTAACCTAACTCATCTCTTAGATCCCCATCAACTCTGAAAGCTCTATGACTTTAGGTAAAAACGACTGCCTTCTGAGATAGGGAGATCACAAAGGTTACTAACTTGGGTTGAAACTCAGGTCAGTGACAGCCCCTCTGCAATGGTGCTCCCCACCTCGTGTCCACCTCACTTGGCCAAGAACAATCTTGTATCAAAACATTAGCACAAATAAAGTTATATTGGTATCTTTATTTTTTGTTTGAGAGAGAAATTACACATAAACTATTTTTCATGTAAGTTTTAAAAAATAGAATAAAGGAGTAAAAAATGAAATTTCTTCCTTGATTTTGGTCTCTCCCACACAATCCCATTCTTCCCTTCACCTATACAGGTAGCCTAAGAGTCCATTAAAGTAATCAACAGGTTCCCCACAACACAGTGAAAGCTATGTACCAAGAACTTCCGTAGCAGATTGACTTCCCTGTCAAATACTTGCAGTGTGAGCAGTTGGTAGATGAACCTGTGTGGTTGAATTTATACATAAACACCTTTGGCATCATTTAAAGAGTTAAGTCTGCTAGTGGAGTTTGGTGGATTATTTTAAACTAAAGACTAATAAGAAACAGCAAAAGAGCATAGGGAAAAAATCTGAACATCCAACTACTATGTTCCCGCTTTCTATTACAGACAGATTTTAGTGCTGTGGTCATCTATTCCATTGTTCAGAACTGTAAGCTGAATCATTACATCAAAGACAGGAAATAATAGGTTGTAAACATTGTACTCCCTGGACAAAGTTAAAATCATTTTGAGCATCTGGAGTTTTACTTTGATTGACTTTGTGGAGAGGCTGAAAAGGGATTATTAATTTTTACTTTACTAATAGTAAAGGCATCTCAAGTTTTACTAAATTATGGATTTTCAAGCTCAGATTTTTGTGGTCAAATAACTGAATGCCTGCTGATTATGTAGTATTCTATTAAATGGGAAGTATACAATAACATAGGGAGAATGAGAATTGACACTTTTATTAAGCTAGAAGCTTGTACACCTATTGATTAAAACATTATTTTTTTTACTTTTTTTTATTGTTTAAAGTATTACATATAGTAGTACATATATCTCCTTTTTTCCCCATTGACCTTCCCCCAGCCTCCCATACACCCTGTCGCATATCCTCACACCCCCCCCCCCCCCGCCCTCCGCAGTGTCTTGTATCCATTGGTTGTGCTTATTTGCATGCATACAAGTCCTTTGGTTGATCTCTTCCCCCCCCTCCCCAACATTCCCCAGCCTTCCCGCTGTAATTTGACAGTCTGTTCGATGCTTTACTGCCTCTGTAGCTTTTTGTTTATCAGATTATAATGTTCTTTATTTTCCATAAATGAGTGAGATCATGTGGTATTTTTCTTTCATTGCCTGGCTTATTTCACTTAACATAATGCTCTCCAGATCCATCCATGCTGCTGCAAATGGTAAGAATTCCTTCTTTTTTACCGCAGCATAGTATTCCATTGTGTAGATGTACCACAGTTTTCTAATCCACACATCTGCTGATGGCCATTTAGGCTGTTTCCAAATCTTAGCTATGGTGAATTGTGCTGCTATGAACATAGGGGTGCATATATCCTTTCTGATTGGTGTTTCTAGTTTCTTGGGATATATTCCTAGAAGTGGGATGACTGGGTCAAATGGGAGTTGCATTTTTAGTTTTTTGAGGAAACTCCATACTGTTCTCCACAGTGGCTACACCAGTCTGCTTTTCCACCAGCAGTGCACAAGGGTTCCTTTTCCTCCGCATCCTCGCCAACACTTGTCGTTTGTTGATTTGTTGATGATAGCCATTCTGACAGGTGTGAGATGGTACCGCATTGTCGTTTTGATTTACATCTCGGATTATTAGTGACTTTGAGCATGTTTTCATATGTCTCTTGGCCTTCCTTCTGTCTTCTTTCTATTTAGGTCTGTTGCCCATTTTTTTATTGGATCATTTATCTTCCTTTTATTAAGTTGTATAAGCTGCCTGTAGATGTTGGAGATTAAACCTTTATCAGTGATAGCATTTGCAAATATGTTCTCCCATACAGTGTGCTTTCTTGTTGTTTTGTTGATGATTTCCTTTGCTGTGCAAAAGCTTTTTATTTTGATGTAGTCCCATTTGTTTATTTTCTCCCTAGTTTCCATTGCCCTAGGGGCAGTATCGGTGAACAAGTTCTTTTGGCATATGTCTGAGATTTTGCTGCCTGTGGATTCCTCTAGTATTTTTATGGTTTCCCATCTTATGTTTAAGTCTTTTATCCATTTTGAGTTTATTTTTGTGTATGGTATAAGTTGGTGGCCTAGTTTCATTTTTTTGCATGTATCTGTCCAATTTTCCCAACACCATTTATTGAAGAGACTGTCTTAACTCCATTGTATGTTCATGCCTCCTTTGTCAAATATTAATTGAGCATAGTGGTTTGGGTCGATATCTGGGTTCTCTATTCTATTCCATTGGTCTATATGTCTGTTCTTGTGCCAGTACCAGGCTGTTTTGAGAACAGTGGCTTTGTAATACAGCTTGAAATCTGGTATTGAGATCCCACCTACTTTGTTCTTCTTTCTCAGGATTGCTGTGGCTGTTTGGGGTCTTTTTTTATTCCAGATGAATTTTTGGGGAGTTCTTTCTAGGTCTGTGAAATATGCCGTTGATATTTTAATGGGGAGTGCATTGAATCTATAGATTGCTTTGGGTAGTGTGGACATTTTAATGATGTTGATTCTACCAATCCATGAACATGGTATGTTCTTCCATCTGTTTACGTCTTCTTCTATCTCTTTTTTCAGTGTCCTGTAGTTTTCCGCATATAGGTCTTTTACCACCTTAGTTAAGTTTATTCATAGGTATCTTAATTCTTTTGGTGCAATCGTAAATGGGATTGCTTTTTTAGTCTGTCTTTCTGTAAGTTCACTATTGGTGTATAGAAATGCCATAGATTTCTTGGCGTTAATTTTTATCCTGCTACATTGCCAAATTCATTTATTAAGTCTGTTAGTTTTTTGATGGAGTCTTTCGGGTTTTTTATGTACAATATCATGTCATCTGCAAATAAGGACAGCTTTACTTCTTTTCCAATTTGGATGCCTTTTATTGCTCCTTCTTGTGTAATTGCAATGGCTAATACTTCCAGTACTGTGTCAAACGGGTGTGGTGAGAGTGGGCATCCCTGTCTTGTTCCTGTTCTTAGGAGAAATGGTTTTAGTTTTTGCCCATTGAGTATGATGTTAGCTGTGGGTTTTTCATATATGGCCTTTATTATGTTGAGGTATGAATCTTCTATTCCCACCTTGCTGAGGGTCTTTATCAAGAAAGGGTGTTGGATTTTGTCAAATGCTTTTTCTGCATCAATTGATATGACTATGTGATTTTTATCTCTCAATTTGTTTATGTGATGTATCACGTTTATTGATTTGCAGATATTGTACCATCCTTGCATTTCTGGGATAAATTCTACTTGGTCATGGTGTATGATCTTTCTAATGTACTGCTGGAGCCGATTTGCTAGAATTTTGTTGAGGATTTTGGCATCTATGTTCATGAGGGATATTGGCCTTTAATTTTCTTTCATTGTGTTGTCTTTCTAATTCTTTGAGTTGTAGGGTTAGGTAATTTATTATCATTGTTTCTTGTTTTTTGCAGTAGGCTTGTAGAGCTATGAACTTCCCTCTCAGGACTGCTTTTGCTGTGTCCCATAGATTTTTGATTGTTGTGTTTTCATTGTCGTTTATTGCCATGATGTTTTTTATTTCTTCCTTAATCTCTCTGGTGACCCAGTCCTTGTTTAATAGCATGCTGTTTAGTCTCCATGTGTTTGATTTTTTTGGATTGTTTTTATTGTAGTTGATTTCCAGTTTTATGCCATTGTGTCTGAGAAGATGCTTGATATAATTTCTATCTTTTTGAATTTGAAGAGACTTTGCCTGTGACCCAGTATATGATCTATCTTTGAAAATGACCCATGTGCACTTGGGAAGAATGTATATTCTGTGTCTTTGGGGTGAAATGTTCTGAAGATGTCAATTAATTCCATCTGGTCTAGTGAGTCATTTAGGATTGTTGTTTCTTTGCTGATTTTTTGTTTAGAGGATTTGTCCAATGGTGATAGTGGGGTATTAAAGCCCCCTACTATGATTGTATTGCTGTCAATCTCGCCCTTGATATCCTCCAGGAGTTTTTTTTTTATGTATTTGGGTGCTCCTGTATTGGGTGCATATATGTTTACTAGAGTCATTTCTTCTTGTTAGATTGCTCCCTTTAGTATTATGAAGTGGCCTTCCTTATATCTTTTTATGTCCTTCACTTTGAGATCTAATTTGTCAGATAGAAGTATTGGTACCCTAGCTTTTTATTCATTTCCATTCACCTGAAAAACCTTTTTCCATCCCTTCACCCTCAGTCTGTGTGCATCTTTTTTCCGAGGTGGGTTTCTTGTAGACAGCAGATATATGGGTCATGTTTTCTTATCCAACCCGTTACCCTATATCTTTTGATTGGGGCATTTAATCCATTTACATTTAAAGTTATTGTTGATAGGTACTTGTTTGTCGCCATTTTCATTCTTTACCCCTGTGTTCCTTCTTCGCTGCCTATTTCTTCTTTTTACAGCAGACTCTTTAGCATTTCTTGCATTGCTGGTTTGGTGGTAATAAACTGCCTTAGTCCTTTTTTGTCTGTGAAGCTCCTGATTTAACCCTCCATTTTGATTGATAGCCTTTCTGGGTATAGTATTCTTGGATTCAGACCTTTACTTTGCATGACTTTGTATATTTCTTTCCATTCCCTTCTGGCCTGATGTGTTTCTGTTGAGAAATCAGTCGCTAGTCTGATGGGGGATCCTTTGTAGGTAACTTTCTGTTTCTCTCTGGCCGCTTTTAAGATTCTTACTTTGTCGTTGGTGTTTGCCAGTTTAATTATAATGTGCCTTGGCTTCGGTCTTTTGGGGTTCATTTTGCTTGGTACTCTGTGAGCTTCTTGGATTTGTATGGGTTTTTTCTTCCCTATATCTGGGAAGTTTTCTGTCATTATTTCTTCAAACAGGTTTTCTATTCCTTGCTCAGTTTCCTCTCCTTCTGGCACCCCTATTATTCGGATGTTGTTTTGTTTTGTGTTGTCCCAAAGTTCCCATAGGCTCTCCTCCTGCTTTTTAATTTTTTTTTCTAGAAGCTACTCTACTTGGGTATTTTTTCCTACCTTGTCTTCTAGCTCATTGATGCGGTCCTCTGCTTCTTCTAGTCTACTATTGATGCTTTCTATTGAGTTCTTCATAGCAGCGATGTCATTTTTCGTTTCTTCTTGGTTCTTCTTCATTTCTCTTGGTTCTTACACATATTGTTGAATTTGTCTTCCATTCTTTTCAGCCACCTTAGGACCATTTCTCTGAATTCTTTCTCTGACAGGTTGCTTGCCTCCATTTCGTTTACTTCCTTTTCTGGTGATGCCTGCTTTTCTTTCATATGCAGGCTGTTTCTTTGTCTCCCCATGATCTCTCTTCTCCGGGTGTCTCGTTATGTAGTTCTCTCTCTCCTGCGTTGATTTAAAGGCACAAAATACAACACAACAAGGCACAACGCACAAGGCACTGAACACAAATGTATTCATGATATTAATAACCCCAAATAAAGGTGACCACCAGAGAAAGGCGAATTAGAGGATAAGAAAGAAAGAAGAAGAGAAAAAAAAGGAGTGCAAAAATGAAATTGGGAAAAGGAAAAACAACTAAGAGAGAAAAGAAAGAGAATAAGAAAGAAGAGGGGAAAAAACTATTTATATGGGGAGAAAACTCCAGTAGAACAGCCACTAATCCCAACAAATTCCAGCAACAAATACCTAGATATGAATGCAAACTACAAACAACAACTAATATCAAGCGAGGTGAGGGAAAACAGAAGCAAAAAACAAAACAAAAAATAACAAAAAGCAAAAGCAAAACACTCTGACAAACAAGCATAAGAAAACTGATATAATCAACAATTAAGCAAACAACAACAAAAGGACAGAGAGGGAAAATATTTTTTGGATAGTGAAGAAAGAGAAGAGAGAGGTGTGTATGGACTTGGAGCAGGGAATTGGAAATTAGATATTTAAGTAGGGTGAAATTTTAACGGGGTAAAAAGAAGAAATAGGGGAAATCTAAAACAGGAATAGGGTAAGAGAAACAGGACAACAAAAGGGGAAAAGTGAGGAAAAGAGTGTTGGCATAAAGATAGAGTAAAATGGTGCTAAAGGAAAGATGAAAATAGAATATAGAACACTAATCCCAAAGTAAAATAAAGATAAAATAAAATGACACTTTTTTTAAAAAGGTAAAATAGTAGTAGTAATAATACTGATTGAAAATAAAAATGTAATAATTAAAAAGGTAAAATCAAGTGAGGAAAAAAGAAAAAAAATTTAGTTTCTTAAGTAAAAGATGAAAAAATAAATAAAAATGTGCAGTAGTGAAGGTCATTCACTTCCTCTACTGTTCTGTTTGGCATGCCTGTTTCTTTGTCAGGACAGTATTGAAGTTCCCTGCGTTCCACTGCTCCTCAGTGTTGTAGGCCACAGTCCTGATTTTCAAGCAGGCAGTACATTTTTATTTCTTATACTCCTTTATTTGTGTTTACACAAGAGTCAATTTGTGATTCAACCCCTGGGTGGCAGTGTTTCTGGATTGACCTCCGGGTCTATAGGTCCTCTCTAGCTAGTGCTTAGATTTTGTTTTGCCCGTGGCACTTAATATCGGTTTGTGAAAAGGGCCTCCCCAGAGCTGGTTCTCTGATCGCCACTCCCCGCTCTTATCCCCAGGTTCCACAAAAACAACTTTCCCCTGCTGTCTCCTAGAGTGTCCCCAATTGGGTGATCCTATGAACTGGGCTCAGCAATCAGAAGCAAGGATCCAAAAAAAAAAAAAAAAAAGAGAGAGTGAGAGAGAGAAAAGAGCCAGAGCAAGCGTGCAAACCCCAGCGCTGTGCGCAAATCTGCGCAGTCTCCTTTCCCCTTGGGTCCAAGCAGCCGGCACCCACCCCCCCCCCCCCCAAAATCTCTAGGCTGTCCTTCTGCGCCCAGTTCAGCTATGGGTTGCTTTTTAGAGTTCCCTTCTGTTAGCAGCTCTGTGGACTCCCTTCCACATTCGCGAATCACGCCAGCCCCAAAGGCTGTGGATTTTTCTGGTCGCAGACTTCCCCAGGTCCTCCAGCCCCCGCAGTGAGTGTTTCTCTCTCCTGCCCGCACCACAGACCTCACCTTCTCCCAGGCGAAATCTGACCTTTCGTGAGGGCGTGCAGAGCTCCTCTGAATCCGCGTGCTCGTGCCACTTGGGAACTGGTGTCCTCGGGTGTGCAGCTGTTCGCTGGGTGCCGTAGTTATAGATTTTCAGGCTTCTGATAACATCCACTTTCCCCTTCAAGATGGCGCGGTCTCCGTGTCAGAGCGGGTCACTTCGGGAGGGAACCCAGCAGCAGTGGGGGCAGCCCCGTCAGGGGAACCCTGTCCGGCCATCCCCCACAGTCTCCTGGAGTTTAGCTGTCCCCCAACTCACCAACAAACACTCCCCGTGCGACCACACACTCTCCCTTTCTTCTCTCACTCACACACTTTCTTACAGTCTGCCTTCCCGTTGGCAGCCATCTTCCCTTCCTCCTGATTAAAACATTATTTAACAAATCTTTTTCTCTCCCCATTTGGGTCTACTTTGCCTGGTTAGTTCAATAGCTATACATGAGCATCACAGATTTTGAGAAGTAGATATAACTTATATGTTTTTAATTTAAAGGGAAATCTTTCTAGAAGGAGGTAAGCAGGTAGGTGAATAGGAAAGGACTTTGCCATGAATTTGGTAAAGTGTGACAAAATAGGCATGATGGAAGGAGAGACTATTTAAAATGTTAGAATTTGTCTGAAATAATAGCCAGGTCAGCAAACTCAAATTCATGATTCATGTCTGCATCAGAATTTTGAAGGAAAGAAAGTTGGTGAAATTGATAAAAGTGAAAAATAAAAGAAGAGATATAAAGAAAGAGGTTATTAGGGTGAGGTTAAGCAAGGTTCAATAAACTATTTATTCTTACTTTCCTGATTTTTTTATTGTAAAATTGGTGTACTTTAGGGATGCTTAGATCCTTTACTCATCTCTCATCTTTCTTTACATATTTTATTTTCTTCTTTAGAGTTTTGCCTAGCTAACCAGAAGGATTTGTTACATTGTCTTTTAGGTGCTATGAGTAGAGTTTTAAACATGCAAGCTGACCTTTCAGCCCTTTTTGTGATCCTGCTTAGCTTGCCTATCTTTTATTTGATTAAGATTATCAAAGGGTAAAAAGAATTAATCACAGACTCCCTAATTTTCCCATTTCACTTTCTGACACTGGTGGGTGGAATGGGAATCTATATTTACTAAAAATGAAAGAGCTTGGTTTATATTTCCTGATGAGACTTCTTCGTACGGTGGTATTGGCTAGACTTGGTTCTCTAATGTAGGGTAAAACGGATAAGTAAATAATGTCATTTTTAAAAATCTCTTGCTGGTAGTGAGGGTGTATATATTTAAGTAAATAGATGATTAACTTGTTACTCTGAAATGTAAATATAATCATTTTATTTTAAATTAAATATCTACATTTCAGTTTTGGAGTTTAAGAATTCTGTTATTTATAAATTAAATTTTTTCTCTCATTTTTCCATTTAAGTGACAGCTAATAACATAGGTGAACAATCAGTTTTAATAAAAGTCATTTTTACCCCACTATAGTTGTATTGGTTAAATCATTCAAAAACCACTGGCTGAGTATCTGCTATGTGAAGAAGTTAACATTGTCATTTTAGGGATTTGTTGCTTTCAGCTTCAAATTCTAAATTGGTATATAGATCTTTCTATTGAGTAAAAATGTAATATGAATGAAAGTTAGTTTGTATCATAATGCAAATGAAGGGAATTTGTTGTGTACAGAGAAATCCATTTACCTGGCTTTTATAAGTAATTTTTATGAAGTTATAGCTTTTGTACCCATTTAAAGGTAGTATTTTACCCCCCTTTTTTTTGTTCCTATTAAATACTTGACCTTGCAAAATCACCTTACACTTGTTATATTCTAAAGAAAAACTTTGATATATTTTTCTTTATTGATTAAAATATCAATCAATTTTTAAAAAAAAATATTAATTTTTATTAAAATGTTCTATTATTTTAATGATTACTCACTTATTTTAGCCCTTTGTATTCACCATGTCTCTATCGAAATAAACCTACATTTCTATGAAAAAAAAAAAGAAACACTTTGAATGAAAAACTCTTCAAGTAGAAATACTGTTTCATTAGAATATTTGTGTTCAGTCGCTGTCTTTTTCTTGTTGTAATCACACCTTGCTAAATAGTGTTAACATGGGAGCATAATTATTAGACTTTACAAATTAAACAAGCTAAAGAAAAAAATATTTTTTACCACAAAAAATTGTACTGATTATTTTTGGCAAGTATGCCCCATTTCAGGGGCTGTTTGGGTTTTTGGTTTATTTATTTTTTGTTTAGTTTTGTTTGTTTGTGGTTCCCATGCTCCATATGTAGCTTTGTATGTATTTCATAAATAAAGTAATGTTTGAAGCATTTAAAACTCACCCAAAATGTAGCTAATAAATTGATTTAAACTTGGAATGAAGCCAGTGGGTGGGGTGGAGGTATAACAGGGAATGAAAAATTGGGGTGGGTGGAATGGGAATCTATATTTACAAACCATATTCTGTGGTATTTATCATTATAATTGCTTTGGAATTAATATGACTTATTAGGGAAAGAAAGGAAAGAAAAACACTCCCCACCAAAATAAAAATGCATTTTCTTTTGGAAAGAACCACTTTATTTTCCTCCTTTCTTTTTCTTTTTTCCTTTCCTTTTATTTTTCCTTTTCTTTTTTTTTTTTTTTTTGTCTTTTTATTTTAAAGATATTTGGGCTATAGGGTGTATATTTGCAGAACTACTAACGTCAGAACCAATATTTCACTGTCGACAAGAGGACATCAAAACTAGTAATCCTTATCACCATGACCAGCTGGACAGAATATTCAATGTAATGGGATTCCCTGCAGGTACACATTATGTTTTTGTTTTTAAATCACTGTTGTTTGAACTTAGGTATCATCATTGGAAAGGTGTATATTTTTAGCTGATAAAAGCTACTCTTACTTGATTCTTTATATTTATGACTTGTCTTAATCAAAGATCCATAGAAATAGCAAAATTTGTGGAGTTCACGTTTTAGCATAAAAATATTTATGGGTTTCCTGAACTTAAACTTGCAGGTGTATTTTTGTGTTTTTTTTTTTTTTTGTTGTTCTGTTTTGTTTTGTTGTTTAATATTTGAAATGATAAAATATTTGCAGTATCTGTATTTAAAAGGTGCCTTTAGTTCTTACCAGTGGGAACTGCAAATAAAATTCAGTAAGTATGCACTTTTGTCTGGCAGCACATATTATGCTGCCATTAATTACTTGGCACTTGAATATAAATTTTGAACCTGATTTTTATTTAGGGCACAGTACAGAATCACATTGTATTGAATAGTAGCATTTTTTCTCTATAATCTTTGTCAATAAGAACATTCTTTTAAATGTTGTATTAGAACAGTCAGAATGTAGGTGAAAGTCGAGCATTCCAACAACCTTGCTTGCACTGATTTGCGGCAGGGAGAAAGGTGTTTAGGTGTCTCATCATGGGCATTAGATCTCTCCAGCTGTATCCCATTCCTTTGTTATACCACAGAATGATATTCAATAAGTCACTAAAAACTGCCCAGTGGTCCAGAATAATGAAAATTTGTTTAAAGCACCTTTATAATTTTTGATAGTGGAGTACTTATTGGAAATTGTTTATTGGAATTTTTTCTCAGGTCACTATATCTCAAGACTAATACACATATATCTGGGAGTTTATAATTTCACATTCCTTTAGAAGGATGTTAATTATCAGTAAATGCAGAATAACTACACAGAAACTGCCTTTCTCCAAAATTGGTTAACAATTCTACAACGACTGCTTTGTTGTGATGGGAATTTCATTTATTCACTGAGTATTTACTGAGTACCTGCCATGTGCCAGGCACTGTGTTAAATATAAAATATTGTTGACTTAGATATGATTCTTGCCCTCTTCAAGCTTACATTTTACTGATCTAAGTAGACTGTTTCAAGAATATGTATGGTTTGAGTAGATGGAGAAGAGTGGCCTTTGCTTCCCACTTCTGAATGGGTCCACCAGAGAAAGGAACGTGGCTTAAGACGGGGTGGAAGTGGGAAAGGCCTTTTTAGGGGATGATTCTTTATGTGTGGTTCAACAGTTAGGATAGGCTCAGCTTATAAGGAACTTGAAGAACAGGCAGCAGAATTTAGATTTGCTATGCTAAAGAGTGAGACTCCATGATAAAATTTTGAGAACTTGGAGTATGGTTTCTGTTACATTTTAAAAAGATATTAGAATGGCAGTGGTTTATAAAAATCAATGAAAAACAAGTAACTTTAGTCAGGGAAACTAGCTGCTTGCCTATAACAGTACTCCAGGTATAAAGTGATAATAAGGAAGGAGAATAAGGGACAAATGTATCATTTTAATAGCAAGTGTATCATTGAGGGAAAAGGGAAAAGATTATCTCAAGATTTCTAGCTTGAGAAATTTACAAAATAGAGAAATTAAAGTTAGAAAATAGTTGAGAAAATTCCACTTAGGAGCTTAAAATACATATTTAGTTTACTTTAAAATATGTGATATCTGTGGAGGAAGGTAGCAAATATTTTTACAAGTAAATTGAAAGAAACTCAAACCTCTAAAGGCCATTTAAAAGCTAATGGTGCTGTTCAGCTACCGTTATAGTGCTGTGAATCTATAGACTCTCTTTTACTTTATCAAAGTAAAAGTCCATTGATAATGATGGAGAAAACAAGCTATTTAGCATGTGTTGTTTGAATAACTCTAATGCCAGCAAAACTAACTGAGACATTTTCTACCTAATATATTAGTAGCTGGGATTGTTTTTGTTATGTTATTGAAACTAGCCAAAGCCAACAGCTAATTAATGTACTAGTTATATCCTACTCTATTCTATTTCAAGTAATTATTACTGCTTACATAGAATGCTGATGTAAAAGCAATGTATTTAATAAGGTGACAATAAGGAGGTCCATATAAAAAGAAGGGTACCTTAAAGCTGCTGAGGGGAAGACATTACATTTATTATTGAAGAGATTGATTACTGATTTAACAAAGAAATTTGGTAAAAAAAAGAAAAATATTGATTTTACAAAGAGAAATAGAATTAATAATAAAAATATTTATTTGTAACATTACCCTCTAGTTATAGAAATTTAGGTAACATAAACATAGTCAAATACGTAGAAATTAGGCATTAAAAAGAAAGATAGTAAGGTCTAATTCTATACAAGGTAGAGTTGTATATACAGTGCAAGACAAGATATTTACTGTAGCTGACCATTTATTTGAAGTCTGTGCTTTCATGGAGGTTAAAAGTATAGGAAAAGTAATGAAACTGAGATGACTTTTATTGAAGTTCTTGAGACTAGGAACCTAGACAACATAAAATTTTATCAATGTATTTCACAGATAAAGATTGGGAAGATATAAAAAAGATGCCTGAACATTCAACATTAATGAAAGATTTCAGAAGAAATACGTAAGTTGGAAAGAAAATAGACCTTTTGTTGAGTTTTGCCTTTCCAGAGTACTCAGCAGAAGATTGAATACTCAACATAATAGAATATGCAACATAATATTAGTCTAATAAATAATTTTATATATTTACTCTAGTATATATTTTTTACATTATGACCATCATCATTTCTTAAGATGTTTAAATGATATAAGAAAGGTGAATATCTAATATTAGCAGCTGATTTGGATATGAGAAAAAAAAATTTTTTTTCATATTCATTACTTTCTGGAAGCATTGGTAGAAAGTAATTCTAGGCAGTAAGAGACTGAAATAAATAAGCCTTGCAAATAGCCACTTGCCTACTCATCTAGGTTGGGTAATTTTAAGCAAGTTTTAATAGAAAAGAAGGAATATTTCATTTATTTACAATGCAAGATCAGGGGATTGGAAGAGGGCAGTATATAGACTTGTAACAAATTTTTTTCTTTTTATTTATTTAAGGCTGAGTTAAACTTTTGATCCATGTGTTATTTAAGATAATTTTTGAGATAACATGCATGTGAAAACTATTCATTATATATTATTAATGAAATTATCTTGCATGTAATCAATGGTATCCATTCAAAAGTGACCAGTGTGAATATTCAGTGAAGTATAAAATTGACTTAATGCCACTCTTTATTCTGATTATACCATTTTCAATGTATACTCTATATTGATTATGATGAAAAGAATTCTGTGTGGAAAAACTTCAGCCAATGTAAAATTAACCTCAAATTTAATATAGATATCTCATAGTATTTCTCTTTCAGGTATACCAACTGTAGCCTTATCAAGTATATGGAAAAACATAAAGTTAAACCAGATAGTAAAGCATTCCACTTGGTAAGCTTTAGCAAACAGTACTAATACAATGTGTTTTTCTCCCCTAATTGATTAGCCCATTCTAAGGCTTTATTGGGTCAGTTTATATAGTTACTCAGCACATTTAGAGTACTTGAACAGTAAATGTGGAGATCCTGTTAATAAATACTAGTAAAGACATAAAAATATTTGTCCAAACTCATAGCATGATTTGACATGGTTAGATTAGATTTTCTCAAGATAGTCGTTATACAACCACAAGTCTATCAAGAACATTTAAAAAATTACTTTACTAGGTTTCATCAGTTATTTAAAAATTTCAGAGAAGAATCAAGAAGAAAATAACCCCACCATTCAGAAATATTTTTTTATAAATTATTTTGTATTTCAACTCTTTGAAAAAACTGTTCACAAAATTTTTAACTCCCAAAATACCTCTTATAAACTTGGGTGTTAGAAGTCCTTCAGTAATTGTATGTATTAATTGCTTTTTCTGGAAGAGTATGAGAGATGAAGTATTTATCAGTGTATAATGGAAAAATGATGACCTGGAAACTGAATTAATCCATGTACTATCAAGATAATTTATGATGTGGTTTTATTCAACTATTGCCAACTTAAATTTAAAATATTTCAAATTTTTTATGCCATAAAAATTAAAAATGGTTTTTCACTTTATGTGTTTTTTTTTTTTAAAAAAAAGCTATATGCCATAAAAGGGGGAATCTGAAGAATCAGTTTATATTTTGCTTTGCTTAAATCCTTTTACTCCTTTATTCCCAATATTTTTTTAAAATATATTTTTATTGATTTCAAAGAGAAAGGGAGAGGGAGAGAAAGATAGAAACATCAATGATGAGAGAGAACCATTGATTGTCTGCTTCCTGCATACTCCACACTGGAGAATGAGTCTACAACCCAGGCATGTGCCCTGACCAGGAATTGAACCATGACCTCCTCGTTCATAAGTCAATGCTCAACCACTGAGCCACGCCAGCCGGGCTATTCCCAATATTTTTAAATGAGTTTATTAAATGGGAATTTTTTTACTTTGAAAGGATTAAACTTTCCCTTATTATAGCCTAGGCCACTTGGAAAACATTTCTTCTGTTTCTACTTTCCTTCTCCTTCTACTGTTTCTACTTCTGTATCTTCTACTTATTTTTTACCTAGTCATATATCAGCAATTTAAAAAGCAGCGTTCGACATGTTATATTAACACAATATATTATTATCCAAATAATGTTTATTGTAATGTACTTACAACAGGACCCTAATTAGAAGGTAAGTTAGATCCTTCAAAAGTATGAACTTATTTATTCTACAGAATAATAATAGTGATAGATCAATAGTCATGATTTTGGGGAATTACTCTTCCACCCTCCCCCCCAATTCACTGCTACTCAGTGTAGTCTGAAATGACTTGCACTACCATTACTGCTGAAATTCTAGAGATAAATCTCCTTTGCAGCTTCTTTGCTTGTTTTAACTAGAATGATCTGTCTTGAGTGCACCCATCTGAAAGCTCAGCTATAACTCCCATTAAAACCGTTGTTGAGTATTTTAAATAGCAAATCCATGCTTTCCTTTTCAACTCTAAAAATAAAATTGTGCTTTCATTAAAATATCAGATTACTAAAATTAAATTTAAATATCACCATCCCAAGCATTTTAAAATATGTTTTGTCCTGTCCTTTAATTGTGTCACCTCCCATGTCTAAGGCTCAATATGTCTATTAGTTCCTTGGTTTTCAAAATGTAGCATTAGAATAGTAGCATTAGAATAGTCTGGAAACTTGTTGAAAACACAGAACTTTGGGCTCCTGCTCAGGTAGACCAAAAGGAGCTCTGGGAGTAGGGTCTAGCAGTCTGTTTTAAGAGGTGCTCCAGGGGTGATTCTATTTACACTAATAAAAGAGTAAGATGCAAATTTGACCGTACCTTTGCGATGCCCACCAGCCAATCAGGAGTGAGTATGCAAATTAACCCAACAAAGATAGTGGGTTAATTTGCATACAATGCACCAAGCAGCTGGGGGCGGGGCGGGACGCTTGCGTCATCGCCATGGTGACGATGCAGGCATTCCACACTGCTCCGGGTCTCTGGGCAGCGTGCGAAGGTGGAAAGGCGGCTCTGGGCCTGATCAAAAAGGCGACTCCGGCCAGAGCAAAGGCGGTGCTGGCAGCCAGGGGAAGGAAGGCCCATTCTTGCACAAATCTTCGTGCATCGGGCCTCTAGTTGTACTATAACATCCGAAAACTTACATCAGAAACTATAAGCAAAGAGATCACTATTTAGATAATTTCTTAAATCACATATTAAAATAAGATATTCTAGTTCATAGAGCCTTTAGTAAACTATGTTTTAAACAAAAAAATACTGAGTTTTTACATTAGTGTGACATTTCTATATGTAGTGAAGATGATAATGGTGATGATAACAACTAACACTTATATAATGCTTTCTTTGTGCCAGGCACCACTTAATTGCTTTCCATATATTAACTCATTTAATCCTGAAAACAAACCTATGATAATAGGTACCAGTTTTAGTCTCCTTTTGACAAATGAGATTACAAAGTGGTTAACTAATTTGTCCAAAGTCACTCAACTAAAAAATGTCTAGTCAGGATTTTAATCCAGACAGCCTCTTTCCAGAATCTCTTCTGTACTTAACTACACCTCTGTACTTTCCAAGTTCCATATCAATCACCATATTTATTTAGATAGTGCAACACTGTCCAGGAGAACTTTCTGTGATGAGCTATGCTGCAATAAGAATAGCCCTAGCAACATGGAGCTATTGAGCTCGAGAAATGACCTGATATGACTGAGAAATTGATTTTTTAAATTTAGTTAATTTGGATTTAAGTCCAAATAGCTGCATGTGGTAGCGTATTATTTGTCTTAGAACTTTTTTAATCCTGTTCTGAATTGGATAATTTAGATAATGTAGGAAAAAGATTATTGGTTTAGAGTAAGAAGATATAAGTTTAATTACATCTTATAGGAGAACCACATGAGATAATGAATATTAGAATGACTAAAATGTGAATTACTACATTAAATTTAATAATTTTATCTTAATTTGGAGGAATAAATGCCCTCCAAATCATGGTGTTATTCATCAAAAAATATATACCTCCCACATGTGTGCCAAGGGGTATAACTAGGAAAAGTAATGCAGTAATGTTTTTATGACTTATGGTTTCAGCTTCAGAAGTTGCTTACCATGGACCCAATAAAGCGAATTACCTCAGAACAGGCTATGCAGGATCCCTATTTCTTAGAAGACCCACTTCCTACATCAGAGTAAGTGATCAATTTATTAACTCACCAGCATGATAAAATTGGGGGAGGCCTATTTTCTTTCAGTTGTCAAGTCCAAGTTGCCACTCCTTTGATATAGGGTCCCAAAGAAATCCTTATGACAAGCAAAAAATGAGCCGTGATAACTGAGTGTCACTTAGGGGTTTTACAGTGGAGAGGTGTTCCTGTTTCTCTGTTGCTTTATGAAACATTCTAGCATTCGTTGCAGCAGCCATCCGGTTGTTGGGTGAGGTTGGTTATGCATGTGGCGCTCACTCACACTCACTGAGATTGCTCACTGCTTTCAGTTACAGTTTGTGTACCAATTACAAATCCCATTCCCCAGATAAATCTGTGCTCCCTGTGTCATCTTTTACTTTAACCCTTTGCACTCTCTTGCTTTTTTCTCGATTCCTTTATTCTAATGCTAACCATGTCGAGTCACACTCGACATCCGAGTGCAAAAGGTTAAATATGCTAGGGAGGGTAAAAAACATTTGTGTTTGAATTGTGACACTGTCTGAATCTACATTTTGGTTGTAGTAATAAAAGAGTAATGCTAGGATTTAAAAAACAGTTGAGTCATCCTAGATGATTATTATTTGTATACAATGAAAAACACTTAAATGACCTGCTGTGATGTCACTGATGAGAAAAAAAGATTCATTTTGTCCCACTTGTATGAAAGGTTTTATATTATAAATAGGGAGACAAAGTCCATCTTAAAATGAACACCATTTAAATGAAGCATTTGAAATATTGATTAGTATACCAGAAGTCTTTTTTTTTTTCTTGTGATCAGTGTTTTTGCCGGTTGTCAAATCCCTTACCCAAAACGAGAATTTTTAACAGAAGAAGAACCTGATGATAAAGGAGACAAAGTAAGTATTAAAGTATAGTTGGCAGCTTCTTGTTTTAGTGCTACCACAACGTTTTCAGGTTTGTGTGTATTGTGTTCTCCTTCTGAGTTGAACTTTATTTTTCTGTTTAACCAATTGAGAAGAACCAGCAGCAGCAGCAGGGCAATAACCACACTAACGGGACTGGTCACCCAGGGAATCAAGACAGCAGTCACACACAGGGACCCCCGTTGAAAAAAGTGAGAGTTGTTCCTCCTACCACTACCTCAGGTGGACTGATCATGACCTCAGACTACCAGGTATTTCGAGATTATTTTGTATTGACCTGCCATGTCAGTATTTGCATGTGTTTGTGACCATTGGAAAATGTGATGTAGTTGAGAAAAGACCTTTGTGTACCTGGGGAATTACATTGACAGGAAGTGTTATTGGCATGGAAAAGTGCTGACAGTGATACAGTAGAGGGCGTTTAGGCTTTGGAACTAGACAGAGTTGGAATAATTGAATTTAAATTATGCCATTTATTAACCGTGTGACCTTGAGCAAGTAATATACCATTTCCTGGCTTTAGTTTTTCATCTGTAAAATGAGACTGGCAAATAACTTACAGTTGTTGGAGGAGAAGACATGATAAATCTTAGCACCTTATAGTAGGAGCTCGATAAATGGTATCTATTATTTTGAAACAACGATATACTATAGTGATTAAGAAGAACACAGGCTTTCAAATCCTAGCTCAGGCACTGACTTTTGGGTAAACTTGAGTAAGTGATTCAAATGTTCTCAGTTTCCTCATTTGTAGAATATGAATAATGGTAACTGTGAGGTTATAGTAAGGATAAATGAGAGAACATAGGTAAGCTAAGGCACCATATGTATGTAAGGCTAGCCTGACATAAGTGCTTAAAAATTACATGAATCACTTGTATCTTTTTTATTATCATATCATTAAAATTCTTAGTAGCATTTATGGTACCCAGTAAGCACTTAACAGTTGTGGTGGTGCTGTTGTTGAATATAATAATGAGAGCTTGTCTGTGTGCCAGGAACTGTACTTAGGATGAAGCATGCATTATTTTCTGTCATTTCAGAAAACTGAGGCTTGTAGAGACTAACTAACTTGCATGCGTGCACTCAGAGAGCTGGTAGTAGACCCAGGACTCCACTCGGATCTAACTATAAGGGCTGCTGCATTGCCTACTTGTGGATCCTATCAAGTGACATTGTCAGTTCTTTTGCAGAAAGACCTGTTTTAAAAATTGTATACCACTTCCCTGCTTATTCTAATCATATTCCCAAATAACCTGGGTTTCAGTGTGGGAAGGATGCTAACACTTTGACTGATTAGAATTATTTACCTACTAAAAGAGAAAAAGAGATCTTGTTAAACTGATTAGGTTCCCAGAGCCTGCTACTGTAATTCAAGAATTAGATAGTGACTCTTTGCTTTGGGTAAGGAGAGGTCCCGCAAGTCAAACTAGGAAATCAGGGCAGACATCTGAATGGGAAGCGTGCCCCCCTCTTGGCTCCAGACGTGTTTGCACACTAAGGTGATGACATCCCTAGAATGAAGCAGAGCAGTGCTCATAACCTTGCTATTGAAACCAAGCAAAGGCTGCCGTTTTCTCTGTTGCTGTTGTTACTGTTTTTTTTGTGGGTGATTTCAGAAACAATATCTCTCCACCATTTTTAAAATGCCATTTTTGCTAGGATTAGCAGAATTTAAAATTATATGACCTATTAAATAGGCTTTGAAGGAAGAAAGTAATAAATTATGGTTAATCTTTTATAGTGCTTGTCTTGGGAGCTAATAGAATGAGAGAGGTGCAGGGATGTGAATAATATCATAACATTAAAATCAGAGGACTCTAAACTCTACCAATGTTCCTTCCTTTTGTGCTATTTTAGAACTGAGAAAACCACTCTTATATTTCAGTAATTTTACTTTTGTATATACCTTGTAGCAGAAAGTAAGATTCATTAGTTTAAAGGGCATAAAAATATTTAATGCCAAAGAAAATGATTCTGTGGTACCTTTTCTTGTCATACTCATTTTTACTCTTTAATCATTGTGTGTGTGTGTATTGGGAAGGTTTCTACTGAAGAGACTAGCATGTAAGTTGCTTTGGTTTACTTAATGCACACATCATTAAGTTCACGATATAAAGCTCTCAAACAAATTAGTTACTACTTATCAAGTAAATGTAAAACAGCATAAAAAGGGGGTTAAAGCTGCTGAAAAAAAATGAACTCTACAGCATAACAATAGACTCAGCTCAGTATTCTTTACTAGCAATACTTCTGACCTTCATACAGAAAAACTGGTATTAAAAGATCTGGGGTTTTTGCCATTTTAATTGTAAAGCCTAGTACATAGCACAAGACTCTTAAATTCTTAATGCCTTGAAATAAATGACATCTCGAACACACATGATCAGCCATGCTGGCTTGGGATATAACCAACTCATAGAAACACATGGATTACATCTCTCCCTCAATCTCCTTTCTAGCGTTCCAATCCACATGCTGCCTATCCCAATCCTGGACCAAGCACATCACAGCCACAGAGCAGCATGGGCTACTCAACTACCTCCCAGCAGCCTCCACAGTACTCACATCAGACACACCGGTACTGAGCTGCGTTGGAATATTGTCAATGCACTGTTGCTAATGCTGCCGGACTAACTGTGCAGCTCTCTGCGGGAACCTGGTATGGGCCATGAGAATGTACTGTACAACCACATATTCAAAATGTCCAATAGCCAAGTTCCACCACTTTTCACAGACTGGGGTAGTGGCTTCCAAATTGTACCTATTTTGGGGTTAGACTTGAACAGAAAGTGCTAGCACAGTTTGTGTTGTGGATTTGCTACTTCCATAGTTTACTTGACATGGTTCAGACTGACCAATGCATTTTTTTCAGTGACAGTCTGTAGCAGTTGAAGCTGTGAAATGTGCTAGGGGCAAGCATTTGTTGTTGTATGTGGTGAATTCTTTCAGTGTAACATTATCTGACCAATCGTACACACACAAAAAGTTTAACTGGTACTTGAAACATACAGTATGTGTTAACTCAACAAAATAACTGAGACTCAAAATGAGATTATTTTGGTACACCTTTCATCATAGTGTCTTATCAGTGGGTTGATTCATTTTCTACATTAATCAGTGTTTTTTGATCAAGATTATATTGCTTGGGTTTTTTGAAAGTACAAAAAGCCACATAGTTTTTCCAGAAAGGTTTCAAAACTCCCAAAGATTAATTTCCCACTTATAAGTTTGTTTTTATTTTCAATCTATGACTTGACTGGTATTAAAGCTGCTATTTGATAGTAATTAAATATATTGTCATTGATATAAACCTGTTTGGTTCAGCAAACAAACTAAAATGATTGTCATAGACAGTGTTTTATTTTTCCTGTTAGTGTTACTGATTTGTGAGCATGCTTTAAGATGAAAAAGCATGAATGGTAACTTCCTTAAAAAGGTGCGGCATCCAATTCAGATATTTTGTCCTGATTTTAAAGCTGGTTGGTGTAGTGCTATTAAAATTTTATTCAGTTTGTTTTCTTTTTTAAATCTTGTTCGCACGTTGTTTAGGGTGCCCTTACTTCAGCAAAGGAGAAGGAGTAGGAGAGCCTTAGAATTTTTGAGGAAAAATAAACCCTATAACATACAATGTACTGTATCAAACTATTTTACATGAATGACACAAGTATTCTGAATTTAAAAAAATTGAACATTGTTAAAAACAAGGTGTTATGTAATAAATTTATTTTTCATAAATCAAAATATGGAGTCAGCTGTATTTTTATATAACAAAATGCGTTTTTTTTTACTTTAAAATGTGTCTTAACAAGTGGCCTCTAAGTCAATCTCCAGTTTTCATTAATATCTATGTATTCTGCCTCCATCATAGAGTAATGATGTTTGATGTAGATGTGGATTCCTTTCTGTTACACTTGGTACTGTAATACTGTAAGATGAAATAGATAGCTTTCTAATTGAAAGAAGTTATGATGTGCCTTCCATTTCTAAAATAATGCCTAGTTCTTTGAGACCAATTTGACTATTTTATCCCAAATAATATTTTCCCTCCCTCCTTTTGCACAAAATATAAAAGATGAAACAATTCACATTTTTCTTTAAATTCAACTCATTCATATAAAAACATTCTAAAACAATTAACTGAGGAATACCAACACTGATAAGGCCTGACCATAGAAAAACTCATCAAACTGTACACTTTAAATTGGCAATTTGTATTGTATGTAATTTATGCCTTAAAGTTGATTTGTTTAAAATCTAATAGGCGTAAAACACATAGTGCATGCCTAACATATAAGCATTTGTTAAATGTTACCTATTATTAGTGTTCTCTCTCCATGGGAATGTACTTTTTTTCTTAAGGCTTAAAATATGACCTAGTTCTAGCAAGTAAGTTACTCTTTCTAAGTCATTTCATGGCCAAACATTTCCTAGCCACTCATAAATCAACTTCAAGCTTTTATATGAGCATAAGCCGAGTGCTAGAGTATTGATAATCCCAGGGCTAAAATATTTAAAAGTATCTCTGAATTCAGTAATCTTTATTAAGTTTTTTCTTTAAAATTCTACAATGGTTAGGGGCTCCTGCTTCTCAAAAATGTTACTGAACAATTAATGCTCTGTACAATATTCATCTCACCTGGGCACAGCTATGAAGTTTCTCATAAACTGAGAATATTCTTTGAAGGAGCAATAGAATTGATTTTACGAGGTATCTACTAAGTACTTGGTATGTATTTAATAGTCATTAAGCCTTGTGGTCAGACTGAGCTGAAACAAATCACAATCTCTATCCTCAAATGCGCAAGAAACTTAATTTAGTTGAGTCAGGATACACACATAGAAAACACAACAATGAAAGCCATTATTGGATCAGGCACTAAATGGAAGGTTAAGACCCATAACTGTTTCTCTTTTGAGCAGACAAAATAGTATGCTGGGAAAGTTTTCACGGGGTGGGGATTGGTGTGGAGCATCAGGAAGAACATAGGCTTTTGGGTCATGGCCCCACCAGTTACTTAATGTGAGTCCTTGGTCAAGTCATTCCACTTTCAAGCCCCTATAAATAATAACTGTAGTAGTAACTGTGATGCTCTCACTGACTCACAGAAATACTGAAAGGCACTGTGTAAAGCAAGCTATATATCAGTTGAGTTGCATATTAACTTTATTATCTCAGCTGGACCCTAAAGTAACACTGAGTACCTAGCATGTGCTATGCACTACGTGACACATTTTACACATATTGTTATTCCTCATAAATACCTGTGAGTTAAGTATTATTTTTCCCATTTTACAAATGAGAAAAATGAAGTTCGGAGAGATCATACCCTGTTCAAACTCAGTCAGCCATGTGGTAAAGTCAAATTTGCTTTCCCTCAGCTTCCAGGGCCCAGCGGAAAGCGTAAGCCTGGGATGGTCATGCATAGTGAAGTGACCACTCTGTCCAGAGCACAAGATGTGTCCTGGTTAACAATAGCTGAGGATGAAATTGGTAAGCTTGTGGGCTGCCAGTGAGGTCTGTTCTTTATACAAATAAACTCACTTGTAGGTGTGTTTGCCCACTTAAATCACCAACTACAAAAATAATTTGTATTTTACTAGTTACTGATAATGTCTTCTGAAAGCATACTGAACAGAACTAATGGATTTAAAAACATGCTCATTTAATAGGCCCTAAAATCAGCTTGATTAATATGTAGTAATTGCTTTTCCAGTTGAGTTACTTCACTGGTAGAAAGTATCTATACTAATCAAAGGGTAATATGCAAATTGGTCAGGACGCCCTCACAGTGACGACCGAACAGCAGGCTGCATGGGGCAACCAGGCCGGCGCGGGGTTGGGGGGGAGGGGGCAGTGAGGGGCAACCAGGCTGGCGGGGGGAGGGCAGTTGGCGGCAACCAGGCCAGCAGGGGGGGGGGGCAGTGAGGGGCGACCAGCCAGCAGAGGTGGGCAGTGAGGGGCAACCAGGCCGGCAGGGTGGGGGAGGGCAGTTGGGGGCAATCAGGCAAACAGGCAGGTGAGCAGTTAGGAGCCAGCAGTCCCGGATTGTGAGAGGGATGTCTGACTGCCGGTTTAGGCCTGATCCCACAGGAATCGGGCCTAAACCAGCAGTCGGACATCCCCCAAGGGGTCTCGGATTGGAGAGGGGCTGAGGGGACACACACACACACACACACACACACACACACACACGCACAAATTTCGTGTACCGGGCCTCTAGAGCAATATATAAGTAAAAGCAGACAACTTACAATGCTCTCTGATTTAATCAAAAGCTTTTACTATGCCACATAATACTGTACTCTTCCAAATTCCTTTTGACCCTTCTTCTTCTAGCCACTGCTACAGTGACAAAAACATGGACTGTGATCATGTTTGGGAAGGTGCTTTGCCTGGGGCCCTCGTCAAGTATGTGTCCCTTCCTGCCATAGAGCTTGGATCCTTCGGTGCAGAATGCTCATTGGATCCACTCTGAATTCAGGAAATCACAACTGGGATATGAGGAGGAGCTAAGGCCCCTATAGGGTCATCCTTGACCAATGTTTTAAAGGAGTCAAAAGGTAGATGCTTCCTCCTTCTATTTCCAAAGCAGAACAGTTTGGAGCTGCATTTCATAAGGCTTTTTAGAAGGTCTTAACAGAGTGGAGCACCAGTTGCCCAGTGTCAGCCAATAGAACAATGCATCCTTGTATTGGTTTTCATTCCTTCCTTTCTTGTTCTCTCCCTTATCTCACATTACTGCTACCTGAGATCATATAAGTAAACCACCTGCACACAATTCTTTGTCTCAGTTTCTGCTTTGGAGGAGGACGGAATCCAGACTTTTGAAGTTTGCTTTTAAATGGATCTTCTAAAGCAGTTGGTTCCCGGCCAGGTGGCTCAGTTGGTTAGAACATCATCCTGTACACCAGAAGGTTACAGGATCACTTCCCGGTCAGGGCATGGACCTAGGTTGTGGTTCGATCACTGGTTGGGGCGTGGGGGTGGGGTTGGGGGGAAGGAGACAGTCGATGGATGTTTCTCTCCCCTCCCTCCCCCACTTCCTCTCTTTAAAAAAAATCAATAAAAATACATATCCTGGGACGAGGATTAAAAAAATAGTTGTCGTAAGATACCCATTGCTAGTGGAAAGTGGATGGTACTAAGTGCTTTGCAGCAGCATCCATCAAAATCACTAAGGTTTTCCCTGTGGTAATTTGGGACGGGCTACAGGTGGAAGGTGAATCATTGGATTATGAAAAAGCCGGGGGTACTTGAATGTATTGAAACAATGGTATATAAAATATTGTGAGATTGGCTCACTATTGTTAACTTTGGAAAAGTTAAAATAAAATGACAAGCTCAGGTTAGCCAATTACCAATCCAAGACAGGCTGTTAAAGTCAGAGAGTCAGAGTGAATGGTAGACTAATGCAAATTTAATGTAAACTGAATCAAGTAATAGCCCTAGTTGCACCTGCTTTGCTACATGTTTTATCTTTATTAGAACAGATCAGCATAGCCTCTGGCACTTCATATGTGGCTTTTGAAATGGCAAACACATTATTCTCCATCCATAAAGAAGATAAAAAAAACATTTGATGTTTACCTGGGAAAGACAATAGTACAGTCTTCCTCTTGTCCCAGAGCTACATTAACTCTGTTATAATATAATCGGCAGGAGGGTTATGTCAGGGAAAATTGGTGGAGTTGGGTGCTGATAGGAATCCAACTCCACCTGGTCAAGAAATGTTCTGGCAGAAACAGTCTGAAGTGATGATTCTGGAATGCTGGAGTTTATTGAACACTTAAAGCTTCTGGGGAACAGCTTGCCTGATAAATTGTAGTTTATTTCAGCAGTCAGTGTGTTGGTGGCTACCCACCTTTCATCCTGTGGCAGACATTTGGGTACAGCAATCCACATTTCTGGCACAACTTGTTAGAGCCAAAATAGACAATAAGGACCTTTAAAATACCGGGGTTCTGTGTTTTCATTGTGGGTATTGCTTGTATCACTGAGGGGTGGGCAAGGAGTCTGGATGCCCTCGTATCAACCTCTACCAACTGAAGCAACTTCCAGGAGATTTAAGGGCGGTGAAGCTGCACCTGTTTTTTGTTTGTTTTGTTCAGGTTTTTTGTTTTTTGGGGGGCAGGGGGTGAACATTCAAAAACAATTGTGTATATGGGAGAATTTAGAAAGCTACCATACATGCTCAGGAAAAGACACAGGCTCATATATAGCCTGAGAAGACCTTAAGCTTTCACCTTACCCTGATCCCTGGCACAGATACCCTACAACAATTTTTTAAAAGTACACAAACCCTGGGGAAGGTTTTTTAGATTTTCCATATAAGATTCAAATGTCCAATTTTCAAGAACAAGAACAACAAAAAAATCACAAGGCATACAAAGAAATAGGAGCATGGCCCATTCAAAATAATAATAATGAAATGATACAAAATGTAAGTGAAGAAGCCCAGGTATTGGACTTATTAGACAAAGACTTTAAAAGTCCTGCTTAAGGATGCTCAAGGAGCTAAAGGAAGACATAAAGACAGAAAACAACGAATAAACAAAATTAAGATATCAATAAAGAGATAAATTATAAAAAAGAACCAAAAGTTCTGGAGCTGAAAAGTACAAGAACAAATTTAAAAATATATTAGGAGGGTTCAAAATTAGATTTGAGCAAGCAGAAGAAAGAATCATTAAACTTGAAGACAGGACAATTGACATTAACAACTCTGGAGAACAGAAGGGGGGAAATGGAGAAAAGTGAATAGAGTCTAAAGGAACTGTGGCTCAACACATACGTATTGTGGGAATCTCAGAAGGAGGAGAGAGAGAAAGGGGCAGAGATATTTGGACAAGTTAATAGCTGAAAACTTCCCAAATTTATACCTTAAAGAGCTGGGAAAAAGAAAAAAGTAGCTCAAATATAGCAAAAAGAAATTATACTGATTACACCAGAGATAAACAAAATAGAGACTGGAAAAACAATAGATACATAGATAAACATCAATGAATCCCAAAGTTGGTTCTTTGAAAAGGTGAGCAGAATTAACACACTAGCTAGACCTACAAAAAAGAGAAGATGCAAATAACTAAAATCAGAATTGAAAGTAGCATTACTATGGACCTTACAGAGATAAAAAGGATTATAGAAAAATACTATGAGTAATTGGGCAATGATGAATTGGATAACCTAGAACAAATAGACAAATTACTTGACAAAAATTAACCTAAATTAAATAAAAATAAATCCCAACAGACCTACAAGTAAAGAGATTGAATCAATAACCAAAACCTTCTAACAAATTAATATCTAGACCAGATTGCTTCACCAGTAAATTCTTCCAAAAATTTGGAGAAGAATTGACACCAATCTTTCTCAAACTCTTCCAAAAAAAAATTAAGAGGGGGGAATACTTCCAGAATCATTCTGTGAGTCCAGCATTACTGATAATAATGCCAGTTAAAAACATCACAAGAAAATTACAAGCCAATATTCCTTATGGATATAGATGCAAACATCCTCAGCAAAACATTAGCAAATTAAATCTGAGAGCATATTAAAGGGTTTATTTATCATGACCAAATGGTATATATTCTAGAACAACTGTAAACCCACCCCTGTATGGAGCATGTTTACAACTGCTATTTTAAAATCCTTGTCTGCAACTTCCATCATCTCTGTCATTTTTTTAAATATACAATTTTATTGATTTCAGATAGGAAGTAAGAGGGAGAGAGAGAAACATCAATGATGAGAGAGAATCACTGATTGGCTGCCTCCTGCACACCCCACACTGGGGATCAACCTGCAACCCAGGCATGTGCGCTGACCTGGAATCGAACTGTGACCTCCTGGTTCATAGGTCGACACTCAACCACTGAGCCAAGCTGCCCAGACTCATCTCTGTTATTTTTAGGTCTATGTCTGTTGATTTATTTTTCTCCCACTTATGGCTCTTATTTTCCTGCTTCTTTGTATAACTGGTAATTTTTTTCAGCTTTATTAAGGTAAAATTGACTAATCAATTTGTAAGATATTTAAAATGTACACCGTGTGCTGATTTTATATACATATACATTGTGAAAAGACTCCTCTCATCTAGTTAATTAACACATCCATCACTTCAAATATTTATCCTTTTGGGGTGAGAACATTTAAGTTCTACTCTCTTAGCCATTTCAATTACACGGTACAGTACTATTAATTGTAGTCACCATGTTATACATTAGATCTTTAAACTGTATTCATTTTGTAGCTGAAAGTTGGTATCCTTTTACCAACCTCTTCCTATTTTCTCCTTTCCCCATTCCTTCAAAACCACTTTTCTACTCTATGAGTTTGACTTCCTTTTTTTTTTTTAGATTCCATATGTAAGTGATACCCTGCAGTATTTGTCCTTTTCTGTCTGACTTATTTCACTTGACACAGTGCTCTCAAGTTCTACCCATGTTGTCAAATATAGCAGGATTTCCTTGTTTCTCATAGATTAATATTTTATTATATATAATGAATATATATCTATATACTAGGTGTACCAGTTAATAAAAGCGGATTTTGTAATCAAAGAAAACACGATAATTTCAAGAGAAACATCAAAAGTGCCTTATTCAAAGTAATGTCCATCACTAGCTACACATTTCCCCATCTTTCAAGTAATTTGTGGATACCGTCCCAATAGAGCTTTTCTTGTTTTGAGGCAAACTATTCAGAGACCCAATTTTCCACTTCTTCATATGTTTTGAAGTGCTGCTCAGGAAGTGCATGTGCCATCAATCAGAACAAGTGGTAATCTGAAGGAGCAAGGTCTGGTGAATACAGCGGGTGGGTTAATACTTCCCAGGCAAGATCTTTTAATGTGTCTTTAACTGGTTTTGAAGTGTGTGATGGTGCGTCATCATGAAACAAAATTACTTTGCCGTGTCTTCTGGAACATTCTGGTCGTTTCATGATCAAAGCATGGTTCAAATTGATTATTTGTTGTCGGTAGTGATCAGTATTAATGGTTTCACCTGGTTTTAGAAGCTCATAATACACCACACCTTCCTGATCCCACCAAATGCAGAGCATTGTCTTCTTTCCGAAGCGATTTGGCCTTGTAGTCGATGTTGATGGTTGACCTGGATCAACCCATGATTTTGTGCGTTTGGGATTCTCAAAATAAATCCACTTTTCATTGCCAGTCACAATTTGATGCAAAAAAGACTTTCTTTCATGCCATTGAAGCAACATTTTACTGATGACTTTTCAGTTTTCCATTTGTCCTTCGTTCAGTTGATGTGATACCCATTTTCCTTCCTTTAAAATCTTTCCCATTGCTTGTAAACTATTGGAAATTGTTTGCTGAGCAACGTTTAATCTTTCTGCAAGTTGTTTGTGAGTTTCACAGGCATCTTCATCCACTAATGCTTGTAATTGTTGGTCTTCAAACTTTTTCAGTTGACCTGGACGTTCTTTGTCTTTCACATTGAAATTATCACTTTTAAAGCGTTTAAACCAGCGTTCACAAGTATCTTGAGATGGAGCATGTTCACCATAAGCTTCCTGAAGTATTCAGCAGCACTTTTCTTCAAAATAAAGTAATGAATTAAAACTTCCCGCAAATCCTCTTTTTTTGGCATGAAATTTGACTTTTTTTAAGTGTAAAAATATCTCTGATGCTAACACCTTCAGCAAATTTGACATATGAAGTTTTGAAGCTTGTTGTCAATACAACAAAATAGCATACATATCAAATCGCATATATATCAACATATGTGTAACTCCATCTATTGTTAAAATCCAATTGTTAACCAGTGCACTGTTAACCAGTGCACCTAGTATATAAAAGGCTAACATGCTAAGTGTCCAACCTTCCGACCAGTCTCTATGACGCGCACTGATCACCAGAGAGCAGACGCTCAGTGCAGGAGCTAACATGATATGCACAGAGAAATTGCACCGTGGACCTGGTGCCCACAAAGCAACACTTGGCTTCCCCCAAGTGGGACACAGGCCCCGCCACCACCCTGGAGTGACACCCCACCAAATTGCTGCTGAGACCCCGTGGCACAAAATGCGGCCCACAGCCCTGCCCAGCCCAGAAATGGTGGCTGTGGGCGCCGGGTTATGATATCACATAGCAACACCCAGCTTCCTCTCCCTAGTGACTAGCCTCCTTGCAGTTTCTTCAGCCCAGGAACATGACTTGCTTTATAGACAGGTGCACACATTTCACAATTTAACCAAATGTCTGTGAAGCATTTTCCTGTGCCTCGTCTCATTTGATCCTCACAGAAGTCGTGGAGTAAGTATATAGAAGACTCGGTGGAATCCTATTTTCTTTTCATAGGCCAAAAAACAGTGATTTAAAAACTTGACCTGACTGAAAAGAAGTAAGAAATGGTAGACCTTGAAAATTACTTCAGGTTTTCTCACTGCACAGAATATAGTCAAACACTGCTGCAGTTAAATATTTTACCATTTCTCCCTGTATGATCTACAATAATAATCTGCTTCGTGTTGATATTTACTGCTGTGTTGCTGACAATTACCTGAAAGAGAAGTTGGGATGCTTCACTGGGCTGGAAAAAGTTTAGCTAAATCAGAAAGCAGGTCTAATTAAGCAAGTTTATTCTATCCTATCTAATAATAGACAAATATGCAAATTGACCATACCTCTGACACCCCACACAAGCCACGCCCATCATCCAATCAGAGCGAATATGCAAATTAACCCAAACCAAGATGGCTACAGCCACAGAGAGCAAGGTTTCCTAGGTAACAGAGGAAGCCAAGCTTTCCGCCTGCCCTTGCCAGGCCTAAGCCTCCACTCAAGCTACAAAGTTTCAATTATAGAAGGTAAACAAATTCAAACAAATGGCGGCAGAATGGAGCTTGAGAGAGCAGGCCAGGGTTGCCGCTGGCAACAGGGGAAGCAAAGCTTTCCACACACCCTGGCCGGGCCCACCCGCTTAAGGCAACAAAGTTTCAATTATAACCCCAACACAAATGCTGCCGGCCTCGGAGGGAGCCCCAGGCGTGGCTCCGCTCCAGGCTACAAAGTTTCAATTGTAGAAGGAAAATAAGTTCCAGATACCAGGGCCTCTGCTTGGGTTGCCAGGGGGCGTGGCCCGCCTGCAAACCACCACAGGCCCCTCGCTTAGGCCGCCCCACACCCCAAGGGAACCCCCACCTGATCCGGGATGCCCTTCAGGGCAAACCAGCTGGCCCCCACCCCTGTACCAGGCCTCTATCCTATCTAATAAAAGAGTAATATACAGATTGATCATCACTGCAACACACAATATAGCTGCCCCCATGTGGTCAGATCCTGCCCCCATGTGGACACAAGATGACCACCACAAGATGGCCAGCAGGAGAGGGCAGTTGGGAGGCACCCGGCCTGCAAGGGAGGGCAGTTGAGAGGGACCAAGCCTGCAAGGGAGGGCAGTTGGAGGTGATCAACCCTTCAGGAGAGGGCAGTTAGGGGTGACCAGGCCAGCAGAGGAGGGAAGTTGGGGGCAAACAGGCTGGCAGCAGAGTGGTTAGGGGGTGATCAGGCTGGCAGGCAGAAGCGGTTAGGAGCAATCAGGAAGGCAGGCAGGCAAGCAGTTTGGAGCCAGCAGTCCTGGATTGTGAGAGGGATGTCCGACTGGGATCGGGCCTAAACGGGCAGTCGGACATCCCTCAAGGGGTCCCATATTGGAGAGGGTACAGGCTGGGCTGAGGGACAACCCTCCTTCGTGCACAAATTTCGTGCACCGGGCCTCTAGTATATATATAAGTTGACTCTCGCATGCGCAATACATATAAAGCCCTTGCTGGTGCCAATTGCACGCGTGTGTTTACATCTGTCAATGTCGATCGTGAATTTGGTTGACACTTCTATTATAGAGAAAGGGCAAATAGCAATATTAAAATATTTCTTCTAATTAATTTCCTTTCAATGTGCACAAATCAATGTGCACCGGGCCTCTAGTGTGTGTGTGTGTGTGTATACACACACACATCTCACATCTTTATCCATTCATCCATTGATGAACACTCAGGGTGTTTCTATAGCTTGGCTATTGTGAATAATGCTGTAATGAACATGGGAATGCAGATATCTCTTTGAAAAAGTAATTTCATTTTTTTGAGAAATGTACCCAGAAGTGGAATTACTGGATCATATAGTAATTGTATTTTTAATTCTTTGAGGAACCTCCACACTGTTTTCCATTGTGGCTGTACCAGTTTACACCCCACCAACAGTGGACAGCATTCCCTTTTCTTCACACGTTTGCCAACATGTGTCTGTTGTCTTTTGGATAATATATTAGTTTAGAGTATTGCCTTTTCCCACTCTCACTAACATGAAATTCTTATTCAACCTCTTATATGCATCTTTGTCTTAAGTAATTTTGTCATTGCTATAATTTCTTTTTGACTTATTCAAAACTTCCTTGTTTTGTCATCAAAGGTGCTGGAGATAAAGCACTTTTTGACTGTTACATATATTACTCTCACTGAAAATTTCACCCAGGCCACAAGTATTCCTTCACATTATAGGAAATTCTAACTAAAATATTGTGATATTCATTAAAAGATTTATCTTCCTGATTCTTTGGCATATTAACATTTTTTGAAGAAAATTCTCATCTATCTCATCCACTGTTGTGACTGCGTGGACTGCAGGTATCCCAGAGCCACACAGCCTGTGAGGGTTTCAATGGCAAGTGGCAGTGTCTAGGGAGGGTTCTAGGATTACAGAACGCTTTTAAGCAAATTGACAGATTTGTTTGTTTATTTAAAAAAATAAGTCTTGAGGACTGAATTTCTTCATAAAACTAAGCATTTTTTTTTCCCATTTATCCTGAGGCATAGTAACAATCAAGTTTTCATTTTTCCCTGCTGTATTATTGAGAAAGAGTAATTCAATTTCCCCTGTACTGCAGAATCCTGGTGGAGTGTCAGATCTTTAATAACTTAACTTGCTCTGTCACTTTATTAAATTATGGGGGGAAATAATGTTTTCCACTTTGGATTCCATTTTAGAGTCTATGAAAAAGTGCTAAGTTCCTTCGTGACTCCTGAATGTCCTCAGTTAGTATCAAACTGTACCCAGCTGGAATCATTTCCTGTGATTCAGAAAATCATTTTTGTTCTGTCCCTACGGATACAAATTGGAAATAAAGTGATAAAACTTGGAAGTAATGCAATAAAACATCTCTGGGAAGCATGAGAATCTTCGATTAAGCAGTTGGTAAGGGTAAGATCTTGCCCACATGTGCTGAAAATGCCTTTTCCACATAGTGAAAATATTCCCTGTCTTCTTCAATTTGGCGATTTCCTTTTCTTTTTTCTTGATATAGAAAAGCAGCTGCTGTTCTTGGCAGATGACACTGCTCGGGCCTGAGGAGATTTGGAGAGCTCCCTGCCTGTGAGGCTGATGCAATGGGGAGGTCAAGAATGCTGGCTCCATTCAACTTCTTTATACCTCAGCTTAAAAGGAATTTCCCAACACATTCCTATCCCCGGAGAACATCCCTGCTTCCCTTCCCTACAGGCCTTTCTCCACCAGCAGAACCGAGAGTAACCAGAGCCTGACCAGCCCTGTAACCCAGCTCCTCTCCCACCTTAGTTCTCCTTTGTACAGCAGAGAAGATCCCCTGTGTGCAGAGTCCACTGTTAAAGGATTTCTGAAACAGCACCGTAACCAGTGGCCTTTGCTTAGGGCTTTTTTTTCTCCGTTCACGAAGCCGCCGTGTTCAGAGCATCTTCTCATCCCGTCCCTGCCGAGCCAACTCGGAAGGATGCTGGACAGGCTTTCCATTATAACTTGATTACTTCCGCAGCAGTTTCTACTGAATGATAGCGTGTGATTTAGAGTCAGACTAAAAATGGGTCGAGGAAATGGTGTGCCCAGGAGAAAGGGCGGGGACCTCTATTCTAACCCAAGCTGGTCTCTGGGGGCAGCCTTGGGCAAACCAGTCTGGCTCTCTGGGGGTCAGGGGCTCCCCCGTGAAGCAGGGAGAGGGGGTAACAGATCCAGACGAACACGCTTGGGGCTGCTGGGTCAATTCCAAGCTGAGGCCGCTGGCATCTTGACGGAGTCCAGTGCCCATCTGTGTGGGTGAGCAGCGCCTTCTAGAAGGTCTGGGATGGGACTCACGGGGAGTTCACATCAGCCCCCCTTTCTACTGACATTTCCCACCCCCTCTGTGAGCTTCATAGGAGCAGGAACCCCCCCCCCTTCTATACATCCCCACGGCCTGGTGGCTGGCAGACAGGATCACTTGATGGTGAAAACGGGAGCTCCCTGCCTTTGAGGCGGATGCAATGGGGAGGTCAGGAGTGCTGGCTCCAGCTGGTCAGCGAAACGAATGCATCTGGGAAGGGTGGTGGCTAAGGTTACAGTTTCAGCGAGCAGAACTCAGGAGGCGAATGGTAGGCAGCAGGGAGAAGGTGCAGCAGTGGGCAACTAAAAACCCATTTCTATGGTCATTTAAGTAGATTTTGGTTGCTTTTTTTTTCTTCCTGGAAAAAGCTACTTAGCCATTTTAATTTTTGATCTATACTAAAAATATTAAACATTTCTAAGCACAATGGAGAACTTACCTTAACTTCTTCCAAAAATAAGTAACTAGAAATATGTCCCTGCTGCTGTTCCCTTGAGTAGCTCTGCACCACGCATGTTCTGTGGTCCTTTCGGTCTCCAGATCACAGGAAATACCAGGTCTCTGTCTGTGGCTTTTTTATCTTGAAAAATGTATTCTGCTCCCATTGGGTCAGTAATATTCTTTTTTAAGATAGTTTGAATGGAAATTAGACATGAGAACAAATCTGTGATTTACGTTGAAGAGCCTAAAGATTTTGAAGTGGCACTGGAGGTCACTGTCCCCTTCCTCCCCATTCCTTCTGCTTATCTCTGTCGTTTCCACCGTGCCGGCCCAACATGTCCCTAGTCTTGTCCCCCGTGGGGTACGGATACTGAGGGTAGGATACCGACCACCGTGTATCCCAACAGCCAGGGTACTTGTCTGTATTCTCACTCACTCTTGTCTCTGTAAACTAGCAAGGTGCCTACCACTTTACAAGCATTTATTAAGTTCCATAAAGACTTACATTTATAAGTGCTTGCTATATGCCAGCCAACACCTCACCATCTCATTTAATCCTCACAACAACCCTAGAACATAAACACTGTATTATTCTTCCTATTTTCCAGAGGAGGAGCCTGGTGCTTAAAAGGTTTACAACTTAAGATACACAGCTTTTGGCAGGACCAGGATTCAAAACAGGCCCACCTGCCTGAGGAGTGTGCATCTTCACCTCAGCAGTGATTAGTGAAGTCACGTTGTTCCATTAAGTCGGGGGGCGGGGGGCGGGGGGCAGAGGAAGAGGAGCAGCCAGCTTGGAACCTTGGGACGAAGCTGACCCTGGGGGGAGGGGGGGGTGGAGTGGGGAACCACACGGAGCCGGGGAATTAAGGTAGGCCTACCTCCCCCGCGCCCCCGGAGGCCTGTCCCCCTCTGGACTTCAAGTGACATAAAAAATGTTCTCACTCTTTAAGCCATTTTGAGTTGATTTTTTGCTATTTGCAATGGAAAGCACTCATTGATACGAGGAGCGAGCTGGGTCTGGGATCCTTCACCCACGCGGCACGGCCGCGTCTGCTCACTAATTATTTACAGATGAGCTTCTTCTCTGCAGGAACATGTTCTTTAATGAAATTTTAATTGATATTTATCATATACCAGTTGGAAATCAAATTATGTCAATAGATGATTAAAATGTGTTCACATGCTTTTGCTTTCATGAATTTAAGAAAACCTTTTCACTTCTGTTTATTTCATGCCCCTCTGCGTTTATGAGACTGTCTGGCTCGCCACTGAGAAGGAGGCAGCAGTTCTTGGTGCTGCATTGCCAGCCTGCTCTGGTCACAGCCCTTCTACACTCACTTCCAAGCGGCTGTGCTTGTCTGCGAGCTGCCCAGTCCCAGCCTGTGGAGAGGCCTCCCGCGTTCGGACAGCAGGGCCGGGTGTAGAGACGCCCGTCTTTGTCCACCCCGAAGCCTCTCCTGCATCCAGAACCCACTCTCTCAGTCCACCAGGAAGCACTCCCTGTGTTCATCAGCCCCAAGGACGGGGGGGGGGGGGGGGGGGGAGCAGCAGTCTGCAGGGCCATCGCAGCCAGGTGAGCCACCCTGAGCGGTGGCCTGGGAGAAAGTGCTCAAGGGCGTTGGTAACATGCAAACCTGTTTACTGAGGAAGCTGCTGGGCCCTGTCTGGGGAGGTGGATGGGCGGGCAAGAAAGGGTTCCTATCACTCCAAGTGGGGACAGCTGAGGTAGCTGTAACTGTCCTGTCAGGAGGGACAGTGCTGTGGTGCATGTGACTTGAAGAAGAAATACCAGGGTGAATGCAGACCTTCACAGCAACCCCAACACTCGACACTCAAGGTGGAGAGCCTGGGACTTAGATGACTTGCTTAACGGACCAGCACAGCCAGTGATCAGGATGACAGACACCCTGGTGGAGTCTTCACCAGCAGAGAGGACCCTGACCCTGGAGTGTTGACGGGCTGGCACTGCTGTGTGGGGAAGGAAGGCACTGTCCCCTGAAGGTCAGCGGGTGCACGCACAAGGCAATTCCAGGCACATCTGTGGTATGAGAGTTTACTAGGACTGATCTTAGACCTGCATTCACTCATTCGTTGAGACATATTCTGTGCCAGCTACTGGGTTAGTTTCCAAGGATTAATGAGAATAAGTGAGTTTGTTGGGTGGATAGGGGAAGGTGGCCTGTGTTACAAGTCTAATAATATTTTAAGTATTCTAAACTAGCTTCTTATTCAACGAAATGTTATAATTTCTTTCCTAAAATTAGAACTTTTATAATTCAAAGTCATCCCATTTGTAAATACTGGAGGTTCAAGAAATGGCCTCGCGAGGGACTGGAAGCCCTAGAGCAGCTGAATTCAGCTTCCAAGATGCCTTAAAAGGAGTTCCACACGCGTGGAACTGGACCCCACCCCAGCCCCTGGAGGGTGGGGGCAGCAGATGGTACCCTGGGTGCCCTCGGGTCCAACTCACCTTCCCAGGGTGTCCTGCGTGACACTCTCCTCTCACTGCGACCTGTTTGGCAATGCCCAGCTGAGGCCACGGAGCCCGCCCAGCTCTGTTTGTTCCTGGAGAAACTCAACACCGCCGATCGTCAGGGAAGCGGCAGTCCCAGAACCAGGACAAGGACAGCGGGCCCTGCTGGCAGGCTGGGCCTCCCGGTCTCCAAGCTTCCCTCACTCAGGTGTGTGCTCGGAGCCCGCAGGACCGCCCGCCACCGCGCTGGGCCCTCCGCTTCAGACGCTTGTACATCACTCCCCAGGAAGCCACGCTCAGGCCCGGGGCGGGGAACTGGCCGGAATGCACGGTGTCACCACACACCTTAATTAACATCGTGTCCCCTTCCCAGGCCACACACCTGACCTGTGGTGCTCTCGGAATGAACACAGTTTTTAAAGGCAGTAATTTTTTGTGAAAGGCACAATTGATTGCATTGTATCTGTGTGGGCGTGATGAATTTGTTAATTTGCTGAACTGTGAACATTTAAAACATGGCAATATTTTTGTAACTGCTGTGCATTTCTTAATTTTTTAGTATATCAGGTGATTAAAAAACAGCAAGGACTTGGCCTCAGAGAGGTCCTGCCTGGCCTGGAGGTCACGGTTCCGCGGGTGGAGGGAGGCCTGGCTTCTCCAAGGGCGGTCCCCGGGTCGGCACATCAGAATCACCCGGAACTGGTCCATGAAGCAGAATCTACTTTTCCAGGAGATCACCAGGTGACCCCCAGCACAGGGCGTTTGAGAAGCACAGCTCTAGGGGACAGAAGACAGTCACCTGGAGGCTGAAGCCGCCTACAGCACTCTGCTCTCTGACCCCGTGTGCCCTGAGCGGGCACAGCGGTGTCTGTCTGCTCTGCCCCTCGCTGTGTTTGGGGTTAGGGAGCGAGCACCCTCTGATGCAGCACAACTAGCTCCCCCAGGGGAAGGGGAAGGCCCTGGAGAGCTAGGCTCCCAGATCCAACCTCCTCGTGTCATTTTTGTTAAGTGCTTAATTATCTCCATCACATTAAAAAAAAATTTTTTTTTTTGGTAATCCTCACCCAAGGATATTTTTTTCCCCATTGATATTTAGAGAGAGTGGAGGGGAGAGAGGGAGGGGGAGAAAGAGAAAGAGAGAGGAACATCGATGTGAGAGAGAAGCATGGATTGGTTGCCTCCTGCACACACCCTGACCCTGGGGCTGGGGATCGAGCCTGCAACCCAGGTTCCCTTGACTGGGAATCGAACCCGAGACCCTTCTGTCTAAGGGCCAACATTCTAACCACTGAGCACACCTACCAGGGCACATTTTAAATTTTGTCAATGAAAAAAGTTACAGAAATTTATGTATTTTCTTGTTTGCTTTATGTCAATTACATAGAGACAGAAAGTAGAAGGGGGCTGCAGGGGCTGGGGAAATAGTTTTTTTTAATGGGGACAGAGTTTCAGTTCTGCCAGATGAAGCGTTCTGGAGAGGGATGGTGGCGATGGTCGCACAGCAACGTGCGTGAACTGTACATGTTAAAATGGTAAGATGGTAAACTTTATGTATATTTTACCACAATGAAGGGGGATATTAAGGAGGTGCAATCAGTGGGGCTCACTGGCTTGGATGAAGGGGTGGGGGCCAGGACAAAGAGGGGGCGGCTGCACTGCCCAGCTCCAGGGACCATCAGCCCTGCGGCCCATCCTGAGTCCAGCCCGACTCCTGGCTACTTACCCTTCACTTCTCCTCCCAAAGGCAGACTGCAGGTGCCGGGCCAGCACAGCCCAGGGTTCGGTGAGCCTGAGGGGGGGCGGCGAAGGATTAAAGAAAAGACAGACGAAGAATGATAAGCTCGGGGGATCTCCTGTGCCTGGCTAAGGCCACAGAGAAAGATCCAGAAGGCAAGCTGAGCCTTTATTTTATAGCCAGAGGTAAACAAGGTAGTGGTCGCCATAGTTACAATGTTCTTGTGAGTTTCACTTGTTTTGGCAGCACTTGCTGCACCTCCCATAGCCCATTAGCTACCCAGGAAGGATCTAGGGGGTGTCATAAGGTCAAGCTTAATTATGCTAAGAGGGCTGTGCCCTCTAAGCTGGGACTTGTTTGTGGCTTTGCCAACAGGTCAGTCCGAGGCTTAACCCTATAGCCGCTCCCTACATGCCAGTGCTTACACAGAGGCTCTGCCTGCTAACACAATCACTGGCCGAAGTTCTGCCGCCCCAGGAAAGGGTTAAGTGCCCCAGGGACAAAGTGATGAAGAGCAACACCTCTCTGGGCGGCCCAGAGCAGCCCGATGCCCTGCATTCTGAACCTTTGAGTAGAGACAGCCTCCTCCAAGGGCGGTGAAGGGCAGGGCTGAGGAGATTGACGAGCAGGGGCCGCCAGGCCGCTCTGGGGTGGGGTTGGGGACCACCACGGCCCCTCCTTGGAGGACAAGGCCATGAGGCAAAGCCAGAGCGAGGGCCCTCCACACCTCTGACCACCTGCCGTGTGAAGGAGGGCAGGCGGGTTCAGGCCAGAGGAGGCCTCAGCAGTGGGCGCCTGGGCTCCTGAGTCAGGACTGCAGGTAGGAGCCCACCCATCCCGAGGCCCTGGCTCCAGGTGGCCCACTTCCTCCCTTTGTGCTCAGTGTCCCTCAATCCACAGCTTCCCCCAAAGCCATCCTTTAACAAAGCCACCTTTGGGAGCCGGAGGGAAGGGGAAACCTTTGGGCACAACGAGGACAGGGAGGTGGTTCACTGAGGCCTGGAGGCAGGGCCGGGGGCGGGGAGGCCGTGCAGAGGGGTGGGTCAGAGACCAGGGCTGGAGTCCGCCCTGACCCCGAGAAGCCAGGACGTCACTGACCCAGTTACTGACCCGTAGCTCCCTTCACAGCCTGGCACTGACACTGCCCTCCAGGGTCCGAGGGAGTAACCAAGGCATGTGTGGAAAGTGCTCTGCGGATGATACTGTGATGCTTTTTGGAGACGAGGTGGTGAAAGAAGAGGCAGGCACAATCAGGCAGAGAATTCGGGGACTCGGCCGCTCAGGGATCGAGATGGCCTCTGCAGGTTATGGAGAAGCCCCTTCCATGTCCCCCTTAAGGTCAGAGGGCAAGATCGCGTTCCCAAAATCGGATGCAGCAGTCGCAGTCTGTGCTTGCCACGGGCTCTCAGCCCTCATTTATCTCCGGAGTCTCGGCCTTCTCCTCCCAACATTTCCTGTGTGGGATGGGCTGTCATCAAACCATGTATTTGCCTGGTTTTCTGGGAAAATAAGAGGTTGAGACGTTCTTGAATGTTACCCACTCTCAGCAGCCGTGGTGGTTCAAAGGGGACCTAGAGGGCCAAGGGACTGTTCCAGGCGGGGCTGGGCCGGAGCCCCGAGTGCTGCTGACCCTTCAATCCCTTATCATCGCCCTAAAAACTCCCGGTCGCCTGGCCAGGTGGCTCAGTTGATTGGAGCATCACCAAAATGTGGCAGGGTCGATTCCCGGTCGGGACACATACCCAGTTTACAGGTTCAATGGAGGCAACCTATCAATGTTTCTCCTCTCCTCTTCTCTTCTCTTCTCTTCTCTTCTCTTCTCTTCTCTTCTCTTCTCTTCTCTTCTCTTCTCTTCTCTTCTCTTCTCTTCTCTTCTCTTCTCTTCTCCTCTTCTCTTCTCTTCTCTTCTCTTCTCTTCTCTTCTCTTCTCTTCTCTTCTCTTCTCCTCTTCTCTTCTCTTCTCTTCTCTTTCTAAAAAAAAATCAATAAAAAACATATCCTCGGGTGAGGGTTGAAAAAACTAACAACTCCTGGTCAAACTTTAAAACACTTCTATTCCCTGACGCGAGCAATTTTCTCCTCTCCACCCCCCCCCCCCCCCCGCCCCCACTCCCCCACCTCCCAGGCGCAGCCTATTCGCTGCAGCACTACTGCTCTGGACTGTTCACCTGCCTGTCTCCCACCAGCCTGTGGCCACTCCTGGGAAGTCAAACTTCCTTCTTGGGGTGGAGGTGGGGGTGGGGCAAGCTTGGTGTTGACAGGGTATCATTTCTTGCTTCTAGGACAGTGATGGCGAACCTATGACACGCGTGTCAGCACTGACACGCGTAGCCATTTCTGATGACACGCGGCCGCATGCCGAGGATGAAACATTTGCTGCTCCTGAGGATGAAACATTTGTGACTAGAGTCTTGGAGTTAGTTTTTTCCTCAAAGTGACACACTACCCGAGTTATGCTCAGTTTTTTGGCGAAGTTTGACACACCAAGCTCAAAAGGCTGCCCATCACTGTTCTAGGACATGAAAACCCTGAGGCCCGTTGCAGGCATTCTCAAGGGCAGGAACTAAGGACATTGTGATGGCTGCTGAAGGTCAGGCTTCACAGCTCAGCTCAGCAGGCCAGGCTGCCAGGAGCACTCAGGGCGGCAGGGAGGAGGGGCTGGCACAGAGCAGCAGGTGGGCGGAGCCCGAGTAAGCAGAAGAGGACACAGGTGGTGTTTCCCTTAAGAGCTGGCCCATCTCAGGGAAGTCCTTCATTTGGGAAAATGGCCCAGCCCACACAGCAGAGGGCAGAGTCTCAAGCAGGAGGCTTATTTGAAGGGGGTGGGAGAGAGGAGAGACAGGAGGGGAAGGCCGGCTAATAGGAAACTCAGTAATGAGCAAGCAGAGAGCCCCTTGCCCCAGGAGGGCAAGGCCAGTTAAGGAATAAGATGTTTACATTTGTAACCACATTGATATGATCGGATCCCCGTGACCCGAATGCCGTGTGTGTGTGTGTGTGTGTGTGTGTGTGTGTGTGTGAGTGTGTGTGTGAGTGTGTGTGTGTGAGTGTGTGAGTGTGTGTGTGAGTGTGTATGAGTGTGTGTGAGTGTGTGTGTGAGTGTGTGTGAGTGTGTGAGTGTGTGTGAGTGTGTGAGTGTGTGTGAGTGTGTGTGTGAGTGTGTGTGTGTGTGAGTGTGTGTGTGTGTGAGAGTGTGAGTGTGTGTGTGAGTGTGTGTGTGAGTGTGTGTGAGTGTGTGAGTGTGTGTGTATGTGTGTGTGTGAGTGTGTGTGTGTGTGAGTGTGTGTGTGTGAGTGTGTGTGTGAGTATGTGAGTGTGTGTGTGAGTGTGTGTGAGAGTGTGTGTGAGTGTGTGTGAGTGTGTGTGTGTGAGTGTGTGTGTCTGTGTGTGTGTGTGAGAGTGAGTGTGTGTGAGTGTGTGTGTGTGAGTGTGTGTGTGAGAGTGTGTGTGTGTGTATGTGTGTGAGTGTGTGTGTGAGTGTGTGTGTGTGTGTGTGTGCGTGTGTGTGTGTGAGAGTGTGTGTGTGTGTGTGTGTGCGTGTGTGTGTGTGTGCAGGAAGGCAAGAGAAGGGTTTCACTTCTGGAACCTTCTGGAAGCAGAAGCTCTGAGACAGAGGCCCATAGGCACATGGGCTCCCTCTACCTCCCAAATCCCCTGGAACTGTAGTTCTGACGCAGTGATTCTCACCCAGCTGCACATTATAATCGCTCGGGAGACATGTTTTAAAACTCACTGCTGGTGCCCCTTCCCCTCCCCAGGTTCTGGCCTCGCTCATGTGATGACGGGTGCAGGCCTTAGTGTGTTTTAAAATACGCAGAAGGGGTGAGGACCGCTGCTCTGTGGGAGCAAATCAGGACGGCAGAGAGCACGTTCAGTGAGGCCCCCAAATGGGAGTGGAAAGGAAAGCAGGATTCTCCAGCTGGGGGGTTGGGGAGATGCGTAGGTCAGGGACGGTCAGGGGGCACGCAGAGACCAGGACCCGGCACTCCCAAAACTACTAAGTGCCCATCTGTCTGAGCCCAGGCCCTTTGCTGGGCACTGCTCCAGGGGTCTCTCGAGTGCTGACTCATTGAAGCTTCACAGTATCTTGTAGGTAGGTAGTTGCCCGCCGTCTGGCTGAACAGACCCTGCCCTCCGTGGCTGCTAGCACGCTGGTTTTGGTATCAGCTTTTCTGTGGCCTTCGTATGATTGTGATGCTGACTGTATTTTACTAGTAGCTCAGTAAGTCTAGTGTTGTTTACTCCGAATTATGTATGCATGGGTCATATACAACTGTATACATTTGTCAAAACTTACTGAATTGTTCAATTAAAAATGGTGAGTTTCCTGGTATATAAATTATATTGCAAGAAAGCTGAGCAAAAAAATCATTGGAGTCTTCTGCCTGCCAGGCACTGTACTGGCAATATTAAGATGAATCAGACATGGCCCCTGTCTGCAAGTGCTTGCCATTAAACAAAGTGCAACAAAGCGCTGATGTATGCAGGATAGAGAGATGATTCTAACTAAGGAGAGAAAGAAGGCGAGGTGGTATTTGAGCCAAGTCTTGAAAGGAAGGTAGCTATTTGCCAAGTAATAAAGGAGAGAAAAGCAATTCTAGGCAGCAAAAACAGAAAACCAAACCTCACAAGATGGAAATAGCTAGACATGTCCCAGGAAATGCAAGTGGTTGGCTTCAGAGAAAGCCTGTCCAGAGAGCACAATGTGGGTGGCAACGAGCTTGCAGGGTCTCATTCCACATACTGAGGCACTCAGGTTTTATCTTGTAAACAAAGAGGAACTACTGAATAGTTGTAAGCTGGAATAAACATATTCTGTCTTCTGCTTTGTAAATATTACTGTGGAAGCAGGGAGGAGGACAGATTGGCAGGTGGTAGTAGCTGGATTGAAGGCTGAGAAACTGATTAAAAGGTTTATAATCATTCAAATAAGATAAGACATGAGTTTTGTTCCATGGAGTAAAGTGATGCGGAGGGGAGATTTATGACAGGCACTAAGAGGATAACTGAACAGAATGTGTTTCAGAGTGCTGCATAAGAGAATGATGAAGAATCAAAGATGACTCTTGGGATTCCGGCTTGGGTGACTGGGTGGTCCATGGTGACATTTGTTGAGATTGTGAATGCAAAGAAGAGCAAGTTTGGGAGGGAAAGATGAGTTCGGTTTAGGGCATGCTGAGTTTTATATGGTCCATTCTGGTGGAGTGTCTAAAAGGCAATTGAATATCCAGGAGTAAAATTCAGAAGAGAGTTCTAGACTAGCTGTGTGGTTCAAAGTCACCCACACAGCGATGGCCGTTGAAACCAAGGAGTGGATGAGGGTGATCACCCAGAGGGGCAAGGAGGGCGTGTAGTTATGAAAGGGCTGAGCAGAGAAAAGGAAGCCCTACCAGAAGCTGCGGAATAATGGCCTGAGAGGCAGAGATGAACCAGGAGAGTGCCGTGTACAGAAGCGAAGGAACAGGCAGCTTTTAGAGAAATACATGGTCAACCCCATCAAACGCATCTATGCACCAAACGTAACGAAGGCAAAACAGAGTCCATTGGAATTGTCAAATGGGAGGTTAGTGTTAGATGCAAAGGGGGTTGCTTTAAAGTCGTGGTGGCAGCACCTGGTGGCAGGAGGCCAACAATGAATGAAGTGGAAGGAAATGAGACAGTGAGTAGGCAGTCTTGCAGTAAATGGAAGAGAGAGTGAGTAAGTAGGTAAAAAGAAAGGTTTCTTAAAATATTGAAGAGACTTGACAAATTTTATAGGCCGCTGAGGAAAAGCCAGTGGAGTAGAAGTTGAAAATATAAAACAGTGGCCCAGTGAAGAAAGGTCTTAGTCGCGGAGGAGACAGGAAGGGCAGAAATAGAAAGGGCACGCCTTTTCCTCTGGAAATGCAGGGAGAAAGTAGAGAGCAAGTGCAGATACAGATAATTTTGAAGGTTTGCAGGCAGGAAGTTGAGGGAATTCATGGCTTCAGACTCATCCCGCAATAGGTTTGAGGGGAAAAGTGAAAGTTGGAATGGCTGTTGCAAGGTCCTGGAGAGGGAACTAATCTATGAATTGACAAAGCACTGAAGGTTGGACTCCATACATGAGTAGTGTCATCTGTCTATAATGGTTCTAATTTTTCTGCCTCAGCATTGAACTGACTATGTGTGGCAACCAAGATAACATATTGTTGGATTCATCCAAGATTTGGACGTAACAAGGGGAATGTGGTAGAAAGGCAATATGCCGGGACATTTAGAGATTTATTAACAGAGTGGAGAAAGTGATGAATTCCAGGAACTAGGCTGGATGGAGAAAAAGGGGAGCCGTCGTGGTAAAATTGACAGGGATAATGCAGAGAGATCGGAGATTTAGGGGGTCTTGGTGAGAAAGCAAACTGATAAATTGATAGTGCATGATGACAGTAGGTTCTGGTCAGGAGTAGTGTACTCGAGTATAAGATTTCAGAGGGGAGCATGCTGGACAATGCCAAAGTCCAAACTGTGGTCATGGGAGTGGGAGCCTGAAGTGAAGGAGAGGAGACCTCATTGATGCCCAGACTCTGATGTTGCAAGATGACGTGGGTACAAAGGAATATCATGGTTAAGGTGTCAAAGTCCTTAATGAATGGGACAAGGGAGGATAAGAGGATCCGATGCCAGCTCTATGTATGGTGAGTTATGGCCTGGACTTCCAAAACGAAGTTTGTACACAGGAGTAGCTGAGTAATGGTCTGGAAGCAGCAAAAGGGAGTGAGGGTGCTGCTGCCACCTGAGGGCTGAGATGTTGAAAATGGGTTCTCTGCTTCAGAGGGAGGGTGGGGGTGTTTGGAGCCTTGGACAGATTTCCAGTAAGGCTAAGAGATGGCAGAGGTTGAAGATAATGGTACAACTGCTCCAGGTGAGTATAGGTTAGGAGGGAGAGAAAGCAAGGGAAAGAAGGCACTGTATGGCCGGGGCATGTTATGCGAGGACACCAAGAGGTTCACTTCATGGCTGGTGACAGTATGGCAGGATGAGAGGCACGGGCGAGGTCTGTTGGCCTCAAAGTCCTGGACAACCAAATGTGGAGACCTTCAGGGGTCTTAGATCAAACTGAGTGTGATGGGGAGTTTTGTTGAGGAGACTCTGCAGGGATCAGGCTTGAAAAGGCATTTCTGCCCTGGAGGTTGTAGAGCTTCTAGAATGTTGACAACTTAATGGAAAGAGCATTACTTATATTTATTTGGAGGACAAAGATTTTTCCTGTAGACTCTTTAAAGGGCAAAGATTATGCCTAAACGTCCCGCAATAGATATTTGTTTAATTCAATTGAAATGAGTTGAGCTCATCTGTTACTCATGGGATATAGAACTTCAGAGCTGGAAGGATTCATTTGAGAGAGTCAAATGCGTTTTTCGTCATCTCCACACTCTGGTTCCTGTCTCCTGCTCCAGCACCACTGCACTTGGGGGGAGGGGGGCGCTGGGCCTTTAGCAGTCTCAACTGTTGGACTCCCTCAGGCTTGTCTGGCTCCCTCAGGGCTCCCTGCACATGCACTTCTCTCTTCTTGGAAGGAATCTTCCCACTTCTGTCTGGCTAACTCCTCCTTGTTTTTCAAGCCTCAGGGCCAAACTTTTCTTCTGTGCTAAGCTCTTTCTGGCTCTCCCAGGCAGTCTTAGGGGCTCCTTCTGCTACATTCCTACACTCTCCTATGCTTTCAATAAACCAATGGTCTTATCACAGTAGAATTGCTTGCTGTTATACTTTGATTTATAAGAAATACATATTTGGTCATTCAGATGTATTAAATATATTTCCAATATGTACTTGCTCTTTGTACATGATTCCTGGTTCTCATCATCCAAGACCCTTGGAATTTTCTGGGTGATAACAACTTTGGGAGCATCTTTTGTCATAATATTTGGTTTCTTGTTCTCTGTTCCTGAAATTGCTTCAGAACCATAAAGGTAAAATTAATTAATTGCTGTAGCAAATTCATCAAACCCAAGAAGGAGGGTTTGGGGACCTCTGATTTATAGCCCCATTGGTCAGGAGCACAGGCAACAACTTGGGCTTGTGATTGGCATCTGAAATGGAGGGCATCTTGTGGGATGGAGCCCTTTACCTATGGAATTTATCTCCAGGTAGATAGTTCAGAATTAAGTTGAATTCTTGGGTGCCCTGCTGGTGTTGAAGAATTGCTTGGTCCAGAACCCCATTACTTGCCTGTATCTTAACTTGACTGTAAACTCTTTGAGAGTAAGGATTGTCTATTCATGTTATATTCCTAGCTCCTACAACAGTGGGACATTATGAGTTCCAAAAACTTGTTGGTGAATGAATGCATGAATGAATGAACAAACAAGCAAGAGAGTGAGAAGCAGAGAGACTTGGGTTCTCTATCCCAATGGACTAAGTGTGTTGTTTTGTTTAATCCTCATAGTTATTCTAAGGTAGATATTACTAGTTTATTATACAGGTAAGGACACCAAGACTCAGAAAAAAAGTGATTTTTACATGGAATCTCATTTAAAGAAGGGGGCTTTGATTTCTGCCTATTTTGTGTCTTCACACTCAGCTTTTTTGAGCCTCGGGGTCTCGGGAAGTGATTAAATGCATGGGGATTTTGGAGCCAGACTCATCCAGCTGCTGTTACAAGCTGCTGTCCTCTAAGTATCGTAAGACAAGAAACTTAACCTCTTAGAGCCTACATCTTGTTATCTACAAAGGTGGGGTGATGATCGTGGTGGGAGGTGGAGGTAATACTGCTGTTCTGAAATTTAAATCCGACCATTAATATCAAGCTCTGTGCACAGGGCCTGGCACATGGTAGAGTCTCCGTACATATAAACCATCACTTTTATTGCTTTTTTTTTTTTTTCAAGATTCAGAAATTCTCTTACAACCTAGATATATTCAAATCCTGGTGAGCACAGATTCACACCACTTTATAAACCAGGATACCAGGGATGAGGTCACTTTAAGGAGGCCACACAGGCCAGAAACCATGTTCCCCTCCTGCCTGGAGACAGTCCCAGGGTCATACTGGTAAATCCTCATTACTCCTCTCTCACATACTTTTAGATTCTGTTATGACTACTAGTCCTCTCTTTGCAATTCATTTTTGCTGCTTTTCATAGCATGTCACTTTCCAAGTTATTTCCATTGAGCTGTGATAGTGAAAGTCTTCTTAATTTAAACTTTTAGTCCAAGAAGCTGACTTTTCCCTGACATTTGAGTCCAAGATCTTGGACTCCATCTGAATTTGAAAACTGACATCCCTCTTCCATCCACTGAGGACACTGTTTATCCTCAAAGGAAAAGGAGAGCAGGTTTTTATTTATGGGCCAGATGATGTATCATATAGAGTTGCAAAGTATTTCCTGCTGGAGATCTCGGCAGCAGAGGGCCAAGTGCGCTAGTCAAAGACACTATTGATGCCAAGGGAATAGAACCAAGTGTCCTCAGCTGCCCTGAGAATGTCTTCCCTGAGATATTTGCCTGGGAGTGGGCCTGGCATTTCTGACATTGCAAGGGAGCCTGTGGGACTGGAGTCTTAAGTAAGGAAACAGCTGGTAGCTCTCTCTCCAATCAGCCCTGAAATGTGAAATTCCTTAGTTTTCCACAGCCTGTGAAGGGAACCTGGGAGATGTGAGTGGGTCATTACAGCGTGTTCTTAAATCATACCTGGTTCCTGATCCCCAAGCTGGTAAGACATCCTTTTTGACCTTCTCCCCGCCTTTCTGTCTTTTTTCCTTTCTCTCCACCCTTCCTTGTACTTTCTTTCCTTGTGTGTGTGTGTGTGTGAACCTACACAGAACACTTCAATAAAACCTATAATGAAGGTTAAATATACTTAGGATAAAATGTACTTTTATCATAATGCCTTTTAAAATCAAATAAAGCATGGAACAGAGTGCCGGAATCTCGGAGGGAAGGCAGGGGAGGGTGAGTGGGTGGGAAGTGATCAACCAAGAACCTTGTATGCATATATCCATGGCCCATGGCCACAGACAATGGGGTGATGAGGGCCTGGAGGGAGGGGTGGGCTAGAGGGGGTTAATGGGGGGGAAAGGGGGACATATGTAATATTTTCAACAATAAAGAATTATTAAAAATCCTCTCTAATAAAATGGTAATATGCAAATTAACCATCACTCCACTACATAAGCCACGCTCACCAGCCAATCAGGGCGAGTATGCAAATTAACCCCATCCAAGATGGCTACAGCCACAGAGAGCAAGGTTTCCCAGGTAACAGAGCAAGCCAAGCTTTCCATAGCCGTTGCAGGCCTAAGCCTCCACTCAAGCTACAAAGTTTCAATTATAGAAGGTAAACAAATTCAAATGGTGGCAGAATGGAGCTTGAGAGAGCAGGCCAGGGTTGCCGGCTGCAACAGGGGAAGCAAAGCTTTTCACACACCCTGGCCGGGCTCACCCGCTTAAGGCTACAAAGTTTCAATTGTAGAAGGTGAATTAACTGCCACAGAAATGGCTGCCGCCCCGGAGGTAGCAGCAGGCTTGGCTCCACTCCAGGCTACAAAGTTTCAATTGTAGAAGGAAAATAAATTCCAGATACCAGGGCCTCCTCTTGGGTTGCCAGGGGGCGTGGCTGGCCTGCAAACCACCACAGGCCCCTCACTCAGCCCGCCCCACGCCCCAAGGGAACCCCACCCTGATCTGGGACACCCTTCAGGGCAAACCAGCTGGCCCCCACCCCTGCACCAGGCCTCTATCCTATCTAATAAAAGAGTGATATGCAGATTGATCATCACTGCAACACACAATATAGCTGCCCCCATGTGGTCAAAGATCCTGCCCCCATGTGGACACAAGATGGCCACCACAAGATGGCCAGCAGGAGAGGGCAGTTGGGAGGGACCAGGCTTGCAAGGGAGGGTAGTTGGAGGTGATCAACCCTGCAGGAGAGGGCAGTTAGGGGTGACCAGGCTGGCAGAGGAGGGAAGTTGGGGACAAACAGGCTGGCAGGGGAGCAGTTAAGCATCAACCAGGCTGGCAGCGGAGTGGTTAGGGGGTGATCAGGCTGGCAGGCAGAAGCGGTTAGGGGCAATCAGGAAGGCAGGCAGGCAAGCAGTTTGGAGCCAGCAGTCCTGGATTGTGAGAGGGATGTCCGACTGCCCGTTTAGGCCCGATCCCACCAAGATCGGGCCTAAACGGGCAGTCGGACATCCCTCCAGGAGTCCCAGATTGGAGAGGGTACAGGCTGGGCTGAGGGACAACCCCCTGCCATGCACGAATTTCGTGCACCGGGCTTCTAGTAAATAAATAAAATAAAATAAAAATTCTGAAAGGTCGAGGAATGTATCACAGGAGTGTCAGGAAAGAGCAGATCTCACACATCTTATTTGAGAGAAGAAACTTCAAATGTGGCTTTAGGGTTCCAGTCTCCACAGAACCATGTTGCAAAGCTGCATCTAACATTCTGATGCTGCGGCTGTGTCAGCCGGACTGTGCATTTTCTCCTGGCTACAGACACGCGGAGTGTTACATTGGAGGGTCATGTTCACTCAAACTCATGTGCCTTCTTGTCCAGTTTTCCTTGTTGTGGATGATGGAGCTCCTCTCCTGGATAATGGGTTTGAGTGGATTTGTAAAACTCAGGGGTTACCACCACAAGTCTCAACGTTGGCAATGATGAAACTTCCACGGCATTAAGCACGAGACCCAAAGAAGCACCATGACACAATGAAGGCTTGGCTTTCCAGCTTCACTTAAAGCTATTTTCACCCCAAGCATATTCACTTAAGCTTGAAATAAGTTATTTTGGTTGTTGAGACATAAAGTTGAAACCTATTAGCTCAGTTAAGTCGGGTAGGTTACAAGGCTGATTAACTCTTTCATCTGAGTCCACCCCAATCACCCTTCCAACATCTTGTCCTCGTGACCCCACATCCCCCGTGACCTCAGTATCCCCACCTGGCGTGGTGATACCTTGGTCCTCGCTAAACGTTGGCACTGCTTCCCCGGCCTTCTCCCAGCCTCCCATCTTTCTCTCCTCATCCACTTTCAGTGTCTCCCCTCTTGGCTGTATTTGTCCACACAGCTCAGAAACATGCTTGCCTTCTCCATCTTAACAGTGAAGTATTTATAGCGGGCTGGGGTGAGAGGAGGTGGCTGATTTGCAACATTTGTCAGTTTCTGTAGTGTAAACACTCCCATTTTGTGAGTGTTTCAAGCCAATTTAACCAGCTCACAGAATTCCTGGAGATGTAGTAGCCGCTCCCCGAAGGTAGGAGGGCCCCAGGCGTCGCTGCCGCCTTCCCTGGGCTCTGCACTGACTGAGCTGTTCTTCTGCTCTTGGTTGTGAAACTTCCCAACGAGCAACCGATCTAGATACTTCCTGGCGCTGGACTCTCCCTTCGGCCTTTGCAATCTGAGTTTTACCTCTTCAAGATCATCAGTAATTTTTGTTGTTATAAGAGCTATCCATGTGAAATCCAAAAGCAAAAAAAAAAAAATTATTTTATTCCATCAACAAAAATGAGTAAGGGTGTGAAAGAGATGCTGTCGCTGAGCTTTGCATTGCAAACCTCACTCTTGTTCCTCGTTTTCTTTAGCGTTTGCCCCGCTGGTCACTAGTGCCCTCCCCTCTGCCAGGAGCTCTCCCCTCCTTGGCTCCCACCCGGCTGCCTGTCCTGCCCTCTGTCCCTCTGAGGCACCTTCCTCCTCTCCCACTTCCTCCTCCTCCCCCACGATGCCCATGGCCCAGAGCTCTGACCTCAGGCCTCTTCTTTTCCCATCATCATCTCCATCATTCTTGATGTTGGTGACTCACAAACAGATCTTTCTGCATGAGAACTCCTTCTGAGCTCTCGCTCAGCATCTCAGTTGCCTGAAGGTCCCTTCTTCCCAGAAGTCTGAATAGCCCAGAATAGACGTCGGCAACCTGACATTCACATCTTCTCTGCCTTCTGTATTTCTCCTGCTCCTGCAACCATCCTTTCAATTACTGAGGCGACAAATAGATATGAGTTCTTCATGCTCTTTACCCAGATAGTCTACTTATTGAATATCCCAGCTACCTTTCATTCAATTTCACCTTCATAGTACCATCATTAATTACCATTTGGCATAACTTTTAGTCTCTAGAATTCATAAGAATGCCTTTCCAAGTGATAAAAACGCAGCTATAAGATTTATATTATAAAGCAAAACGTGACTAATCTGACCATTCCCCCTCAGGTACCTTTGATCGTACCTGAAGTTTAACCTTAGCCTCGCATCAAAGCCACCAAAGACATGGCCCCTGGTTATCTCCCAGCATCATCTGCTACTCCAGCTAGTCACCTGCCCCTGGACTTTGGTTCCTCCTTCTGCAACTCCTCTCCCCCTGCTTCTGCATATCTAAGTCTTCAAAGCCAAGTTCAATTTCACCTCTTCCATTAAATCTTTTCTGAGCTTCCTGAGCTGTAAATAATTGTACCTCCATTCTCTGAACACTCAACACTTTTCTTTACCTCTCTTGTGACATCACCTTCTGCCATGCATGAGAGTAATTTGTGGAAGGAAGGAGGGAAACTAACATTTATTAGGTTAGTCATTGCATTAGGACTTTTTATTAGCTCCTTCGGTGTTTACACAACCCTGGGAGGTGGAAGCTATTACCTCTTGTTACTGAAGAGGAAACAGTTGCTCAGAATGGCCCATGAAATTGAATTCTGGTGGCAGCTTGTCTGGCTTCACATCTGTGCTGTTACGGCTGAGTCGTGTGTATGCTTTAACTGGTAACCTCCCTAACAGTAGGACCGGATTTTTTTTCTTTCTTTTTACACCTCAGGATTCCTAGTGTCGGCCTTGACACGTGGCTGGCACTAAAAATGCCGAGGGACTGAATGAAGGATGGGTCGCCTGATGGGTCTGTCCCTTGCTTGTTCCCAGCTGTGCTGCCGACTGCAGCTGTGCATTCCAGAGTTACACGTGCCATAAATATCTCACCGCCCGTTCACATTTAGACGTTTTTCCTGCTCTCTGGGCCCTACTTATGTGTCTCTCTTTGATTGACAAGCTTTGAAGGAGGCAGAAGTTGAATTTGCGGTGCTCTTTTGTTCAGATCCCGAGCATAACAATCAACAAATGATTTCTGGTGATGAAAACAAGTTGTTTATCAAGGTGATTTTGTGCCGCTTTGTAGACAAATTCTGCTTGCATCCCCTCCACCTCATTTGAACAGGTAGAAGTTGCTTGTGAAGTCCACATGACATTGACACCAAAATGTGAGGTTTGAGCCCAAGTCCATTGCCTCGCGAAACTGAAGAAGGAAGTCGAAGACAAAAACCGGTTGGCGGAACCAAAGTTTTTTGGGAGAAGCCAGTCCTGGAAAAGGGGCAGCTGGGTTCCAGGCCAGTGTCCAGAGCTTCCTTCCCATGATGCAGTCGGATGTTAAAGTCCATTAGTCCATGAACCCATTGCGTGCTGAGGAGAGAGAGAGAGATTCGGCGGGGGGGGGGGGGGGGGGGGGGGGGGAGGAGGGGGGGAGAGCACACTTTTTAATTTAGGGGTGGATACAGCCTTGCTAGCTCCTGATTCTGTCTTAACAACATCCTTGGGATTGGTTTATATGTCTTATTGCCTTGGGATTGGTTATCTGTAAGCTGCCTGTCTTAGCAATGTTCGTACATGTTAAAGTTCACGCCTCTCACATGTGCCCTTCCTTCCCTGTCCAGTTGGGGTGCCTTAGTAACTCCACCCAGTTGGGTCCCCCAGTTTTAAATCCTACCTCCCCTGGCCCCTAGCCCTGCCTATCTAGCTTCCCTCGGTCTCCTCAAAGCCCGTTGTGACCTATTCTAGTCCTTCCACACCCACCCCTTAACCCCACTCCATGCTCCGCCCCTGCTAGTTGCCCAGTGCCCTCATTCTCCTTGTGTCTGTGCATGCGCAAGGGCAGGCTTCCTCCAAGCCACACCCCAGGTCCTGACTCCCTCGCACCAAAGCGTACCTGTTCTTGGTCTCTGCTAGAGCTACTTAGCTACTTTATAAACTAACTGGGACTAGACAAGTACTCATGGAATTACTGCATTAATTCCTTATTCCTTCCATTTGAGCAGTGGTTTTGTGAAGTCATTTAATTTAAAAAGTAACTGAAAGGTGGAAACGCAGGATCTCCTGTTGACAAATATATTTTAGGGCAAGGAGACTGTTCTGAGGATCTTCCCATTGCACCAGCTACATGTATGGCTGGCCCCGTCCGCACCCCATCATCCTGGTTCCACCTCAAACAACATACTTGCTTTGCAGCCAGGAAATGGTGATGAGCCACACTCCCATTGCTGCTAGGCACCTACCTGATATTCAATAGGACTCACAGACCAGGCTCATCAAACCGGTGGCAAACATAAATGGCAAGAGTGATACACAGCCCCCGGGGCTGGCTCTCACCTGCCTAAAGGGGTAGCTGTCACAGGCAGCCAAGGAGCCTCAAAGACCAGTGCGGGCAGCGTGTCTGCTCTTCTGTGCCTCGGACAGAAGGTGACACTGCCTGGTCCTGTGAGCCACACCGCTCTGGCCTGAGCCAGAGGCCTTAGGGTGGCAGTGCAGAGAGGGAGGGCCCACACCCTCCTGTCCTGCAGGTGGTGGGGTGAGCAGGCCCTGCACACATGCTTTTGCTTTTTAAAAGCACCAAAAAGTCTCAGAATCCCTTCTAACACTTTGATGTTAGAAAATCCTTGTTTTGCCTCCAAATTCATGCATAAATCCCACCAGGGCCGGGGATTTATGGTGGGTGGATTTCATGAGCATCAGTGGCCCTGAGCAGCTGCTGTGGGATTTCTGGCTTTTGAATGCGCATTCATTCCAGGAAGAGCTCCTGGGACGTCTGAGCCTCTGCGTGCTTTCTGCGTGCTTCCTCTGCTGCCTGTTCTCTCTCTCTCTCTCTCTCTCTCTCTCTCTCTCTCTCTCTCTCTCTCTCTCTCTCTCTCTCTCTCCAGCATGGAGGTCATTTCTGCAACTGTCCTGGGCTTGTTCAGTAAAAAAGTTGTTCCTTTTGCCCTGGCCCAGTGGCTTGTTGGTTGGAGCTTTGTCTATACACCAGAAGGTCACCGGTTCAATTCCTGGTCAGGGCGCCTACCTAGGTTTCAGGTTTGATCCCCAGTCGGAGCACATATGGGAGGCAACTGATCGATGTTTCTCTCTCTCTCTCTCTTTTCCATTCTCTCTAAAATTAATAAACATATCCTCGGGTGAGGATAAAAAACAAAGTTGTTCCTTTTAATCCAGCGTTAATGAAATGTGTTCTAGTTTATTTGCATATGTTTATCTGCATCTCAGTGTATGGTGGATGGACTGTAACAGTCAGAAGTAAAATCATTCTACTGTGACTATAGTAATGTTGTTATTAGCCTCTTTTTAGATATGGAAAAAATTTCATTTGTGACAAGGTGCTATATTAAAAAAGAGAGCTTGTATGCCCCTGATAGAAGGGTTAGGAATTGGTCAGATAAGTGGCAGGTATGATAGATAGATAGATAGATAGATAGATAGATAGATAGATAGATAGATAGACAGGCACATATATGTATACAATTTAATTATTTTTATATTTTATATACACAAACTATATGTAACTGTAGAGAGCTGCTAGTCTCAGCTACTAAATGATAGGAGTTAAAACTCTTTTGCTTTAGGGAGAAGGAAAGCCGAGGCCAGGCTGTGAGATGGAGGAGGATGGGTTGATCTGCCAGTGGAGATGGGGTTCTGAGCTCCTGCACCTTTAACCAGACAGTTGTTTGTCATGTGCTGGCTCCCAACCTTGACCCCATGGCCTTGCCTGGGGAGCACACCTCTGGGGCTCACCAGTTCAAGAGGGAAACAGACGTCCGGGGCTGCTCCAGCATTTGTGGAGGCAGACCATGGCCAAGGGTGTGCTCCCCAGGCAAGGCCATGCCCGGTCCCCAGGGAATCCCCTTAAGCATTCCAGGAGTGCAGCATTCATGGAAAGGCCTGGCATTCATGCACTTGACCTTCCAGTTGCTGCACAAGCAGGAAGTAATCCCCAGCACCAAGAGCACCCTTGAACATGAAGAGTGGCAATCCCGACTTCGCGGGCAGTGTTAAGGAATGAGGAATTCTGAAACTTAACCTTTTAAACTCTAACATTTTGAATAATTTCTTTATTTAAAATACGTTTTTATTGATTTCAGAGAGGAAGGGAGAGGGAGAGAGAGATTGAAACATCATGATGAGAGAAAACCATCGATTGGCGGCCTCCTGCATACCCCTCACTGGGGATTGAGCCTGCAACCCGGACATGTGCCCTGACCCGGAATTGAACTGTGATCTCCAGGTTCATAGGTCAACACTCAATCACTGGGCCACACCAGCTGGGCTTGAACAATTTCTTGACCTCTCAGATTCATCATTAAATGTGATCTTCACTTTAGAGGCAGGCAATCATCTAATCCAGATGCCAGTCTCAGGACCAGCTGTATCAAATAATTCAGTCAATTTACTAAGAATACAGATTCCTACCTCCCACTCTGAATTCCAGCATAGTAGGTAGGTTTGGAGTGGGCCCTGGAATCTGCAGTTAAGCAAGCTGGTGTATAGCCATATTTGGGGGCTCTGGCCTGGTCTCAATCCCCACAAGCATAGAAATCCCTTCAACAACAGTCCTGAGCCAGAGTCTTACAGCATTGTTTCTCTTACTGGGCTGAGATCTGCCACAGAGAAATGTTTACCCGTTCTCCCGGTTTACCTCTTGGCACAACAGATCAAAGCCCTCTGGATTTGAGGGGCTGGGAGAAGAGCCAGGGCAGGGAATTGGTGAGCTGTGAACAGGAGTGTGGGTGTGCGTGTGTACCCATGAAGGCATGCCTTGGGGAACTGGCTGGAGCAGGCCTGCGGCAGAAGGAAAGCTGACATTTAGAAGCCAGTTTGGGAGTTGGCACCTCCAGGCCCAGCAGCCTTCGAAGATCCAAGGAAGTTATGCAGTGCTGTAATACTGCAAGAGGGTTTTCAAACTCCCCACTTCATTTTTTATACTCATTAATCAGATATCATTACTTACTACGGCTGCAACTATGCACTTGTATAAAGCCATAACGTTGGGGTTATAGCACTCATTGTGTGGACCTGATGGAACTGCATGTTCATGTTACTATAACAGAAACTTTGAACTTAATTATATCAGTTTGCTAATGCTTCATGATAGGCAACTATTTTTACACATAATAGTTATCAATGTCAGCCTATTTTGATTGTATAACAATTTTTTAAAGTATGGTGATAGAAAGAATAAAGGACAGTATTAGAACTAATATATCTTTTATGTGTATCTATTATTCATCCAAGCCTTTTTACAGACCTCAGTATTAGTGTGTGACTATGAAATGTTTTCTTTGCTTGGAACTTGCTGACTGGGGATTGTTTTTATTTCTGGTAAGGACATTTGTGACTATTTTTACATTTCACACTCAACATTCAAAAATTATCTCAAATATAAATAAAACTAAAATATACTCTAGATATATTTTAAGTATTGAAATGTGACCCCTTAACCACACAGTTGTGTATGGCAATGTTTCAGTATTGGGTTGTGAAAACTGGTGCTGGGAAGAAGTGGCCTCAAAGCACTTAACTTTGTATTTAAATGCTGTTAAAGTGACAGCACAGCAGGGCCATTTCTGCTGCATTTCTCACCCCACAGAAGTTGTGTTTTTAACTGCGACAGTACGCATCAGCGAGAAGCATCCGGTAAAAAAGTGTGTGGTCTTTTACCAGTCTCTATATACATAAACACACACAGTTTGGTGTGATACTGAAATACATCATCTGATATTTTAATGAAGGAACTAAGACATTTTTCATTGATCCCTCGAGGGTTAGTGTGGAGGTGTTTAAAGTTAGGTCCCCAGTTACAGACACTGTTGTGGAAACTGAAGAGTGGCTGTGGCTGCCGATGTCCTGAAAGGGAATCTCGTTACTCTTCCGGTGTCCGGGCTGCACTCCCTCACGCTGTCTGTGCTGAAACTGGGCGGCATGCGGGAGGCGCTCCCTCGCAGGTGTGTTCTGTGGTTCTGGTTTGGGGGCACAGATTTTTTTAAGTAAGATTTTAAAATGAAAAAAATATAAAATTTATATAGAATAAGTATTTCCACTCATTAGACTTGTTAAAAGGAGAATAAATTAACGTTTTACATAAAAAATTTTGTTACACTGCCGAAACCGGTTTGGCTCAGTGGATAGAGCGTCGGCCTGCGGACTGAAAGGTCCCAGGTTCGATTCCGGTCAAGGGCATGTACCTTGGTTGTGGCCACATCCCCAGTGGGGAGTGTGCAGGAGGCAGCTGGTCGATGTTTCTCTCTCATCGATGTTTCTAACTCTCTATCCCTTCTCTCTTCCTCTCTGTAAAAAATCAATAAAATATATATTTTTAAAAAAATTTGTTACACTATGGGAGGTTCTATCATATTATTCTGAATTTTATTAAGGTAGAAAAAAAAAAGATCCAAGGAAGCAGAGATTAGGGCAGGATGGGAAGAATGGGTGTGCAAAAGCAGAGCAGTGCCAACACAAGACTGGCTTATCGGGGAGACTCCAATTGCCATGTGACTGGTGGAGGGCAAATAGCCTGCTCATCAGAAGTGGGGGCCTGGAAGAGAGGGGGCAGGAAGTCAGCACCAGGTGCCAGCTGAAGTTAATGAAACTAGTTCAGGGAAAACTCCAAATACCCAAGAGACTTGAGGGAAAGGAAGTCAGTCATCCCTCCTTGTTGGGCAGGGGCGGGGAACTGCTGGGACTGACCAGCAGACCCTGAGCAACAGATGAATGGATTACTCTGACACACGTTTCTATGAAAGAGAAGGCTCAGGGACTGCTTGGTTATAGCAACCAAGCAGCCCCATTCGCCTGCCTCCTTAGACTTTTATTGTAGCAACAGCTTGAATTAAAATTAACTATTAGATACTATCAGCAGGATAAACATCCTTGAGAAGACACATGCATCTGTAGTGTCCTTTAAGCAAGGACATTTTTAAGATTCCAGTAAAACACCTGGGGGTTCAGACTTGTTTGGAAAAGTCAAGGCAGAGTCTGCCACCTTCGGCAAGGTTCCCCTAGAGAGGCCCCTGACCTTTCAGAGATTTCTTCTTACAGACTTTCCAACCAAGTCAAGTGCTTCCCCACATCTCCCCCCTGTTTGTTTTGCTGGCTGCAGAAGACAGAGGGAGGCGGTAAACTTTCTGCTTTGGAATGTCGGGGTCCATGAAGCGCATTTACTGCTTGAGTTCTGATTTTGTAGACTATAAGAAAAATAAAGAGAATTACAATGACAGCAATGGTTAGTCTAATTAAGAAGACAGGGTGCTTACAAGTATTAAATCTTGCCTTCTAACAAGGTGTAAGGGACAAGATAAGGAATGTAGCTACGTGCAGGCCTGGGGTCTGTAGACATCAGCTATTGTCCGGCAACTAGATATTTACATTATGATTCATTAACAGTAGCAAAATTACAGTTATGAAGTAGCAATAAAAAGAATTTTATGGTTGGGGGTCACCACAACATGAGGAACTGTATTAAAGGGTTGCAGCATTAGAAAGGTTGAGAACCACTGCCTTAGTGCTTTCTAGTGACATCCAGAGTCCTGGCATGTCTCTCTTTCAGATATGACATTCCGGCAAAGTTTTGGTTAATAAAACTACAATTGGAAACTAATTTATGTCCTGTTATGAAGAAATAAGATTCTTATTGGATTAATGTAAACAAACACATTACCATGAGAACAATCATTACTAAAACTATAATTATTTTTAGTTTATTTAGTCCTATAATTAAATTCTTTTTCTCCTGAGTTTCTTGCTATTCTTTCTATAAATCTAGATACTTTATAGAGTAATGCAAATGATATGGAGTCTTGTCCTTTCTGCAAAACACAATATTCCACAATATTATAACTTATAACAATTAGTTATAAATGAAAGCATATTAGAATTTATTTAATATGCATATATAAATAGAATATAATTATCATTTCCTTATTTGACAGAGCTTCCCATATACCTTAAGTGTAAAATTTCCTTCATAAGGAGAGAAAGCAAATATTAAAATTCAAAACCTGGGAAGGTAGTCAAATATATTATACTAGAGGCCCGGTGCACGAAATTCATGCATGGAGGCGGGGGGTGTTCCTCAGCCCAGCCTGCACCCTCTCCAATCTGGGACCTTTTGGAGATTCCTCCTTACAGACTTTCCAACCAAGTCCCATGCTTCCCCACAGGGAACATCCAGCCCATGGGCTGTATAAGGCCTAAGAAATCATTTGATATGGAAGAAATCATTTGGTCTGGCCCTGCCAAGGCATTACGGGTGAGTTGTTTAAATCTTTGACCAAATGTAGCAGGCTAATTTTTTTCTTTTTAATAAATCTTTATTGTTCAGATTATTACAATTGTTTCTCCTTTTTTTCCCCCATATCTCCCCACCACCCGGTTCCCACCCCGCCTCTGCCCTTACCTCCCCCCCGTTGTTCTTATCCATAGGTGTGTGATTTTTGTCCAGTCTCTTCCCGTACCCCCCACACAGACACCCCTTTCCCCCTGAGAATTATCAATCCACTCCCATTCTATGCCTCTGATTCTATTATGTTCACCAGTTTATTCTGTTCCTCAAATTTTTAATTCACTTGATTTTTAGGATCACTTGTTGATAGATATGTATTTGTTGTTCATAATTTTTATCTTTACTTTTTTCTTCTTTTTCCTCTTTTTAAAGAATACCTTTCAGCATTTCATATAATACTGGTTTGGTGGTGATGAACTCCTTTAGCTTTTTCTTATCTGTGAAGCTCTTTATCTGCCCTTCAATTCTGAATGATAACTTTGCTGGGTAGAGTAGTCTTGGTTGTAGGTTCTTGCTATTCATCACTTTGAATATTTCTTGCCATTCCCGTCTGGCCTGCATAGTTTCTGTTGAGAAATCAGCTGACAGTCGTATGGGTACTCCCTTGTAGGTAACTAACTGTTTTTCTCTTGCTGCTTGTAAGATTTTCTCTTTGTCTTTTGCCCTTGGCATTTTAATTATGATGTGTCTTGGTGTGGTCCTCTTTGGATTCCTCTTGTTTGGGGTTCTGTGCGCTTCCTGAAATTGTAAGTCTATTTCTTTCACCAGGTGGGGGAAGTTTTCTGTCATTATTTCTTCAAATAGGTTTTCAGTATCTTGTTCTCTCTCTTCTTCTGGCACCCCAAAAATTTGGATATTGGTATGCTTAAAGCCATCCCAGAGGCTCCTTACGCTATCCTCACACTTTTGGATTCTTCTTTCTTTCCGCCTCTCTGATTGGGTGTTTTTTTCTTCCTCATATTCCTGATCTTTGGTTTGACTCTTCAGGTACAGTGGTCTACAGTTGCGTGTCTGTATATTCTTTATTTCAGACAGTGTATGCATAATTTCTGACTGGTCCTTTGCCATTTTTTTGGTATTCTCATTAAGGTCCTTGAAGGTCTCTTCAAGTTTCTCAGCGGTTTTTAGAAGATTCTTGAGTAACCTTATAAATGTGGTTCTGAACACTGTGTCATCCATTAGTTTGCTTTCCTCTATCTCTCCTACTCGTGACATACTTCGGTGTCTCCGCATTTTGTCTGCCTCCCTGTGATGATGGAGTGGCTTTGTGTGGTCAGTGACCTATAGGGGGCGGTAGCTCAGCTTCCCCAATCACTCTAGGTGGTCGCTCTTGGTACACCCCTTTGTGGGCTGAGTGGAAAGTCTTGGTGTAGTTAAAAGCCTTGATTGCTGTTGGTACACTGGGAGGAATTGACCTCCAGGCCAATTGGCTGTGAGGACCTGCTGTGTCTATAACGGAAGAATTGCTGTGCTGGAGACACAGTAGGGCTTTGGTGCTCACTGAGTCTGACTCTTGAATGTGTCCCTTATGAGAGTGGTTGAAATCTGGTGTCGTCCACACCGACCACTAGATACCCTAGTGTCTGGATCTCCAATGGGGTGCAGGTCTGAGGCCTCCCAGCAGGAGCTACAGCAAGAGCTACAGTTTTCTCCTCTTTGCTTGGGCGGTTTTGGAGCAGTCTGCTAGCAGGCTAATTTTTAATTTGATAGTTTTGTATGGCCCTTGAATGATGTTATAAATATACAAATGGCTCTTGGCAGGAAAAAGGTTCCCCATCCTTGTTGTAAAGGGAAGAAAAGGAGCTTCTGGCTTACAGTGTCAGAGCAGAGTGGGGCCCTTAGCACAGAGCTATAAAGTGATTTCTAGATCCCACTAATTTATGGGGTGAGGGCTGTCACCAGAATGGGCCCCTTCATTCAGGGTGGAGGGGGCAGGGGTGGAGAGGGAGGGTCTTATTTCGGGCTTTTACTAAGCTGCCAGGACGGAGTAGCCCCAGGTCCTTGGATCTCCAGTTGCCTCTCAGTTTTCAAGGATTCTTTGCCACCCTGGCTAAGTGCCTCCAGTTAATAAAGTGCAATATTCCAGAAGCAGCCTAATCAGTGCAGAATAGGGTGGAATACCACCTTTGTTCTGGATGTCACACTGCTAATACTGCGGCCCCCAAACCGCTCATTTGACGTATAGCAGTCCTTTACGAAGGCTGGTTTTCATGGACCTTGCAGGCATCTGAATCCTCTGAACCTTTTCACAGAACTTCTCTTAAAATAAGATCAGAATACAAGTGGAGGGGAAAAAACGATGGCGACCGGCAGGAAGGTAGGGAGAGAGAGAGTGTGAGTGAGGAACCCATAGAGGAGAGTGTAGACGTGTGTGGTGTGTGTGTGTGTATGAGATAGGGTCAGTTAGATTCTGCAGGTCTTCCAAGGGGCTCCCTAACAGGGCAGCCCTAGACGGCGGAGCCCCGCGCACAAAGTGGACACTTCTCGGCGGCTGGTGCGGACGCGGAGACCACGCCATCTTGAGAAACAGAGCTGCCTGAGACTCGGATCCTGGCTTCTGACACAAACCAGGACCCTGCAGCCACTGGGGACAGAGAACTGCTATCACAGCTTCAGACCAACAAACAACAAGAATCCAGACTTCCCCGCAGATTTCCGTGAGTCAAAGAGCCTATCCCCCTCCTCGCAGGCGCGCGGATAGCGCCATAGTAACTGATAGACCCGCCCCTCGCCCAAGCTGCCGAGCTTTGCGCAGGGACACGCTCCCCCATAGGGAATTTGGCGCGTGCGCGGGACAGAAGCAGCTCCCAGTCGGGGAAATCTGTCAGTGCGCACAGAGGGCTCCCCTTCAGGGAATTTGGGGGAATTTGGCTCGTGGGTCACAGCTCCCCCTTCGGGGTTCTTAGAGCGTGCACAGAGGGGCTTCCCTTTGGGGAATTTGGCGCGCAGGACGGACTCCGCCACCCTTCCGGGACTCTGGGAGAGTGCACTGAGCCAGCTCACCTTCAGGATTTTAAGAATGTGCGCTCTAGCCGGTTTGGCTCAGTAGAGAGAGCACACACAGGACGCAGCTCCACTTCAGGGAATTTGACACGCCGGACACAGCTGCCTGGGATCCCTGACTCACAGCGCATTCACACTAAGAGCCAGCGACCCCAATTGTTGGTGCGTGCACACACAGGGACCCTGATTCTCAACGAGAAACTGCACAAGGCAACAGAGACTTTGACACTCGAGTCTTGGTGCAGACACAGGGAAACTTTGACTCCTGGCACATGCTAAGGATCTCATTTTCGGCACATACCAACAGTGTGGTGCAGACAGGGTCCCTGATTCTAAATGTGCACACGAGACCACACGGAACACTGGGGACACTGATCCTGGGCAAGTCTGGTTCCCACCAACCAAAGGCAGCCACACGTTCTAGTGTCAGAGCACTTCAGTGAAACTAGGGTGGAGTGAAGTCCCCACAGCACACGGCCCAGGTCCACGCAAACGGAAGCTTGAGCTTTCTGGTAATAGCCAGAATGGGGAAACGAAATAACTCACAGAGGAAAGAAAATGTGGAGTCGCCAAGAAAGGAAATTAGTGAAACTGAAGCTTGCAACATGACCGAAAAGGAGTTCAGAGTAATGGTCATGGAATTTATACATCGGATGGATGAGAAAATCAACAACTTATGCAAGAATCAGGAAGAAATGAAAAGTGATATAGCTACAATCAAAAACACCATGGAAAGTTTCAACAGTAGACTACAAGAAGCAGAGGACCGAATTAGTGAGTTAGAAGATCAGGTACAGAAACAAGCTCAATCTGAACAGCAATTGGAGAAAAAAATTAAAAAGCAGGAGGAAAGCCTAAGGGAGCTTCGGGACAACATGAAACGAAGTAACATGCGTATAATAGGGCTGCCAGAAGGACAAGAAGAGCAGCAGGGATTAGAAAATCTATTCGAAGAAATAATGACAGAAAACTTCCCGGATATGGGAAAGATAAAAGTTACGCAAGTACAGAGAGTCCCAAGCAGGATCAACCCCAAAAGACCCACACCAAGACATGTCATAATTTCAGTGGCAAATATAAATGATAAAGAGAGAATCCTAAAGGCGGCAAGAGAGAGACAGAGAGTTACCTACAAAGGAACACCCATCAGATTGTCAAATGATTACTCATCAGAAACACAACAAGCTAGAAGTGAATGGAAGGAGGTATACAAAGTGTTGCAAAGCAAAGGACTGAATCCAAGAATACTATATCCAGCAAGACTATCAATCAAAATTGAAGGGGAAATCAGGAGCTTTGCAGACAAAAAAAGCCTCAGGGAGTTTATCACCACCAAACCAGCAATGCAAGAATTGCTAAAGGGAATACTGTAAAAAGAAGAAATAAACAGGTAAGAAGGAATACAGACACAAAAATAGATATGACTGCAAACAAATACCTTTCAGTAATAACTTTAAATGTAAACGGACTAAATGCTCCAATCAAAAGACATCGAGTAGCTGAATGGATAAAAAAACACGACCCATATATATGCTGTCTACAAGAGACCCACCTCAGAACAAGAGACTCACACAGATTGAAAGTGAAGGGATGGAAAAATATCTTTCAGGCAAATGGAAATGAAAAAAAAGCTGGGGTATCAATACTTATATCTGACAAAATAGACCTCAAAGTAAATGCCATAACAAGAGATAAGGAAGGCCACTTCATAATACTAAAGGGAGAAATCCAACAAGAAGAATTAATTCTGGTAAACATATACGCTCCCAATATAGGAGCACCCAAATACATAAAAAAACTCCTGGAGGATATCAAGGGAGAGATTAATAGCAACACAATCATAGTAGGAGACTTTAATACCCCACTATCACCACTGGACAAATCCTCTAAACAAAAAATCAGCAAAGAAACAGCAATCCTAAATGACTCACTAGACCAGATGGAATTAATTGACATCTTCAGAACATTTCACCCCAAAGCCACAGAATATACATTCTTCTCAAGTGCACATGGGTCATTTTCAAAGATAGACCATATGCTGGGTCACAGGCAAAGTCTCTTCAAATTCAAGAAGATAGAAATTATATCAAGCATCTTCTCAGATCACAGTGGCATAAAACTGGAAATCAACTACAATAAATACAATCCAAAGAAATCAAACACATGGAGACTAAACAGCATGCTATTAAACAAGGACTGGGTCACCAGAGAGATCAAGGAAGAAATAAAAAACATCATGGCAACAAATGACAATGAAAACACAACAATCCAAAATCTATGGGACACAGCGAAAGCAGTCTTGAGAGGGAAGTTCATAGCTCTACAGGCCTATTGCAAAAAACAAGAAACAATGGTAATAAATTACTTAACCCTACAACTCAAAGAGCTAGAAAAAGAGCAGCAAGAAAAGCCCAGTGTAATCAGAAGGAAGGAAATAACAAAGATCAGAGCGGAGATAAATGACATAGAGACCAAAGAAACAATACATAAGATCAACAAAACCAAGAGCTGGTTCTTTGAAAGGATAAACAAGATTGATGGACCTCTAGCCAGGCTCACCAAGAAGCAAAGAGAGAGGACCCAAATAAACAAAATCAGAAATGAAAGAGGTGAAATAACAACAGACCCCGCTGAGATACAAAGGATTGTTACAAAATACTACGAACAACTCTATTCCAACAAACTGGACAACCTGGAGGAAATGGACAGATTCCTAGGAAAATATAACCTTCCAAAAATCAATCAAGAAGAATCTAAACAGCTCAATAGGCCAATAACTATGGACGAAATTGAAGCAGTCATCAAAAAGCTTCCGGCAAACAAAAGCCCGGGGCCTGATGGCTTCACAGGAGAGTTTTACCAAACATTCAAGGAAGAACTAAAACCTATCCTCCTCAGACTATTCCAAAAAATTCAAGTGGAAGGAACACTTCCAAGCTCCTTCTATGAAGCCAGCATCACCCTAATACCAAAACCAGATAAAGACAACACAATGAAAGAGAATTACAGGCCAATATCCCTCATGAACATAGATGCCAAAATCCTCAACAAAATTCTAGCAAATCGGCTCCAGCAGTACATCAGAAAGATCATACACCATGACCAAGTAGGATTTATCCCAGGAATGCAAGGATGGTACAATATCCGCAAATCAATAAACGTGATACATCACATAAACAAATTGAAAGATAAAAATCACATAGTCATATCAATTGATGCAGAAAAAGCATTTGACAAAATCCAACACCCTTTCTTGATAAAAACTCTCAACAAGGTGGGAATAGATGGCTCATACCTCAACATAATAAAAGCCATATATGATAAACCCACAGCAAACATCATACTCAATGGACAAAAACTAAAAACATTTCCCCTAAGAACAGGAACAAGACAGGGATGCCCACTCTCACCACTCCTGTTTGACATAGTACTGGAAGTATTAGCCATTGCAATTAGACAAGAAGAAGAAATAAAAGGCATCCAAATTGGAAAAGAACAAATAAAGCTGTCTTTATTTGCAGACGAGATGATATTGTACATAAAAAATCCGAAAGACTCCGTGAAAAAACTAATAGACTTAATAAATGAATTTGGCAATGTAGCAGGATACAAAATTAACGCCAAGAAATCTATGGCCTTTCTATACACCAATAGTGAACTTACAGACAGAGAGACTAAAAAGGCAATCCCATTTACCATCACACCAAAAAAATTAAGATACCTAGGAATAAACTTAACTAAGGAGGTAAAAGACCTATACACGGAAAACTACAGGACACTGAAAAAAGAGATAGATGAAGACGTAAACAGATGGAAGAACATACCATGTTCATGGATTGGTAGAATCAACATCATTAAAATGTCCATACTACCCAAAGCAATCTATAGATTCAATGCACTCCCCATTAAAATACCAACGGCATATTTCACAGACCTTAAAAGAACTCTCCAAAAATTCATCTGGAATAAAAAAAAGACCCCGAATAGCCACAGCAATCCTGAGAAAGAAGAATAAAGTAGGAGGGATCTCAATACCAGATTTCAAGCTGTATTACAAAGCCACTGTTCTCAAAACAGCCTGGTACTGGCACAAGAACAGACATATAGATCAATGGAACAGAATAGAGAATCCAGATATTGACCCAAAGCACTATGCTCAATTAATATTTGACAAAGGAGGCATGAACATACAATGGAATAAAGACAATCTCTTCAATAAATGGTGTTGGGAAAATTGGGCAGATACATGCAAAAAAATGAAGCTTGATCACCAACTTACGCCATACACAAAAATAAACTCAAAATGGATACAGGACTTAAACATAAGACGGGAAACCATAAAAATACTAGAGCAATCCACAGGCAGCAAAATGTCAGACATATGCCAAAAGAAATTCTTCACTGACACTGCCCCTAGGGCAATGGAAGCTAAAGAGAAAATTAACAAATGGGACTACATCAAAATAAAAAGCTTTTTTACAGCAAAAGAAACCATCAACAAAACAATAAGAAGGCCCACTGCATGGGAGAACATATTTGCAAATGGCATCACTGATAAAGGTTTAATCTCCAACATCTACAGGCAGCTTATACAACTTAATAAAAGGAAGATAAATGATCCAATAAAAAAATGGGCAACAGACCTAAATAGAATCTTTTCAAAAGAAGACAGAAGGAAGGCCAAGAGACACATGAAAACATGCTCAACGTCACTAATTATCTGAGAGATGCAAATCAAAACAACAATGCGGTACCATCTCACACGTCAGAATGGCTATCATCAACAAATCAACAAACGACAAGTGTTGGCGAGGATGCGGAGAAAAAGGAACCCTCGTGCACTGCTGGTGGGAATGCAGACTGGTGCAGCCACTGTGGAGAACAGTATGGAGTTTCCTCAAAAAACTGAAAATGGAACTCCCATTTGACCCAGTAATCCCACTTCTGGGAATATATCCAAAGAAACTAGAAACACCAATTAGAAAGGATATATGCACCCCTATGTTCATAGCAGCACAATTCACCATAGCTAAGATTTGGAAACAGCCTAGGTGCCCGTCAGCAGATGACTGGATCAGAAAACTGTGGTACATCTACACAATGGAATACTATGCTGCCTTAAAAAAGAAGGAATTCTCATCATTTGCAGCTACCTGGGAGGAATTGGAGAACATTATGTTAAGTGAAATAAGTCAGTCAATGAAAGAAAAATACCACATGATCTCACTCATTTATGGATAATAAAGAACATTATAAACTTGAACAAAAAGATAGATACAGAGACAGTAAAGCATCAAACAGACTGTCAAATTACAAGGGGAAGGTTAGGGAGAGGTGGGGGAGATAAGAGATCAATCAAAGAACTTGTATGCATGCATATAAGCATAACCAATGGATGCAAAACTCTGGGGGGTGGGGGCATATATGGGAGTGGGGTGTGTGGGGGGGCAATGGTAAGATATGTACACATATAATACCTTAATAAAAAATTTGAAAAAAAAAAATAAATAAAATAAAATTGTTCCTTTCAAAAAAAAAAAAAGAATACAAGTGGAGACTTTACATATTTCCTTATTCAATTTTATCTTTCATTTTGACATACTTTTTCTAGGTTTTGGAGGCTGCTCTGAATTCTGATCCACAACCAATGCATTAACTGTCCTCCACAAGTTGATGTCTTTGGCAAATTTGATCAACATGACATTGATGTCTTCATCTCAGTTTTTATTTTTATTTTTTATTTTTATTTTTAAAATATATTTTTTATTGATTTCAGAGAGGAAGGGAGAGGGAGAGAGAGATAGAAACATCAATGATGAGAGGGAATCATAGATCAGCTGCCTCCTGCACACCCCACACTGGGGATGGAGCCCACAACCCAGATATGTGCCTTGACCGGGAATCGAACCATGACCTCCTGGTTCATAGGTCGATGCTCAACCACTGAGCCATGCTGGCTGGGCTTCATCTTAGTTTTTATAAAGGAGCTTGGACAACATAAGATTGATATAAATCTTTGTGGTGCAGTAGTAGAGACCTCCCTCCAACTTGATGTTGAATAATTAATGTTCTTCAACCAGCTACAAAGTCACGCTTGTACTGTTGCACACAGCACTTTGTAAATGACTCAATTACAGCATTTATCAAAGTGTATCATAATTACTTCTTTACATACTGGGCTGAGTTTCTTCAAGGTTAGGGCCATGTTTTATTCATTTTTGTGATTTCAGTGTCTAGCACAGCACAGTTAGCATACAGTGTATGTAGTATGGATGACACATCTGGCCAACATTTCCCCAACTTGCCTATAGAGATAAGCATCAAGGAGACTCCTAAATCATCCTGCCAAAATGAAAGTACTCTCTTATCATGCATTTCAATCTATCAAAAAAAATTAATGAGATGTGGGGTTAACTAGACAGAAGTTAACTAGACAGAAGTTAACTCCCCAGAATCATTCATTCTTCTCCTTAGTGTACATGAAACATCAGCTTAATAACTCGCCATAACCTACACATTTGTTGGGACGCAAGGTCACATTCATTGGTGTGTAACTTTTGGTATCCACCTTGTTATGTGCCCCCAACTTTGCATATCCATCGTCCCTTTGCCTCTCATCATTCCCTATGATTTCTCAAAGATTTTGAACTGTCTCTATGCCTCCAGTGCACCTCCCCCCACTCCCTGGGAGGTCCTTGCTTAGACCTGCCTATCTGAATTGATGGAAAGCCTCAATGCCAACTGCCTATTTCCTCCTTTTCTTGAACCAACTTCCCTGTTAACCAGGACTCGACATGGGTCCGTGGCTAGGTCTAGAAGAGAGGGTGAGAATGCTGTCTGGGGTCTCGTGCCCTTTCATGCACAACTTGGGTCAAGGCAATGAGCACTGCCGAGTGGCATGCAGGCACTTTTAAGCACTGCCCCCACCCCCAAGGATGTTTGAACAACCCCGCTGGAAAGAGACCTCCACAGGGCAGGGGGAGGCTAGGCAAGGGTGAGGTCTCAGGTTGGTTGCACCTTGAGGCAAGGCAGCAGACCTTTGTACCCCCTACGTCAGTTGGTTATTGGCTGTGGGCCATCCTGGGCAGTGATGGGGGGATGCTTCTAAACCAGCCTCTGCTTCTATCAAAGACAGTTCTCCCAAAAAGGGACACCTGTGAATCCATACCAGACAATATTCCCAGGTGTTAGGGGACAGGGGACAGGTCCAATGAAAGGGGCCTGGGAGGGGCAACCCCCCCCCCCCACACACACACACACACCAGGCTCTTCCCATCCTCTGTTAACTGGAAAACCCAATAACCAAACTGACGTGGGGGTGTTATGGTCTGAATGTTTTTGTTCCCCCAAACTGTATGCTAAAATCCTAAACCCCAATGTGTTGATATTAGGAGGTGAGACCTTTGGGAAGTATTTAGGTCATGAGGTGGAGCCCTCATGAATGGGATGAGTGCCCTTATAAAAGGGACCTCAAAGAGCTCCCTGCCCCCCACCATGACAGGATATGGGAATTTGGAGGGCTGCAACCCAGAAGAGGGCGCACACCAGAAACTAAGCAGGCTGACACCTCCAGGCCCCAGAGCTGTGAGAAATAAATTTCTGATTTTTGTTAGCCACCCAGTTGTAATACTTTGTTATAACAAACTAGAGGCCTGGTGCACGATATTCGTGTACTAGGGGGTGGGGAGGTCCCTCAGCCCAGCCTGTGCCCTCTCACAGTCCAGGACCCCTCGGCAGTCAGACACCCCCCGAGGGGTCCTTAGCGCTGCTGCGGAGGCGGGAGAGGCTCCTGCCATCGCCATTGCGCTCACCAGCCATGAGCCCTGCTTCTGGCTGAGTGGCGCTCTCCCTGTGGGAGCACACTGACCACCAGGGGGCAGCTGCTGTGTTGAGCGTCTGCCCCCTGGCGGTCAATGCGCATCATAGCGATTGGTCGTTCCGCCATTCGGTCGATTTGCATATTAGCCTTTTATTATATAGGATAGAAGCTGTACCAGAAAAGAGCAAGTTGCTCTGACTCAGATCTGATTCATTTGCTAATGAGTGATTTACAATGCTGGCTTCAGAAATCTGTTTCTACTTCAGAAGGCTTGTCTGCCTCCCATCTAGTTCTTGTTTGTATTCAGTACAGTTGAGGTCACTGAAAAAGTGAGATCTGGACATATGAGTTGTTGTTTGGATCCCAAACAGATTGTGTTAGTGTTACTGCAGGAGGACCCTCATCTCTGTCTATGCGAACAGCGCCCTCAGGAGCCCAGCCGGCGGTACAACCTGCGCAGCCCTGCACGTGGGCCCAGGGATGTCTGAATTGCCATTGAAGCAATGCATAGCATTGTCGCCCTCTGTTAGCCTAAGCCTGGCTCTTGCACGGTTTCAGGCTGAAGTAGGGCTGGCAGGGGAGTGGGGAGGGGCTGCTGGGCACGGGGCCCTCCAGACTTGCTGCTCTGTGAAAACACCCAGCACCCTACAGGAGGCCTGCGCCTGGCTTCCCTCCCAGGGCACGCGATGTGCAACCGTGACCTTGGTCCCCAGCCCGACTGTGGCTCTTTCACAATATTGCTGGGACGAGTCCAGGTTGCTGTGGGAACATGCGGGGCCTCTAGTGTCAAAACCCAGACCCCTTAGACCTGCTGCAAAATAAACAGGCTTGACAGGGCCAAGTGCCTGTTTCCACGGCTCCCAGGGCTCCCAGGAAAGGGCTCTGGAAGGGACAGGGTCCAGCCGGGGGACTGTTGCTGGGAGACAGTGCCCGCCCCTCCCTCGAGGAGTCTGTGCTCACACACGGGACCCACTCACTGGGAACTAGGAAGGGAGTGAAGGGTCATGGAGGGAGGAGGAATCAAGAAGACTACATTCAAATCCAGGCTCCTGACCCACTAGCCACCCCCTTGTGAAACAGGGACAAAGCCCATCCCCCAGCCTGTGTGCCTTAAATGGCAGCTGGTGAAGGCAGAAGGTAAACTACCTTTCCACCCACAGCCTGGTGCCCTTTGCAGATGCGACGTGTCCTTGGTGGCTTTGGGGCCCAGAGCTTGGAGAACATTGGGGACTTGGCTTCTTCCAAGGGGACCGTGCTTCCCTGCGTGGCTCCTCCCTTGACAGCCATTCTCATTATTGCCTTTCAGTTTGCCTGCCGTGCTGCCGTGGTACACAGGAGCTCAGCCGGTGGGGGGGTAAGAGGGGGGCCTTGGAGGATAAGGACACATACGTAATACCTTAATCAATAATAAAAAAAAAAAGAGCTCAGCCGATAAACACCTTTAATCTTTGCAACTGTGGTTTCTTTTGTGTACTCCTGATCATGTGCCAAAGTGGGGATAAAAAATAAACTCTAGCAATACATACTCATTGTGGGAGAATTAGATAATACAGATAAGCAACAACAAAGACACAATTAAAATAATCCAAATTTTCTCTCCAGAGACAGCCACTGTAACATTGATTCCAAGTTCTTCCCCTGTGCATATAAGTCCTTATTCAACAAATTTGATTCATATTGTATCTACAGCTCTTTAAATTACTTTTCCAACTTATATATGCTGAACACTTTTCCAAATAAGTAAAGATAGAACTACAATCCACAGCACCATTTAAAACCGCTGTATAGTACTTATATAGAATTTATTTTGCCAATTATTTAAGAGGTTTGGATAGTTTTCGCTGCTATAAACAACACTGTAGTGAGTAATCTTGTGCATCTGTCTTTGTGCATTTATCTGCTTGTTCCTTAAGAGCACACTCTTGGAAGTAGAGTAAAATGAAGGGTGTGTATCTTTTGAAGGGTTTTGATGGAAACTGCTGAGTTCCTCTGCAAATGTACCTACTTACAGTCCCTCCAGTCTGAGAACGTGGGTCATTTTCCTCACACTCACGCCAACACTAGTTATTATTGTTTCAAAAAATTTTCCAAGCCAATATTTGAAAAACACATTCTTGTCGTGTTTTCCTCCATTTGTGTGATTACAAATGAGATTTATCACTCTTGACACTTTCGGGCCATCTGTTTTTCTTATTTTATTAAATGCCTCTTCATTACTACTCTTAGCCATTTTCCCAGGAGGCTGTTTCTCATTCTTTGTTGATGTGTACGGGCTTTCTACCTGTGCTCATGCACAGGGAATATTCCCCTTAGTGTGAGGGAGGAATTACTGCGAAGGCTCTGGCGGAAGTGCTGGGAGGTGGGGTTCCCCCCAGGAGGCCTTTAAAGGGAGAGGTGGCTCCCAGTGGAGGGTCAGCGACTGGGGAGGCTTGTGTTTATTGTCCAAACGGGTACTAATGAAGAGACTAGGCCTGAGGGGCAGCAGGCGCAGCATCTGGCCCTGGCGGGACATTGGGTCCAGATGGCGTGAGATCGGGAGGTGTACTTCCTTGGGTCAGCTACACCTCTGGTCCTCAGACAGGCAGCATCAGCATTGTTTAGAAACCTCGTTAGCAATGCAGGTTCACAGGCCCCTGCCCAGGAGACTCAGAAGACTTGATAAAATAGACAAACATCAAATTTACCATCTTACCGCATCCCAGGGATGTGCCCCGACCGGGAATCGAGCCACAACTTCCTGGTTCATAGGCTGATGCTCAACCACTGAGCTACGTTGGCTGGGCAAAACATCTTACTCATTTTAAAGTGTACAGTTCGATGGCATTAAGTACATTCACATTGCTGTACAACCATCACCACTATCCATCCACAGAAGTCTTCCCACCTTGCAAAACTGAAACTTTGTCCCCATGAAACCCTAACACCCCATTCTCCCATACTCTCCCTCATGGTCCCAGAAACTGCCATTCTCTATGAATTTGGTTCCTCTAGGTGCCTCATATACGCAGAGTCATACAATAGTTGTCCTTTTATATCTGTCTGGCTTATTTCACTTAGCACAATGTCCTCAAGGCTCCTCCATGTCGCAGCATATGAGAGGATTTTCTTTCTTTTAAAGGCAGAATAGTATTCCATTGTATGTGTATATCATGCTTGTCCTTCCACCTGTTAATGGAGCTGACTACATGTTGAGGAGTGATACGCACAGGATTCACTTGGGAAGTGGTTAAACGCAGAATTGAATGAACATTTCTGGACTGCCTGCCCTACAAGCCAGGCCAATTCTTCATCCACTTGTGAAAATAAGCCCCAACACCAGGGGCTGGTCTCAGTGAGTAGGCCCCCCCCCCCATATCTTACAGGAAGTTTGTGGGGGTTTTTTAATCCTCACTTGAGGATATTTTTTTCATTGAGAGAGAGATATCGATTGGTTGCCTCCCTAGTACCCTGACTGGAGCCAGGGATCCAACCTGCAACCCAGGTACATGCACTTGACTGGGAATTGAACCTGTGACCCTTTGATGCTTGGCCAATGCTCTAATCACTGAGCAACACCAGCCTGGGCCTTAAGGAAGCTTTTTTAAAAATACAAATTATCCATTCTTCCCTTTCTAGCCTGTTCCACCTTTTGCCCATCACCACCATCTGACAGGTGTGAGTGGGTCTGAGCAGGTCTGAGCAGGTCTGAGCGGGTCTGAGTGGGTCTGAGTGGGTCTGAGTGGGTCTGAGGGCCTCTCAGCCATGGCCAGGCCTCCTCAGCTGGCCCAGTTCCCACCTCCCTGCAGGCCTCTCACCTGCTTCAACCCCCAAATCCTGTTTTTATCTGTCATATGTATTTGACTTCTCTCATTTGGAACAAGGATCCTGAGGCTAAAAGCCTGGATTCTGTATTCATCTATTCAACAAATATTTACTGTTACTAAGTGCAGAGCGCTGATCTTTCTAGGTACAGAAGATACAGCAGAGAACAAATGAGACTCAAATCCCCGCCTCATTAGCTTTCATGCTGGTGGGGACATAGATAATAAACAAGTGAAACAAGAAAAATATTGGCTAGAGGTACATATTAAGCCTGACAAATAAAGCAGAGGAGAGAGAGAGAAATTTAGGGGGTGGTGCTGACATTTCATAGAGGAAGGCCAGAGCAGTCTGCACTTAGGAGGTGACAGCAGGGTAGAGATGTGAGGGAAGGGAGGGAGCCAGCCACGCGGGAATCTGAGAGGCTCATTCCAGGTCAGGAGAACAGCAAACACAAAGGCCCTGAGGCAGGAGCTCCTGTGCACTTGAGGAGGCCAGTATGATGGGAGCAGCATGAGCGAGGCAGCGAGGGAGGAAGGTGAAGCCCGAGGGTAGCAGCTTAGATCACGGAGGCTCCCGTATTGTCCAGTGGAGACATGGGAGTCACGTGTGTACTTTTCCATTTTCTAGTAATTATCCTAAAAAAGTAAAAGAAACAGGTAGCATTATTGTTTTATTTAAGCCAATGTCTCTAAAATATTATTTCAACATGTGGTCGCTATAAAAATTATTAATGAGTGCTGGCAGGGGTGGCTTAGTTGATTGGAGCGTCGTCCCATACACCGAAAGGTGGCGGGTTTGATTCCCCATCAGGGCACATACAGAGGGCAACTAATTGGTGTCCTCTCTCACATCGATGCTTCTCTCTCTCTCAAATCAATAAGCACATCCTCGAGTGAGTATTAAAAAATTATTGACGTGATACTTACCTGTTTTTCGGTATTGTCTTTGAAATCCAGTGTATATTCCACACTTATTGCACACCTCAATTTTGACCAGCCACATTTCAGGTGCTCAAGAGCCCATGCAATTAGCAGCTACTTCCGTGGGGGAAGACCTTGGCTTTCCGCTGAGGGTGTTTTAAAGCGCAGGTTTTGTTAGATTCGAGCATAGCAAGGCCAGTGGGTCAGGAGATGAAATGACTGTCACTGAAAAGGGAGTTGTGACACTTACAGTTCCCAAGGGAAGGGGAAGCACCACACCATAAGGGCCTCACAAGGAAGCACCGGGGTCCACCAGGAGCAGAGGGGAAGGGCGAGGGACGTTATTGTGGGAAGGAATTAGAGGTCCTGGGCAAGCAGGCAGAGTTGGCCAATTGGGATAATTTCAGGGGACTCTGGGGCATGGGGCTGCCCCTGTTTGTCTGTCACCCGGCCCTGCGATGATTGGGGCAGGCAGGCGGGCAGTGGCCCAGAGTGTAAGCTCCACAGAGGAGGAGTGGGGTGGGGCTGGGCTGCTTGATTTGGGTGTGAAAGGTGCCTCACAGGCTGGTTTGCTCTGCCCATGAGTTGGCCCACCCCGAGAGGGGCAGTGTCTCCAGAGTCATCAGGTCCCCAAGATGCCAGAGCATCAGAAAGACAAGGTTAATAGCAGGGGAAACAGGAGCACTGCGGGGCGGGAGCCACGGGGTCTGTGAGCTGGCAGCTGTGTTGGAGGGGTTCTGGCTTCCAGGGGAGGAAAGATGGGACGTGGGGGGGCGGGGGGCGGGAGGAGGAGGAGTTGGGGGGCTGCTGCTGCTGCACTCCAGGGAGAGGAGCAGGCTTAGGTGGGAAGGAGGCTGTGGGGTGCGGGAAGCAGCTGAACTCTAGACAGACAGACAGTTTATGAAGGTGGTTCCTCACATAAGCACCTGGATGCTGAACTAAACGAGAACAGGCCCTTCCCAGTGTGCGCTGAGGGCGAGTAGAACCCATCGCTGAAGGGCTCACACATTCCATACGGTGGCGGGGAGTTCAGCCCGTGAAGTAAAACTCACACAGACCCAGTCCTTCTCCCTTGGCTCCTCACCAGCCGGTCGGTCCCCCTGCCAGGCCTGGTTGGGTGGTTATCTTTCCCAGGCTGAAGCTTGGGGTTAGAAGTGGGGTCTGTCTCCAGAGCAGGTCGGTGCCCAGAGAGGGCTGCTGTCAGGGCCAGCCGAGCCTCTCTGACTGGCTCTCACCTTTGTTCCCACAGGATGCCCCCAGGCTCTGCTGCAGGAGGCTGTTGTTGAGGGAGCCTCTGGTCACTGTGTGCCTCTCTGAGGCAACTTCATGATGGGAAAGCGCCGCCTGGCCCTGGGTGCAAGTATCGGGAGCCAGCCAACAGCTCCTCCACCTACCCATCACCTTCATCCCAGCACCCAGTCGGGAGAGGCCAGAATTACTTGTGCATATTTTCTTCATAATCTAAACAGGATGTTTTTCACTTTCCCTGGGTCTGGCCTCCTTCATACCTTGTCGCTAACGCCAGCCCAGCTGCACAGAGCACAGCCGGTGCGGACAGTTCCCTCTGCACTCAAAACGGAAGGTGGGTCAAGCCAGACCTGGAGCTCAGAGGCATATAGTTAATGTAGAAGTATCGAGTCAAACAAAACCACCCCTTTCCTATAGAGCAGGCCTCGGACGGGGACTCTTCTTCTTCTTCTTTTTTTTTTTTTCCAGGTGTGCCTGTAAAGCAGCACAGCTGATCTGTCAGCACCTGTGCCAGAAATCACGGACTTCGGGGAGGTGCCACTGGAAGGTGCCCCCTGAGAAGTTATGCCCCATCCTGTGCTCAGAGCACGTTTCCTTGGCTATGGCCTTCAGGGTCCAGTTAAGCCACATAGGAAACCCCATCTCATTTTCTACAACAAAAATAATGGTGGTCCCCACTTTGATTGAATATATTACCTACCAGATTTGATTCTGAATTTTTTTTGCTACCTTCTGAGCCCATTTTAAACAACCCAAAAGGCCTAAGGCCTGAAAGCAATTATATTCAAAGTTTGCCATTACATTCAAGTCATTTCATCTCTGAAATAAGAGTATTATTCCAACTGAATGTGTATTTAACCTTTTATTGAAAAACTATTTATTGAGACATTATTTTGAATTTACATACAGAAAAGCTTACAAATCATATGTGTGCAGATAGATGAGTTCTCAGGACCTGACCACCCGGTGTGCCCAGAGCTGTCAATCACAGCGTGTGCACTTTCTTCTCATCACCCAAAGTCCTGCTTTCCTATTTGCGCTCCATCCACATCTTCTCTGCCGCTACCCTGCTCCTCTCCCTCTGCATCCTACGTGGTTCTTCCGCGTGGCCGCATCGAGCTCCTGCAGAGCACTCCGGGCCCGGGGGCAGCCTCCCTGGGTCTCGGCAGCTCGTGTGGGGCCCTGCTGGGCTGCGCACTGGGGCTTCGTTTCATGAATGTGCCCTGTGACGACAACGGCAGTGACCTACTCCACAAGGCCCACTGGAGCATCACACCATCCAAGATGACTGATTGGCCGAACTTCCTGATAAGATGTGGCCTCTGAGCCTCCTTCTCAGGCAAGAGTCCTTCCTTTCAGGGAAACCTCTGTGTCTGCTGCCAACTAATGCTCATTACTTTCCCTGCCTAGATGTCCGGAACCCCAAGTGACTGGATTTTAGAATGGACAGTCTCTTAAGGTTGGGTTAGGGTCTAATTCAATTCTGCCATTATATGTATCACACCAGACACGTGCCTCTCCAGCCCACCAACCCGGGGCAGTGTGGGAAACTCCTGGGTGAGCAGGACCCACACCGGATCCTGTGAGCAAGTGGGTGCTGCATGTTTGCGTTTGGAGGAGGGTGAACTGTTGGTGCCCACGAGCTCACAACAAGTGGCCGAGAAGAGTTCACAGATAGACACCAAGGCCAGCAAGGAGACTTGAAAGGCATAATCATAGACAGGAGTTGGGACCAGGAATCAGCAAGTCAGGTCCTGGCACACGCGGCTTGAAAAGTCCTCTTAGAACGTGCTCTGTTTACCTAGGACACCTTTTATTATCAACTAGAGGCCCGATGCATGAAATTCACGCAAGAGGCTCGGCCCTCGCAGCCCCGACTTCGTCCAGAAGGTCATTCAGCTGTTCGATATAATTAGCATATTGTGCTTTTACTAGAAGCCCGGTGCACGAAATTCGTGCACGGCGGGGGGTTGTCCCTCAGCCCAGCCTGTACCCTCTCTAATCTGGGACTCCTGGAGGGATGTCCGACTGCCCGTTTAGGCCCGATCCTGGTGGGATCGGGCCTAAACGGGCAGTCGGACATCCCTCTCACAATCCAGGACTGCTGGCTCCCAACTGCTTGCCTGCCTGCCTTCCTGATTGCCCCTAACCGCTTCTGCCTGCCAGCCTGATCACCCCCTAACCACTCCTCTGCCAGCCTGGCTGATGCTTAACTGCTCCCCTGCCAGCCTGTTTGCCCCCAACTTCCCTCCTCTGCCAGCCTGGTCACCCCTAACTGCCCTGTCCTGCAGGGTTGATCACCTCCAACTGGCCTCCCTTGCAAACCTGGTCCCTCTCAACTGCCCTCCCTTGCAGGCCTGGTCCCTCACAACTGCCCTCCCTTGCAGGCCGGGTGCCTCCCAACTGCCCTCTCCTGCTGGCCATCTTGTGGTGGCCATCTTGTGTCCACATGGGGGCAGTATCTTTGACCACATGGGAGCAGCTATATTGTGTGTTGCAGTGATGATCAATCTGTATTTTACTCTTTTATTAGATAGGATAGAGGCCTGGTGCAGGGGTGGGGGCCAGCTGGTTTGCCCTGAAGGGTGTCCCGGATCAGGGTGGGGGTTCCCTTGGGGCATGGGGCAGCCTAAGCGAGGGGCCTGTGGTGGTTTGCAGGCCGGCCACGCCCCCTGGCAACCCAAGGGGAGGCCCTGGTATCTGGAATTTATTTTCCTTCTACAATTGAAACTTTGTAGCCTGGGGCGGAACCAAGCCTGCTGCTCCCTCCGGGGCGGCAGCCATTTCTGTGGCAGTTAATTCACCTTCTACAATTGAAACTTTGTAGCCTTAAGCGGGTGAGCCCGGCCAGGGTGTGCGGAAAGCTTTGCTTCCCCTGTTGCCGGCGGCAACCCTGGCCTGCTCTCTCAAGCTCCATTCTGCCGCCATTTGTTTGAATTTGTTTACCTTCTATAATTGAAACTTTGTAGCTTGAGTGGAGGCTTAGGCCTGCAACGGCTATGGAAAGCTTGGCTTCCTCTGTTACCTGGGAAACCTTGCTCTCTGTGGCTGTAGCCATCTTGGATTGGGGTTAATTTGCATACTCGCCCTGATTGGCTGGTGGGCGTGGCTTGGCTGGTGGGCGTGGCTTATGTAGCGGAGTGATGGTTAATTTGCATATTACCATTTTATTAGAGAGGATTATTATAGATTATTATAGATTGTGTGGCCCTTTTCTAACACAGTAAGCATCACTCTCCTAAGGGCTAACAGAGTTCATTAAGTCACACCCACACTTCTCGTCCTTGACAAAGTGGTAGATGAGGGAACCCTGAATAAATGCCCATTACAGATCATCTTGGATTATCCATATTGGTGGGCAAACAGAATTTTGAAATGCATTTATGTTTTACTTTGTAAAGCATTAGATGAACTTTCTTCTCTCAGTAGATCCGTCTTTTTCTCATGTTTTGCCAAGTTGAGTGTTACACTTTTTTGCATTTCCTGAGCATACATCAGTGACAGGGGCTGTAGGAATGAGGGGAAACCAGCTAGATATTTTAAGTCACCTGACAGCACATGGTGTATAGTAGACATGCCGATGGGTGTCACAGTAAGTGTGAACGTTTTGCTTACCAGTCACATCAGGCCTTACAACTGACCTTCTCTCTCCACTCTTTCTCAGCAGTCCTATTCTTCATTCCTTAACTCTCTTTACCTCCCCTTTTATTTCCTCACTTGTTTCCTGGTGGTTTCATTTTCAGCCCAGCTATCAAAAGGTGTGGACATTCTCTCCTCTTTCCCCTCATCCATCTCCCCTGGTTAATTTTCCATCAGTCCTCCATGGAATTGTCGTCCTCACCATCCAGTCTAAAACCGGTGGCACTGTATTTCTGCTACCTGTCTGGTTTAGATCATTTATTGCTTGGAAGTGTAGGAAATATTTGCCCCATTTGCCAGAAGCTAGAGTTAAATTTTAAAATCAAAATTTAGTATTCTGAGAAGACAATCATGGCTATATGCTAAATTTATCAGGTTGTCCACTACAACATTGTCTAGAATAGAGAACAAATAGAAGAAAAGTAAAAATCCATCTATAGAAAGTTAACTAAAGTAAGGTGAGTTCTTTACAATATGCCGCAGCTAGGGTTCAGAAATCTGGAGAAGGGCTGTGCATAAATGAATAGAGACTAGACAAGAAATATAAATTTGGAAGGCATTTGGGGGAACCAGGCAGAGGCTTCACCCTCTAGTGGGGTGACTCCCCGAATCTCCGGACCCACAGCTTTTTATTTACTGGAAATACATTGGCCCTTTAGGAATGCAAACAGGCATATCAAAGGTAAGGTTTGATAAACAGGAAAAGATTATCAGGTTAGGGGAAATGCCTACAGCTGTTCAGCAGCAAGTAATAATATGCAGATTTTCAGCCCTGCTGAAAATGTCCATCAGCCTTCTGACGAACTTCTTGCATTTATTATGCTAACTACTGTCTTTAGCCTCCAGCAACAATAGAGTATGAAAAGCCATACAACTATAATCTTTGATGATGTGGTAAGTTGTTTATTATATATTATTGGTGAAAAAAGGTTAAAGTCAATATGTAGATGATGAGCCCATCTTGGTAAATGAACCAAAACTATGCATCCCTACTTGTAGAAAGAAAAATCTGCCCTGGCCAGTGTTGCTCAGTTAGTTGAGCATTATCCCATGCATGAAAGGGTCACCAGTTCAATTCGCAGTCAGGGCACATGCCCAGGTTGTGGGCTTGATCCCCAGTAGGCAGTAACTTTCTCTAAAAAACTCAATACAACATAATTTTTTTAAAAAAGAGAAGAAAAACCCCCAAAGTGAATGAGAAATAGCAAATGTTAATGGGATCAGCTCTGGGTGCAGGAGTATCATGTTTAGATTTTATTTCCTTAGTTTTGCTTATGTATATTTCCTTTAAAATCCACATATACTAGTAAGTTTGAAATAAATGAAAGCTTTAAATTTTTTTAAAATTTAAATTGTCAATGAACACAGACCTAGTCTTACCATGGTCCAGAAAGGAGGCAGATAGAAGCAAATGCTGGATTGGAATGAGAGCATGTGCAGTCATGACCTCTTCATGGGATGCCTACTGGGAGTTTTACCTGAGTTAGATGGCAACCAACCCTAAAGAGGCCCCTTGGTAGGAAGGATACAAGTTTAAAGAGGAGAAGTTCAATGATACTGAATGTTTACCTTCTTCATCAGTGGGGAAGCTTGTTCCTGAGTGAGTGGTCTGCTAGGGCCGCCACAACAAATACCACAGGCTGGGGGCTCAAACAAGATAAATTTATTTCTCACAGTTCTGGAGTCTGGAAGTCCAAGATCAAGGTGTTGGCAGGGTTGGTTTCTCCTGTGGCCTCTCTCCTAGGCTTGCAGATGGCTGCTTCCTGTGTGTCCTCACAGGGTCTTTCTTCTGTGATCATGGTGCTGGTGTCTCTTGTGTGTCCGTCCATATTTCCTCTTGTTATAAGGACACCAGTCTTAGTCTTCTTAGATCAGGGACCACCCTAGAGGCTCATTTAGGCCTCACCCCCTCTTTCAAGGCCCTCCCTCTAAATACAGTCACATTCTGAGGTTCTGGGGTAGGGTTGAACATATGAATTGTAGGGGGACACAAATCAGCCCACAGCAGCCACTCTCCTGTTTTCTGAGTGGAGAATGTGCTCAGGCTGAAGTAAGGCATCACCTTTTTAACACATGCATTTCTTACCTCTCTCCACCAGAGGGCAGAATTTTGAAATGCTTACTTAAATGTTAGCCTTGATTTTTAACCCTTTATAGCTGAAAGAGCTCCTTTTAAATAAAAAAGAAATTGTCTCAACAAATCTCAACAGATCATTCTTCTCTTTTTTTGAAAGTTCAGGATCATAGATTAAGATAATTTTCCACTACTGGGTGTGAATGTCTTGACAATTTCAAAATTAATTGTTCAAAAACCCAATTCTTTGCTCATATTGCCTTTTATGATAACTTCTATAATTTTAGTTTCATTATCTCATCTTCTAAACACCTTATGAGGCAAAGAATTATCATGAAAACTTACTCAAAGTGAATATGAAGTCAGAGTACTTGAACTTACTTGTTTATTCAGTCATTCACCCAGTCAACAAACGGTTACTGTGTGCAAGGCAAGGAGCTGGGTGCCACTAGAGCCAGGAACATATCTTCTGCCTCCCTCGAATGTGACAAGAACACAAATGTCTCCAGATATGACCAATGTCCCTGGGGGTGGGGGATGGGGATATCAAAACTGCCCCTGGTTGAGGACCACTGAGCTAGAAAAAATAGAATTGGTCACAATGTCATCAAGAAGAGAGAGTCCCAGCCCACCCTCTCTGGATGCAGCCCCCTCAGTCCAGCCCTTGCCATCCAGTCCACACTGTTCACACTGTCATTTCTGACCTACTCGTGGCCACAGCTGCCTTCATCCAATGACTGCATGTACCAGGAATGCTTTGCAGGCCTGAGCTCAGAGGACACTGACAACCCCTTGGAGGTGGACGTTATTATGAATTCTGATTTACAAGTAAGGAACCTGAAGCTCAGAAACTGTGGCCAAGATCATAGGAGAGTCCAGATCTGCGTGTGAACTCATTGTTTTCAGCGTCCCTACCTCCAGTGGCAACTAATGACACCCCACGTGGTCACCCACCTTTCATAACTTGCCTAATCCAAGGACGGGCTCTTCAAGGACCGTCTAGAAGACTGCCTGTGCCTGCCCACTCACTGCTCCTTACCGCTTGGCTTGCTGCTCCTTAGTGCTGCTGCTCACCATCTGTGAGCCTGGCTTCTGGCTGAGCAGTGCTGACCACCAGGGGGCAGCTCCTGCATTGAGCATCTGCCCCCTCGTGGTCAGTGTGCATCATACTGACCAGTCGTTCTGGTCATTCCACTGTAACAGTCACTGAGGCTTCTATTATATAAAAAATTCTCATTTCTTTTATCATTTACTAGCAGCCCGTTTGCACGAAGATTCGTGCAATAGATCTTCATTCACCTGGCTGCCTGCACCAGTTTTCTGCCGGCACCGGGGACCCAGGCCTTGGCTGTGGCCACCGCCTTCTGCCTTCTTTCAGGGTCGGGGCTTGGCCCCGGGTGGCGGCCTTGGGCTCAGTTGCACCCCAGCGTCCCTGCTACGGATCGCAGGAGCCGACCCCCGGTGATTGCCTGCAATCCGTGCAGGCTCCCCGCTGGTGCCCAATTTCTTAGTTCTGCTTTATTTTTTAACTCTGATTAATCAACAGTGAGCAAAAGGTATATGCAGAGTGAGAGTGCGGGTTGGGTTTGGTGCCTGGGGGGTGGGGTGGGGGGGGGAGGAGTGGTCTCTAGGGCGTCCAGATCCAGCCTCCACCCATTCTATGTTCATTAACCACAATTCATATCAGAAGCGCCCAAGATGTATTCCCTCTCAGGAGAATTATGATTTGCCTGTGCAGGTAGCAACCTGAATCCTTTATTTAACAAATACCCTAGACCCGTGGTTGGCAAACTGCAGCTCGCGAGCCACATGCGGCTCTTTGGCCACTTGAGTGTGGCTCTTCCACAAAATACCATGGCCTGGGCGAGTCTATTTTGAAGAAGTGGCATTAGAAGAAGTTTAAGTTTAAAAAATTTGGCTCTCAAAAGAAATTTCAATCATTGTACTGTTGATATTGGGCTCTGTTGACTAATGAGTTTGCCGACCACTGCCCTAGACTAAGATGACCAGATTTTAACATTGGTAAAGCAGGACACCATTGACCGGGGGGGGGGGGGGGGGGGGTTAATATATTTTATTGATTTTTTACAGAGAGGAAGAGAGAGGGATAGAGAGTTAGAAACATCGATGAGAGAGAAACATCGATCAGCTGCCAAGGTACATGCCCTTGACTGGAATCGAACCTGGGACCCTTGAGTCCGCAGGCCGACGCTCTATCCACTGAGCCAAAGTGGGGGGGGGGGTTCTTGATTAAAAATTTGGTCTATATTGTAATCGCTTTTGTTTTTTTTAATAAAAGGAAATTCACTTCTTAGATCATCGTTGAATTTGCATCCTCTTTTCTTACTCATTATGTTAAAAATCTAAAAAAAATAATTTAAAATTATATTATAAATTATTATATACATATTGCTTAAAAACACAGTAAGTAGGTACATAATTACATGAACATATCTTATTGTTAGTTTATAAATTAAATTAATTTGATTGTTATAAAGTAACTATATTTTAAAAATTATTTTAATCCTATATTTCTTTCTAAATAATAACAATACTAACTTGTATTATTTTTCCTCTGAATTTGCCGTAACGTAAGTCGTAAGTATCACTCAAGGCCGGCGCTAGACTTTTTGCTGCCACTATAAAATATAAATAATACGCGTACTGTCTGCTAAATTCAAGAAAATTTATGTATTTATGAAATAAATAAATAAATTACTTACCTAAATTATCTGAATAGCTGATTTGTAATGACATCACTTGTTTAACTAGCTTACTAGCACGCAGTACGATGTGTATCGTCTGAGAGACAGTTACAAAATGTTTTCATCGTTGCCAATCCCAAAAAATGCCATTGTTCATTAAGTCCAAACAATGGTGGTCGAATTCTAACAACTGATCAACAATGCGAACTTTGATAAGCAGTTCTCAATAATCAGTTCTCAACAATTATTTGTTATTATTAAAGTTTAACATTATAAAATTAACAAAAATAATATAAAACTCTTATCCTGGCTAAATAGCCACATGGTCTCCGAAAACCGTATATTCCCTTCCCGTTCTCCCGCTGTTCCCTAGCTTGTCGTGCATTCTTTCCAAAAATCGGGACTTTTTTAAAACTCCGCGGGACGCGGGACAAATTGTTTAAAATCGGGACTGTCCCGCCAAAAGCGGGACGTCTGGTCACCTTACCCTAGACCCACCTGGGCTGCTCTGGTGAGAGCCAGACAAGGAGCGCCTGCGCTGGGCAGACAATAAGCAGCTTCTGGGAGTAACAAGACCTTGAAGAAGATGTTAAGAGAAATGAAGGTATAGGCTGCCGGGACAAACGGAGGAGTGGGAGGGCGGGGAGCTTTGCAGCCAAGGCGACAGAACCCCGCTCCAGACCCTTTCTTTCTAAAGATGGGGTTTCGTCTGGTGGCTATGCCTGGGCAGGGAGACAGGGGAGGCCTGAGGCAGGAGGCCTGGGGCCTTTTCAAGGAGCTTTCCATTCTGTGGTGTCTGATTAACCCCCATAGCCATTAGCATCCATTTGTTCCTTTCATAGTATTTGTTTGCTAGTGTTGGATGTTGGAAACAAAAATTGTTGAAAAATTCCATTCAGAAAGAATTGCCTGAATGGTGTTGATGAACCATTTATATACTAACCATATCCCCTTATGAGGCACGAAAAACTAAAATGACATACAAACAAGCAAAAGAGATGGTCTCTGCCAGCTCCAGTAGGTGGGCATTGGGCCAGCCATGCAGACAACGGGCTCCCCGCAGGCGGGGGCGGGCATCTGCGTCCCCCTCTCACGGGGCGGCCAGGCCACGCTGACCTGCAGGAACCGCAGTGATGCAAGTCCGAGCGAGGCTGACAGCGGTGATGAGGCAGCAAAAGTCCTTCCATTTCTCAGGCGAGTTTATTGCAGGGCAGTCAGGGTTGAGGGGTAAGCCACGCAAGTGTGAGAATTATTCTGCAAACAAACTCCATGGAATAGTGAGCCACCTTGAGCCTCCCCGGGGCCTCCCTGGGGCCTCCCCAGGCATCTTCACCGACCGTGCCTCTAGGGACACCAGGGCAGGGCAGGGATGAGGGATCTAAAGTCCAGCTTTAGATCCTTGTTGGGGGCTACCCCTTGTGAGGGGTCCTGGGGGCCAAATGAATCAAAATGTCATCTAGGGCTGCCACAGCCTCGGGAACCAGCTGGTCTTTGCAACCCTGCCTTACCCCCTTCTCTGGCAAGAAAGTCCAACAAGGCTGGCCAGGCCAGTGGTGTCTGGCAAAGCTGCAGTGAAAGGCGGATGCCTGCCACCCTCAGCCAGCAGTGCACGGAGCCAGTGAACTGCAGGGAGCTGAGCCCCGAAGCCTGCTGCCAGGTGATGGGGCTGGGCACGGCGGCTTCTCAGAAAGGCCCAGGAGGAGGTCAGAAGATAAGCAGGCGAGGGGGTTGGAACGACCCCATATATCCCCGTGATGGCAGCCCCCAGGGAACTGCACGGGCAGACCCAACCCTCTGCAGGGCCCAGGATGGTTCGGCCCACCTGGGGGAGGCTCCACCTGGGACTGGGTGCAGTGCCCCTGGAGGGCCGTGGGGAAGCCCGGGGCTGCCCTCTGAGAGGACTCCGGGGAGGAGGGCGAGCAGGGTGCCCGCTCTCGGCAATGCTGGAGCGGCGTGAGAAGGCCTTCCAAGGCCCGCCTCCCTGAGAGAGCGTCCCTCTGGCCACATGGCACCAGCGCTGTCCTTTCGCAGCTGAGTCCAGTCAGTTGTACATTTACCTCAAGTGAACTCAACTGTAGATGCCTGAAGGGAAACTGAATAAAAAACAATGTAAGTGGCATGTGGGATTCTGCCAGCCAGCCGTCTCCACGTAAGCATATGCCCTGGAGTGTGAATGTGTGAACATTTGCATCCCGTTCTGATCCTCTCACGCTGGGAGCATCTCGCGCATCAGTGTTTGTAACCACGATGCGTGTTTTTCATGAAACATGACCTCAAAACGCAAGCAGGGCCAAGCGCTTCCGCTGGTGCTCAGCCACCGGAGCGGCCATCTGCTCAGTGCTGCGGGGAGACGGGCCGTGTTGTATTTACTGAGAGGCCGTATTTCAAGCGCCAACATACCCCCTCCCTGATGATTTTTCTCCAAGGGTAATTTCGATTGTGCTTTATTTTCCCCCGGATGTTGACTTGAGAATGTACCTGAGCACTGCTGAGATGCAACATGAATGAAGGCAGAGGCCAGAGGGCAGCCAAGGTGGGGTTCCTGGGCAGCCTTGCCCATTCCCCTAAGGGCGGGCAGAGGATGACCTGGCTGTACTTCGAATCTGGGTGACAGTGGTGCAGCTTCAGCCGGTGGGCACCCACCATAGCGTCTCATTTCCTTGGAGGGACTATCTTCTGTGGGAGGCACCCAAACACTGACACACACTGGAAGCTCCGACCTTTTGTAAGGATCGTCAGCCCAGCACGTAGTCAGTACTCAATAAACGCATGCTGACTGTTGAGGGAATAAATGAACAGATGCATGCATCCACTCCCCTTCTAGTCAGCCAGGTACACGCCTCCTTAAACTCCTTCCCTGGGAGCCTCGGGTTATTTTTAATGTGCTCTCCAGTCTTCCCAGTGACAGTCTTCAGCTGAGTTCCCTACGCAGGATGTCTGAGCTGTTCCGTCGGAACCTGTCCCATCCTCATCTGACTGGGGTCCTCCCAGTAGGGTGAACCGGAAGGCTTAGAAGTTTGGCTGCAATGATGGTCATGTTCTTGCCTCTATTCTCTAATCCCATAATGAAGATGATGACCTCTGTAAATCTGAATGCTAAGACAGCTGAAGGACCACCACGAACTCCCCTTACTCCCCCCCACCCCACCCCAAGATCTGAACTAGAGGGCTCCCACCCAAAGCTATGCATTCTCGAGATTATGTTCATTCAAACAGAAAACCCCTACTAGCATCAGGGTGAATGTTTAAACGGCACGGCCTACCCTCCGGCTGCGTTTCCCTTCCAGTGCGGATGCCATTGGAATCACCTGGCAGGTCATTTTAAATGCGGATTCTCATAACTTAACTAGAGAATGAGATTCCATTGGTCTGTGGCAGGGCCCGGCGCTGGTATACTGGGAAAGCTCCCTGCGATTCTCATGTGCATGTGGGTTTCAGAACCATTACACCTGCCACGTCCTTCTGGCACATTCTGGAAGATTGCATCACACCCTTTCTTTCCTCCTCCCCCTTCCAAATGTTCACCCCCCACAGAGACCATAACCTGGACTTCCCAGTACCTCCCCACACCAGCATCTGTACCCAGGGCATCTTAAGTGACCCTGCCCAACTCCATAGATTTCAACACCTTCTGGCATTGTGCTATCCAATATGGTAGCCGCCAGCCTCATGACGCCACTGAGCATTTGAAATGTGCCTCCGCCACTACTCAGTTCCAGCTAAACGGTCCTTCTTGCAGTTTCTCAGACATGTCAAGGGCATTCCTGCCTCAGGGCCTTTGCACATGCAGCCCAACTACTGGGAGCACTTTTCTCCCTGGTCTTGTGCTCCTTCCCTTCCTTCCTGCAGGGCCAGGCATCCTGTCAGCTCTGCACGGGGGCCGAGGGCCACCTCCCTCCAGCCACACGTGGCTCATTTGCACATCACCGGGGGCCTGATTGGGCGGTGGGAGCCCTTCTGTCTCTCTCTAAGCGAAGGGCCGAGAGGTAACTTCACTCGCCAAGTGCTGGTGGGGCTTCTGGGCTTCAACTGCAGGCCACGCTCAACCTCTCCCAGTCCCAGACCTTCATCCGCAATGACAATAACAAACATTTCCATTTCATAGGTGTATTTGGGGGCACTGAAGTGGTAATCCCTGTAAAGGGCTAGCACATAGTAAATATTCAACATATGCCCGCCAAGACATTGCTGGTTTTATTAGTCAAACTCTCAGATAGGAAGCTGAGAGCTGTGGAACAGGACAGGGCAGCCTGCAATCCAGGTTTGTCGTTAGTTGTACCAACTCACCCCTGGGAGAGGGGCTAAGGGATGGAGTTACGTGGGGGAGGGGGAGGGGGTACATAATCAGGTGTGTGAGAGAGAATCAAGTCTCATGTTAAATACGAAGTTAGCAGTGAGTGGCTACCATGAGCGGGCTCAGGATTTCCTCCTTCATGACACATCAGCTTTGAATTATCACTACCTCCTAGTCTTCCCTCCCCCCAACTCAGCAAGTTTGGCCCATGGTCCCAGCAAGTGACATACTGATTTTAAGGTGAAATTTGTTATCCTGCCAGTTAAGATTATGTTGGGAGCAAAAGCTTCTCATTAAAATGGGCACATACCACAGGACCTGCAGCGCCGATCAGTGAGCGGGGAGCCACCTGCCGCACTGAGCCGGAGTCTGGACATAGAGGCACGCACTGCGGAAGCTAGCGGGTGTCTCCGAGCCACTATCTGCAGTCCTCACGGAACACAAAATGCGAGGAGCACCGAGGGACTCCAGACAGAGAATGTAGGAGTTTTCAAAATGTGAAAACAATAGGAGTGTATCGAACACTAAACAGAACGTAACCTGATCTCTCTCTGATGCCTCAGGGGGCGATTTGGAGGCGTGCACCGCTCAGAGGCCCTGTGCGAGCTGTGTGAGGGCCGAAGTTCACTCTAACCCTAATATTAACAGCTTCCTGGGAAATGGGCTGATCTGTTAATAATCTCTCCTGTTTATGGGGCACCCTCTGTCCCAGGAGCAACGCTAGATACTTTCCTTACATTTTCTTATTTAATCCTCTCTGCCATCCTGTGGGGTTTGCATTCTGAGGATATTGAAGCGTAGAGAGATGAAAGAGCTTGTGCACAGCTATACAGGGAAAAGGACAAGAGCTGAGACTCCCTCACACTGGATGCAATTTAAACTCAGTTGCTCTTAACCACTGCCCCGTACTGCCTAGAAAAACCCAGAATGTGTGGTTTTAAAATATATGTATTTTTATTGATTTTAGAGAGGAAGGGAGAGGTAGAGAGAGATAGAAACATCAATAATGAGAGAGAATTATTGATTAGCTGCCTCCTACATGCCCCACACTGGGGATCAAGCCTGAACCCAGGCATGACCTCCTGGTTCATAGGTTGACACTCAACCACTGACCCACACTGGCCGGGACCCAGACTGTATTTTGATGAATGAAAGGCCGAAGAAAAATCAACCAAGGAGACAGAAAACAAGCATCGTGAGGAGCACTGGCCAACGAGCTTCTGTGAAATGCCTTCCTTACTTCCCCAGGAGGAGGTGTTCCAGGCTGGGAACAATATTCATGTGAGATAAATGCTGTTCTGCATGAAAATGCCATGAGCTGCTTTAAACTAAGGGAGCAAACTCCTGCCATGTAAAGTGGAATTGATGTGATCAAATGGGAATCTAGAAGCTTGCCCTGTGTGCCTTATAAGTATGGCTTCCCAACTTACATCTAATACCCACCGTCTGAGACAATTTTATTATTTATATTCTGTTCACAGAACAACACTCCAAGTTCCCTATGTTCTACTTTGAATTGATTATACTTTATTAGTCACAGGTCCTGGCAGGAAGCAAATAGAACCCTCAAACTAGAAAGTTGAGGAGAGTTTAATGAAGGGGTTATTCTGTGTCTTAGGGCACAGAACAATGTGGAGAAAGAAGGAAAAGGGATTTGGGTGGGGTTAATAGGACACCTAGCACAGTCCTATACATCTCCCCCAGATTAAATTAAAACCATGAAGCAAGAATAAAAAGGAAAAAGTCAACTAATAAAATAAAGTGATACTTTAAAAAAATCAAAACAAAAAATATCCCTTGAGAAGTCACAAAGAGGCCTTTGACTATAGAATAGCCCCGAGACTCTGATGTTGCCTGGTACACGTTTTACAACATCCGAATTTATTGCCATTATTTAAATATTTGAAGATTTGACCACAGAAATCTGAATTTCCTATTTTTCTTGAACAACACAAAGATCCTACATGACGGCCCCACAGCTGGAGCTGAGGGGCTGCTGCCCCCTGGAGGAAAGATGGAGATGTGCAGCCTCCAGTTTCTGGAGGTCCCCACCCTCCCCACTTGCGGACATCAACTAACTGGGCAGTCCTATCGAGCACCTGCGAACTTCTACCAACTAAGGAAGGCTGATGCAACACAAGGGAAACTGTACGGGGGGCTCTTAGTATTGTAAAAGTAACTATACCAATTCATCAAAAGAGGACTTTTTTCTAGTTCTAGTTGTGAGAAGAAACCCATGGAAAGACACATTCACTCTTTTCCTCCTACAATTTTTTATGCGCAGAAGCTCAGCCCGACGAGGGGAGGGAGACTGGGACAATGGCAGAGGAAACGGCTGTAGCAGCTCAGACTGCAGACTTTCCTGCTCTCAGGGCCTTGGTGCTGCTCCAAATCCTTCAATGACCCCCCATTGCCCATGCAACAAGGGTTGCCAACAAGGGGACCTTTGGCTTTCCAAAGAGCATTCGGCAATGTCTGGAGACATTTTTTAAATTGTGTTTACTGGGGAGATGCTACTGGCTCCTGTGGGTATGAGCCGGAGACACTGCTGAACATGCCACAATGCTCAGGATAGCCTCCCGCCCTGCCCACGACAGAATTCTCCAGCCCCACGTGTTGAGAAAACTGCCCTAGAATACAGCCCAGATTCTTTCATCCCCATTTCAGGATCTCCAGTGCCCTCCCTTGCTTCAGCCACCTCCTCCCTTACCGCCACCCGCTCTCTGTTGCCCACCCCTTTGATGCTCTCTCCTATGTTTGGGCCTTTGCCCATGCTGTTCCTGGAACATAACATATCGCCTTCATCTGCTGAGGGGCAGTCCACCTTACATCTACCAGGTATCACCTTAGATATTGCTTCACTTGCTTCGGGGAGCTTTGTCTTCAGGGGTTCCCACGGCATCCCCAGGCTAGCAATGACCATACTCCACCATCATCCCCGGACTAAATAAAACAGGGCAGGGACTGGTACTGTCTTACCTATTGTGTTTGCAGTACCTGCCCAGGAGAGCCACTCAGTGCTACTGGATGAACACGTGGCCACCCCCTAATCTCTAATAGTTTAAAAGAAATCAAAGTCAAGTCCCATAGTTTTGTCTCCAAAATAACCAATATGACTCAAGCAGCTCCTGGGAGAAAGCAAATGAGCTTGAAAGCTTCTCTAGCTCACTCCCAGCAAGAGCTGACTGGCAAGCCCTAGCAACCCCACCTCTCCCGAGACAACGTTTGGTTATCAGTTGTTCTGACTTGGCCTTGGAAAAACAAGAACATGTTCAATGTAATTACGATTCAGCGTTAGTCAGCATGGAGGCACAGAAGTCCTTACTCTACATATTAAGAAATCCACCCTCATTTTTCTAGGCAGGGCAGTTTCAGACACTTCCTGTCTCCACGAAGTCATTGCTAATATTGAATTCCAACAGTATGTGTGGCTGGCAGCCAATCAGAGATGCTTTAAACCCCAACCCTCCCTTCATAGCCCAGTAATTTGTGAGTAACCTAACAGACAGCGAATTCACTGAACTTTGAAGTCTAAGTCTTTCTTTTCTGGTAGCAAGAACTGGGTGAGGAATGACAGCCTAAGAAGCCACTCTTGGAATCAAAATTGCATATGTTCATGCACCCTGAGTTCACATGGAATATTATTTTTCCAGAAGACTTGAAAGTGCACCTTGATGCTAGCGAGGATGTGGAGAAAAGGGAACCCTCGTGCACTGCTGGTGGGAATGCAGACTGGTGCAGCCACTATGGAGAACAGTGTGAAGTATCCTCAAAAAGTTAAAAATGGAACTGCCATTTGACCCAGTGACCTCACTTCCGGGAATATATCCTAAGAATCTCAAAACACCAATGAGAAAGAATATATGCAGCCCTATGTTTATAGCACTGTTATTTACAACAGCTAAGATCTGGAAACAGCCCAAGTCCCCATCAGTAGAGGAGTGGATAAAAAAGCTGTGGGACATTTACATGATAGAATACTATGCAGCTATAAAAAAGGATCTCTTACCCTTTGCAACAGCATGGATAGACCTGGAGACCATTATGCTAAGTGAAATAAGCCAGTCAGAGAAAGGTAAGTATCACATGATCTCACTCATATGTGGAATCTAATGAGTAAAATAAACCGATAAATAAAATAGAGCCAGAAGCATGGAAACATGGAACAGATTTCAGAGGGGAGAGGGTTGGGGGGATGGGAAGAGATTAACCAAAGAATTTAGGTGTATATATGCATAACCCATGGACACAGACAATAGTGCAGGGAAGGCCTGGGGCGAGGGGCGGGGGCGGAGGGGGGACTGGGTGGAGTGGGAGAGAGGGGAGGGAAATAGGGGACATCTGTAATAATGTCAGCAATAAAAATAAACTAAAAAAGAAAAAAGAATAAAAATTTCCTGCCAATAAAAACAAAAGAAAAGAAAGAAAATGTATCCTAAAGTGAGAAGAGAAAATGCTAGAACACATTTGCTCTCTCCAACTAGAAGGCAAATTCCATTTCTAGACCTGACTTCAGCAGGCAGGCGGGGGTAGGTGCCAGCCAGCTCAGGCCCCTGCCTGGGCTGACGACAGGTCCTCAGGAGATGAGAGAACCCATCTGCTCCCCAGCACGGAATCGCTGTGATGCGTGCAGCGGGTACCTTGTGCTTTCTCTCTGTGGGGATTTCATGTAATGTCTGTTGAATGCAACCAGAATCTCAAAAGCCTGGAGTGCTCGGGAGAAAACCAGCCTCAGGCTGCAAACAGGAGCCCAATGAGAAGCCGTGTTTCTTATTGGCAGGTGTTCCCTGGGGAAGGACTCCCCAGTCCCAGGAGGAACTACATCACACCTGTCCTTCAGACCCCTGACAAGAGGACATGACAGTCCACAAGGACTGCTGTGTTACTACAATGTGACTAAACATGACTCACTGTCGGGAGCAGAAAGAAGCAGCAGCACTGTTTAGCTTTTTTTTCCGTGGAAAATGGCCTGAGCTGCTGGGCCGTGGTTGGTGTCTACAACTGAGCCCATCATGCAACGAACAGCTGGTTTCACAGAACCACGGGCTGTGCCAGCGCCAAAAGAACTTTGAGGCCACATGACCCACTCTATGTAATGTGCTTCATGGACTAGGCATTGAAGCACCCAGGGGGCCTGACTGATTGCCCCAGGCTCACCAGGGCAGTCAGTAGCAGAAAGGGGGCTACATTTCCTGTTTCAACCTGTTACCATCCATACCACGCCACCTCCCAACACTGCCCTGGGGACATGGCCCTGCACAAGGGGTGGTAGTACCTTAGTCCGTTTGGGCTGCTATAACAAAAATGCCGTAGACTAAATGGTGTAAACAACAAACATTTATTTCTCACAATTCTGGAGGCTGGGAAGTCCAAGATCAAGGCCCCAACATATTCAGGTGAGGGCACCTTTCCTGGTTCGTGCATGACGCCCTCTCCCTCTGTCCTCACACCATGGAAGTAGCAAGGAAGCTCTCTGGGGCCTCTTTTTTAAGGGCACTGATTCCCTTCATGAGAGCTCCACCTCTTAACACCACCACCTTGGGAGCTGGGATGCAGCGTGTGAGTGTTGCAAGGACACAGCATTCAGTCGACACCAGAAGTACAGGAAGTACCTAGGTCCACACAGGTGCTGCGCCGGAGACAGTCAGGCATCTTCCTGCACTGGCTCGGCCTCCTTCCTACTCCGGGCCTGCCTTTCTTTTCTCCTAAGCCGGAGACAGCAATGCAAAGGGCAGGCGGTGTCCAATACCCCAGACCACCCTGTCATGGGCCGGACGTCACCAGGCAGCTTGAAGCCTTCTGGTGCCTGTAAGTTCCCTTCTCCAGGTCACGTAACCCCCACCCCAACCCCCCTCTTTCAGTCAGTGGGACCCATGCTGACCGGGAAGTTCAGCCATTTCCTCTTCCCAAAATAAATACCTGCAAAGGGAGCAGTGTCAAGGAGCCTAAAAGGGTTTTGGGGGTTGTCAGAAACCCCCAGATGAAATGCAGACTGGGCAGGACAAACAGAGCTCATAGGTTGCCAGTCTCAGAGGAACAAGCTGCACGACAGTTCACCCCCAGCCTTGATCTCTGTGTTTATTTCCACGGCCGGTTAGCGAAGGAACTCCCAAGAAATTATAAACCATCTGATGTTGCCATTGGGGGATGAACTCTTCCTGCAGCCCAGCTTCTCCACCGGTGCCTCCTCTCCTTGGCCTCAGGGCAGAGCTGGCAGGGATGTGCCTGCAGGGGGAGGGCGGTCCGATCCCCAGGACTTTCTGTGTCCAGTGTCCCAGGCAATCCTGTCCTTTATCAATTAGACTGACAGTCATTAAAATGGGCTTCCAATAGTTAAGTGGATCGGGGCGGGGGGGGGTGGGGGGGGGGGGCGGAGTGGGGAGGCCGCTAAGTAGGATCTATCACTTCTACTTCCTCTGCACTCAACATGAAACATAGATGAGAGATTTCAGAGTGTATTAAGAGAGAGAATGGTCACATCCATCCCCTCATTCTATTTACTAGTCAGGCAGGAGTGGAGACAGCAATCTGCTCCAACAAGGAGCCAACAAGCTTGGCTTTTGAATTTACTGAATTTTGCCTGATCATGAGCTTCCCAAAAAGTATTTGCTTAAAAAATTTTTATTTTAATAAAAATTTTTTAATAAAAATTATTTTAGATCTTTCTGGAAATGGATAACTGGATTTTCTTGAAAAACAGCTCAGCCTGCTAGCTAGTCCCTGGTAAAAAGGTCAACCTCTTTCTTACTTCATTGTGTAAGTAAGTTTGCCTCTGTAAATTTACCAAAATAAATAAGCCCAAATTCTGGAAAAATCTACATTCAAGACTATGCACATTATAACACCACTTATTAGTATGAAAGAACAATAAACACTTAAATAGTTAATGACAGGTTAAAGCAAATGCCCTGTAAGGAATATTATTCATCCATTATAAATTATGAGAAAATGCTAAATTCACTGGAAAAAATCAGGATATAAAATTAAATGGTAAATTAAATTTCCATAGAGACATGGGAAAAAAAATCTGCCATACAATTTTCTAAAACTTCTAATCATTTTTCAGTGATTGCAGAAGGATGATTATTTTTTAAATTTTTTGTTTCATGATTATATTTTTATAATGGAAAAATGTGACTATAATTTCCCAAAGTAAAGATATTCCACTGACCCACTAAGACATTCATTCAGTCCTTCTGGTCCTGGGAAGCAGTTACCTGAGCTGAGAGAACTCCGTGTATAGAGAATCTGGTAGTTTAGTGACTCCGCCTGAGTCACCCTGAGTCGCTGAGTGCACTAGTTGCCATGACAGCTACTGCTTGCTCGGTGGTGGTAACAAAAATGTGCTTTCTGGAACTCCTAATGTTCTCAGCACTGGCCAGGTAGCATGCAGAGTTACCCATCCAGAACTGAGTATTAGGACAACCAGAAAGTCCTAGGGTTGAGAGGTCAGGGCAATGAAGACTGAGAATTGCTGATGGGGCAGCTGAAGTCTCAAGATGGGCATGTGGATCGGGAGGAAAGAGATGCAGCATCGGCCTGCTGGTGGCCTCAAATAGTTGGGAAACTGAAATCTTGTTTTGTCTTAATATCCAAGACAGGAAGTTGGTACCCTTATCTAGGAGTGACCAAGGCAAGGAAAAAGTTACTCTTTCTTTGTTGTCCTGGCTCTGAATTCTCCATGTGATTCTCACTGTTTCATATCCAGTTCCAGTGATGGAACTCCCCCCCCTTAGATCAGGGTTGATTTGCTAATTACAGATAGAATTCTTCCATTGTAGTTGCCTAAATTCAGATATTAACTATGAATTCCTCATCATTTCTATAGATATAGTTACTGCTCTTCCTACTTTGCTGCTGCACAGATACATGCTATGCTAAAATGGGTCACTCGTTCCTGCCACAGGTATTTTCATAAGCACTCACCACGTGGCAGCCCTGAGAGGCACTGGGACACTACTATACCCCAAACAGACAACATCTTTGCCCTCAGCAAGCTTAAGTTCTAGTGAGACAGGAGGAGTTAACCATCACTGGGTATTTGCGTGTATTCACTTATTTAATACTTACCCCAACCCTATCGGATAAATACTACTGTTACCTCCATTTCAGAGCCGAGGAAATGGGGACACAGAGGTGTTAAGCAGCTCTTCCAAGGAGACAGGACCAAGGGTGCTCACTCTTCCTCAGGGGCTGGATTTCCCTCTCTGTGCAGGAGCCTTCTTCTGTGACTCAGCTGCAACTGTCTGCTCTCTGGAAATTACTTCTCACTCAGTTGCAGCGAGGGGGCAGGTGTGAGAAGGATTGGGATGTGAAAAGAATGACTTCCTTATTGAGACTGAGAACAGACTGACAGCTGTCAGAGGGGAAGGGAGTTGGGGGGGGCTGGGTGAAAAAGGTGAAAGGATTAAGCAAAAAACAAACACAAAACACAAAAAAACTCATAGACACAGACAATAGTATGGTAATAACCAAGGGAAAGAGGAGTGGGGAGGTGGGAGAAGATAAAGGGGGGATAAATGCTAATGGAAGGAGACTTGACTTGGGGTGGTGAACACACAATACAACATACAGGTGATGTATTATAGAATTGTACACCTGAAACCTATATAATTTTATTAACCAATGTCACTGCAATACATTCACTAAAAAAGGAAATAAAGAAAAGAATGACCTCCAAGTTGAGCAACCACTGGAAAAATCTAGATGACTTGCTCTGTTGCTGGGTATAAGAGCCTCGGGCTTCCTTGGGCCATCGGTTACATTTCTTAGAGTACACCGGAACAAAAGATTTATTTTCAAGTAAACTATTTTTTTACATGTACCACACTTGGGGAAATATTGTTCTACCGACTGGGATAACGGGTAAATATGGGCGAAGAATCATCTGGATGATAAAAGTGCCTCCTGTTACAACAGGACCGGGACAGCTGTCCACAGCAGGTCTAATATGCTGACTCACAATGCTGACTTTTAGTGACAATGTAACTTTCCTGACAACCATTACACGTACTCGTTCAGTGGATAGGTTTCTGAGGGCAGTCTAACAGGAAATGCTGGATGCCCTGCTAATATTATGTCTCCTGCAAGCATCTTTATGGTTTTGCGATACACAGTCTAAGATTTTGGAAAGGATCCTTAGTGAGGTAAACAAATCTTTCCCTAGCCTCTGGGGTCAAATTCCAGGAGAAGGTGTCCTATGTAGGGTATTTCTGTACAGCTGTTTTTCTCTTAAAGATTACATACATTCCTTCTTTAAAAATATTAATCCTACTTGCTATTTCATTAACTTAACCTTTTGCACTCGGATGTCGAGATTAAAATTACTCTTTGAATGTATCAATAATTTGAAATATAAAAAAATCCAAATAAGTAAGTTTGTATGAAAAGAAACTCCAGTTTTTTATTCTACTGCCGCGCTTTGTAAAATCTGGGGTATTTAAAAAATTAAATCCCGAGTAGAATAAAGGAATTGAGAAAAAAGCAAGCGAGTGCAAAGGTTTAATATTTCTTGAGTGCTTATTATGTGTCAGGTATTTTCTGGACACAGGGAATCAGGTAAATAAGGCAGTCAAAACCCCTCCTGGGATGGGGAAAGCTGGCCAATAAAATGAATCCAAATAACTGTATAATATAATGCCAGTTGATAATACCACTATGGAAAAAAAAAAAAGACAGGCTAGGAGGAGAGAACATGAGAGAGAAAGTGGCCATGAACGGATCTCAAGGCAAGGCATCTCTGAAGTGACACATGCTGCGCTGGAGTGATGATGTAATGCATGTTCAGGCCCGGCTGGGCGCAAGGCCGTCTTCTTACATGCCCTGTGGTCTTGGGCAAGTTACCTGGCACCTCTGTCTTCTCACCATTAAAATGGAGATAATAATAGTATCTCCATCGTAGGGATTTTTATTAATCATTCAGTTTTTAAAAACATTTTAAAATTCTCTTCTGCTTATTTTTCTCACAAATGTATAGTGATCCTATTTTCCAAACAAGCAGCAAAAGGTGACCATGGGCCTTTCCAAATGATTTTTATGGTGTGTGAATTTATTTTAACTCTTACAAAAGGCATAAAAACTCACATTTTGATGTACATGTAAATATATATATATGTATATACATATATATATACTTATTTTATATTATTTTTTATTTTAATATATTTTTATTGATTTCAGAGAGGAAGGGAGAGGGAGAGAGAGATAGAAACATCAATGATGAGAGAGAATCATTGATCAGCTGCTTCCTGCACACCCCCTTCTGGGGATCAAGCCTGCAACTGGGCATGTGCCCTTGACCGGGAATTGAACCTGGGACCCTTCAGTCCGCAGGCCGACGCTCTATCCACTGAGCCAAACCAGCTAAGGCCTAATTTTTTTTAAATAATTCTTTATTGTTGAAAGTATTACATATGTCCTCTTTTTCCCCATTGACCCCCTCCAGCCGCCCTTGCCCCTGCCCCAGGCCCTCATTGCTCCATTGACTGTGGCCATGGGCCATGCTATACATTTCACTTATCCTGAAATAATTATAAGCTAGCATGAAGTTGCAAGAATAGGACAGCGTCCCATTTGCCCTTCCTCCAGCTTCCCCATGGTGACAATTATATAGCTTAAAGTCCCCTCTTTTGGGGGAGGAGCTGTGGCAGTAAGGATGTGTGGGGACTTGTGTGGATCAATATGTTCTATATTTGGGCCTGGGTGATGGTTCACTGAGTGTTTACACTTTCAGTGTTAACTGTACACATAGTCTTTGTGCATTTTTCACTAAGGTATACTTTACAATTTCCACAGGGTTAACAGAGAGAGCATGAGGGATCAAGAATGAAATCTCCTGGTGAATTTTTCTCCATTCCATCATGTAACTTCACTAAAATGACAATAAAGGAAATTTTAAAAAAATCTTTATTGTTGAAAGTATTACAGATGTTCCCTTTTTTTCTCCCATTGACCCCTTATAGCCCGCCCCCACTCCCCAGGCTCCCCCACCTCCATCACCCTATTGTCTCTGTGCATGGGTTATGCATATATGCATACAAGTTCTTTGGTTGATCTCTTCCACCACCCCGGCGTTTTCTCTGAGATTCCACAGTCTGTACCATGCTTCTATGTCTCTGGATCTATTTTGTTTAACAGTGTGTTTTGTTCATTAGATTCCACATATGAGTGAGATCATGTGATACTTGTCTTTCTCTGACTGTCTTATGTTGCTTAGCATAATAATCTCCAGGTACCACCATGCTGTCTCAAGGGTTAGAGATCCTTCTTTTCATACCACTGCATAGTATTCCGTGGTGTAAATGTACACAGCTTTTTTATTCACTCATCTACTGATGGGCACTTGGGCTGTTTCCAGATCTTAGTTATTGTAAATTGTGCTGGTATGAATATAGGGGTGCATACATTCTTTCTGATTGGTGTTTCAGTGTTCCAGGATATATTTCTAGAAGTGGGATCACTGGGTCAAATGGCAGTTCTAATTTTAATTTTTTGAGGAAACTCCATACTGTTTTCCATAATGGCTGCACCAGTCTGCATTCCCACCAGCAGTGCACGAGGGTTCCTTTTTCTCCACATCCTCACCAGCACTTCTCATTTGTTGATTTGTTGATGGTAGCTATTCTGACAGGTGTGAAGTGATACTTATTGTCATTTTAATTTGCATCTCTCTGATGATCAGTGACTTTGAGCATGTTTCTTATGTCTCTTGGCCATCTCTATGTCCCTTTTGGAAAAGTGTTTATTTAGGTCCTTTGCCCATTTTTAAATTGGATTGTTTGGCTTCCTTTTGTTAAATTGTATGAGTTCCTTATATGTTTGGATATTAACCCATTATCAGATGTATCATGGCCAAATATGTTCTCCCACACAGTGGGCTCCTTTTTCATTTTGTTGAAGGTTTCTTTTGCTGTGCAGAAGCTTTTTATTTTGATGTAGTCCCATTTGTTTATTTTTCCCTTTGTTTCCTTTGCCCTAGGACCGTGGTTGGCAAACTACGGCTCGCGAGCCACATGTAGCTCTTTGGCCCCTTGAGTGTGGCTCTTCCACAAAATACCACGGCCTGGGCTAGTCTATTTTGAAAAAGTGGCATTGTTTAAGTTTAAAAAATTTGACTCTCAAAAGAAATTTCAATCGTTGTACCGTTGATATTTGGCTCTGTTGACTAATGAGTTTGCCGACCACTGCCCTAGGAGATGTATTTGCAAACATTGCTACAAAGAGATGTCTGAGATTTTGCTGCCTTGGTTTCTTCTAGGATTTTTATAGTTTCACTAGAGACCCTGTGCATGAAATTCGTGCACTTGGGGGGGGGAGGTCCCCTCAGCCCAGATTGTGAGAGGGCGCAGGCCAGGCCGAGGGGCCCCACCGGTGCATTATCAGGGCCAGGGAGGGACGTGGGAGGGCTCCAGGGCATGTCTGGCCTGTCTCGCTCAGTCCCGATCAGCCAGACCCCAGCAGCAAGCTAACCTACCGGTCAGAGCGTCTGCCTCCTGGTCGTCAGTGCACATAATAGCAAATGGTTGACTGGTCAACTGTCTGCCCCCTGATGTTCAGTGCATGTCATAGTGAGCAGTTGAGTGGCCTTAGCATATCATTTGCATATTATGCTTTGATTGGTTGATAGGCCGACCTGACGACCAGACACTTAGCATATTAGGATTTTATCATATAAGATGTCTTACATTTAAGTTTTTAACCCATTTTGAGTTTATTTTTGTGTATGGTGTAAGTTGGTGGTCTAGTTTCAATTTTTTTGCACGTATCTGTCCAATTTTCTCAACACCATTTATTGAAGAGACTGTCTTGACTTCATTGTATGATCTTGCTTCCTTTGTCAAATATTAATTGAGCATAATGGCTTGTGTTAATTTCTGGATTCTTTGTTGTGTTCCATTGATCTATATGCCTGTTCTTGTGCCAGTACCAGGCTGTTTTGATTACAGTGGCTTTGTAGTATAATTTGATATCTGGTATTATGATCCCTCCAACTTTGTTCTTCTTTCTCAAGATTGCTGCAGCTATTGGGGTCTTTTTTGGTTCCATACAAATTTTTGGGATATTTGTTCTAGATCTGTAAAATATGCCATTGGTATTTTAATAGGGATTGCATTGAATCTGTAGATTGCCTTGGGTACTATGGACATTTTAATGATGTTGATTCTACCAATCCATGAACACGGTATAGTCTCCCACTTGTTTATATCTTCCTTTATCTCTTTTTTCAACATCCTGTAATTTTCTGAATACAAATCTCTTACCTCCTTGGTTAAGTTTATTCCTAGGTACCTTAATGTTTTTGTGGCTATGGTAGATGGGATTGTTTGTTTAGTTTCTCTTTCTGAAAACTCATTATTGGTGTATAAAACTGTCATTGATTTCTGGGTGTTAATTTTGTATCCTGCTACATTGCCAAATTCCTTCATTAAATCTAGTAGTTTTGTTTTTTTTTTTTGGTAGAGTCTTTAGGGTTTCTGTGTACAATATTATGTCATCTAGGGATAATGAGAGATTTACTTCCTCCTTTCCAATTTGGATACCTTTTATTTCTTCTTCTTGTCTGGTCGCTGTGGCTAGGACTTCCAGTACTATGTTGAATAAGAGTGGTGAAAGCAGACATCCCTGTCTTGTTTTTGTTCTTAGGGGAAATGGTTTGAATTTTTGCCAGTTGAGTATGATGTTGGGTGTAGGTTTGTCATACATGACCTTTATTATGTTGAGGTATGATCCCTCTATTCCCACTTTGCTGAGAGTTTTTATCAAAAATTGATGTTGGATTTTTTCAAATGCTTTTTCTGCAGCTATTGATATGATCATGTAATTTTTGTCTTTCATTTTGTTTATGTGATGTATCATGTTCATTGATTTGTGAATATTGTTCCAGCCTTGCATCTCTGGAACAAATCCCACTTGGTCATGGTGTATGATCTTTTTAATATATTGCTGGATCCGATATACTAATATTTTGTTGAGGGATTTAGCATCTATGTTCATCAAGGATATTGGCCTCTCCTTCTCTTTCTTTGTAGTGTCTTTATCTGGTTTTGGGATTAGGATAATGTTGGCCTCATAAAAAGAGCTTGGAAGCATTCCTTCCTCTTGGGTTTTATGGAATAGTTTGAGAAATATAGGTGTTAGTTCTTCTTTGAATGTTTGGTAAAACTCCCCTGTGAAGCCGTCTGGACTAGGGCTTTTGTTTTCTGGGAGTTTTTTTATTACTGCTTCAATTTCCTCAATTGTTATTGGCCTATTCGAGTTTTCTGATTCTTGCTGATTCCATATTGGAAGATTGTATTTTTCTAAAAATTTTTCCATTTCATCCACATTGTCCAGCTTGTTGACAAACAGTTGTTCATAGTATTTTCTTACAATCCTTTGTATTTCTGTGATGTCAGTTGTTGCTTCACTGCTTTCATTTCTGATTTTAAATATTTGGGTCCTCTTTGTTTCTTGAGGAGTCTAGCTAACAATTCGTCAATTTTATTTATCTTTTCAAAGAACCAGCTCTTGGTTTCATTGATTTTTTTATTGTTATTTTTAGTCTCTATGTCATTTATTTCTGCTCTAATCTTTATTATTTCCTTCCTTCTAAGTACTCTGGGCTTTTTTTGTTGTTCTCTTTCTAATTCTTTAAGTTATAGGGTTAAATAGTTTATTATTATTTTTTCTTGTTTTTTTGAAGTAGGCCTTTAATGCTATGAACTTCTCTCTCAGGACTGCTATTGCTGTGTACCTGAGATTTTGGGTTGTTTTGCATTAATTTTCATTTCATTCCAGGAAGCTTTTTATTTCTTTCTTGATCTCATTGGTAACCCATTCATTGTTTAATAACATACTATTTAGCCTCCATGTGTTTGAATGTTTTTGGGTGTTTTTACTGTAGTTGTTTTCTAATTTTATTCCATTATGATCTGAGAAGATTTTTGATATGATTTCAATCTTCTTGAATTTATAGAGACTTGTTTGTGCCCTAACATGTGATCTGTCTTTGGGGATGACCCATGCACACTTGAGAAGAATGTATATTCTGCAGTTTGGGGGTGAAATGTTCTATAAATATCAATTAAATCCATCTGATCCAGTGTGTCCTTTAGAGTCACTGTTTCCTTATTAATTTTTTGTCTGGAAGGTGTATCCAGTAAAGTAAGCAGGGTGTTAAAGTCCCCTACTATGATTGTATTATTGTATTGCTGTCAATCTCTCCCTTAAAGTTCTCTGGAAGTGTTTTGTATATATTTAGGGGCAGTTATATTGGGGGCATATATGTTTACCAGGCTTAAATCCTCTTTTTGGATCAATCCCTTTAGTATTATGCAGTGACCTTTATTGTCTCTTGTGATAGCCTTCATTTTGAAGTCTATTTTGTCAGATATGAGTATTGCCACCCCCAGCATTTTTTTAGTTTCCATTTGCATGGAAAACTTTGTCCATCCCTTCACTCTCATCCTGTGCGAGTCTTTTGTTCTGAGGTGGATCTCTTGTAGAAAGAATATATTTGAGTCATGTTTTCATATCCATTCAGCTACCCTATGTCCTTTGATTGGAGTATTTAATCCATTTATATTTAATGTTGTTATTGATAGGTACTTATTTATTGCCATTTTAATTCTGTATGCCTAGGTTTCTCTCTCTATTTCTTCTTCTCATTACAACAGTCCCTTTAGCATTTTTTGCAGTGCTGGCTTGGTGGTGATAAATTCCTTTAGCTTTTTTTTTTTTTTTTTTGGTCTGGGAAACTCTTGATATAACCATCTATTTTGAATGGTAGCCTTGCTGGATTTAGTAATCTTGATTTCAGATCCTTGCTTTTCATTACCTTGAATATTTCATGCCATTACCTTCTGGTTTGTAGAGTTTCTGATGAAAAATCAGCTGACAGCCTTATGTGAGCTCCTTTGTAGTTAACAAATTGCTTTTTTCTTGCTGTCTTTAAGATTCTCTCTTTGCTTTTAATTTTTAGAATTTTAATTATGATGTGTCTGGGTGTGGGCCTGTTTGAATTCTTCTTGCTTAGGACTCTCTGTGCCTCCTGAACTTGTGTGACTTTTTCACTCACCAGGTTAGGGAATTTTTCTGCCATTATTTCTTCAAACACATTCTCTACCCCTTGCTCACTTTCTTTCCCTTCTGGTACTCCTATAATGCAAATGTTGTTATGTTTCATGTTGTCTCACAGCTTCCTTAAGGTTTCCTCCTGTTTTTTAATTGTTTTTTCTTTTTGGTTTTCTGATTGAGTGATTTTTTTCTACTCTGTCTTCGAATGCACTGATCTGATCCTTGACTTCCCCTAATCTGCTGTATATTCTTTCCATTGTGTTCTTTCTTAGTGCTATGGCATTCTTCATAGTTACTATATCTTTTCTCATGCTGTTGAGCATCTTTACCATCATTATTCTGAACTCTATGTCTGATAAATCTCTTATCTCCATTTCATTTAGTTCTTCTTCTGGAGAATTCTCTTGTTCTTTCATTTGTGGCTTGTTTTTTGTCTCTCCATTTGGCCACCAGTTTGGGTTTGTGACTATGTATTAGGTAGATACTCTATGCCTCTCAATCTCTAGTGCAGGACAGTGTTAGACACTGTTTCTGACTGGCCCTGGGTACCCTGTTTGGACCTATCAGCAACCCACAGCTTGTGGCTCCCTCTGCTGGGGCTGGGTGCCTTTGGAAAGGTCCAAGATGTGTATCAGGGTATGGTTTTCCTAGCCCTGAGCCCTGAATTAGATCAGGCAAAGACTCAAAGCCTCCAAAGACCCACTTCTGTCGGCAGTCTGATTGAATTCAGTCTTGATTAGCCTCTGATTATTGGCTACCAGGTGGAGTAAGAGGTTTTCCAACAGAGTGGGGCAATTGCTTCTGCCTGTAGGCTGGTTGTTATTCCCAGTCTCTTAATGGGCCTCCAAAACTCCATAGGGTGGGGCAAGGGGGTTTCCAATAGGGTGGGGCAACTGCCTTTCCCCCAGGCAAAAACCACCTGGATAGCAAAAGTCTGCAGGGGGTGTGGGGGGCGGGGAGGGGAAGATGTTCTCCACAGCATGAGGGAATGACTCAGTGCAGGAAACCGGGATGGCTGCCCTCCAAGCTCCAAATCCAGAGCCCCCAGTTCCACTCTGCCTTCCCTCTGCTGGAGCCCAAGGTGATGGCTGCACATGAAATTTTGTGTGTTGGCCCTTTAAGAGTATGCCTGCATTTCCAGCCATCTCTCCCCGGCAGATAGCAACCCTGCTGCTTTTCACAGCCAGGTGTTATGTGGCTTCCTTTCTCAGTCCTGGTGCTCTGGGATGGAGAGCCCAGCCCGGGGATTAGACCCCAGAGTTCTCAGTGGGAACCCCTCACAGCTGAGATATCCCTCCAGAACTTTAGATGCTGTCTGTGGGAGCCCAGCCAGCCCTTTCACACCTCCACCCTTCCTACCAGTCTCTATGTAGTCTCCACTTTCCATCTTTTGTTATCAAGGTTCTCTCCAGCTAGTTTTCAGTTGATTACTCAGAATGACTTTTCTGTATTTTAGTTGTAATTCAAGTTTGGTCCTGGGAGTGTGTCAGTGTAGCATCTACTTACTCTGCCACCGTTTTGGAATCTCTTGAAGTATAAACTCACAAGGAGAAAAAAAATGGGAGAGGATGTGATAGGCTATTTCAGCAAATATTTGGAGGAGGAAAGAAGTCGAAACTAATTTTGCAGAGTGGGCAACTCTGAAGCCTCACTATAAGGCTCCCTCCCTGTGAAGGCAGTGAGGGAAATAAGACAGGCCAATAAAAAGCAAAAACAGCAACAACAAAAAACAACACATAAAAACTGATATCTGCAGTGTGACAAGGGATGAGTGGAAGGACACAGAAGAAGGAGCAAGACTGCTCAAAGGAGACAGCTTCTTACAGTATGATATATGTCAATGGTGATCCATTCACAAAATAGAGAAGCACAGGAGGGAGGTGAGGGGTGAAGGAGGGGAAGAAGGAGGCAGAGCAAGAGGTTTCCTGCTATGGGCCAGGGATTGGAGGATCCTCTCCAAGTCCCTGGAAGGCAGGTGGGTTGGGACTGGGGCTAGGAGTAGGGCTCAGTGAGAAGGTGGGATAAGGAGATTTCCCTAGCTGCCCTCCTCCCTCACCTTTTGGAGAGCCTGAGGTCTCAGGGAGGCCAGGCGCCCACCTAAGGTGGGGGGAGGTACATTGCAAGTGGGTGTCAGCTGACTGAATGATGAGACCTCTCCTCAGCCTCCTTCTCCACCTGGGCTCTCAGGACTCTGGAAGCCAGGCTCCTACCCCCCAGCGTATATCAGAGGATTTCTGTCCAGGAGAAAAGACCTAGAGATGACAACCTCAGCTCATGTAAAATAGCTGCCCTGCGGGAGAGCTGCTGACTCCTTCCATCCTCACAGCCTGGACCCCTCCTCATGCCTGCTTTAGACAAGGGAAGCAGACTTTTTGTTAGGATGCTCCCGCCCCATTCCGCCAGCATTTAGGTGTGTCTTCCTATATCTGCCATCCTTGCTACCCTTCCATCTACTCTGAGCCTTCGACACAGTGTTTACAATGCCCCTCATTTTTGTGCTCCTTGTCTTTGGGGTTAATTCACATTTTTAAAATTGGTAAATTATTTTAGAGCAGTTTTAAATTCACAGCAAGATGAACAGAAGGTACAGGAATTTTCCATATGCCTCTATCCCCACAGATGCACAGCCTCCTCCTTTACCAATATCCCACCAGAGAGGTACCTTGTTATAATCGATTAACCTACATCGACATGTCATCATCACCCAGAGTTCACAGTTTACATTGGTGTTGTGCAATCGATGGTTTTAGACAAATATCCATCATTCAGAGTATTTTCACTGCCCTACACATCCTCTGTTCTTGCCTGTTCATCTCTTCCTCTCCCCAACCCCTGACACCACTGATCCAGTAAAGTCTCCATAGTTTTGCTTTTTTCCCCCCCAGAATGTCATATAGTTGGAGTCATAATTAATATTTTTAAAATAGTGTTTTATTTCCTTGCTGTCATCTTAACAGGGCTTGGGAGAAAATGCTGATTAAGTTGATGTTTAATATGCAGCATTTAAATGGAAGATAACAAACCCCATTTTTCTACTAATTTTTCTTTTAGAATTGAAGATGGATTCCCTGGGAAGAAAGTAATCTTCCTTCGATTGAGTTCAAATCTGTGAGAGCGGGTTTGCTGTGGACACACGCAGGGCCCGGGAGCCTTCAGTCCCAGGCTGCCGCCAACACCGGGGCCAGGCCTGCCGTCACAGCCTCCAGGGCAGCAGTGAAGCGATGGTGTCACACTCCTCCACTGCGCTCACACCAAAAACCCTGTTCTGGGTTGAATTGTGCTCCCTTAAAAACATATCTGTTGAAGTCCTAAACCTTAGCACCTCAGAATGTGACCTTATTTGGAGATGGAGCCTTTACAGAGGTAATTAAGTTACAATGAGGCCGTGACTGCTGTCCTTAGGAAAGGGGGACATTCGGACAGACACACACAGAGGGAAACAAGGTGAAGACACAGGGAGAAGATGGTCACCTACAAGCCAAAGAGCGCCAAGGCCGCCGGGAGCCGGGAGGGAGGCCTTGGACAGATTCTCCCCTCGAGGTTGCAGGAAGAGCAGGCCCTGCTGGCATTTTTATTTCACTTCCAGCCTCCAGACTGTGAGAACGTCTGTTGCTCTGAGCCACCTGGTCTGTGGTACTTTGTTATGGCAACGTGGGGAGTCTAATAACAGTCCCTACAGTTGGAAATCCTACATGATAAATTTCCTTAAAAAAACAAAAAACAAAACTCCTTGGTTCCTGGTTTGAAGGCCAGTTATGGAGGTTTTAATTTTGTTTAAATGGCCTTTTAAATATAAAGATTGAACTGGACAACCCTCTCCCCCGACCCGCTCTCACTCTCAGTCTGGAGAATCCCTTATTATTTTGGCTAAAGCAGGGTTTTTCCTCTTTGGAAAAAGAGAAAAAAATGACAGGTAGTTAGTTACATATCGAGATCTTTCTCCTCCTGAGCTTTGATGATGAAGAAAAGCAGCTTAATTGGCTCTGGACTGTCTTGAGGTGATTTGATATTATTTTAAAAATAGCTAGCAAAAAAAAAAAAAAAAAGATGAAATGCAGCTCCCTCCGTCTGTGGTGTTCAAGGTCCCTCCACAGGCGTTCCCTTCCTTAGGGCCCAGGCTCACTCACCTGTCACTCGCCCGGGCTCCCTTCCTGGGATCTCCTAGAGCTGGGAGCAGGACTCCAGGAGGATGCTCTCTGCCAGCACCACCTCCATTTCCTCATCACCTTCAGGATTTCTCCCTTTCAGGAGACAGCAGGATCCCAAGGAAGTTTGGAAGAGAAAATGCACCGCTTTGCCTTTGCCACCTGTCACTAACCACAAGTGGAGGACGGGGGCTCTGTGTTCCTGTGGACTCAGAGGGAACACCTGCCCTCTTCCTAGGCCACCCCCACCCAGCAGCGGGGCAATTCTCCACCTTTCAGGCTCCATCCCAACGCTCAGCGCCGCCGGGGAAAGGCTGCAGCTTGGGGCCAGTCCCGCGCTGCTCACGCGTGTTACCCGTCCTTAGCTTCCCCATTGCCCCGCTGCTCCATCCAAGTCAGCCCGCGGCTGTAGTGGAGCTTAACCCTGGAATCTGAAGAGAAGGGGGACATTTTGAAACCTTGTTAATTTTGTCTTTTCTTTTAGAACCTCTAGGCCAGAAACTTGCTTCATGTGGGCATTCTGTAAATGCCCAGTTATTCCGTGCTCTGATCCATTTCAGGCCCCTCTCTGCCTATGCCATTGAGTTGTATTCGGGACATAGGAGCGATTATAGGACTGGGTTTATTGATCACAAAGACCACCAGAATATCTCCTTTTCCCTTTGGCTTAATTTAAGACGGTCCCTGAAGCTTCTGGTAATAGCCGCTCTCTGTTGAGGTTAGACTCCACGGAAACGGCAAGACTGCAGGCCTGCGGGGAAGCTTCAAGTTCTTGGTTCTTTCACTGGAGGTGTTAACACTTCAAAGCATGGGATCCTTCCTACAGATTTGTGTTAAAGGGAAGGCAATGTATAAGGAAAGAATCAGAGTAACAATACCGTTACCACAAATTACAGACCCCTGTGGTGTGAAATTATACTCTGTCTTCCATTTCCTTTTTGCAGCTGTGAATTGTTTACTATTTAACCATGCAACCTTAAATTACAGAGAAAATGGGGGAAAATCCCTGTTCAGGGCATAGTCCACACTCATCTTTGCAGATTCCTTGTAGTGAGTCTAGCATGATCTTCTGATTCATTGCTGTACAGATTAATTCTAACACCCTCCTCCTGATTGCTTGTGTCGTTTTGAAAGTAGTGTGTTCATAAATAAGAAAAATCTGGAAAAATTCCAAAGCTGAGCTCAAATGGTAGTGATCTGGAAACTAAAATCAAAGTCATCACCTTTTTTTTTTTTTTTTTTTAAATCAACTTAATTGTTCATTTGCCTTCGGACATTTTCCCGGGACCTGGCAAAGGCAAATTGCAGAAAGGTCAGCCAGATTGCAGTTGGGCAGAAAATCTTACTTAGAATACATTATCACAACCAACCAGCACGATTTAGAAATCAGACATAAATAATGCCAAGCAATTAAGGAGACCTCACAGCGCCCACCCCAGACCCCGGCGAAGGCTGCTGGTGTCCTGGAGCGACTGCTCTGCGCTGGGGGCTGAATGGCAGCTTGGGGGCGCTAGTGCCACTGCTGTCACCAACAGCTGGTGGTTTGTGGGGGAGCATCTACGTTTCTGAGGCGTCCGTTTCTTCATCTGTAAAAAGAGGGGGTTGAAAGGGATGATCTTCACGATTCTTTCTAATTCAAAAAAAGGTTCTGATTCTAGGCTATTTTCTGATGCAGCAGCTGACATTGGGTGCTTATAGAAAGTCTTCAGGGAAGAAAGGAAATTTGAGCTGCGTCATGAAAATTCAGTTCAAGACTTCCAGGAGTATTCTAGGCTAGAAACTGGTGTAACAGATGCCTCTGAGATAAGAAGGATGGATTAATGTTCTTGCCCTGCCATTTCCTTAGCTGCACCAAAATCTAGAAACAATGTAAAACGCTTAGGACAGTATCGGGGACCTTGTAAATGGAAGCTATTAGTGAGACTGGCAGTTGGCTGCCCATTAAAGCAGGAAGGATTCGTGTACAGAAAAAGAATACATGAGAGGGAAAATTGCTGAAGAAGCCTTTAGTAACAAACTATAAATTATTGTGAGGGGCAATTGTGAACTCTCTGGTGATCTACAAAGATAGTCTAGGAATCACTGCTTGAGAAGGGGGACCGGGTGGACAGACGTGGGACAGGTCCCCGCGCTGGTTTATCCTTGGGTAATGTGGCTCTGAGAATTAACCCTAGAAATTCCCTTCAAATTGATCACAATGAAAATCATGCAAACAACCACCCCAAGGAAGCCGGGGCCAAAGCAAGGTTGGACAGTCCTGGGAATGAGCCTTGGGAGCCAGCCTTGGTGAAAGTGAAAGGTAGGGCAGGGAGAGGAGCTGCAGAGAAAACATAAATCAATGCGGTGGTCTCAAACAGGCTCAGACGGCGATTTTCAACTGCTGTGCTGCAAGAATTTTTAAAACAAGCAATACCTGACTATTTAGTCAGAGGCACTGACCTCTTTCCCCTTAGATTGTCAAATTAAAAAAAAAAAAATAAATGACAACAGCCAACACAACAACAGCCATCCAGTGTGAATGCATCAAAATTATACCTATTTTTTTGGTCACATCAGCAAAAAGTATATTTTTTTGGCATGCCACATAATTTTAGTAATTAGGTTATGTGTGCCATGGGATGAAAAAGGTTGAAAATCGCTGGGCTAGGATGGTTCCTGCTCATTTTTGGACACTTAATAAGTATGTATTCGTTGACAGGATAACTAGATGGATGGAGGTAGCCTTGAAGTTCAAGATAGAAAGGCAGGAAAAGGCTGGGGAATGACACACACGGCAGAATCCATGTCTGAAACGGGTCCATCCCAGTTGCTTTGTTGAACTACCATATTCCTCTGAACACAGCTGTCCAAGTGGGTCCTACTTTCCCCCAGGGACCCTCCAGGCCAAAGCTCGGTCTTCAATCCCTCAGCCCCTGGCTCGCCGTGCCTGCGAGCCTGTGCATTTCCCTGCCTACAAAGTCCCTGGCCCACCACCCACCACCCACCCTTGTGGGTTCCCTACCAGCCTTCAGGTGCTGATCAGTGTGTCCCTGCTCATGCCCCTTCCTTTCCGGACTTCATTCATCCACTCAGTTTTCCTTGGTGATTATAGCACCAGTGCCAACTAGATAAACACCGTGAAGGTAAGCAGTACATTTTATATTCCTTTCCCCACAGTGCCCAGCACTGTCTGATTAATAGAAAGCATTATTGGCATTAATAAGCTCTCTAAGGCATTTGTAAATTTATAAAATCATTTCAAGTAAGTTTTATAAAGTGAAAGGAAGCTACTTTTCTGAAGACTATATGAAAATAGACTTTTAAAATCAGAATTCCCATCTGAGTATTAAATTCAATTAAATTTTTGGATTTGAAAAAAAATTTGCTATTGGCTTTTCATTTCTTCTGGTAGTTGTTTCCAGGCAACCTTGAACTTGTCAAATAAAAAAGTTTAAACAGAATACTGGAGATATGACCTTGCTTTAAAAATCCTGCCACTGGCAGGCCAAACACATTCAGCAGTATGACTGTGAAATTGGGAAAAAAGCATTTAAACTTTCTGAGCTTTGATTCTTTATCTCTGACATAGGCATAATCACTCCACCTGCCTACCCCATGAGGAGGCAATGAATACCATGTGACTGAATAGCTGACAGAACAATAAAGGTGCCTTTTGTCACCATTGTCATCACAACACCATCGCCACTGTTGTGGAGTGGATGCGAGTGAATGACCACTGGAGCCCAGACCAAATTAAAATTTAGGGAGCCTTTATTAGCCGGCTGGCCGGGCCGAGTGACTAGCCAGGCGACTGCTCTGCCATTCTCCACACAGGGAGACCAGAGAGCAGCAGCTACCCTTTGTGTAGGACCGCTTTTAAGCACATTAACCACATCCGGTTTTTGCAGAACAAGTAACCCAAGACAAAACAGTTTTTCCCAAGCAACGTCAGGATTATGCCAATGACGACCATGTTATTCACAAGGTCATCCTGTTCTTCAGAAAGCTGACAGTGTTCTATGAAATAAGGCCTACGTGCTGGGAAGGGGCCATGAGACCATATCTCAAAGCCTGGCCTAATGTCAGCACTGACAACTCTATCTGGGGCACAGTCCACAGCCTCTCTGGAAGCATGCTCAAAAATTCCCCCTCTTCAACAGCCACCACCCGTAGAAGCACTATCAACAAGGCAGAGAAGGCGCTGTCCGGCAGCCCAGTTGGTTGGCGCATCGTCCAGTACATCAAAAGGTTATGGGCTGATTCCCGGTCGGACACATACCTAGGCTGTGGGTTCAATCCAATCGATGTTTCTCTCTCACATCTCTCTCTCTCTCTCTCTCTCTCTCTCTCTCTCTCTCTCTCTTCTTTCCTCTCTCTAGAAAAAAAAAATCAATAAACATATCCTCTGGTGAAGATTTTAAAAAAATGACAGAGAAGGACAGATGGAACCTTGGGGTTTCTGTCTGGCCAGGCAGTCAGGAGCATCCCTGTAGTCCCCGTCTGGCTGCTCCTGAGGAATAGACATCTCCTGCCCAGCTCTGCATAGCAGAGCCACCTCCACCTCAGAGGTAGCCCTTTCACCCCAGCCATGAGGAGTGACTTTATATGTCCATTTGAAGATCAATGCAAATCTGTCACACATGATTTGAGAGAAAGAGTCGAGAACAATTTAAATAACACTGTAAGTCCTCAAGGCCAGCTCCCAAAGTTGGCCTGGACTCAGCTACAGGTTCTGGCTAGGACATCATTATTCTGGAGCAACATATTTTACATCATTATTCTTCATGATGCTTATGAAACAGACCCAATTATTGGATCAGATGGCAAAGAGAAATTTGGGTAAACAAATGTGTATTTCGATAAAATTTAAGAACCCCATAAAATATAATAATTACAATGACAATAGTTTTACTTGCTTAAAGCTGACTCCGTAGCTCACCAGATGGTATATTGTAGGTGATGTGTGTTGCATGAGCACAGGTTTTTAGACAGGTAATGTTTTCATTATTCTCTTCTGTCCATTTTGGGGGTAATATTTCTGGTTTGTTCAGATCAGCTTTATTTTACAGAATTTTTTTAGTGCATGCATTTGTTAGTACACTATATTGAAGGTTTTCTTTGTGTTTTTAAAATTTTTCTTATTTACATGCATGAGTTCTCCTTTTCAAGGTTGGAGGAAAAAAAATAAAGAAGAGTGCTTTCCCCCACACAATTCCCCTGTTTTTCCATCTCTGCTTCAAAGGGCAAAAGCTAAAAGCAGCTTTGCTGTGTGAACCACTTTCCCACCCGTGCCAGGGAGATTAGAGTTAAGTTAAAGGAACAGTAGCTGTTTTTCAGCTGCAGAGCGGAATGGGGGAGGGAGAGCTAATCAGCTTTGTTTTCCCTACATTCATCCTATCTCCAATTTGCCTTCTCTTCTCTATTTCTCAGCCTCCCTTTTCTTCCCTGGATCAAAGCTATCAGGGTAGGAGGTGGGAGGAACGGGCAGGGGATGGAAATAACAGGAGGTGAGGTTACTGAGCTGTCTAATTCTCTCCTGCCTGGACCAAAGGTGCTTAAACACGGGGAACACTTGAAAGTAAAGGGAATCCTAGCTCTACGCCTCTATCAGTCACACGCATGTCATCTTTCCTCATTCTCCTTCAGGCACACATAGTAGCCTGCAGCCTTGCTCGGAGCAGCCTTTTTCTGAAAGTAGTGCTCACCAGCAGGGAGATGTCAGAAGATCTAGACTCTAATTAAGGTCGCCTCTGATTGCTCTGGAGAAGTCCCTGCTATTTGACAACAGGCTGGAAAATCTCAGATTAAGAAGCTTGTAGAGGATAACCCAGATCAGGACCAAGGGGCTCCCCTAAGCCCTCTTCCTGTGAAGATTATATAAAATGTGAGCTATGGAAGTCATAAAATTAAAATATTCAATAAAACCCTCCCCTGCTAAACCTTGAATTAAGATAGAGCACAGGGCAAATGGTGGCTCCCAAACGTCACAGCTCTATCTCCTAAACACTAGATGGAGAACCACTGTGGGCCAGGGAGATGAGGGTGGGGTTAGAGAATGCACGGCTTTTCTCTTACACTGGCAGCATGATATGTTCTACCAACATATGAGGGGACAAAGCAAAACGAGGCCAGTGCTCCTCCATCTGAAGGGTGAGAGCCGGGCTTCGCTTTCCATATGTGGGGACAGGCAGTCCGATGGCCACGTGAATGCCCTCCCTCCCCCCCGCGTCACCCCCCCCTTCCCTCCCTCCCCCCATGGCCAGACTGCTGGCCAGAATTAGGGCCATGCCGCTTGGCATCTTGAGTACGCACTCTGTCTTAAATTACTCTAGTTAATATGAGAGAGACAAACTCAGATCATCAGATCAGAGTAGCCATCCACTAAACACTGGATGAAATGAAATGAATATGTGAATGCATGATTGTTTCAATGGCCTGGTCCCTGCCTGGTTGGGCTTAACATCTAACAGAGGAGCCAGACAAACTACGTGAAACACCAGGCTCACAGCTGTGTTCATTTGGCACTTCTCCCTCACCCAAGTTAACCGAGGGGGGCGGGCGCTGGGTGTCCGCTTTTACCCCAAGTTACTGAGGGTGCTGGGGCAAATGTGGTGGCTTCCTTCTTTTTAGTGGAAACCCGAAGACCAGCAAGGCTGATGGCTTCTCTGAGCCACTGTTATCCATAGGTAAACATGAGGTAAATATAACTATTTATGTTTATAGCAGGATTTATTTGTTAGGGACTTTTAATTTGAAAACAGGTAAATTCAAATACCGTATTTTTCCATGTATAAGATGCTATTTTTTCTAAAATCATTAGACTGAAAATCGAGGGGTGTCTTATACACAGAGGTCAGCCGAGGAGGGAGCCGCAGCGTGGGTGCATAGCTGCCCATACCTTGTCAAAGCTGCCCGGGCTTCCTCCAATCACGAGCCTTATTGTTACCGACATCAGCTGATACCATAATTGGAGGTGCAGGTGGAGGTGGAGAGTGCACAGATGCAACAGGGACCTGAGTGTTCTGAGCCCATAAAGATGGCAAAAAATAAAAAGGTAACTACCGTTAAGCAATTGTCTTACTCTGCAAAATTCCAACTGAATGTAACCAGCTGTGCAAAAGAGCACAGAAATAGAGCTGCAGAGAGACAATTTGGACCCCCTCTCACTGCGTGTATGATCAGACAGTGGAGAAAACAGGAAGAACAACTCCTTAAGATGCCAAAAAAGAAGAAGGCCTTAAGAGGAAAACCAGCAAAATGGGCAAACTTGGGGCAGAGGCTTAGACTTGGATTATGGAGCAGCGCCAGAGTGGCTCATGTGTGTGTCAGCCAAGCTTATTCAATGTCAGGCAAGAATGCTTGCAAGTGAAACGAACATTGTTGATTTTACAGGAAAGGCAAATGGTGCTTCAATTTCATGAGAGAGAAGGGTTGGCCATGAGAACACGAACAAAGTTAGCTCAGAAAATGCCACCAGTTTATGAGGATGATCTCACATACATAGACAAAGACTCAGAAGAGAGCAGTGATACAAGAGAAGTTGAAGAAATTGATATGTCTGGAACTAATAGTGATGAAGAAGAGAGCAGTGATGCAACAGAGGCTGAATAAAGTGATATCCTGCATAATATCATAGTACTGGTATGTAAACATTACCTGTGGTGATTACTAAATAAAAATGTGTTCTGTTTTATGTTTAAAATATTTTTAATATATTTTATTGATTTTTTATAGAGAGGAAGAGAGAGGGATAGAGAGGTAGAAACATCGATGAGAGAGAAACATCGATCAGCTGCCTCCTGCACACCCCCTACTGGGGATGTGCCCGCAACCAAGGTACATGCCCTTGACCGGAATCGAACCTGGGACCCTTGAGTCCGCAGGCCGACGCTCTATCCACTGAGCCAAACCGGTTTCAGCTATGTTTAAAATATTGATTTCTTAATTTTGGGTTGGAAAAGTGGGGAGCGTCTTATACATGGGGGCATCTTATACACAGAAAAATACGGTATACAGAAAAGTTGCAAGGATAAGAATAGCACACAGAACACCTCTATCTCCCAGGTTCACCTATTGTTAATATGTTGTTCCATTTGCTTTATTATTTGTTTACATTACATTATTATGTCATATTCTATTACATATCATGCATTAAATGAATCAGAGATCTCTTTTTATTTTTATTTTTTAAGTATTTGAGTCAGTTACATATGTTTGGCTCCTTAACGTCTAAATACCCCAGTGTGTATTTCCTATGCATGAGGCTAGAACCAACATCCTGATCAGCATCCTCAACAGGGCCTTTCCTCCCTGCGGCTAATTTGGGCTTCCTCATACTGTGGTCTCAGGCAAGTTGAACTACTTTCATAGCTTTTAAGAGGCAGCATTCCAAGCCCCAAAGCCAGAAGGAGCATATCTCTTCAGAGCCAGATCAGAAGTTTTGGGGCTTCATTGTCACTTTCTTTCTATTGGTCTAGACAAGCCACAGGGCCAGTTGGATTCAAGAACAGGAAGGAGAATGAAACCCCATCTCTAGTGGGAAAGAATTGCTGGCCTCCTGAAGCCACCACAACACTCACCATTGTCTCCCTGGAGGTCTAGGCATTTATATAGGACTGTCTGTCCCTTACTAAACTCTAAACAGCAGGGTTCCTTTCTGACTCATGTTAGTAACCTCCCCCATGGTACTCAGCTCAGTGCCTTGCACACGGCAGGTGCTTAACATTTATGGGATAAATATTGACTGAAAACAGACTCCTCACTAGTCCAACCTCCTCACATTATTTCTGAAGACACTGAAACTCTAAGAAAGCCCTTTGACAGTCCCAAGCTCACAAAGCCTCAGCTTGGGATTAGTGCCCCAGTAGGCAGGAGTGACTGGGGCTTATGGAGGGCTGTCAGGGAATGGTGGGGACGTGGGAGGGAAGGAATTGTTGGTTTTCTCTATCACTTGGTGCCTGTATTTTTGAGTAAAAAAAAATCTGCCTTCAATGGTTCATTGGCTTAAAATAGATCCATAAAATAAAATGGAAGCATATCTTTTCTCTATATCTGCTGACAGAGTAAGGATGTCCGATGGAAGATCCCATGGGGAAGACATGGAGACAGAAGGATTTGTGGTTCTGAAGTGGCAGAGGAGATGGCACTGGAGTGGAAAGGATGACCCGTCCACTTTATCCTTCCCTCATCCACCGTGACTGTGCTTAGGAACCTATAAAACGGGCTTGGCCAGTGAGCAGATCAGAGGTTAGCAAGTACTCAGGGTCCCTAATGCAGCTCTGCTCAGAAGTGAACAGGAGAGATGAATGACTTCATTTAAAGTAAAGCACAGGGAGGGATAGAGCATTTTCCTTTACGTACCAGCATGTCCCCAGCCCCGTGGGAGCCAGAGCCAAATCAGAACCGAAGCTACTCTTTCATAGGCCGATTTGCTCAACTTCCATTTTGGCCCTCAAGATTTTTGTTTTGACATTCAAAAAATTGCCTTGCCAGTCTATGAGCCCTGATTTGTGTGATGGTTCTGAATAAATTCTAACAAATTAGTGTGTCTTTCTGGACCTTTATAGAGATGTAGAAAGGTAGATTGCATCTGTCTTCCATGAAAGTTACCAATTCAGCTGAATGTCAGACTTGGAGAGCAAGACGGGATGTGTCCCTGGAGCAGCACCACGGAGCAGCCGGCACATGTGGGAGGACCACAGGCTCTGAGGAGGCCGACAGGACACAGGCAGAAGACATGAATGACCCGCTCATTCCAGACCCCTGGGGAATGGTCACACCTATGGAGGACTCTCCATCACTTTGGCCGAAAAAGCAGTATCTCACTTATCCGGCAGTCATTTAGGTGGTCAACACAACCATCTGTGATGCTGCCAAAATCCAGGCAGCAAGTTACAGTGTCTCTGAGGAGTTAAAAGAGACGTCACAAAATCTGTACACAAAAATCCATGATTTTTTAAATAGAATTTCAACAAACCTGGTTATCTGGTGTCCAACTCACAGCCTGTTAGACCACTTTTTGCAAGAATGCAAAAGGCTTTTAGAGACAAGAACTTGAAAAGCAGGAGGATATCACAGCCTGACAGAGTGGGAGGAGACCAAGACAAAACAAAAACAAACCCTGCCCTGGCTGGTTTTGCTCAGTGGACAGAGCATCCACCTGCGGATTAAAGGGTCCCGGGTTCAATTCCAGTCAAGGGCACATGCCTGGGTTGCAGGCTCGATCCCCAGTGCAGGGTGTGCAGGAGGCAGCCGATCAATGATTCTCTCTCATCATTGATGTTTCTATCTCTCTCTCTCCCTCTCCCTTCCTCTCTGAAATCAATAAAAATATATTTAAAAAAACCAAACCCTCAACAAGCATAGTGACCTGGGATGGCTGGGGAGGAGGAAGATGGTCCTGTGTTCTCATGTTCGTGGGGCATGGTGGGGCTCTATTGTGACCTGAAGTAAAAAGGAGATAGGCATGATGACATCAAACAAAGGGTTAAAATATGCTAATTATGTTGCCATTTATTTAAGATACAGCTTAGAAATATATCCCTCCAAAAATGATTAGACATTTTGAAAGTTTTTACATTTAAAAGAGTCGATTTCAGTTCTCTGGAAAACATGTTACCTGACTGGATTAGTCTTCTGGGGCTGCCATAACAGCATACCACAGACTGGGGCTCAAAAAGTATGAGTCTGTTGTCTGACAGTTCTGGAGGCTGAAAGTAGAGAACAAGGTGCTGGCAGGGTTGGTTTCTCCCGAGGCCTCTCTCCTTGCCTTGTAGACGGCCACCTTCTCCTTGGTCTTTTCTCTGTGCACAAACATGTCTGGTGTCTCTTCTTCTTATAGGATACCAGTCATATTGAATCGAGTTTCACCCTAATGATCTCATTTAATTCTGATCACTTCTTTAAGACTCTCTCTCCAAATAGTCACATTCTGAGGGAATGGGGGTTAGGATTTCAACATATAGATTTGGAGGGGTACAATTCAGTTCATAGCACTAACAAAACTTGATTTCCTTATTTGTGCTATATTTTGCATCAACACAACTAATTAAGCATCAAAAAAATTTAACAGTTACTGTGTGAGCCTCTTGCTCTAATTATTCTGAAGCATAAAGACACCCTACGTAGCCTAGAATCGATCCAAGTCTACTTAGCAGGCGTCCTCAGATCTCCACACCCTCAGGTCCTTCTCTGACTGCCTAATACCTACGGATCTTCCCAAATTCACCTTAGGAAGAAGCTACCATTTCTTCTTGGAAGCCTTTCCTGATCCTTTCCCTCTCCAACCCCAAGTTGTTAAATGCTCCTTGTTATGGGTTGAATTGTGTACCCCCGCAATTCATATGCTGAAGCTCTAACCCTCAGTACCTCAGAACGTGACTGTACTTTCAAGAAGTGTTTGGAGTTACATGAGGTCACTAGGGTGAGCCCTAATCCAGAATGACTGGTGTCCCTGTAAGAAGAGGAAGAGACACCAGGCATGCTTGTGCGCAGAGAAGAGGCCATGTGAGGGCACAGGGAGAAGATGGTTGTCTACAAACCAAGAAGAGAGGCCTCATGAGAAACCAACCCGGCTGACACCATGATCTGTGACTTCCAAACTCCAAAACTGTGAGAAAATAGATTTATGCTGTATAAGTTATCCAGTTTGTGGTACTTTGTTATGGCAGCCAGAGCTGATTGATACCCCATTTTCTGTGCCTCAACTTCCCTTGAGCATACTTCTGTTAGTTTGTACCCCAGAGTTGGAAAACTATTGGGGTTCTGGCTTCCTCCCTACACTGGATAATAGGCACCTAGAGGGTAATGTGATCTTGTGAGCATTCGCTCTCTGTCACCTAGTGCAGTGCTAGACATCAGTATTTGTAGAAGGAAGGACTAGGCAGAAAAATGATCTCATTTGGCATCCCAAGAACCTGTAGTTGCTGCTGACATTTGAGGCCTGAATGAGAGAAACAAACTTTATGAAAATTACTAGTGGGGCCCAGTGCACGAAATTTGTGCACATTAAAAGGGGATTAATTAGAGGACATATTTTAATATTGCTATTTGCCCTTTCTCTATAATAGAAGTGTCAGAGATGAAAGAAAATTAGTAAAATGTATATGAACATCTTCCTCCTGTCAGAGTCTGGGGTGCACCACGGGACCCAGAGTCAAGTCCCCGCCCACCCACATGCGCCTCAAAATCCCACAAGACCCAGACCTGGCTGTCTCCCCCCCCACCATTGGGCTAGATCAAGACCCTGCTGGTCCAACCCTTGTCAAGCCCTTCTGGGCAGGGGGCACAACTTCAGGTCCCCTGGCCCAGCGCTGGGGCAGGGGGCGTGGCCTGAGGTCCCCCAGCCCAGGCTGGGGGACGAGTCTTGAGGTCTCCGCCGGGTGAGGAACGCGGCCTGAGGTCCCCCGTCAAGCCCTGCCAGGCGGGGGGGGGGGGGTGCAGCCTCAGGTCCCCCATCAAGCCCCACTGGGTGGGAGGCCTGGCCTGTGGTCCCTCCGGCCTGGGGCAAGGGGAGTGGCCTGAGGTCCCCTGTCAAGCCCTGGCAGGGGGCGCAGCCTGAGGTCCCCTGGCCTGGTGCCAGGGTGGGTGGCATGGCCTGAGGTCCCCTGTGAAGCCCCATGGGGGCGGGGGCGGTAGGGCGCAGCCTCAGGTCCCTGCTGATTGCTCGTTAAGGCTCATTACGGGAACTCGGCCTCCCCTGTGGGTGCAGCCATCTTCTGTTACGGAAACCCAACCTCTGCTGCGAGCGCTGCCATCTTTGTGGCGGGGTGATGGTCAATTTGCATACTTTCTCTTTATTATATAGGATATTCAGGAATGCAATTTAAATCCATCAAATGTGTACAATGTAGATAATAGAGGGCCACCAGAGAAAAATTATGGCTTTCCCATTAGTTATGGGATTGGCTTCTGTCTATGTTCTAAATTTAACTCCTATCATGCTTTACCTTGATCATTTGGCTGTAACAAAGATCAAAATTTTGCTACTCCCTCCACCTGCCTCTCTCTTCCACCCCCCTGCTCATCACACCCTGCTGTGTCACACCTCCTCACTGGTGCTCATGCTGCCCACCTGACCTGGAGTGCCTCTCCCCACTTCACCCTGATACCTCTTACTTACCTCATAGAAGTTAGCTCAGAATTCTCCCATGACTGATTCAGACTAGATCAAATACTTCTATAGGTTATCTTTACATTCAGTGAGTATAACTATCATATCATTTACAAACTACATCAAAATTACCTGATTTCAAGGTTGTCTCCCAGTAGACCATACATTTCTTGAAGACAAGGACCTTGTCTCTTCTATTTAAAAAAAAAAAAGTCTTTATCTGACAACCTCCTGAATGGGAGATGATATTCTCCATTGATACATCTGATAAGGGGTTGATATCCAAAATTTATAGAGAATTCATATAACTCAACACCAAGAAGCAAACAATCCAATTAAAAAATGAGCAGAGGACATACAGATAGCCAATATAGATATGAAAAGATGCTCAACAGCACTAATCATCAGAGAAATGCAAATTAAAACTATAATAAGATATCACCTCACACCTGCCAGAATTGTTATCATCAATAAATCCACAAACAAGTGTTGACAAAGACGTGGAGAAAAGGGAACCCTGGTGCACTGTTAGTGGGAATGCAGACTGGTACAGCCATTATGGAAATAGTGTGGAGAGTCCTCAAAAATTTAAAAATGGAACCACCTATGACCCAGCAATTCCACTTCTGGATATATATCCAAAGAAACACAAAACACTAATTCAAGAGAATAAATGCATACCTATGTTCATTGCAGCATTATTCACAATAGCCAAGATATGGAAGCAACCCAAGAGCCCATCAATAGATGAGTGACTAAAAAAGTAATGGTACATGTATACAATGGAATGTTATTCAGCCATAAAAAGTAATGAAATTTACCATTTGCGACAGTCAGCCAGAGAAAAACAAATACCATATGATTTCACAAATGAACAACATTAGCAAACATAATAGAAACATTATAGGTATAGAAAACAGACTGACAGTTGTCAGAGGGGAGTGGGAGTGGGAGGCTGGGTGAAAAAGGTGAAGGGATTAAGCAGTTCAAATTGGTGGTCATCAAATAGTCATGGGGATGTAAAGTACAGCATAGGGAATATAGTCAGTAATATTGTAATAACTATTGGTGCCAGGTGAGTACCGGAAATATTGGGGGAACACCTTGCAAAGTATATGATTATCTATCCACTATGCTGTACACTTGAAACTAAGACAAATCAATATTAAGTGTAAAATATATAATAATAATAATTAAAAATAAATAAAATTTAAAAAATCTTTATACTTGGTGTTTGATACAATGTGTGTGGTATAAGTCACTCAACACAGGATAACTGGCATTATTTTAATAAAACAGTAATAAGTCATGGGAAGGAAAGTTAGGTATGATTTAAATTAGTATGGATTATTTACAAACTAAATATTGTTTACTTTTCAATGTCATTTTTTTCTCCTGCTGATTGCTTCCTAACATAACTTATTTTCAAACTGATGACCTCTAAGATTGGTAAGAAAAAAATAGGAGAAAGAAAAGAGATGGAAGTGGGGGAGACCATAGTTAGAGAAATTCATACCTCCCAAAAAATCAAAGATGAGGATTTTACATGCTTAGATAGCCAAATGTCATCACAGATTCCCTTAGTGCCCTGAGATGAAGCACTCATAGTCCCGAGTCTCTGCAAGAGAGGGACACAAAGCACATCTTCAGTATGGGGATGCACGTATTCATTAATGCTCACAGTGTTCTTTGAGGATGAACATTTGCACAAAGATCCTTATTAGTATCAGATATGCTCTGTATAATAAGCCCTAGGTGTGGATTTGGCCCCAAAGTAGTAAAGCATGCCCTAGCTGGTTTGGCTCAGGAGGCAACCAATCGGTGTATTTCTCTCACATCGATATTTCTCTCTGTCTTTCCCTCTCTCTCTTCCACTCTCTCTAAAAATCAATGGAAAAATACCTCGGGTGAGGATTAAAAACAACAACAGGAAGTAGAAAAGCATGTACAATGTACATGTTCAGCATCTACATGAATCATATAATCAACAGTTCCCAAATGCTCATTTCATACTGAACTATCAATAATCTGAGTTTTAATCCTTTTTGTGCATTCCAGAGTGACTACGGGCACACTGTAAAGCTTTGTGATGCCTATTTAATGCACTATTCACTGCTGGAAGATTTCCTTTTGTGTATGTTAGTTGTGTTAAAAAGACCCCATTCTGATGTAATTTCTTTTTCCAGTGAAGGAAAAAGTTGACAGCACCAAGAAATTTCATATATTTCATTTTATGAGCTTTGAAATGCAAGGTTTTGCCATTATGCATCCATTGTTGAAGTAACAACTAGGCTATTATAATGATAATAATTTCTTCTGTTACTTTTCTTCAGGTGGATGAGAGTCCTCAAGCTCTTTATAAGAAAGAACTACTTTCACTTGTCTAAAACAGGAAAATCTTTATAGGTGACTAGAGGCCCAGTGCATGACATTCATACACGGGGGCGGGGGGGAGAGGTTATCCCTCAGCCCAGCCTGTACCTGTTTGCAGTCTGGGAGCCCTCGGGGGATGTCCGACTGACAGCTTAGGCCCACTCCCTGGGGTGGGACATCCGTCAGTTGGACATACTTAACGCTGTGGACATCCTCTCCTGCCAGCACCACTGTGCTGGCCAGCCTTCAGCCCAGCTTCTGGCTGAGCGGCACTCCCCCTGTGGGAGTGCACTGACCACTAGGGGGCAGCTTCTGCATGGAGCGTCTTCTCCCCACTTCCCCCTGAGACCCACCCTCCCCCCCCCCCCCCCCCCGCACCCCTGTCTGCCATCATGGTCAGTGTGCACCGGTCGTTCCGCTGTTTGGTCAATTTGCATATTGCCCTGTTATTATACAGTCAGTCCTCGGGTTACGTCGGACTCGAAGTATGTTGTTTCGTGGTTACATCACCATCTCCCATTTATTTATATTAAAAAAAAGTTTCGTCATTTTGACATATGTGCTTTATGTTTTTATTATTTATTTACCACAAGTAAAGGTCAGGAATTGTTATCTTTCTTTTAAATGTTGTTCACTATTTCACTTCATTAATGCTGTGTATGTGCTCCATGTGAGTGACGTAGGTGCTTATGTAGGTGGGTTCCAACTTACAGCAAAAATCACGTTACATCGTGCCATAGGAATAGATCTCCAACATAACCCGAGGACCTACTGTACAGGATAACAGTGCTACTTTATAGTAATTGCTTATTTAGTGTCTTTCTCCATCAAATCATAGCTCCATGAAGCCAGAAACTATGTCTGTCTTCTCACACAGCACTTGGCACACAGCAGGTACTCAGTGAACATCCTACACAGGTGGAGGGGTAGGTGTGGAGAAAGGGAGAATGAACATTTTGATATTAATACCTTGAGAGAGGGGGGGGAGAGAGAGAGAGACAGACAGAGAGAGAGAGAGAGAGAGAGAGAGAGAGAGAGAGAGAGGAATGTAGGGAGGAAGAGAATGATGGAGAGCACAAAGTCTAGAAGGCTGTAGAACAAAGTTTTGTTCTAAGGTAGATAAATCTGGGTTCAAACTACCCAGTTATGTACACATGGTTTTGCTAATACTTAAAACTTATGACCTGAGGCGGGGGGAAAGAGGATACCAGTTATTTTTGAAATTCCTTGCCCTAAAGAGTAAGCATGGCTTATGGGAAGTCAGCTAGAACTAGGAGCTCTCTGGAATTCAGTCTCACTCGTTTTGGGTGCAAATGGCACTGTGGGGGAGGGGGTGTATTTTGCACTTACTTATTTCTCAGTATGGTGTGTGGGATGAATGTTGTTATTACCACTGGCTATCCTTTATGGAGCCCTATCCTTTATGGAGCCCTTACGCTGTCATGTTGAGTTTGGAATTTTACTTGCTTTATGTCTGATCCTCACTACTGTTTATGGAAAACATTCTTCCACCCCTTTTACAGAATGAGAGAACTGACGTCCAAATTCCACACAGCTATTAACAGGCAGACTGTGGATTTAAACCCACTCACTTTAAGTGATCCTTGCCTACTATGCTATATTGGGGGACACGCTGCCTTTTTTAAATTTCAGCCTGTGAGTTGAACATGTCATTTAACTATTATAAGCACCCGTTTCCTCATCTGTAAAGTAGAAGTGTGAAAATAGTTAACCTTTCACGTCTGTTTTTCTCTAACATTCTACAAGGAGAACAGAGGCAGGGAGCACACTCCCTGCTGTGGTGGAACTGTCCGAGGTCCTGACAAGCCTGGAGCCAATAAAGCAATAATCAGCTTATCAAAGAAAGAAGCACAAGAGGCCAGAAATGCTTCCATTTATAAAAATCTTGCTGTTATTCTCTGGGTCTCTTAAGTAATTAAGCAAGCTATCTTTTACTGCTGAGTGTATGGATGATGTCTGGAACCAAGACACTGAAAATTAAAGGTGCAGGTAAACTTGCACACCCTCTCCTTCCCCCCATCACCTGAAATAGCCCATGTGTTCTAGCCAAATGAGCAGTAGAACATTTTTACTCTACTTCTTATTCTTTTGCCTTGAAATACCAATTCTTTTTTCTGGGCCACAGATGTCTGTGAGCCTGATGTTCCGAGCTTAGCCACCTTAAGAACCAAGAACCAGCTCATTAATGTGAAGAGTTCTCTAAGAAAACCAAATAAGTTCCTTTGTGTTAGCCCATTTTCACTGTCTCTGCCATTTACTTATAGGGATATATATATCTCGTGTGTGTGTGTGTGTGTGTGTGTGTGTGTGTGTGTGTGTGTGTCAAGGGACATATTTACTGTATAAGCAGTGATATCGATTTCACTTCAAAAAAAGATATAGTGGATACAGGGATGTAAAAACATATTAAGATAAGCAACCACCATACTTTTCTCTGTTGGTCATGGCTAGTTACTGAATTTTGTGCCATCATTTCTTATCATTAATTTAACTTATAAAATGACATCTATACTAATAAAAGGGTAATATGCTAATTAGGGCAGACATCTTCCGGACGACCATCCGGACGTCCTTCTGGACAAAGCCGCAGCGGCTGCCTGAGGCTCAGGCAAGCCTCGGATGGTGGCTGCCATGCCCAGCTGTGAGGCCCGAGGCTCAGGCAGCCATGGTGGCCATCAGTGGCAGCAGCAGCAGCAGGGGATGGGGGCGGTGCCTTCCCCTGATCGGCCAGGTCACCTCCGGCAGAGGTAGGCCAGACTGCAGCTTAGGCTGGGGGCTAAGGCAGAGGCAGTTAGGGCAATCAGGTCGGCAGGGAGGCAAGGTAGGGGCGATCAGGCCAGCAGGGGGCCAAAGTAGGGGTGATCAGGTTGGCAGGCAGAGGGGTTAGGGGTGATCAGGCAGGCAGGCAGGCGAGCAATTAGGAGCCAGTGGTCCCGGATTGTGAGAGGGATGTCCGTCTGCTGGTTTAGGCCCAATCCCTGTGGGATCGGCAGTCAGACATCCCCCGAGGGGTCCCAGATTGGAGAGGGTGCAGGCTGGGCTGAGGGACCGCCCACCCATGCATGAATTTCATGCACTGGGCCTCTAGTTAATAATAAATCTGTGGGGGGGAGAGGGAAGAAATTTTAAAAACCTCTGGTATTTTGAAATTTTTTTATTGCATGATGACTTTTTCAAGTTTTAAAAAAATAGCAATGCTTAAAAGCATAAGGAGATCATCCCAAACATATTGAAATAGTATATCCTATTGATAATTCTATATAATAAAAGCCTAATATGCTAAGTGCCTGGCTGTCCAGTCATCCATTCAACCAATCAAAGCATAATATGCTAATGATATGCTAAGGTCGCTCAACCGCTCTCTATGACATGCACTGACCACAAGGGGACAGACACTCTGTCCGGTAGGTAAGCTTGCTGCTGGGGTCCAGCTGATCGGGACTGAGCAAGATGGGTTGGACATGCCCTGGAGCCCTCCTGCAGTCCCTCCCCAACAGGCCAACCTCCCATGTCCCTCCCCATCCTGATCATGCACTGGTGGGGTCCCTTAGCCTGGTCTGCACCCTCTTGCAATCCAGGACCCCTCAGGGGATGTGGGAGAGCTGGTTTTTGCCCGATCCCACAGGCCAGGCCGAGGGACCCCACTGGTGCACGAATTCATGCACCGGGCCTCTAGTTAATTATAAGCTGAAACAATGTTAATAGAATGTATTGGACCATAGTGAAAGTAAAATTCCAAAAGGAACAAGTGGTAAAATTATGAAATTACCACTGCTCTTAGTATTAGCTTGAGTCCCTCTTTGAATTGTGTGGTCACTCATATATCTGCATACATAAAAATGGTTTTACACTTTCAAATATACATACACATATTTTCATATGTGCATGTGTAAGTAAATACATATGACTGAATCTAAGCTATTTGTATAGGTGTGGGCCAGAGAAGACTCATTTTTCTCCTCCAAATTATCTTCCTGAGTGATTGGCAAGGGGAAAGAGGATCTTCGAAGGGAACATTTGAACATCCTAGGAGCAAGCAATGAATGAGGTGATTACCTATATCAAGGCAAAGAAAAGGTGCAGGGAGCCTAGTATCTGGACTAAGGGAGCCCAGCTCCAAGGACTAAGATTGACCTGTGGGAGAGAAGAACATTTCCCCCAACACATGAACAAATAGACAAGCTCTAGACCTGGGCGGTCTGAAGGAAACAGAAGGTTATTTGGGCTCCTGAAGAGTTGGCAACTTTGGGAATGTTAGAAGCAGCCCCCTAGGCAGGCACAGCATCCTCCCAGGAAGCAGTGGCAGAAATGACTGGCAGGAAATGAAGGGAGCCCAGCATACAGGGTGGATGTCCACAGGCCTGGCCAGGCAGCAGTGAGAAGCTTGTGGAAATGGAATCAGTTCCTCAGAAGGCAGCAAGGACCTAGGGAATGAATAAATTTAGCTGTGTTTGGGGAAAATAATACCAACCTCCAAATCAGTTACAATATATTTTTGTCTCATTATTGTTTATATTTATTTAAAATTTAATTTTTAATTATATTAGTAATTCATGATATATGCTTCCTTAGAAAACAGTCAATAATCAGAGAAAGACTAGAATCCCATTTGCATCACTCCCAAACCTGATTCCCTCTCCTTTTTCCCAGAATAATCACAATTTATTCCTGCTATATTTTTAAAAATATATATTTTTATTAATTTCAGAGAGGAAGGGAGAGGGAGAAAGATAGAAACTTCAATGATGAGAGAGAATCATTGATTGGCTGCCTCTTGCATGCCCCGCACTGGGGTTCTATCTCACAACCCAAGCATGTGCCCTTGACTGGAATCAAACCTGGGACCCTTCAGTCCACAGGCTGACGCTCTATCCACTGAGCCAAACTGGCGAGGGTTATTCCTGCTATATTAAGGAACATTTTTCCAGAAGAAAAAATATTGACTGGAAGTCAATGTAAATACAAGTTGTTGTTGGTTTTTTGTGTGGTTAATCTTTACCCGAGGATATTTTTTTCCATTGATTTTTAGAAAGAGTGGAAGAGAGAGAGAAATATCAATGTGAAACACACATCGATTGGCTGCCTCCTGCACATGCCCTGACAAGGCCCGGGACCGAGCCTGCAACCCAGGTACATTTCCTTGACCATACTTGAACCCGCCACCCTTCAGTAAGTGAGCCGATGCTCTAACCACCTAGCTAAACTGGCTAGAGTGAAAATACAAGTTTTAATATTGCCTTAAAAACACACACATCTGAAACATCAAGAATATAGGCAATGTAAAACAGGCAAAGAAAAAAGAGATTCAGCTGGGATATTGGGAACATTGACCTGTGCAAGCCCATCCCTATAAGTACAACATTTCTCAGTGAAGAGAAAACAGAGAGAAAGGTTTGGGCCTAAGTGGAAGAAAGAAAACTCACGTCCCTGAGGCTGTAGCTATGTAAGGGAAGCCTCTGCTGATAATGCCTAATCACCTCTTCCAGAAGCTGTTTTAGTCTTTCATATTGATGATGTATGATAGTTACAAGGTGAAAGGCTGGTCAGCCTATCATGGGTGGTCTATTAACAGTTTATCAGGGGACTGATATTTAAAGATTTCTATATCCTATATAATAAAGAGGTAATATGCAAATTGACCCTCATGCCCTTGCACAAGATGGCCACCCCCATGTGGTCAAAAATGGCCACCACAAGATGGGCAGCAGAGGAGGGTAGTTGTGGGCAATCAGGCCAGCAGGGGAGGGCAGTTGGGGGCGACCAGGCCTGCAGGGGAGGGCAGTTAGGGGTGACCAGGCCTGCAGGGGAGGGCAGTTGGGGGGACCAGGCCTGCAGGGAAGGGCAGTTGGCAGTCGGACATCCCCCGAGGGGTCCCAGATTGGAGATGGTGCAGGCTGGGCTGAGGGACACACACCCCCCACCCCCCCAGTACACGAATTTCATGCACTGGGCCTCTAGTGTATATAATAAAATTCCCTGGTTTGAAATGTTTCACAAAACAGACAGATTCTTAAGGCACAGAATCACTAGTCAAGGCCTCCATGTGCTTGTTAAGTCCTTCTGCACCTGTCTGAATGGAGCCATGTGATTCTCATTTTCTCATTTCATTTAATGAGTCGGGTGCTCTGACTGTTCTGAAATAGCAGTCTGGTAAGTGGGACTTTCATGGCCTAAAAGAGTTAGTGCAACTTCCAGGCAGCTTACAGTTCAGGAGCAGAGTCCTTGGCACCAGGGCTTTTTGTTCTTGTTACCAGATGGACACACAACTCAGAAAGGATGGCTTGACAGTTCCCTGAAGTGCCAGGCAGATGAGAGGGGAGTTCCTTCACATATGCGGAAGGTCAGTCAAAGATGACTGAGATGATACCTGTGGCTGGTAAGTCCCAAGTTCATGGAGGCCCCTGCTTTTGCAGCCAACATACTAGGACACGTGGACAATCACATCTGCACTGCGCGTTCCTTCCTGTGAGAAAACATGCCATGAGCTCTAGAGAGAGATCACCCGTGCTTCTCCCCAGCTGCAGTGCTCAGGCTACCTTTGTGTCTGAAAAGTGTGAGCAGAGTATTCCTTAGAAGTTGTTTGGCAGCTTGATTATTTTTGGAAGGATTTGTTCACAGAAATGATTGAGGGTTGGGGGTTATGATGACCACACACCTTGAGGGGAATGGGTCTGTGGCCTACTACCCTGATCCTCAATTCTGTATTGCCCTGTTGTATGTGGGCATCATGGAAGATTTAGGGAGAAGAGGAATCCCAACCTGGGGAAACCTACAAAGCTGGGGTTCCCTCAAACCCACTCCTAACCATCAGCCTCCAGACTGAGATTCAGGTCTATCTAGGCAACAACTAGGGAGCCAGGCAGGACGAGGATCTCAGCAAAAGTGCAACCCGGGCCCTGCCCTTGAGGGAGCCAAAGCTATGTCCCTAAACAGGTGGGGATATCCGATTTGTTCACCTGCTGTCACGTGCACACCACACGGGCTTGGCCCATAGCAGGTGCTCAATATTGATGCATTAATACAAGTAGTAAGTATGGCCAGGTGATGGAGGCAGGAGGGGTAAAGAGTATGCGTGCATGTGCAGGGCAGAGGTGGAGGGGTCAAGGAGAGTTTAGAGAAGGATTTGCAGAGATCGAATGCAACAGCCTGTGTTTGAGAGCACTGGCTTTGGGATCAGGCAGCGCTTTGGGATCCGTTTTAAACCCTGGCTGCCACTTACTAGCTGCGTGACCATGGGAAAATTCCTGAGTATTTCTGAGCCTGTTTCCTCATCTGCAAAATGGAACTAATAATACCTTAAGGCTTTAACACCGTGCCTGATCCATTCAATAAACAGAGGCAATGACTATTAGGTGAAAGAAATGGGAAAAAAAATTGTATGTTCAGGGAACAAGTAATTTAATAAAGCTGGAGCTGGCCACATGTGTGTCAGCCAGGAGAGAGGAGGCTGGAGGGGCAGGGTCATCTTGTAAGAGCCATGTAGATCAGAGTGGGCTCTGACCTACGTCCAGAGAGAGCCAGGGAAAGGTTTAACTGGGATAGAGTAAGGGGTGGGCTGACAGCCTGTTAGGTTCGACAGTAGAATAGAGAAGGCAACAAGAGGAGAGAGCCATCTCTCCCCGCATGTTGAAGTGAAGACACAACGGAAACACAGTTATTTGCTGCAGGCTCCTTACATGATTGGAAGAGAGCAAATAAGTGCAAAAATCCTTGCTTTCCAGCCCTTGGTAGTGTCCCAAGATCTGACATACTTTTGTTAACTTTGCATATAGACATCTTAACAATAAGGGGCATTTTCCTGTGCTAAGTTTCGATTAAATGCGTAAAGATTAAGTGTGCAGGAAGCTGGCGTGGAGCTGCACACACTGTGGGCTGCCGTTTAATTGGACTCTTCTCACTCTGATTCTCCCACTTGCTATTAAGAAGATCTAGGGGGACACTTACTATCTAATTCCAAGTTTTCTGCAATCTTCCGAGGTGAATAAAGAAGATGTGGGGACACAAACACTGATCTTGGGGGGCGGGGGAGAACTTTCCAAAACAAGAGTTCACCACTTACCAGCTCTTTGATCTCAAGGGAGTTAACAGGCTTCTGTTTCTCCATCTGTAAAATAGGAAAAATAGTACCTACCCCATTAGGGCTGTTGTGAGGACTCACAACAGAAAATGCCCCAGTGAGTGCCTGACACTAGGCGAGGCGGTCAATGACGATGATGGTGAGAGAGACCCTAATGCCTAATGCACAACACATCTCTTCCTCTGTCTCTTAAAACATACACACATACACACAAACAAAAAATTTAAAAAACTTTTTCATTCAGGGCCTGCTCTGTGCAAACTTGCAAAATGGGTAAATTTATTTTTGGCTTTCACTACCCTTAACTTTCCTTTTAAAATTGTGATAAAATACATATAGTTAAAATTTACCTTCTTAACCATTTTTAAGTGTATAGTTTAGTAGTAGTGCTAAGTATATTCACATTGTTGTGTAATTAATGTCTGGAGCTTTTTCATCTTGCACAGCTGCAACTGTGTATCCATTAAATACTAGCTTCTGACCCCTCCCCCCACCCTTGGCAACCACCATTCTACTTTCTGTCTCTATGACTTTGACTACTCTCTGTGCCTCATATAAGTGGAATCATATCGTATTTGTCTTTTTTTTGGTGACAGGCTTATTTAATTTCAAGTAGCAAAATGCCTTCAAGATTCATCCATGTTGTAGTAGACGTCAGAATTTCCTTCCTTTTTAAGGCTGAATAATATTCAATTGTAAGTGTATACCGTATTTTGCTTATTCATCCATGAATCAATGGACACTTAGCTTGCTTCCACCTTTTGGCTATAGTGAATAATGCTGCCATAAACATGGTGTGCAAATAATTCTCTCTCTCTGTTTTATGATCCAAGTTTCTGGTGTTTTCACCCTTGCTCAACATCTGTCATCTGGAAAGAAGATCTGAGGAATCTTTAACACCTTGGTGCAAATGTGCTTAATGTGTCAGCACTAAATGAGAGCCTGAATTTCAAAAAGAGGACCAAAGGGGAAAGAACATAAGAAAATGCATATAAAATTGTGGAGTTTCAGGCTGAGGTCCCTGGGTGGGTGTCTAATAGGGCACCTCCAAGCTGACTGGGACTTCTCCACCAATGAAAGCAGGGCTCCGTTTCCATTAGACCAGAACCTCCTTATGTGCCAATTCACAACAGAGGAAATATAAACATCAAGCAAACACTCATCTGCAATCATTTAATTTTTATACTGGGAGGGGAAATCCTTATAATATACTAGAGAGAGCTCATTGGCTCAAATTGTGGCTCATGTCAAACCCCAGGACATTCCTTCACATTGAGCCGTTCCCTCACTCTGGCATCCCACCCAGTTCTAATCCTTCCGTCTTCCTCTATGGGTTTACTCATCTCTGTTATCTTTTCCTTAGGACAGGCTCCTGCTCTGCTTTGCCACTCCCGTCAATTCATTCTCCTCTCCTAGTTAACCACCATGATTACATTGCTGCCTGGAACACAAATCCTCCTACCGCCAAAGATGTGCAACCTAGGAAGTATGTGTCTTCCTACAGACTTCATGCCCTGTGCGCTCAGAGAAGGCTAATAAGCTGCACAAATTCTTGGTTGCTGAATGAAATCTTGCTCTTCTTTCTTCGGTTATAATGGCACAATCACAGCCTGTCACATTCAGTCCATTGCCAAGACCTGTGTGCTTCCTTTTTGCTTGCCTCTCAGACCACCCCCCCCCCCCCCACCTCATCTGCTCTACACAGACTGGGGGTGTAGGCTTGCCTGGAAAACAATGGGACGTCGAATCAACTCATCAAGTCAGGAAGGCAAATAACAGAATTTGAAGCCACAGTCAAGGTTAATTATTGAGTGTTGGACGGCTGACCAAGAGTGAGTGTGTGACGGTGCGGGACTGGTAAGTAGGGTTGGGGGGTGGTAGAGGAGAGCGATGGGTGCTGGAAGAGTGGACCCAAATTCAGGTAATGATGCAAAAATGAAAGAGCAGGAACTAGAGTCCCAAGGAGGAAATGGATAAGCGAATTTAATCCTGTAAATAGCTTTCTGCTGACTGCTCTTAAAAGAAGGGGTATATTGCACAGCTATGTTTTGAGGATATTTCCTTTCTGTAAGACACTCATGATATTTTAAAAATATCTTCCCCTGACAAGTTAAATACAAGTTTCTGAAGGTGGGACCCAGGCATTAAATGAAAACAGCAATTTTTCAGATGCTGTTCAAGTCACCAGAACTGACCACTGTTTCAACCACTCTCCAGGGACATCTCTCCATTCTTCCTCCAGAGAAATCTTTCAGTCTCTCCCTTTAGAGCCTTTCAGGGGATTTGCATTTAGAGCCCTTCAGGGGCTTTTCTGAATTTGACCTCGATCCCTGGAGCCAGGGCCCAGCCCACCTCAACCTCAGTGGCCTGCGGCTTGCCTTTCTTCTTCCTGTCTCCCTCACTGCTTTTACTGTGATGTCTTTGGGCGTGGCCAAGGTGTAGCCTGCTTCACTCCTGCAGTACAGAGGCCCCGAGAGGGACCGGCCCAGGTGCAAGCATGGGAAGGAGTCCCATCCAGCAGGCAGAGCATGACATCTGAGGGACAGGAGCCAAACCTGAGTGAAGCCCGAAGCAGGGGTTGGAGGGGCCCCGTGAGGCAGGGGTAGTTACAGACAGAGGTTCAAGCAGACAGGAAGATCACAGACCAGAGCAGGCTCCCAGCCACGGATGTGGGGTCCCAGAGCCCTAAAAGGACTGATTATCGAGCCTACTTGGGCAATGAGAACCAGGTGGAATGTCCATCCTGGCCCCAGGCTAGCTCCATCCCAGTTTTCCATAACAAGGATCTAGAAATCTGTCACTGCATCCCCTCTCCGAAGGCGCAGTCCTGCCCAGGGAGTATTGCCGCAGCCCGGGGCCCGTGCTCTCAGCAGAGCTGACACAGTCCTTGGCTCCTGACCCTGGAGGGCCCCGGTGGCCGGTGGGTGGGTGAGGCCACCTGTTGCGCAGGCTTTCCTGCCTCATTTCGGGCCTGGCCTGCCTGCTGCTCTGCGGCACCTCCCTTCCTCACGTTTGAGACTCCCTTGCTGACCTGGTTCTTTCTGCATTGGCCTGCTCTCCTGAGGCCTCATCAGTGTCGGGCCCTGACACAGCCCCTCTGGGCACCTGCACCAGCTTGGCATCAGTGACCTGCCACGCCCCATGGTCTCATCTGGACCAGATTTGTAACTGTGAGCCCCTTCCCGAGGCATCGCCTCTGCTCCTACTTCCTCCCATATTTGGTCAATTCCAGGGCCTTCTTCCTTGATTCAGACCCCAAAAGAAACCCCCTCCCCCATCTGCATGCTTTGCCTCTGGCCTCATCTGACTTCCTCTTAGGAGACAATACAGAAAGAAGTTCTAGGAGTAAAGTAGGCAGCTTTAGGGAGTTTTAGGAATGAGGATGGTCCCTGGGGAGGAATACATAAATGGAGACTTGAAGACACCAGGGTGTTTATCTTACTTGTACAGAAGATAGAGAAATGCCACAGGCAGATAGAAATATTTCTGGCCTAAGCGATTAAAACAGCCATAAACCAAGGACAGACAGGGGTATTTCTGGCCTCAGGAATTGGAACAGCCATAAACCAAGGACAGACGGGGGTAACTCTGGCCTGAGCAATTAAAGTGACCATAAGTTAGACCAACAGTAGCCCTGACCTGAGCAGCTGGGAGACCTATAAGATAAGGCATCTCCGCCAGCACAACTGGGAGAAGACCATGGGATAAATCAAAAGTGACTCCTACCTAAACAGATAGGATGACCAAACGAGGAAACGTGCAGATGTGGGGGTCCTGGGAGCTGACCACAGGGCTAAGGTCCCATTTAATGCCTCAAGACAAAGAAAGCAGCCGTCACCCTTCTGAGGGGCCCCTCTGTCCGCCAGGAGGGACGGAGTGTTAAGCTTAGAATTTAGAATTAAGGTTTTAGAGGTAGTGTTTGCTCGCAATAAAGTTTCTGTCCTTTTCACCTGTCACCTTTTGTCCGTGGCTTCATTCTTCGAATCCATCTGGACAAGAACCTGGGAAAGAAATCACCCTGCTCAATAAAACAACCCAAGTCAATACTTAGAGAGAACCATTTAAAATCAGACTATAGGTAAATACTTAATGACATGGAAAGGTGTTTGTGTGGGTGCTAAGTGAAAACAGCAGATTGCAAGATGGTTTGTATCGGTATGTGTTCACCCCAGCTATGGAATGCATGCGCAGGAAGGCCTGCAAGGATCCAGCAATCTATGAAGGGTGGCTGCCATGGGAGGGAGGTGTTGTGAAATTATGGAAGATCTTAAATGTTCTTCATTTTGTTTATCTCTATCATCTAATTCTGCAGTACGTATGCATTGCTTTTTAAATAAAGAAAACAATAGAAGCATGTTGTTTCTATAAAGAAACCACATAAGGTAACTCCAGGGGTCCGGGTTCTCAGAAGCAAGGCAGAGGTCCAACTGAGAGCACTGACTCTCACGCAAAGTCAAATTAAAAACTAGAGGTTGCATCAAAGCCCAAAGTCTTGGGCCCAAGCCCCTGAGGGCAGGGTAAGAGTTGTTTAAGGCTGTTAACTATTAGCAGTTTGCCTGGGTTTGAGTTCCAGCTCACCACTGGATAGCTGTGCAGCCCTGGGCAAGTTGCTTAACCTCTCTGTGCATTGTTTTTCTGGTATGAAAAATGGGATAAGATTATTGTATGGATAGTCTCATAGGAATATTTTGAGGATTAAATTAATCTTATTAGGTGACAGTTACTTCAAATGGTGCCTGGGACACAGTAAGTATGCAATCAATGTTAGCTATTATGGAAGACAAGGCAGGCAGGGCTGGGTCAAGAACCACCTGGACCTCTTAACAGCCTTTGCATTTCTCCTTTTTACCTCCCAGAATTCCCACCCATTCTTTATACTCCATCTTAAATGCCACATCCTTCATTCAAGCCTTTCTTTTTTGAGTCTCCAACCAGGAGCAACCCCCCAGCATCCCTCTGTCACTCCACATCAGGACCCCAGCCCTGGAGGTACCCTGACTTCTGTGCCAGCTCTTCGTGCACTTGGTTTAGTCCCTCTTTGGAATCATATCCTGGGAAGCTGTGTCGTGCCTTCCACGCTGTGGTACACATGAACTATTGTAGTCGAATTGTGTGGTCTGAAGATGATCCCTTTGCCCTCCAAAAATGCTAACAGAAATCTCCCATCTGGGCGCTGTGACGTGCTGAGATTGACTGCTTCACTGGAGGTGTGTTACATAACCTGTTCTCCTTGTGCATAAGAAAGATTAATGGCACACCTAACATTATGGTCTTTGGTCACATGTAAAAGCTAAACAAGTTCCCCAGCTGGCATGGCTCAGTGGTTAGGATCGATCTATGATCTAGGAGGTAACAGTTCGATTCCCGGTCAGGGCACATGTCCTGGTTGCAGGCTCAATCCCCAGTGGGGGGCGGTGGTGTGGGAGGCAGTTGATCAATGATTCTCATCATTGATGTTTCTATCTCTCTCTCCCCTCTTTTTCTCTGAAATCAATATGATATATATGCATGTATCTATAATAATAAAAGCATAATATGCTAATTAGACCAGACAGCTGAATTCTGGATGTCCTTCTGGACGAAGCCACGGCGGCGTGGGCCGAGGCAGAGGCAGTTAGGGCCAGGCAGGCAGAGTGGTTAGGGGCAATCAGGCAGGCAGGTGAGCGGTTAGGAGCCAGTGGTCCCAGATTGCGAGAGGGTGCAGGAGGCCAGGCTGAGGGACCCTCCCTCCTGCCCCAGTGCCCCCCCCCCCCCGTGCACGAATTTCATTCACCGGGCCTCTAGTGTGTATATATATATATATATATATATATATATATATATATATATACACACACACATACATATTTTTAAAAAATAAATAAAAGCTAAACATGTCAAAGAATACCACTATTATCACCTTTGTGATTTCCAAAGTATGTTATAAATAAGACTGCAGGTTGTTTGAGTAAAGCAGTATCTGGCCACAAACTTGCAATGACTGTGGTGGCATCTAAATGCTGAAAGTGATGGCATTGCATTCCTGGCCAATTTTAGTGCATAAAACTGTGCAAGGCTTGCTGTTGGCCTGTAGTCAGCAGCATTATATTTGGAGACGGAAAATGCTAAACTTGCTAGAGTTTTGTTTTATATTTGCCTCCTACATGTCTTGGCAAATAAACTAGAAATCATTTGTTATTCTCCATGCAGACCATACTTCCTTTTCAAATGTTGTGTTACATTTGCCAGAGAGCCGCAGAATCTTAATTGTAGTACTTACCAAAATCTGTCCCTGGGAAGCCTTAGTGCTGAGTGCCTATTTGCACAGAGCTGTTCGTTAGCCACACACACTGAAGTGACAAATCTGACAATGAGAGTTCAGTGTCACACACTGAGCACCTTTTATCTGGGTAGAACAGCATTCCTCACCACCTCCTGCCCCAGGTCCACTGAAAATTGGTCAGCATGTGCTGTTGTTGCTCTGGGCATAGCATAGATGCTCAATAAATGCTTATTGAACTGGGCTGTCTTGAGGCATATAGTTAATGTAACTTTTTGAAAGGCAATAAGTGGGGCAAAGAGAAATAGTGTCTGCACATAAGGAGCCTACAGTTTTAATGGGACAGCGCATTGATGACTTGGGCTAGAGAGGTGGGGAAATGTCAAGTGGGTGAAGAAAATGAGAATGCGATGGGGGGGGGGGGGGGGTGCGGGTGCAGGCCCTGGCATACCATGCCCTGTCCGTGTTCTGTGTGGAAAGGTTGAACCCTATTCTCTAAGGCATTTCTGAGCAGAAGGATGTTGGGGTGATGAGGAGGTGGTAGGCCGTGTCTGCCCTGGCTTTGACCCTGGCCTCTGTTTATCCAGAAGTATTCCTGCTTTTCTCCTTGGTTCTTGGGATTTCCTCTGCCAAGGAAAGAAGTGGGAGGGAGTTAAACATAGATGGATGGATGGATGGATGTCTACCAAGTTGGAAAACAAAATTTTAAAACAATGTGGGTCAAAATGGGCAAAGTTATTGGGAACAAGATTATATTATTTACTGATTCAGAAAGTCTTTCACTTTCCTTTACAATTAAAAAAATATAACAGGGACAATTTTCGAAGAGAAAATGACTTCATTTTGAATCATCTAAAGAGAAGTATTACTATTTGTATTGCATGTGGGGATGAGGAGGGGCGAGTGATAGATTAATGCTCTCTTAAATTTCAGCTCCAAAGACCCAATTCTAGGGAAAGGAAGAGAGGAGGAAGTGCAGACACATGGAGGGAAGATGGGACCGAGTCCAACAAGCCTAACTCCGGCTCCCAGCGCCCTCGATGCTCCCCAGTGCATGGGAGACAGACCCACTCTCCCTTCTGGACGTCTGGCACCGTAAGTTCTATGGCACCTGCCTGATGGTTCTCTATTTTTTCAAAAAGAACAGAATTACAGAAAGATTGTGGGAACTTAGTTTTCGCAGTCTGGCTGAGCTTGACCTCTCCTCTGGGCTTCCACTAGCAATTGCGTGGGAAACTGCTCTTAGCAGGGCCTACTGCAGCACTCCGTAAGCCATTAACTGTAGCTGTATTTAAACCTACAAGGGTCAATCTCTAAGATTCCGACAATTATTATTGACAAAGAGGCCAGTTCCTCAAAAAATCCTTAAAAAACAATGATTCTAGATCTGGGCGTGGGAATTTGCACTCCCCCCACCCTCCAATGCTGACTTTTCCCTGGGGCTGGGATGGATGCGCCCCCACATTCTTCTTAAGAGCCCCTGCCATTGATTGGAGGGTATTACCAGCAGGCCTGTGATAGATTTTTCATATATTTGGGGGCAGATACAAGATTAGAAACCATTGTAGAAATACAGTATAAGTTGAGGCCAATGTTTTCCAGTTAGACATTATTTAGGATGCTGGTATGTGCTGAATTGTGTACCCCCAAATTCATATGCTAAAGTCCCAAATCCCAGTGCCTCAAAATGTATCTGTAATCAGAGATAAGAGCTTTAAAGATGTGATTAAGTCAAAACAGGAGCGCCAGGGTGGGTCCCAATCCAATATGGCTGGTGTCCCTACAACAAGAGGAGGAGACACCAGGGGCTCCATACACAGAGGGAAGACCAGGTCGGACAGAGCGAGAGGATGGCCACCTAAGAACCAAGGAGAGAGGCCTCGGAGAAACCAACTCTGCTGACACCTTGATCTTGGACTTCTGACTCCTGAATGGTGAGGAAAAAACGTCTACTGTTAAGTTCCCCAGCCATGGGTCTTTGTATAGCAGCCCAAGCAAGCGAACACAGAGGCGACATCACTTCTGGGCATGTTTATAACTAGACTAGAAGCCAGGTGCATGAAATTCGTGCACGGCGGGGGGTTGTCCCTCAGCCCAGCCTGTACCCTCTCCAATCTGGGACTCCTGGAGGGATGTCCGACTGCCCGTTTAGGCCCGATCCCACCAGGATCGGGCCTAAACGGGCAGTCGGACATCCCTCTCACAATCCAGGACTGCTGGCTCCCAACTGCTTGCCTGCCTGCCTTCCTGATTGCCCCTAACCGCTTCTGCCTGCCAGCCTGATCACCCCCTAACCACTCCACTGCCAGCCTGGTTGATGCTTAACTGCTCCCCTGCCAGCCTGTTTGCCCCCAACTTCCCTCCTCTGCCAGCCTGGTCACCCCTAACTGCCCTCTCCTTCAGGGTTGATCACCTCCAACTGCCCTCCCTTGCAGGCCTGGTCCCTCACAACTGCCCTCCCTTGCAGGCCTGGTGCCTCCCAGCTGCCCTCCCCTGCTGGCCATCTTGTAGTGGCCATCTTGTGTCCACATGGGGGCAGGATCTTTGACCACATGGGGGCAGCTATATTGTGTGTTGCAGTGATGATCAATCTGCATAGTACTCTTTTATTAGATAGGATAGAGGCCTGGTGCACGGGTGGGGTCCAGCTGGTTTGCCCTGAAGGGTGTCCCTGATCAGGGTGGGGTTCCCTTGGGGCGTGGGGTGGGCTGAGCGAGGGGCCTGTGGTGGTTTGCAGGCCGGCCACACCCCCTGGCGACCCAAGGGGAGGTCCTGGTATCTGGAATTTATTTTCCTTCTATAATTGAAACTTTGTAGCCTGGAGTGGAGCCAAGCCTGGGGCGGCAGCCATTTCTGTGGCAGTTAATTCACCTTCTATAATTGAAACGTTGTAGCCTTAAGCGGGTGAGCCGGCCAGCGTGTGCGGAAAGCTTTGTTTCCTGTTGCCGCCGGCAACCCTGGCCTGCTCTCTCAAGCTCCATTCTGCCGCCATTTGTTTGAATCTGTTTACCTTCTATAATTGAAACTTTGTAGCTTGAGTGGAGGCTTAGGCCTGCAACAGCTATGGAAAGCTTGGCTTGCTCTGTTACCTGGGAAACCTTGCTCTCTGTGGCTGTAGCCATCTTGGATGGGGTTAATTTGCATACTCGCCCTGATTGGTTGGTGGGCGTGACTTGGCTGGTGGGCATGACTTATGTAGCGGAGTGATGGTTAATTTGCATATTACCATTTTATTAGAGAGGATGTCAAACAGACATAACTTCATGGTAGTTATTTGGGCGAGCAGATCAGGAAGTGTTTCAGACATGGTGCAGTGGGCACAGACGGTACACTCCAAGGGGGTCACTGAGGAGTGTGGTGAGGAATCTGTCACAAAGGCGTGGACAGGCTGAGGGAACTGAGGAGGGATGCTGTAGACCCAGGGGCCAGCAGCAGTGGGAGGCCATTAGCAGACCTGGACCTGCGGGACAAGGGGAAGGAACAGTGCTGCTGGAGCCCCTGGATAGTGTTGCTGTAGAAGAGAGACAGACACAGTGGCCCCAAAATGACAGGGCTTGGTGGGAGATGAACAAGCTGCCCCCTCTCCTCCTGCCCTCTCTACCTCTGCCAGTGCCTCCCGCTGCCTGAACTGAGAGATGATGCAGGGCAAAGGAGGGCAGGGAAGAGATGAGGGGCGAGTGGGGAATGGGCAGCACAGGTGAGCTTGGGAGGCGTGATTGCTTATCTCCCAGTCGATCCTCTGCAGAGAACCGACAGCACTCAGGACGCCTCCTCACCCTGGGTTTCTTTGCCTTACACTTCTCGCTCTTCTCACTTTAAATCTCCCCCACCCTCCCTGACTTCAGTGTTTCCTCACTGTGATCATGGCATTTTTTTCTTAGTTGCAGTTTTTTTCATTTTTAAAAAGTAGGAATAATAAAGATCTCCCTCATGGGATTGCTGTGAGCCTCTGGCACAGAGCAGGTCCTCTTAATCTCATTGGCTCTCGCCCACTCCCAACTCCCCTGCCCCATCTTCTCCATGCTCTTCCTTAAGCCGTTGTCAGATCCATGCCAGACTGTCCTGGTGTGGCTTCATCAGCAGCCCGGTTTGCTGGGTAAAAACAGGACAAGAAGAGGAAAGAAGAGGAAAGAAAGTATAAGAAAGAAGTTTCATAGAGTGGCCAAAATAGAGATAAAATAAAAGTCCATTAAAAAAGAGGAGGAGGCCCGGCCTGTGTGGCTTAGTGGTTGAGCATCAGCCTATAAACAAGGAGGTCATGGTTCCATTCCTGGTCAGGGCACATGCTCGGGTTGTGGGCTTGATCCCCATGTGTTGGGTGTGCGGGAGGAGCTGATCAATGATTCTCTATCATCATTGATGTCTCTCTCTCTCTCTCTCTCTCTCTCTCTCTCTCTCTCTCTCTCTCTCTCCCTGCCCCCCTTCATCTCTGAAACCAATAAAAAAATATTTAAAAAAAAAAAAAAGGAGAGGAGGAGGTTAAAGGGGAGGAGAAGGCCACAGTAAGAAGAAGGCAGGCATAAAGGATCAATCTTAAAAAAGAGACCTGTGTTTTCTGGCCCCCTTTCTACCTAAGGTTCAAAATCCCACTTCTATGGAGTGAGGGACAGATGGATGGATGGGTGCCTGGGTAGATGAATAGGTGGATAGGTGATGGGTGCCTGGGTGGGTAGATAGATGGGTGGATGGATGGATGGATGGATGGATGGATGGATGCTGGAGGCTTTGGTTTGTGCATACCTGTATATAACTGCTCTGTTTCAGTTACAACATTATGATTTGTGAGATGCAGAAAAAATTCTTTTTAAAAAAAATATTTTATTTTATTTATTTTTTTGTTTAAATTTCTTTATTGATTAAGGTATCACATATTTGTCCTCATCCCCCTGTTCCCATCCCACACCCCTCCCCATGCATGCCCCCACCCCCCTGTTGTCCGTGACCACTGGTTAGGCTCATATGGATGCACACAAGTCCTTTGGTTGATCTCTCCCCTTTATCCCCACCCTCCCCTAACCTCCCTCTGAGGTCCGACAGTCTGATCCATGACTCCTTGTCTCTGGGTCTGTTCTTGTTCATCAGTCTATGTTGTTCATCATTTCCTCTAGATGAGTGAGATCATGTGCTACTAGAAATACACTTATAAGAACCGAAAATGAGACAAGCAATAATGGTTATGCTGAAAGGCAAATGAATCAGTCTGTAGTGAGTTTCTTTCTGGGCCAACAGTTCTTTTGAGACCCAATTTCAATGTCAAACAGTTCCTTATGTTTACATGTCAGCAATGATATTTCAGTTCTGGATGGTGGACAAATGGTGGTAATGCAGGTCCGACCCTCTCTGGTTTGGTCCTGGGCAACCTGCAGTGACACACAGCTGCTGACTGCTAGTATGGCGAGGCGATGTCAGCGTCTTCCATCTCTGGACTGCTTCTCTTCTGTCTTCATGGCTGGAGTAGTCCTGTCAATTCCTCTCTGTTGTCGGAATCCACATGGTCTTGGAGTTGTTTTCTGAAAATATACAAACATATTCTCAACCAAAAGTTAATAAAGGAATATTTTCTATAAATTTGACTTGGCATCCTTTTTCATTTTTTGCTCAAATGATTTTCCTCTGGCTTGTTTTTTGACACCATGTGTGTTTTTCATGGGTGTCTTTTTGTTAGCATTACAATTAATTTTCTAAAGTAAAAATATTCTAGATGTAATTTACTTACAGGATATTTTTCCTTACATGATATTCTTCTACTATCCCCCCTTTTTTGATTTAAATATTAGGAGGGTTTTGAAAATTTTATAATGTAGTCTTGATAGCTTTTAAATTTTAATTTTTTGCACTATAATATGACTGCTTTAGGTTCATTACATGTTACGCAATTTTATCATGAGATGAATTACCAATAAAAATTTTAGCTAACACTTTAGGAACTGCTTTTTGTCCAGTACAATTAATTTTTCTAGAATATTCGCTATTTCAATTAGCCAATTTCAATTAGCCTGAAAACTTGACTACTATTTTACTGTCAAATTTATTACTCTAACAACAATCTTATTTTACCGTGTAAATATTAGTGGAAAGGATTATTTGCCTTCTTGAGTAGGCCCTGAACATTTCTGGTGGTAGGCTGGATTTAGATATCAAAAACGCACTTCCCCACACCATGGGTACAAGACAACTCAAACAAGTCTTGTTGCAGTGAGAGGGCAGCTGCTGCTGGCCAAGTCTCTGTCTGTTATCCTGGTCCCGATTTGAGCTGGGCATGGGAAGTTAAACAGCCATGGGGGCAGGAGACTTCCCTCAGAAGGGGTGAGGGTTCAGGCCCCTGCAAAGTTGGGGGGGTGAGTGTCTGTGCCCCACCTCTGGTGACCCCCAAGTTCTCTCCTGATGGCCCCTGTGCGACTGTGCCTGTCTTAGGTTGTTCCTTCCCTGAGGAATCTTACCCGTCTCTGGCTAACCAGCCATCCTCCGGGGCCAAGCAGGGTGATGTGAGGTTCAGTTCTGTCTCCTTGGTAGCCTATGCCCCCATGGCCTCCACGCCCAGCACCTGCCTTGGGATCCCCTCACCTGCTGGCGGGGCCCAGCACTGATCACATATCTTGGGGAACCCGGGTTTCTTCTCCAAGGAGTGCCCAGCTCGCCCCACTGGGCGAGAGACAGATTCATGGTACCAGTCATCACGAGGCTTCAACCTTGACATTAACAGAAAGCTCAGGCAACAGCTGTGGGCAATTGGATTGTGAGAAGAGGGTCTCTCTTGGCCAAAAGGGCAAGAGGGACCAATATAGAATGCTCAGGTGCCTTCCCAGGGGGTCCTCTACACAATGGAAGGGATTAAATCCTTTCATGTCCTTTTTAAATTGCTGCCAGACATTCAAAGAATTAGTTTTAAGTTTGCTTGGGATAATTGTATATTATGCTGTTGTAATTCTAAAATATCAAGAGATGTGTTACCTTTGTCTCCAAGCACCAAAAAGATGATTTTTTATTGATCCCCAAGGTTGCGAGGTACTATTATAGGTAATGGGGGTAACACAAATCTGGGAAAAATTTTAATGACATTGTAGAATAATATCATGTAAGGATATTCTTTGCTCTAGGCCATGGCAATTCCATTTCAAACTGGTTGACCATTTCTTTTTGTATAGACAAGGTCTTAGTTACATTTTCTGCACCTCTCCCAGGGGCAAGTAGTGATAGTAGTGACACCCTTTCTTTGGTGTCCACACAAGCCAGAAACTTCTCTTTAATTTTATACACAAAGGGGCAGTGTTTTGATTTTGTGTCATACAAAAGGGAAGCTGGGTGGAGACCCCTGTGTAATTATACTTTCTTGCCCCACCCATGGTCCTCCTGGATGACCAAGGTGTTTGGTATTATTGGTGACTACATTAGGCGGGGGATCAGTCCATGAAAGGGGTCTTACCCATGAAGGGTCAGGAGCATAAATCCAAAATACTTTCCCATTTGCCCCAGGTAATATTACCGTACAGCTGATGATTGCTAGCATGGTTAGAAAGGCGTTCTCAGGCATTCTTGGGTTTCTGGTTACCTCACAATTTCTTCCCTGAGGTTTGACGTTCTGATTGATGTTTCTCTGTCTCTGGATCTATTTTTTCCCCCCATCAGTTTATGTTGTTCATTATATTCCACAAATGAGTGAGATCATGTGATATTTATCTTTCTCTGCCTGGCTTATTTCACTAAGCATAATGTTCTCCTTCTCCATTTGTTGCAAATGGTAAGAGCTCCTTCTTTTTTTACCACAGCGTAGTAGTCCATTGTGTAGATGCACCACAGTTTTTTAATCCACTCTTCTGCTGATGGGCACTTAGGCTGTTTCCAAATCTTAGCTCTGGTGAATTGTGCTGCTATGAACATAGGGGTGCATATATCCTTTCTGATTGATGTTTCTAGTTTCTTGGGATATATTCCTAGAAGTGGGATCACTGGGTCAAATGGGAGATCCATTTTTAGTTTTTTGAGGAAACTTCATACTGTTCTCCACAGTGGCTGCACCAGTCTGCATTCCCACCAGCAGTGCACGAGGGTTCCTTTTTCTCCGCATCCTTGCCAGCACTTGTCATTTGTTGACTTGTTGATAATAGCCATTCTGACAAGTGTGAGATGGTGCCGCACTGTTGTTTTGATTTGCATCTCTCTGATGATTAGTGACTTTGAGCAGGTTTTCATATGTCTCTTGGCCTTCCGTCTTCTTTTGAAAAGTGTCTATTTATCAGTTGCCCATTTTTTGATTGGGTTGTTTATCTTCTTTTTGTTAAACTGCATGAGTTCCCTGTAAATGTTGGAGATTAAAACCTTATCATTGATATCATTGGCAAATATGTTCTCCCATTAAGTGGGCTTTCTTGTTGTTTTATTGATGGTTTCCTTTGCTGTACAAAAGCTTTTTATTTTGATGTAGTCCCATTTGTTTATTTTCTCTTTAGCTTCCATTGCCCTAGGAGCAGTATCAGTGAAGAAGTTCTTTCGGCATACGTCAGAGATTTTTCTGCCTATAGATTCCTCTAGTATTTTTATGGTTTCCCATCTAATGTTTAAGTCCTTGATCCATTTTGAGTTTATTTTTGTGTATGGTGTAAGTTGGTGGTCTAGTTTCATTTTTTTGCATGTATCTGTCCAATTTTCCCAACACCATTTATTGAAGAGACTGTCTTAACTCCATTGTATGTTCATGCCTCCTTTGTCAAATATTAATTGAGCATAGCGATTTGGATCGATTTCTGGGTTCTCTCATCTATTCCATTGATCTATATGTCTGTTCTTGTGCCAATACCAGGCAGTTTTGAGAACAGTGGCTTTGTAATATAGCTTGATATCTGGTATTGAGATCCCTCCTACTTTATTCTTCTTTCTCAGGATTGCTGTAGCTATTCGGGGTCTTTTATTATTCCAGATGAATTTTTGGAAAGTTCGTTCAAGGTCTGTGAACTATGCCGTTGGTATTTTAATGGGAAGTGCATTGAATTTATAGATTGCTTTGGGTAGTATGGACATTTTGATGATGTTGATTCTACCAATCCATGAACATGGTATGTTCTTCCTTCTATCTCTTTTTTCAGTGTTGTGTAGTTTTCTGCATATAGGTCTTTTACCTCCTTAGTTAAGTTTATTCCTAGGTATCTTAATTTTTTTGGTGTGATGGTAAATGGGATTGCTTTTTAAGTCTCTCTTTCTGTAAGTTCATTATTGGTGTATAAAAATGCCATAGATTTCTTGGCATTCATTTTGTATCCTGCTACTCTGCCGAATTCATTTATTAAGTCTAATAATTTTTTGATGGAGTCTTTAGGGTTTTCTATGTACAGTATCATGTCATCTGCAAATAAGGACAGTTTTACTTCTTCTTTTCCAATTTGGATGCCTTTTATTTCTTCTTCTTGTCTGATTGCAATGGCGAGTATTTCCAGCACTATGTTGAACAGGAGTGGTGAGAGTGGGCATCCCTGTCTTGTTCCTGTTTTTAGGGGAAATGGTTTTAGTTTTTGCCCATTGAGTATGATGTTGGCTGTGGGTTTGTCATATATGGCTTTTATTATGTTGAGGTATGATCTTTCTATTCCCACCTTGCTGAGAGTTTTTATCAAGAAAGGGTGTTGGATTTTGTCAAATGCTTTTTCTGCATCAATTGATATGACTATGTGATTTTTATCTCTCAAATTGTTTATGTGATGTATCATGTTTATTGATTTGTGAATATTGTACCATCCTTGCATCCCCGGGATAAATCCTACTTGGTCACGGTGTATGATCTTTTGCAGAAAGAATTCTTAAGGATCCTAAGCCAGGCCTGGGAAAGAAATCCTTACAAGGACATCTCGGAACTATTTTGCCAAGTAATTTAGTTGTTAAGAATGGATGCGAGGCCTGGCCTGCATGGCTCAGGGATTGAACCAGGAGGTCATGGTTCAATTCCTGGTCAGGACATATGCCTGGGTTGTGGGCTCCATCTCCAGTGTGGGGCATGCAGGAAGCAGCTGGTCAATGATTCTCTCTCATCATTGATATTTCTATCTCTCTCTCCCTGTCCCCCGCTCTCTGAAATCAATAAAAGTATATTTTTTAAAAAATGGATGGGTGAGAGATAGGGGTGAGTAATAGCTAGAATACAAAAATACAAGGTGAGCCCGGCTATCGTGGCTCAGTGGTTGAGCATCAACCTATCAACCAAGAAGTCATGGCTCCATTCCTGGTCAGGGCACATGCACTGGTTGTAGGCTCGACTCCCTTTCATCATTGATGTTTCTATCTCTTCCTCTTCCTTCCTCTCTGAAAGAAATAAAAAAAATATAAGGTGAATTTTAGCTCTTGATTTTCTTCTCTAAATGGTAACCATAAATGAATCACACTCTTGCCTATTCTTTATCCTTTTTAGTTTGTCATCGAGAACATAAGTATATAAGATGTATATTATGACATAAACTTCAATCAACTTTATACCAGGAATTAGGAAAACTTTTAAAAGTGTTGGTGGGCCAGAAGAGTGCTCCTTACTCAGCACACTGCTTCCCGCCAGCTGTCCCACACAAAGTGGGCAGTGTGTGGTCCAAGAGAATGGGTGCCACAAGGATGCCTCCTGGTACAACCGAAAGAATTAAGTGAATGTCAACTCTGATTAAAACACCAAAATGTGACTACTAGTAATAGAAATTAAGCTTAGATCTAGTTTTAACATGTTTAAGATAATGTCACAACACAAATTGTTTTTCCCTGAGAATCTGCCATTGTTAGCCTGTGTTGTATTGCTCGGAGTAAATAGGTCTGCTGAGTACATTTACATGGTAGAGCTTGCTACCATGGGGACTGCAGGACTCTTGGTTGAGTGGGCTGATGAATGAGGTCTCCTAGACCCATCAAGGTGAAGACCATCTTATATTGTAAATCAGAAGACGCCTTAATCAATAAGCCAAATTTATTTAGAGTCCTGTCCATTTTGCTAGCGCTAGTGGGCCCAGAGGAAATCTTGCTTCTCAAACTCTAGGGCCCAATATGGTGGAAGTCTTTCCTATTTATATGTTTTTCAGCTCTTTGTTTTCCAAATTTGGAATGAGACTTCCGGACCTTCTGAGAAAGAAGGCCTGCGTGCTGGGAAGGGGCCATGAGACCATATCTCAAGGCCTGGCCTGGTGCCAGCACTGACAGCTCTGTCTGGGGCATAGTTTATGGCCTCTCTGGAATGGGGAGTAGTCTTCTTTTTCCCTATTATTTAAGCAAGCAAACGTTTTCAGAAGCCAGAATAGCAGGGTTAAATTTTAAACAGCAGTTTTTACCCAAGATGGAGGTTACTATGCTTCAACCAGACTTGATCAGAGAGGTCCGACCACCCCATGGACATCTAAAGCTCTGCCTGTTTTTCTTCCTGTTTCCGTTTCTCAAGGGCAACCCTGGCTCTGCACAAATCCCCCCAATAGAAACTAAGTAGTATGTCTTCCACTGACTAGTGTCAGTGACTGAAGGACCTTTTCTGAGATTGAATTGGGCACCCTCTAGATGTTTGAGTTAAAAAGGCAAACCACCCTGATTTCAGCTGAAAAGAGTAGTGATTATCAGGGGGGATGAGACACTGTGCTGGAGGCAGCAATGGCTTTGTCAGAGCATCATATAACCCTTTGCCCTCTACACTCCACACACTGTGACAAATAGGATCAGTGACATGGGAAGCCAGGTGAGACTCAGAAATTTGTTAAAGATCTCCTCTGCTGTGTGCTTTCTACTAATTTTCTCTCATTCTCTTCCATTTTGACAGAGAAGTGTGTTTCTTCAGTGCTTCACCTTTGTATCTTGAGATTATTTTAGGGTACATTATTGCTTTGACTTTGGTGACTTTCATTGTCCTCTTAAAAGTTTTTAATATTCTGCCCTGGCTGGTGCTGGTCAGTGGTTAGAATGTCGACCTGCACACTGAAGGTTCCAGATTCTATTCCTGGTCAAGGGCACATACATGGGCTGCAGGTTTGCTCCCTGCCCCCAACTGGAGCACCTTCAGGAGGCAACCACTCAATGTGCCTCTCTCACATAGATGTTTCTCTCTCTCTCCTTCTCCTCCCTCCCTTCCTCTCTCTCTGAAAAGCAATGGAAAAAATATCTTCAGGTGAGGATTAAGAAAATAAAAGAATATTCCTTCTTTCTCTCATTTCAGAATTCTTAGAGTTATTTTCTTTAAAATTGTTTTCTTCCAATTCTATTACTTTTCAATGTTGCTTTTACTTTTAATTTTTTAAGTCTCTATAATGTCATCTAACTTTACATTTTTTGTTTTGGTTGTAATAATTTTATCTTTTCTATTTTTGTTCTTAATCTTCCATTGTTTCTACTTTTGTGTTTTAGATTTTTACTTTTCTAGATTTTTTAAATCTCTTTTAGAGTAAATTGTATTTATCCTGTCTCTATTTTATTATTTAAACACTTCTAATCTTGATGTGGTTGAATAAATTCTTTTACTTAAAATGTTTACTTGATGTTTTAAAATACCATGAATTCATCTTCACTTATTAGATTTATTCTCTTATTGAACAACTACCTTCCCTTTTATTCTTTTCTCTAATAGTTTTTTATTTTGTGATTCCTTTTAGGGATCATAGCTTAGGATTTTATTTTGGGGCTCACGAGGACCAGATAGGAAACACGTGGGCCAGATACAAGGCAATAGGGGAGCAGGTGGCACAGGCACCTAGAGGCAGCGTGTCCTGCCTAGAAGGTCCAAATGAAAAAACCATGAAGCAAATATCTAGGATAAAAAGCAGGCATTAATAGTGCTAATTTCTGGTCAGGATTCTAATTTATTTTTTCTTTTTGGTCATTTATATTTTCACAACGTACTGCTTTTGTATTAATGGGAGAAAAGTAAAAGACAACAATAAACAAACACTCCGTCAGCCCAACAAACACATCCGCTGGCTGGATACAGCCTCCAGGCCCTAGGGTGTGACCTTCATTTGTTTTCACAATGGCAAGGAACAGCTCACACTGCGAAGGGGGGACGCTGGAGGCATGCTCCTTCCTGCAGCCAGCCTCTCGCCCTCTTACTCACCATTCAGCCTTGCAAGGATAGTTCTCCCCAAAGCTTTTCTTGTCAGATCTCAATGCTCCTATCCACAAAATTTCTTCCCAGTGAATCTTAAGGAGCACGTTCTATATTCCAAATGCATTGCTTCTCCTGAGCAACTGAGTTCTTTTTATTTCAGAGATACTGTGAGTCATGTTTTCTTCTTTGGGTTGGCAGCTAGGAAGCTGAGAAACAAACAGGCAATCCACTTTTAACCTCTCTTCAAAATTTCAGCATTATTTCACACATGTGCAACCCACATATTTGTTCTTTGATTTCCTCAAGAATTTTTAATTCTGTTTTGTTGAATATATATTATGAGGTATCTTCAATATTCTTTGTAATAATATAATGTATAAATAAATTGACTAAATGTGTATGACTTGCCTCAGTTTACCTCCTCGGTCTCATTTCTGTCTAACTTTCCACACCTCTCTTCACCTCCCTACACACACACACACACACACACACACACACACACACACACCATATATACATCTGTTTCCGGGGCTACCCAGAATTAACAGTGACACCTGAATTCACCATGCACTCTGCATGCCTTTGCCTTTGGTATACTTTCTGCCTAGAGTTGGCTCTTGGCTTGACTTTAGGAATTTGAATCTCCTCCTTGAGAAGCTGTCTTCAATCAGTTTCCCTCTTTCCTGCCTTTCCCCTTAAGATGCTCCTATCTGCTCTCATAGAACCCTTTAGAATAGTATGTATCCTAATCGTAGTAGTCTTTGCTTCTCTCAATTTTCTGTAAATTCCTTGGTGGCTGAGAATTTTAATTTCTTTAACATTTCCGTTAAGTGCAAGTAAATGCTCTACAGACACTTGCCTGCATTGAAATGAGTGACATAACATAAAATAAAAACCAGGGAGATCACTTTTAGGGGCATAAACCTTTGTTTGGGTGAGTTACTATATTTTTCTATGTAAATGCTTGATCTAGTCATTTAATCATGCATCCATTCAGTGAACAGCATTACTGAAAACCGCTTGGCTTCCCCTGCAGAGCAAGGCTTCACTTGACTAATATCTGTCCTAATAGATCCATTGGCTTGGTATGGACAGCCTTATCATCAGCTTTGCAGAGGGATAGTTCAGGTGTCAGATTCTAATAAGTAAAACTCTGCACAAATAAATATTTGACTGTGTCATTTGTATCTTTTCATTTATACAGCACCCAATAAATTTCCTTACCTTCACCATAAAACTCCAGATGTTTCCTTCAAGCGTGCTCTTCTTCAGTCTGCCCTGTCTGTAATGACATCCTCCTGCTCATCCCTGAAGCTTGAAACCTTGAGATAATCTGACATCTTAATCTCCTTGTTTTCTCACTTCCAGCCCAAGGATGGTACCCCTGCTGCACGTCCCACATTGCTCTTTCTCCCTGTCTCCCCTCTCTTCTCCAACCCTCTCCACCTGGATGGCAGGAGCCTTCACCAAGCAAACAGCACTAACTCTTCTTCACAGCGCCGGGCCCAGCCTGAGGGCGGACACACTGTTGGAGGGGTAGACTGCCTTCAGCGGCTCCGCACAGCATATGCAATAATGTCTGGATTTCTTAGCAAGACGTTAATGATCCTACATAGTTACGTTCTCACAGCTTCTCCCCAACTGTGCCATTTCACGCACTGGAGTGACCCATGTCAGCTATCTCTGCTTCTCAAATGACATCTACCCTTCAAGGTTCAACATAAAAGTTACCCTTTCTATGCTTCCAGTTGGATGGACATATTTTCCCTCTCCATGATACTCTGGTGGACTTTAATTTATAATTTACTTCTCTCCTAAAACCTGCTACATCGATTTTGACTTACAATTTTTACATTTGAAAACATGCCTGAGTATTGCCTTCCATGCTATAGGGGTTCTCCTTGGTGGCAGGAAGGTACATTATACTTGGTTCCACATCCTCCAGAGCACCTTGCAACCTCGTCTCCCTTTAGAAATGTTTATTGAATATAATTAGAGCTTCATAGTAACTGAGAAAACTTGATTTTCTCTTATTGGTAGTGAGGGCTAGTGGCTGTGAGGTGGGACTCACAAAGATGACTAAAACACAGCCCTCTCTACCAAGAATGACTCTGACTGAAAACTAAGACAATCAGGAAATCTTGTAGGATTGTTAAATAAAAATCATCTGTGACTCCAGACAAGTCGTTTAACTTCCTTGTGTTAGATGACTTATTTGTCAAACATTCCATCTTGAAAAACGTTTCTAAGGAAAATAAAAGTTTTAAAACACTCAAAATCCATCAAGATCTTTAAATTTCATAGGAAAAGCCGTGGCATAAATAACCCACGTAGAAATGAGGTTGGAATGGTTAACTAGTGAAAGCCCCAGCCCAGATCATCCAGGGAGAAGGTCTGATCATGAAGGCAAGTCTTCAGGTAGCACCAGTCTGGGAGTCATTTGCTTCCTGTCAAATCCCGGTGGCTTATGTAACTGCCTTAGCACAGCACAGAGATAAGACCATCCGGGCACCGCCGGCAGCAGGTCACTTTGCAGACACATTGCGAGAGCATGGTGTACATTTGTCTCAGGAGCCAATTAGGAACAGTAATAACCCAAGCAATAAAATAACGATGCTGTAGTTTAACCATGGAATTTGGAGCAATTGCCCAATTTTGGTAATAATATGAAAACAGAGTATAGGTGGGGCTAAAAGCAGCGCAGGTCCCAGGCAGGGATGGACAACTTAGAGGGTCTGTATGGGACTAGCATGGAGTAGTTGCCCTCAATAACACCGGACTACAGGATTTGATTTTTTAAAAATTCCTTATTGTACGCAGGGCCGTCTGGTAACCTATTTACCATTTGTTTAAATATGTATAGTGAACCTGAGTTCACTTTATAAGCTTTGGTTCAGTCATTTCCAGGTAACACTTCTGCATTGTTTGTAAAATACTGACTTAAAACCATTTTCCTTCAGGTGGTGAAGGGAATGGATCTCAACAAGAGCAGGAGAGAGGGAAGGAGGATGAAGAATATTCCCTGTACACCACTCTTACGCTCATTTCATATGAAAAAAATGAGGGCTCAGAGACGTTAAGGTACTTCCCTAAGTAAACAGCAGATGTAGAGTATACTCTAGTAAAGCCTGAGTGGCTTAATTCAAGTGCCCATCCTGCCCACTTCCCAAGGTTCTGGGACCCAGAGTGAGCAGACAATGAATGGTGTCTAATTATGGCCTATGCCAGTGATGGGCAACCTTTTGAGCTTGGTGTGTCAAACTTCGCCAAAAAACTGAGCATAACTCGGGTAGTGTGTCACTTTGAGGAAAAAACATTATTTCGCAAATGTTTCATCCTCGGCATGCGGCCGCCTCAGCGGCCGCGTGTCATCAGAAATGGCTACGCATGTCAGTGCTGACACGCGTGTCATAGGTTCGCCATCACTGGCCTATGCTTATCTTTTTTTTTTTTTAAATATATTTTATTGATTTTTTACAGAGAGGAAGGGAGAGGGATAGAGAGCCAGAAACGTCGATGAGAGAGAAACATCGACCAGCTGCCTCCTGCACACCCCACACCGGGGATGTGCCCGCAACCAATGTACGTGCCCTTGACCGGAATCGAACCTGGGACCCTTCAGTCCGCAGACCGATGCTCTATCCACTGAGCCAAACCGGTTTTGGCCCTATGCTTATCTTGTAACACATTCAGTAGCCAAGTAACTTCAGATCCAGGTGCCCGCCCACTAGCAAGGTCAGGGCTGTGTTGCAGATGAGGTCAGAAGAAGCTGACGAGTCTTCGACAGAAGCAGGGAAGGAGTAGACAGCATACACAGACTGCCAGGTAACAGCCACCCAGACTCCTTCAACCTTCTGATGCTGTTGCCCTCAGCTTCATGGCCTTTATGGGGGTGCAAGCCTGCTTTCCACATGCTCCCCACAGAAATTTCTAAGCCTGATGCCTTGGAGCTCTCTGTCTTTAAGTGCTATTTAGGTTGCTAGGATATTAGTTATTTCTATATCTTGAGAATCCATTCAACAAATATTAACTGTACGCCTATCATGCGTTAGGAGCCAGGGATTCCAGATGAATATAAAACAGTCCCTTCCCTCAAGGAATTCCCGTCGGGAGAGTACAGTGAAATAACTGTGGTGGGAAAGGCAGCTGACGGAGTGCAAGGAGAGCACAGCGGTGGGCGAGAACTGCTGGAAGGCTCCAGAGGGGTGACATTGAGCTGCATGAGAAAGGGGAACCTCCCAGGTGAAGGAGGGCCGGGTATTCAGACAGAAAATGCCCAGGCACATGAGGAGAATATGAGTGGGGTCAGATGCTGTAGGAAAACTGGTTGGAGCCAAATAATAATTAAGGGCTTTATTTGACTTGCCTTGAGGATGGTGAGAGCCTCTGAAGGTTTTTGAGCAGCAGAGAGGCGCAAGCAGATCTGTTTTAAGGGGACAGTTAGGTTCAGGCCCTCAGGTCTGGTAGGGTTCAAGTCACCCATAAAGTAGTGTGAAGACAGGCTTAAGGGGAATGAAGCCAAGGGACACATGTTAGAAACACTGCCACAGCACAGAAGGTGATGACAGTGACCTCAGCTTGGGTGGAGGCAATGAGAAAGGGGCCGGGGTCGGGGGTAGGGGAACAGACTTGAGAGAAGTGCTGGCTGTCGGGTCAGGACAGCGCGCTGCAGAGACTCACCACTGTCCTGGCTCACTGGAGACACAGCTTTTCCTTGAAAACATCGCTCAGTCTGAGTCACGTGGGTGGGTATCGTAATCCCTCGATGCCTTATCTGTAAAATGGGCATAATACCATGTATCCAACATGTGTTATGAATGTTAAATATAGCAAGTACAGCCTACTGCAAATAGTGAATTCTCAATATATATTGTTTTCACCTTCCCATCATTTTCCTTACTTGAAAATAAGTTTTAATACCAATATGCTGGCCTGCTCTCATGAGATAATTGGGTTCGGATTCCAATTTAAGATAAAGTTTCTTACTTTTCTGGGGAAGTTTTTATTCTTGTGAGATGTGTGTATTTATTTCACTCTGGTGTCAACATGAAATAGACACTATCCTTCTAAAGAAGCTATAGTTAGTGAAGCTTGTTTATAAAGATTTATGTATGAAGCTAAATTAATTCTTGAGAATGGTATTTGTAGTCATTATTTTACTTCATTCTAAGAACAAGTCCAAAGGAACATGTCAAAAATGATGACAATTATTATGCTTTTATAATTTGATTTCTTACATATTCTAATTATATTCTTTCAATTAGCAAACACCCTTGTTCTTCAGCTTCCCCATAGTGAGATGGAACTCACTTCCTCATGCAAAACAGTGTGTAATTTTTATGTAAGATGACATGCTATTAAGTAAAGAGAATGACAATTGTTTTTCCACTAATGACTTAGTAATGATAGAACTTAGGCAAATCACTGAGAAAGCATCTATTTTATAAAGTGTGTTGAAAAAGCCACTGTTCATCACTATCAGATTTATCTGATTCAAAGTAAAGATAACTACTTTCTTTTCAACTTTGGGAATTTATCTAAGACTAAAGGCCCGGTGCACGAATTTGGGTGCACTAAAGACCCAGTGGGGTCCCTTGGCCTGGCCTGCGGGATCGAGCTGAAACCAGCTATCTGACATCCCCAGGGGGTTTCCGGATTGTGAGAGGGCACAGGTGCACAATTGGGGCCGGGGAGGGATGTGGGAGGGATCCCAGGAGGGCTCCAGGGCATGTCCGGCCCATCTCGCTCAGTTCCAATTGGCTGGACCCCAGCAGCAAGCTAACCTACTGGTTGGAGCATCTGCCCCCTGGTGGTCAGTGCACATGATAGCAACTGGTCGACCGGCAGACTGTCTGCCCCCTGGTGGTCAGTGCACGTCATAGTGACTGGTCAACTAGTCGACTGCCCCTGGTGGTCAGTGCATGTCATAGCGAGCAGTTGAGCAGCCTTAGCATATCATTAGCATATTATGCTTTGAATGGTTGAACGGCCTACCAGACGACCGGACACTTAGCATATTAGGCTTTTATTATATAGTATTTTGATCAGGCAAGGGTAAAGAAACAAAAATGGCACATTAAAAGAGGTTTTAAATTATAGTTGGGAAGATCTTATTAGGAGTATGCTTGACAGCTTGTTCAGTTGTAACACCAGACAGCACACATTCAGCTCAATGGTGAGCCAGGACCACGTGCTTCACACACATCATTTCATGAAACACAAATGACCGACTGCCTTGCATCATCAGAATTCTCTTTAGCATGATGCTATATCACCACCTCCCTTGTCCCCAAATTTAATTTTACTACTTCACCATGATACCAGTTCATGGGGTAAGGAATTATATACCAGGTTGAAAAAATATTTACAGGAAAGGGAAGAAAATGAGTAATGAAGTCTTGAAAAGTTAGAGGTACTGTGGACGAAAGGGGCCACATGCTAACCTGACAAGCTCAGGGGAGGCCCACATGGCGGTCTTGCAAACTCAGAGACCTAAAGCAACCACAAAGGATGGTCTGAAATTAAACTTTAACTAAACGCAGTTATGGTGGGTGGTTACATCCTAGGCTGGTATCTTCACTGACAAGGTTAACCTTTACCTTAATTGAGCCTATCTGTCTTTTTGCATCTATGATAACATACCCTAGAAATGTCTGGGTAACTTGTAACTTCCCTTTTTCTGGACCCCTTGGGGCACAACCTAATGTGCTGGGCACCAGGACAGATACCACAAATTCCTTCATTATTATGTTAATTGTTCCTGCACCCACCTAAATATGTGTCCATCATTTTACTTTTTATCCAATCCCAGGGTTTCTCCTCCCCCGCCCCCCCCCCCCCCCCCCCGCTTTGCTTTATCCTACCTCCTTAATCTATCACCCATGGGTTTCATGTAACCTACCTACGTCCCTTTCCTTTGATTGCAATGTATAAATACAGATGTAACCTGCCATTCTCTGGAGCATTATCTCAATTCCTTGAGGTTCTGCTTCCCGGCATATGTCAACGGTTTGGCTCAAATAAACTCACAAAAATTGTTTACAGGTTTCAATGGTTTTTTACGTTAACAGTACCTAATCTTTGCGATGAGAGAGAGAGAGAGAGAGAGAGAGAGAGAGAGAGAGAGAGAGAGAGAGAGAGAGGCTGTGATGAAGAACGAAGAGGCAAATGTGACAGTGCATAAACAATTGGTGAATCTGGTAGAAGGTATATAGGTGCTCATTGTACCGTTCCTCCAACTTTTCTTTACATTTGAAAATTTTCAATGTAAAAAAATTAGGGGAAACCCCCTCAAACTAAAAAATATATACTAGTATGTACGTGATGATTAACTATTTTTTAAAATTCTCACCCAAGAATATGTTTTTATTAAAATTGATTTTAGAGAGGAAAGGAGAGAGTGAGGGAGAGGGGGAGAGAGAAAGAAAAAAAAATCAATGTGAGAGAGAAACATCAATTGGCTGCCTCCTGTACCACCCCAACCAGGGATCGAACCTGAAACCTGGGTATGTGCCCTGATCAGGAATCGAACCTCAATTTTTTGGTTTATGGGATGATGCTCCAACCATTGAGCCTCACCGGCCAGGGCGATGAAGAACTTTTTAAGGTTTATAATAGTTGAAGGACTAATAGAATTTGTCTATGAATACATTAAAAGTCCATAAATAAAGCAAAGTTGACTCCTCCAAAAATCTTTTCTCTTTGTTAATATCATTATGTTAACTTTGTTATGTTAACTTAGTTCCTATTGTTTTTAATGATTAACAGATTTTATTTTATAGTACAGTTTTAGATTTATAGAAAAATTGAGCTGGTAATACATAGGGTAGCATATACTCCCCCTACTCCCAGCCTTCCTACAGTTTTTCTTATTATTAAGATCTTACATTATTGTAGTTACAATTAATGAACTAATATTGAACATTTTCATAAACTAAAGTACACAGTTTACATTAGGGTTCATTTTTGTGTTTTACACATTATGGGTTTTAAAAAATATATAATGACACATGTCCACCATTAATTACAATATCATACAAAATATTTTCACTGCCCTAAAAACCCTCTGTGCTCTCCCTAGTCACACCTCCCTCCCCTAACCCCGGATGTTTTTAAATTTCTCAACACTTGGTCTTTTCCAGAATGCCATTTACTTGGAATCATACAGTATGAAGCCTTTTCCCACTGGCTTTTCTCACTTAGCATTATGTTGATTTCAAGTTTCTCCATGTCTTTTCATGGCTTGATAGCTCATTCTTCTTATCATTGAATAAAATCTCATTATCTGGATATACCACAATTTGTTTATCCATTAACCTACTAAAGGACATTTTTGTTGCTTCCGGTGTTTGATTATTATAAATAAACATTTGGGTGCAGGTTTTTGTGTGGACATAAGTTTTCACCTCATTTTGGTAAATACCAAGGAGTGTGATGGCTAGATCATATGGTAAAACTATGCTTAGCTTTGTGAAAAACTGCCCCTTGATTTTCCAAAGTGGCTGTACCATTTTGCATTCCCACTAGCACTGAATGAGCATTTGCTCCACATCCTTGCCAGCATTTGGTATTTTATTTTTTGGATTTTAGCCATTCTACCAGGTAAAAGGTATGTTGTGATATTTCATTGTTGTTTTAATTTTCAATTCTCTGACGTATAATGTTGAGCATATGCTTATTTTCCATCTGCATATTGCCATCTCTACTTTAATAAGGTGTCTGTTCAGATCTTTTGCTCATTTTAAACGGGGCTGTTTGTTTTCTTATTGAGATTTGAATGCCTTTTTACAAAATATGGTTCATATCATGAATAGTGGGATTCATGTATTCATTTATTCAGCAACTTTGGCAGAAACTGCACCCCATCCTCCTTTACTGACAGAACCCAGACATTGTTGCACACTAGGCCCACAGCTTAAACTACTTAGTATTTCAGGTTCTCCTGCATTTAGGGGTGGTCAGTATGACAGGGCCTGCCCAATAAAAAGCAAGCAGAAGGTGCTGGTTGGGGATTCCTGGAAAGATTGTAAAGGGGAAGACTCAGTTGGCATGTACCTCTTTGATCTTTTGCCCTTTACCCATCCCCGACCATTTTCCACAATGTGACACAATTCCCAGAAGGGGAGCAGTCATCTTGCAAGGAGAAAGACAAAGTCACAGGTCAAGGACAGTAGAGCCAAAGAGTAGGAGCCTGAGATACATTGACAGCAGGGAGATATTGCAGAAGCCCCAGGACTGTCTCCAGATTTCTTGTTTTGTGATAAGAAACACCCTCTCTTTGGTAAGCATTTCAGTCAGGTTTCTGTTACAATCAATTCACTCTCTGATTTGGCAACATGTTCAAGCACTAGCCCCTAACAAGACTACTCTGAGTAACTTTTATTTAAAGGACTGGTTCACATAAGCCCTGTATTTGAAAAATTTTATATTATGGACATAGAAGGATAGAATTATATTTACTACATGTTCAGCACTGTAGCAGGCATTATGGAGGGGGAGGAAACAGGAATATAAAATAAGGACCTTACCTTCATGGAACTTACCATCTAGAGATGAGACTGATCTATATGGAACAGTTCAGGACAGTACCATTAAGGTCCAATAGTGGGTGAACTAAATGTAGCAGCAGTTCATATAAGGCAGGGTCACTGAAGCAGGGAGGAGGATGGGAAATGTGATTATCAACCCTGAAAACACACTCTGGTATCCTAATACCTTCATATTTTTGAGCTCTAAATCAATGACCTAAATATAGACATGGAAGCTATTCCCTTGGCTAAGTGAAGACAAAATGAAGGAAAGTAATTTCAATTTTAATGCCACTTCAGCAGAAATATATCATTTTAGTATCAATATTTCAAATACAGAGCACTATAATAATTCACTAAGATCCTGTTTACCTTATTAATTACTAATATATTTCATATTGACATGATATGGAAACGAAGTATATATCATCTTAAAACAGAACATGAGTAAATAAATTACACATAAAGAGGGGTGCACGGCCCTGGCTGGTGTGGCTCAATTGGTTGGGCATTGTCCCTTGGACTGAAAAGTTACTGGTTCGATTCCTGGTCAGGCTTCAAGCCTGGGATTGTGGGTTGGATCCCTGGTAGGGGGTGTGCCGAACACTGCCAATTTATGTTTCTGTCACATCACATCAATGTTTCTCTTTCTCTCCCTTTCCCTTCCTCTCTTTCTCAAAAAAAAAAAAAAAAAAAAAGATAAAAGAGGGGTGCATGATTTTTCTTCTGTGTTCTGATGCTGCCAACTTTGCTAAAATTGTTATAAACTGCTATTCTTTTTAAAAAAAATGTATTTTTATTGATTTCAGAGAGGGAGAGGGAGAGAGATAGAAACATTAATGATGAGAATCATCTATCAGCTGCCTCCTGAATGCCTCCTACTGGGGACCTTGGGATCTAGCACTGGGGATTTAGCCCGCAACCTGTGCATGTGCCCTGACCAGAATCAAAGTGACCTCCTGGTTCATAGGTCTACGCTCAACCACTGAGCCACACCAGCCAGGCTGCTGTTCTTTTTCCTAGCTGGTAGTTGCTGCCTGTTACTAACGGGAAGAGACGAAGACAGTTATCACAGGTCTGTAAAGACAAGAGGAAAACACTCTTAGTTTTTCTTGGACTTTTTATTGGGACTGGAACTTCTTTTATACCTGTAAGTTTTTCAATGCAGTGATCTTATTCGTAAATCAAAAGAATAAAGGCATGCAACGAAAACAAAGATAACATTTCTATTTGATGTCTTTAAACCCCTTTTCTTCAGGACCTAGGAGAACATACATGGCTTTTCCCTTCCCTTCCCTTTTCCCTTCCCCTTCCCCTTCCTCTTCCTTCCTTTCTTAAGTTTCTGTCTGAGTCATCAAATATCATTTGGCTACGTTCCATTGCCACGGATTTAGGTTGGTAGTTTCAGGGACATGCCATGTTTCATAGATACATTGTGAATTTTCTCACATCCCGGGCGAAGGGAGACTGGAGACAGTATGAATAAAAAGGAAAGAATCTGTAGCGGGAGATGAGAAGATTTTGTGGGTAGAATGTTAATAGGCTTGAGAACCCATGACAGGGCTATAATGCTCTCAGGGTTGCCTGACAGCATGCAGGTTGAGAGCGCTGTTTCCAGGGGACCCCCCAAAACCCAGGTAAGGTTAGGGTATGGGTGGAAACGCAAAGGCACTGCAAGGGGGTGGTACGTCGTCAACAGAGGTGATCTAACAGCCCCTGCAATAAACTCGGCCCAAAGTAGACCTACCTCCCACCCTGCAGAGGACATGGGCCAAACCCCATCCCGCGCCAGGGCGGAGGACGAAGGCAGAGCCACCTTCACCGCAACCCTCCGCCCCTCGGCGCCGAGGCTCTGCGCCCCTGCCGCCTCCCCATTGGCCGAGGGGCTCGCCAATCCTGGAGAAGCGGCCTGGTCAGCCGGCCTTGGTTGGCTGAGCCGGGCTGAGCCCCCCTCCAGATCCGGCCGGGCCCCCCGCCGGGAGGGGGCGTGGCCGCGGCCGTGGCCGGGCCGGAGGCGGCGTCGCTGGCGCCGCTGCGTGCGGGGTAGTGCGGCACGGGGGCGCCGGACAGCCCCGGCGCGGCGGGACCATGGAGCTCGGAGTGCAGCCCCGGCTCCGGCGGCGGCACCGCGGACTGGTGAGTGCGAGCTGCGGCCGCCCGGGCTGCCCGGTCCTGGCCCCTTTCCCGCTCGGCTCCGAGCCGCGCGGCTGTCCCGGGGGGATGGCCGGCGCGGGCCGGACGCCGCAGCCCCGCGGCCAAGTGAAGTTGCTGCATCGCGCCGGGCGGGCGGCGGGCCCACTGCGGGCCGCGGCGCAGCCCCGCGCCTTGCCCGGCAGCCCGGCAGCCCGGCTGCATCCTTCTCACCGGCTCCGGCGCCGGCCGCGGCTTCCCGCCGTCGCGCCACGGCCCGGCGGCCGTTTTCACGCGCGGCCCCCCGCCCCCCTGGCCCTCCGGCCCTGGCGTTGCCCGGTGCCCGCTACCCGGCTGCAGGTGGCGCCGGGGCCTCCGCTTACGCTCCACGCACGACGCCCGCTGCCCGCGTCTGGGACCTTCACATCCCTCCCAGTTCCGCGCACCCTCGCCGGCATCTGGCACAACCCCGGGTGCCCCCCGCCCCCCGCCTCTGGGTCCGGTGCTCTCAATCCTCGCTGTCGCCCTCCCCGCGCCCGGTGCCCCCTTCTCCGGGTTGCGGGCCCGCGAAGCTCCCGGCCTTAGCAGCCAGGCTGGCTTTCCGAGCGCAGGGACGGGGTCGGGCACCGGCGGGGGGCGCGCGGCGGGGCTGGGGAGGGGGCTGCGCTTCCCAGAGCGTCGCCTGCAGGGATCCTCCTCGGGAGACTTGGCTGCGCGGCGGCGGCGGGGGCCGCGGGGGCCGCGGCGCCAGCTCTCAGCCTCCTCCGCGAGGCAGATTGAGCTGGTGGGAAACCTTTCTCTCCGCCCGTGGTACACGGGCATCGGCGATTTCTTGGGCTGGCCTCTGCTAGAGCAGAGTGGAGAGCAGAGTTCTTGATTATTAAGAAACTAAGCTATGGGCGTGGGGATGAGTAGGAGCATCTTATTTTCTTACATGCCATTGGGCGGCATAGGGATTCTTTCTCACCTGGAGATTAATTAAAAAAAACCGCAGCTACTGCCAGCAGTAATTTTTGAGTTTTTAGAAACAAAATTAAAAGCCAGTTTTGCTTTGAAGCTATCCCAATCAAATGCATAATGGGCTATGAAATTTTAATGGAAGATTGGGGTCCATATTTCTAAGGGGAAGGGACTAGCCATTTGAAATATTTTGCATCTTTACACTTAGGTTTGTCGAAAACTTAAAATGTCTGCTTCTTTATTAACGCTAAGTGCAAAGTGTTATAATTGACTTATTTTTCTGTTGCCTCTAGGGCAAATTCTATTGAAAGTTGGTTGCTTCTTTTGTATATGCTTTACTCAACTTTTCTAGTTGTGGAACAGTGTAGTGATTCTTTAAAGCTAGTTCTTTTATTTACTTGATAGGTTAAACAAAAGAAAGCTGGGTTTGACCTTTCCCATAGGCAGTTCTTATTGTGTCTGGGTCTCCTTTCCAATAGTGTCTGTGTAGTACTCATTTTTTCTTCATTTTTAAAGACCTTAATTTATATTCATGAAAGTTGTGTCTTTTCAGATGTTGAAAGCTCATTAGAATGGAAAGTTTGATTGACTATATATTTACTGTCTGACCTGTATTCACTGTTCAACAGTGAAAAGAAGCTTGTTCTAGAATTATATACATATAAAAATTGTTCTTTCATCTCCAGTTGCTGACATGAGTTGCTTTATAGCATTGTTTTAATCTGTTTGTTTAAAATTTATGACCTAGTAGCCAGTAATGTGCTACACTATTTTTTTTTTAAATCCTGAAAATAAAGTTGGAACACACTTTGCTAAGTGGTCATGCCAACACTGTAGCCTCCTCTCTGGATTCTTACTGTGTCTGAGTAGACATACTGTATACTTACCCTGGGAACCTGCATGTGGCAGATGTCCTTTTGGTTATTGGAATGTTTTTATTAAAACAATTGCCATTGTAAGTATTGAGAGAATTTTCTATACTAGTGGGCCAGTACTAGTGGTCTTCTTTTAGAGTTCCAAGAACTGTCTTCGAAGAAGATTCACAGATTTCCTCCCCCCACCCCAATATGGTGTTATCATTCCTTAAATTTTCTTGGGAGTGACTCCATCCATATGCCATACAGACCTTTACTTAAATGCTCAGCTTCTCTTTCAGTCTTTTTTTTTCTAGGTACCCTGTATTCCTCTTTAAAGTCAGATTTTCTTGGGACATGCTCTTGGGAATTTAGAACCAAATGTGCATTCTTCAGGGCTGTTTATTTATTTATTTTACCCGTTACTTAAACTTATGCTTATGATATAGGAATATTGTATACCAGTAATACATAAATAAGTAATGCATATTGTAAAATAAGTTTAACATCACTTGTGATACATGGACTAAAAAGTCTCAGTTCCCTTTTTCTCTTCTTATTGTTGCCCTAGTCTTGTTTCTTTCTCCAGAGGTAGCCACACTTAATACAGTGGGTGTAGCCTTCTAGAATTTTTTTGGTAACCATTTTTATTCAGAAGCTATTTAGTGATTTTCTGCCAAGTACCGGGCACTAGTTTAACACTGGGGTTGCGGAAGTAAGAGATGAGAGCTTTTAAGATGCTCATAGTCTGTGCAGTGCAGTGAGTGCTGCGATAGAGTCTGTAAGTGTTGAGGGACACGGGAGCATCACCCGAGTGACCTAATCCATTCATTCCGTTGCTTTGTTTATTCAGGAGACTCAGGAGTTCTGGGGATGCAGAGATAAACAAGGCAGATACCTCTGTCCACCCAGATGAGCTTTCTGTTCAGCTCTGTTCTTGGACAAGATTTAACCATTGACTACAAAGCAGTGTTTGCTAAGTGCTCTGAAAGGGGCCACACACCAGCTCGGAGGATGACTCCAGACCCAGCGCAGGGACTATTCAGAGAGATTTGAAAAGCTTCCCAGAGAGGTCTGAGAAAAGGAATTGGTTAGAATCTGGGTAGAGAAGAGTGGACAAAGGCTTGTTCATGGTACATTGGAGCAACTGAAAACAAAGTCTAGTTTGGTGGCAAGGACAGGGAGGTGGCAGGAAGGAGACAGGAGAAGTAACTAGTGGAGCAGCAGCCATTTGCGGGGAAAGATGATTGCTTTAAGGTGCCTGTGGGACATAGTGTTCAGTTGGCATCTGGACCGGGCAGACATTTGAGAGTTCTTAGCACCATAGTTTCTAAATTATTTGCCGAGGTGCTACAGTGAACTCGCAGGGAAAATGCAGGGTGTTAAATTGTTGAAGAAACCCAGCACTGTGTAACATCCGTCCAACCCTCTGGGAACTACTAGTTCAGAGTAGTTAGCAGTTTCTCCAATAGGTTGTACTGTGTTTCTTTCGATGATGCTGTCTTTGTAAGCTGGGTTTTCAGTGGTTCCTGTTCCATGTGTGGGAATCAGTGTGGAACAGGAAATGAAGGCAGTGATATCCAGTCTGAGAAATTGTGAGGTGCTCAACACATGTATACATACCATTAGTGAATACTTCATTAAAAATGAAATAAAAACGCTCATTTTCTCTCTCAATTAAAGTGTCCTTTTTTCCAAATGGGCATTAACTTATTAGGATATAAATGCTTGCGTTATTTGAACTTAATGTAATGATTCCATTACTCAGTAGCCATTTCTTTTGCCCTGAGACACTAATGGTGTTCTAGTGTCTAGAACCTCTGCCTTTGTTTGTTAATGGAGGCTGTTGGGGAGAGGAGGTTATTCAAGAAGCATGGAGAGTGAGAAAAGGAGTGATGTAGAATGTGATCTGAGGAACTCTTGTGTGTGAAAGATAGGTAGGACAATAGGTTCCCAAATTGAGGCTAAGAAGGAATGGTGTCTTGGAAGCCATGGTCCAGGAGCACCTCAGTAAGGAGGGATGCTAACAGTCAGGAGGTCATTGGTAATATAGATGATGGCAATGGCAACACAGTGCTGGGGACTAGAGCGAGATGTCCAGTTTGTAAGAGGGTTAATAGTGAAGTGGGGCCAGTGCGTGTGAACAACTCAAGCAGTGTGGTGGTGGTGGTGCTGTAGGAAGTTGGGTAAAGGGGAACTTTTTATTTTTATTTTTTTAAATGGAGGGATTTGGGCATATTAAAGAATCCAAAGGGAGAGGATGTTCTATCCAAAGGAATAGTGGTTTCAAAGTTTCCATTGGGGTTAGTCCTAGAATATAATTACTGATTTTGGCAAGAAGAGTCTCAGGGGAGCCTTATGGCTGCGAATTAAAGAGTGAATGGTGCTCATCTGTAATACTTTCAACAATAAAGATAAATTTTTAAAAAAGTGAATGGCCGCAGTGTGTGTGTGTGTGTGTGTGTGTGTGTGTGTGTGTGTGTGTGTGTAGCCAGCCAGGCAGGTTTTTCTAAAACTTGTTAATTTTTTTTATAGTGACTTTATTTTCTTATTAAAAGTTAGTTTTAAAGGTGCTTATTTCCTTCCTTTTTCAGGGCAGGCATGCTTTTCTTGGGACTGGCTGGTCCTTCTGAGAGTAGGGTCCTCTGGGCATGGCCTTGCCTTTTTCTAGGTCCTGGTGTCCTCTGGAGGTGGTATCTGTCTGTGACTCCTCGCTGGCTGTCCTGTTCTTTGTTCTGTTCTCACCTTGGGCCAGTTTTGTTTGGTTTTGTATCAGAGCCGGTCCTCCTATCTTAATAGATGTCTTTAGATTAGAATATTTTTCCACACTCAGGTTTTACTCTTACTCTCTGGAGCCAGGTTCTGTTTCTTCTTCCCTGGACCTGTGTCTCCTCTTTGAGGTGAGCTCTTCTGTTCATTTTTTTTTTCTTTAAATTTTAAACATTCCAAATATCCAGGGCATTTTCTCATGTTACTAGGCCTTGACTCTCAGCTCAGCATCTGGGATCATTTCTCAACTTTTTACTTGTGAAATTTTTCCTTGGGCCTGTTCTTAGGGTGCCCTCTGATTTCTTGGAACAATGGTCTTGAAATTGATCTAAAGATATCTTTTGTTGTTAATGTATTCTTGAACTTTTTCAGTGTTTTGTGTATTTTAACTTTTTTTCTTTCTTTTAGTTTTTACTTTATGTTTCTTTTTAGTCGGTCTTGAGTACTTCCTTTTTCTACAATTGACAGCCATGTTGGATTTTTAAACGTTGTGCTCAGTGCATATTGGAGATTTTGTTGCCATGCTGCAGCAGTGCCATTTTAGTTTCGCTCACAGCATCCTCTCGTTGAGTGCTGTTACCCACTTTGTGCACATGAACTGTTCAGTGAAATTATATTGTAATATAAAATATGGGTGTGATTGACTGTGAACTAGAATCCATGTGGCCATATTTTATCAGTTAAATGGATGAAATGGTATGTTCTTTGCACATAGTCGATCCTCAACAAATATTTTTTCATTGACTATGTTATATGTGTTGATTCATGAACATATAATAAGTCCAACACTATCACTACTATATAATTTAGGAAGTGGTCTGAGTCATTTTGCCCTACTAATATCAGTTATTTTTTTCAGCTGTCCAAATATGTATGTGACACATTTGTTTTTGTTTTTTGACTGTTTTATTATGTAATTCTGTGTTAGGGTATTACCTTGGCAGGTTTCAGTTCTGAATTGGCTTTGTAACTCTTTGCTGGGCCATATTCTTTCCTCAGTTTGGAATTAATGCTTATGGAGAGACTCATGGATTTAAATTGCTCCTTGTGGTACATGGAAGAAACAGTGTCTAAACATAAGGAGAAAAGTATCTAGTCCAATTTGATGGATGACATTAACCAGAGAAAGAGCAACTTATACTTATGTTGTCCATTCTGAGAGAGGCTGTTACATAGCTGAGAGTGAGGAGGAACATACTTACTTTCTATTCTTCAAAAGTAAGATCTTAATTTATTTGGGGGAATTGTAATACATTTCATTCTGTAATCAACCCTGTAGAATTTAAAGCATATCTTGGTTCTTGGTTTTCCATAGTATTTGTCCCCCCCCCCCCCCCGCTTTTCTTTCTTTCTTTTTTTTTTTTTTTACATCTTTTAGAATTAATTATCCTGGTGTTTTTTTTTTAATTTAAAAATCAGAAATACACAGAAATGCTCAAATTTCGCAGTCACCTCTTCAGATTTTAATTGTACACTTGCAAACACCATTGTTCCCAAAGGTGTTACTAAAACGTGAATCATTCTTTGAGATTTCCCAGGGAGGAAGATTATTAAGATGTATTCCTTTTTAAAAGTTGGCATTATAATTTTGAATGGTTACAAGGCTTATCAGTGATAATGAAGTTTGTACCTGAGCCTGAGCCATAATTAAATTTTTCATAGCTTCTGTGCTGTTTGTTCATTGTGTTACATAGGCTAATTAAACACGTCTTCCATTTCTGACACGGCCAGTTCCCTCTATACTTAACTCTTTTAAAAAAATTATGGAAACAACAAAACCTCAGGACATCATTTGAAAAAATTGTATAGGGATTAGGCATTAGAGGGTTTAGAACAGAAAATTTCTTTTAAGCTACATTTATGGTTACATATTCTTGCTGGACAGGAATTTAGAAATTGGTGGTTTCATTTCTTAGACTACTTGGTTTCTAATGATTATTATATTTCACTGAGATGAAATTTATTGCCATGCATTTTAACATTTATTCAGATTGGTTCTTTTTCTTTTGGACACCAATATAACTTAGATCAACTGTGTATCAGTGACAGTTACAAATAGTTTTGTTTAGATGGAATATGTACTTTTTCCAAATCTTTATTGTTCCAGTTGCTTATGATTTTATTGAACACAAACATTGAAGCCTTATCTCTCTTGTCCTTCATTAAATAAAGATTTGAATTAGTTTATGGAAATACTCATAATAATAAAGCTGAATATTAAACAATGAGAATCAAAATCATATGGGGATCAGGAATTAAAAGAATAAAACCTATACTTTCAATGACGCTGAAGCCTGCCAGGTCAGTGTTTTACATGTAGTGGGCTAACTTTATGAAATTAAAGATTCTAGTGACTTAGCACAAGAAACATCTGTTTCTCACCACATTGAAGTTCAGTGTTGGGGTTCTGGTGGGGTGATCTTCCACAGGGCCCTTTAGGTAGTCAGGCTATTTTTTTTTTAACCTTGTGAATCAACATCCTATAGGAAGGGGGAACCTGCCCAGGTGACCTGGTGGGTAGGGAAAGAGAGCAAAGTCCTGTTTTTTTGTTGCTAATTTTCACCTGAGGATATTTTTCCATTGATTTTTTAGAGAGAGTGGAAAGGAGGGCGAGAGATACACAGAGAGAAACATCGATGTGAAAGAAACACATTGATTGTTGCCTCCCACACACACCCCGATTGGGGCTGGGATCGGGCCTGCAACCCAGGCATGTGCCCTTGACTAGAATTGAACCTGGGATCCTTCAGTCTGTGGGCTGATGCTCTATCCACTGAGCCAAACTGGCCAGGGCCTGTGAGAGGTTCTATGGGCCCCTGGCTGTACTCAGACATGGTCTCACTTAACTTACTTTAGGCTAAAAAATGTAGTCTAGCTGTGAACCCAGGAGAAGAGAGCATATGGATAACAGGTACATAACCAGTCTGCCACAGGCTGATAGGAACTTGGCTGAGTGTCCTGAAGGCCAAACTGAAAGGGACTCTGCATTGTCGTTTTCACCATCCATAACAAACACACTAGTTTCTCTTCCTTAACATGTTCTACTAGAGGCCCGGTGCATGAAATTCGTGCACGGGGTGGGGGTGAGGGTGTCCCTCAGGCCAGCCTGCACCCTCTCCAATCTGGGACCCCTTGAGGGATGTCCGACTGCCCGTTTAGGCCCGATCCTGGTAGGATCGGGCCTAAACGGGCAGTCAGTCGGACATCCCTCTCACAATCCAGGACTGCTGGCTCCCAACTGCTCACCTGCCTGCCTTCCTGATTGCCCCTAACCGCTTCTGCCTGCCAGCCTGATCACCCCTAACCACTCTGCTGCCAGCCTGATTGATGCCTAACTGCTCCCCTGCCAGCATGTTTGCCCCTAACTGCCCTCCCCTGTCGGCCTGGTCACCCCTAACTGCCCTCCCCTGCAGGCCTGTTTCCCCCCCCCCCCCCCAACTGCTCTCCCCTGCAGGCCTGGGTCCCACCCAACTGCTCTTCCCTGCAGGCCTGGTCACCCCCAACTTCCTTCCTCTGCTGGCCTGGTAACCCCTAACTGCCCTCCCCTGCAGGCTTGATTGCCCCCCAACTGCCCTCCCTTGCAGGCCTGGTCCCTCCCAACTTCCCTCCCCTGCTGGCCATCTTGTGTCCACACGGGGGCAGCCATCTTTGACCACATGGGGGCAGCCATCTTGTGTGTTGTAGTGATGGTCAACCTGCATATTACTCTTTTATTAGATAGGATGACTTCACATTTGGGGCTTCTATTGGGTTACATTGAAAACTGTAGTGGGTGACATGCTCAGTGACATTATTACAGCACCTAGAACAGTGGTCCTAATGAGACTGATTATTGTAATGTCCTTATATGAAGTTAAATACATCTTAAAAATTATCTACAGAGGGTCAAACTAGCACTGTTTATGTACTTCTTGTGATAAGAATTGCATATCCTTCAGCCATTCGGAATATAATTAATATCAAGTGGATTTTTTGGTAAAAGATGTATAAAAGCTAGCTAGTTTGAATTACTTTTTTCTGATGAACTTGAAGTGCTGGTATTTTATGTTGCCAGTTAAAGGTAGCTTTGAGACTAGGAATAGAGACGTGATTGATTAATTCAGTTAATGTACTGTGTACCAAGCTTGTTTTAGAACAAGGGCTGGTGAACTTCTAGAACAAGGCCTGTGGCTGCATCTTGACTTTTGCATGATTTTATAAAGAAAATTGTGTTGGAACACAGAATGCCCATTCATTCATATATTGTCTGTGGCTGCCTTCCTACTACAAGGCATCATTGAGTAGAGTTAAATGGTTGGGTCAGGGACTGTCTTACCTGCAAAGTATAAAATAGTTATTTGACCCTTCACAGCAAAAATTCCTGACCTGTGTTCTAGAGGATGAATTTCAGCCTTTTCTTATGGAGATCACATTCTAGTGGGGGAGAAAGGTGATAAACAACATTAATATATGTCATATGTCGTAATGGCTATAAAGAAAATAGAGCAAGCAAGGGAAGAGAGTGCCAGGGACTGCTATTTTTGACAGTGTGGGCAGGGAAGGCATTTCTGAGGTGACATTTGAGTAGCGGTTTGAGTAAAGGTGAAGGAGAGCCAGTCAGGCAAATATTTTGGGAAAGAGCCTTTATGGGGGAAGGAACAGCAAGTGCAAAGGCCTTTGGGATATAAGGAGGACAGTATGAGTGTGTGTGTGTGTGTGTGTGTGTGTGTGTGTGTGATCATCCTATATAATAAAAGAGAAACATGTAAATTGACCGTACCTCCTTTATGCCCACCAGCCAATCAGGAGTGAGTACGCAAATTAACCCGACAAAGATGGCGGGTTAATTTGCATACACAGGTGCCGGGCGGAGAGCAGAGTGGGAGAGCCAGCGGAGAGTGGAGCAACTTGGGGAACTTGGCTCCCCAAGCCGCCAGACAGAGAGCAGAGAGGGAGAGCTGGCGGCTTGGAGGACTTGGCAGAGCGGGAGGCCATGGGACAGAGACAGATAAGGAAGGGAAAACCAAGAGCGTGGGGAGCACCAGGAATTCTGGAATAGTAGTTCTGGTGGCAGCCCCAGGACCGGAAGCAGAAGCCCAGAGCTTGGAGAGCATCAGGAATGCTGGGAATCATAGTTCTGGTGGCAGATGGATCTCCTAGACCAGTGGTCCGCTTGCGAGCTGCGGTTTGCCACTCTGTTGACTGATGAGTTTGCCGACCACTGTCCTAGACACTAGAGCAAAGTAAGCCTGGTGCAGGTTACTGTTGCAGTGGGGGATGGAGGGAAAGCAAAGGTGAGAGACATAAGTAAAGTCAGAGTGTCTAGGAAAAATTAAAGGGAAGATATCCTAAAACTTCCAGGAAATCTCCACCAATGAAACAAAGAAAAAAAATTTCCTCTATTATTCTGTGAGCAACAAACCAAACTGGGTTGGGGTCTCAGACAATTCGCTCATATGGTTGCAAAGACAGAAACTCCCGGATTGGGGAGGGCTCCCCTGAGGGGTCCCACATTGGAGAGGGTGCAGGTCGGGCTGAGGGACCCACCCCCTGTGCACGAATCTTCGTGCACCGGGCCCCTAGTAGAGTAATAAAGGGCCAGACCATGTGGGGCCCCATAGACTGTAGTGGCACTTTGCATTTTATTTTGAGATGGAAAGCCATTGCAAGGTTTTAAGCAGAGAAGTGATTTATCCTTTGATTTAGATTTTAAAAGGATCAACAGGAATTCTGGGTAGAGAATAGATTGGAGACAAGAGTAGAAGGAACACGTGTCCACATTCTTGGCAGTACTAGATGTTGAGGATATCAAGATGAATCAAATGGTTCCTGTGTTCAAGGGGCTGACAGTGTACTAGCTGAGAATACAAGCAAAAAGATCACTGTGGTATACTGTGACCAGTGGAAAAGCAAAAGGTGCCTTGGGCCCTAGCTGGTTTGGCTCAGTGGATAGAGGGTCAGCCTGCGGACTGAAGGGTCTCAGGTTCAATTCTGGTCAAGGGCAAATGCTCGGGTTGCGGGCTTGATTCCCAGTAGGGACCATACAGGAGGCAGCCAATCAATGATCCCCTCGCATCATTGATGCTTCTATCTCACTCTCCCTTCCTATCTGAAATCAATAAAAAAATATATATTTTTTAAAAAAGGTGCCTTGGGATTGCACAGGAGGATGCCTGATTTAAACTGGCATGTGAGCCTGACCCGAGAAAATGGAGGACCCTAATCTATACCTGGCCATTCTATACCTGAGCTTTGGGGTTCTTAGTAGGACCACATAAACGGACAGTCTGCCTAATCATCAAAGATTCTACCACAGAGCGGAGGTACAGTGGATTTCAGATTATAATGAGTGCTCTCTGGAGCATTGTGGGAGAATGGTTCTAAAATGGCATCAAGGCCCAATGGGATACAGGGTAGGGGGCACTGAAGCGGTGGGGGTGATGCCCTCTTGCCAGAGAGGAAGATCAAGGTAACTTTGGTATGGACAAATAAGTACCATTCGGCTGTAGAAAAATCTCAGTAATTTGTCCATAGAATATATTGCAGAGCATTACTGACTTTTCCCAGGAGCCAAGCAGCATAAATTAGTTGTAAAATGTATCTCTGAGGAATTAAGCAAATTGATCTGCTGCCTGGAATTATTGGATATGATCCAGTTAGAGTATGGAGGAAACCTGTAAAGTGATTTTTATTTTTGAGAGGTGATATTAAGCCATTTTGGATAATAATTAGTGCCATTTTTATTAGTGTAGAGAGTATTTTATTGGTTATTCACCTTTCTGTTTTCTATAATAGGGTGTCTAGATCACCCAAAAGTAATTTTAGTGATTATAATACAGGCTTTAAAAGAAATAGATACATTCATAATTATAGAGGGAGTTTTTTTTTACACTATCTTTGTAACTGATGGAATGAAATTTAGTAGGTATATATAAGATTTGAACAACACAATTAATGAACTTGCTTTGCCTATCTAGACATTGCCCCTAACAACCACAGAATATACATTCTTTACCAGTGTTGGTTGACTTCACCCAGCCTTCTGGGCAAAAGCAAGTCTCAATATATTTCAGAGGACTGAAAGCAAACAGAATAGTGTTCTCTAAGTTAAACTAAAATCAATAGCAAAATGAAACTAGCAAATCTTTTCTGAATAACTCATGGGTCATAGAAGATATATTACAGTGGGAATTCAAAAAATTGAGAAAGTTTCATCAGAGTTAATATAAAAATATTGTATATCAAATTTGTGGGGCATAACGTCATACTGAGATGAAAGTTTATAGCTTTAAATGCATGTTAGGAAAAAAGAAAGACTGAAAAAATTTCAGTGATCTGAGCATCCATCTCATGAAGACAGGGAAAACGACAACAACAACAACACCCCAGCAAACTAATCCCAGAGGGAGTAGATGGACATTATAAAAGGAGAAGTTAATAAAATAGAAAAAAAATACACTAGAGAACATCTACAATGCTAGCTGTTCTTTTGAAAAGACCAATGGCATAAATAAGTTTGGTGAGATAAATAAGTTTCAAAAACTCGTATGTACAAGGAACCAAAATTAGGAATGAAAAAGGGAACATCACATGAGACCCTACCAATATTAAAGGTATGGTTCTTTTTTTCTTTCTTTTTATGGGGAAGTTCTTGGAAAGCTTTTTCTGTTTCTTCTGGGGAAATTAGTGAGTGTTCCATTTCTGCTGGGGTCCATTTGATAAACTGTACTTTCCTAAGAAATGATCTATTTTATCTAGGTTTTAAAATGTATTTGCATTGAAGTATGCAGAGTAGTCTTATATTTTATATATCTTATCTTTTTTAATATTTGTGTATTTGCTCCTTTTTTCTTTGATAGAATTTGTGTGTGCTTTGTTTACTTCAGTATTTTTTATTGTGGTAAAAATAAGTAATATAAAATTGACCATATTAACCATTTTAAGTGTACTGTTCTGTGGTATTAAGTATATTTACATTGTTGTACAACCACCACCACATTCTTCTCCAGAACGTTTTCATCTTCCAGTATTGAAATTCTATATCACTGAATAATAACTCTCCAGCCCTGCTCCCCCAGTGACTGACAACCATTATTGTACTTTCTGTTATGAATTTGACTAGTACTCTAGTTATCTCAAAAAATGGATTCAGTTTTTTTTAAGAACCAGGGTTTTTATTAATTTGATCTGTTCTCTATAAACATTAATTTCTGCTTGTATCTATAATTGCTAACTTTGTGCTTTCTTTTGGTTTACTCTGTTCTCTTTCTAGCTTTTGAGTTAGGAATATAATTCAGGTATTTACTTAAAAAATGATATAGGTGTTTAGAGCTCTGAATTTTTTTTCTGATTATTACTTAAAATTATTCTAGGGACTCCGATATGTAACATTTTCATTATTCCTACTTTTCAGAAATTTTGTGATTTGTGTACATATTCCCTTTCATTAAAGAGTTTCTATTTTTAGCTGGACTTTTGTATTTAATTTCTAGTGTTTTTTTTTTAAATTTTGTAAATTTTATTGATACTAATATAGAAAAGTCTACCGATCAGAAATATAGAGCTTGGTGAAATTTCACAAAATGCATTTACCTGTGAAACTAGCACCCAGAAGTTAACAGTGCCCGCTTTGAGTCATGATCACCCCACTCTCAAAGGGCAACTTATGTGGACTTCTAACATTGATAAGTTTTGCCCAGTTTTGAATTTAGATCATTATTACATATGGTTTTGTGTTTAGATCTTTTGTTCAACAATTTTGTTAAATTCATACATGTTGCAAGTACTCATGTCATTCATTCTTTTGCTGTATAATATTTCATTGGGTGATTATACAGTTCTTTTGTATAATCTCTCCTTTGGTGGGTATTTTTATTGTTTCCAATGTTTTTTATTTCTAGTTTTTTCCCCATTGTAATTAGAGGATATTGGTTGCAACATTTCTGTTTTATATTAATGATTTCGTTGTGCCTTAATATAGAATATTTTTTTATGTTTGTTCATTATTAGAGTATAGTGTTCAATATATGTCCAAAAAACCTTACTAGTTATATTGTTAGATCATTGATGTCTTTACTTAATTCTCCCCCCCTCCCTTGAATTCTCATGCTGAGTGGTGTGTGTGTCTTATTTATAGTGAATTTCTATTTATTTATTCTTGGATTGACTATAGTTTCTATTTTTGGTTTATAGATATTAACTTATTTTTCATTGTGAAATAGAGCTTTTAGCATTTGTCAGTTGAATACTTTTTGCTTAAATTTTATTTTGTCTGGTATGATTGCAACCTAATTGTTCCATTTGCGTGATAAGTATTTATTCATCCCTTTATTTTTAGCCTTTTTGAATCAGTGCATTTTAAGTATGTCCTATGTATACTGCTTAGAGTTGGACTTTGCTCTCTAAGCAAGTTTGAAAATCATTAAATAGGCAAGTTAAGTTCATTCACATTGTTAGATCTGATATGTTTGTTTTCTCTTTTGTCATTTTCAATTACTATCTGTATTATACTTACTATGCTTATTATTAGGTTAGGTGTGTTTTACTTGAGTTAAAAAAATACTTCTTTTGAAATGTAGGAAGGACTAAATTTTTCAGTGATTACATTTCCCTTATATACCTTCGTTAGCGCCTTTAATCCTCCTCCCATTTTTAAACCTATACTTTTAATATCAGCAACTGTCATTCTTTGGTTCTCACCTATTACTCATACAATACTCAGTGATTTTGTTTTCTCTTTTCTCTCTTCCTGTTATTTTAGTTGTATTTTTCTGCTTTGTCAGAACATGTTTACATACTGTTCTTTTTCCATAAGCCCAGTCTTGTTTTTAATTCTGCAATTAAATACATAAACCGTTTACTTATTCATTAGTCCTTTTGCTTAAATTTCTTCAGTCATCCATTGCTTAAATGGAATTAATGCCCTCATGCATCTATTGAAGATAGCGGATTAACATCTTTCCTATGCATCTAGAATTCTATCACTTGTGTATCCTTGGGAAAACTGAGGAAATAGTTATTCAGATAATTTTCTGTGTCTGTAATTCAGATGCTGAGCTGAGTTGAGAAAGGTGATTAGAATCCTTAGGAAGGGTGAATGTGTGTTTTTAGAGTGCCTGCTTATTCAAGTATTTTTTTTAATGGCTTTGATAGCTTGATATAAAATCCTTGTTTTCACTTCTTTTCTAAGTTTCTTAAAAATAATTTTCTACTTTTGTCTTGCTTTTTATTTTAATTCTCACGAGGATATGTTTACTGATTTTTCTTTTTTAATTTTTAGAGAGACAGAAAGAGAGGGAGAGAGGGAGAGAGGGAGAGAGGGAGAGAGGGAGAGAGGGAGAGAGGGAGAGAGGGAGAGAGGGAGAGAGAGAGAGAGAGAGAGAGAGAGAGAGAGAGAGAGACACACAGACACTGAGGAAAACATTCATTAGCTGCCTCTTACACGTTCCCCAACTGGGATCTGTGGCTTTTTGTTGTATGGGGTAATGCTCCAACCAACTGAGCCACACTGGTCAGGACTATATGTTGTTTTACTAAGTTGATGCCAGTCTGATTCTCTGTTCTTGTAAGTTATTTCATCTTTTAGCCTGGAGGCCTGAGGATCTTTTCTGTATCATTAAAGTCTTATAGCCTTTATAAGTTTGTATCCTTTTTTAAAAAAATATTTTATTGCTTTTTTACAGAGAGGAAGGGAGAGGGATAGAGAGTTAGAAACATCGATGAGAGAGAAACATTGATCAGCTGCCTCCTTCACACCTCCTACTGGGGCTGTGTCCGCAACCAAGGTACAAGCCCTTGACTGGAATCGAACCTGGGACCTTTCAATCTGCAGGCTGACTCTCTATCCACTGAGCCAAACCGGTTAGGGCGTATAAGTTTGTATCCTTATACTCTGTTCCTGATAAGTTTTCCCCAGCTGGCTCTTTAAATATGTAGTTTAAATTTTCTTTTATTTCCAGAAAGTTTTCTTGGATTACTGTTTTAAATAATACCCCACTGTTTTGAATATGTTCTTCCAGAGTCTTGTATGTATGCGCCTTGGAGTAAGTTTATCCACATATATGAATGGTTGACCTTCTTTGACTGTCTTCTAAAAGTCACTTCCTTTTCTCCTGCTTACTTCTTTATCTTTTTCTTTTGGTTGTTTTCTTGCTTTTCCTCAAGGCCTTTTATTAAATTTTCATTTATTAAATTTATTCTCCTTTGGGCACCTTTTTACTTAATCTTGATTTCTGATATGATTTTTTTTTCTATTTCCTAAGTTAAATCTACTTTGTACTATTTCTTCCTTTTTTCCTCCACTTCTGTTCTTAGTTTCTTACACGTTTCCTACATGCTTGTTTGAGGATATTTAGTTTCGAGTGTTCTGTCACAGTTTTCTTTAGTTTTATGGTTGCTTTGGTTGGAGAAGTTTTATTAGCTGAAATGCTATGTTCTCTGTTTTTTTAAATAGTAGTTTCATGTGGATGTGGGTTTTATTTATTTACATAGGTTTTTGAACACCTATTTTTTGTGTAGTAGGTTATCTAGTTGGAGAGCTCTCTTTCCAGTCCTGTCTTCTGTGCAGTTTCTTTAATGGATGATGTTGGTTTTGGGGAGTAGATGGCATGTCTTATTTTGCTTTCATTTATGTGGATCCTTATTTTTTCTCTTATTTGCTACTTTCCCTTTCTGCCATGTCTCCAAGGGGCGCCACTCATTCTCTAAATATCTGGCTCTGTCTCACAAGCATTGCTTCTCTAAGTCTACAACTTCTGCTTCTACTTGCTTTCAAACCCCTTTTCTTTTTTTAAAATATATTTTATTGACTTTTCACAGAGAGAAAGGGAGAGGGATAGAGAAAGGGAGAGGGATAGAGAGCTAGAAACATCAATGAGAGAGATACATCGACCAGCTGCCCCCCGCACACCCCCCACCGGGGATGTGCCCGCAACCAACGTACATGCCCTTGACCGGAATCGAACCTGGGACCCTTCAGTCCGCAGACCGACGCTCTATCCACTGAGCCAAACCGGTTTCGGCCAAACCCCTTTTCTTTAGCCAGTTATGGGAACTACCAAGTCTTGATCTGTGTTCAGTGGTTTAAATTTTTCTTTATTTTGAGGGAGGTTGTAGTCATTTGTCTTCAGCATTTCTCTACTGTGTTTTACAGATCCTCTCATCTCTCCTCCCCTTGTTCTCTACCCATAGGCTTGCAGTGGTGTATGGTGGAAGCTCTGTTGGAATTCAGTTTATTTCTCTACTTATAGGTAATTTGAAGGCTGTTGTATTCTGCCCCCTACTAATGTTTGAAGGCATGAGTTATAAGTGTTGTTTTTTTTCTTTCCATATAGATACATAAATGTTTTAGAAGAAGGATGTATGGTCAAATTTGAAATATGGTGGGTAAAATCTTCGAAGCCTGGAGGTCCTGATAGGTCCACATAATCTTAAGGTTAAATATTGTAAAGTGTTTGTTATAAGATAAAAATTATAAGACAGTCTCCTTCATGAACATACTTGCAAAAATCCTAAAAAACAACATTTAAATCTATAAACATAAAAGGATAATATAGCATGAAAAATTTGCATTTATTCTAGAATGCAAGGTTGGATTAACATTTAAAATAAAATATTTTGCCATATTAATGAAGAAGAAAAAGCATACAGTTATTAGATGGAGAAAACACTAAAATTTAACAGCTATTCATGATGAAAAACTCAAGCAAACTAGTAAAGAGTAGTCTTAGGAAGATGAAAATGATGAGATACTATCTTCTGCAATTGGGAATGAGATAAGGATTCTTGTTATTACCACAATATGCTGTAAGTTCTAGCCAGTGCAGTAAGATTTTAAAAAAAAGTTATAAGAATTGGAAGACAAGAAAAAATTCAACATATGCAGGCAGTGCTCTTGTGTATATAGGATCATCCAAAAGAATCTAATATATGTAAAGTTGTTAGACTTAAGCAGTGAATTTAGTATAGTTGCTGAATTCTCTGTATAACAATTAGAAAATGAAATGAATAAAGTTCCTATGTATAATGATATTGAAAATCCAAACATATAGGAATGAACTAGTAAGAAATTTGCAATACATTTACATAGGAAACCATAATTTATTAGAGAATTTAAGGAAAAGGTAAATAAAGAAGGAACAGATCATATTCATGGAATGAAAGGCTGAATATTATAGAGATGTTATTTCTCCCTAAATTGATCCATAGATTCTGTCCAATCCAGTCCATAACCTGAAAAGTTTTGGGGGATGGAAATTGACCTATTTGTTTCTAAAATTTATATGGAAATGTAGAGGGTCAAGAATATCAAGAACCTCTTGAAGAACAACAAGGTGGCAGGACTTACCAGATATTAAGAGTTACTATAAAGTCAGTATTCAAGACAGTGTGATATTGGCATAAGGGTAGGCAAATAAATTAATGAAACTGAATAGAAAACCTTGAAACAGACCCAAAACAGACCCACACATATGTAGACATTTGGTATGTTTAAATGCAAAATAGTCTGGAAAGGATGTTCTTTTTAATTTTATTTTTCACTTACAGTTAATGTTACATTAGTTTCAGGTGTACATTATAGTGGTTAGACAATCCTATACTTTATAAAGCTACCACCAGCATGTAAGGCCTTACCACGCTGAACATGCCTGATCTAAGATAGTCTTTTTGATAATTGGTGTGCGATCCCTGAAATGGATATCTATAAATGACATTTGACCTCTAACTTATGCACAAAAATCAATTCCAGATACACTAAAGACCTCAAGGTGAAAGGTTAAAAAAAAGGATAGCTTTATGGCATAAGACTATGGGAAAGATTCTTAAACAGGACATAGAAAGCCCTGACCATAAATAAATAGATGTTAAATTGAACTAAATTAATAGGAAGAACTTCTGTTTATTAAAACATTCATTAAGAGTAGAAAGGTAACCCACAGACTGAAAGAGAATGTTTGAATCACATGTAAACTGACATGTGTCCTACCTAGAAAGTTTAAGGATTGAGCTGAAAACAAAAAGTTCAGATAATACAATTAAAAAATGGGTAAGAGACTTACACAAGTACTTTATAAAAGTACTAGAGGCCCGGTGCACGAAATTCGTGCACAGGTGAGGACCCTAGGCCTGGCTGGTGATCAGGGCAGATCAGGGCCGGGCTGATCGGGGTCTGCCGGCCAGGGGAAGGATGGGGCGTGGGAGGTTGGCCGCCGACCCCGAGGAGGGAGTCGGCCCTCGGTCCCTCAGGAAAGGGGCTGCGTCCGCTGCAATCCACCCCCAGTTCCCCATCCCTCTCCGGGGCCTGCCAGCTGCGGGGGAGGGGCTGCGGGAGGTTGGCCAGTGGGGGGAGGTTGGCTGTGGGAGCGCACTGACCACCAGGGGGCAGCTCCTGTGTTGAGCGTCTGCCCCTTGGTGGTCAGTGCGCATCATAGTGACTGGTCGTTCAGTTGTTTCGGTCATTTGGTTGTAACGGTCGCTTAGGCTTTTATATGTAGATAGATATACAAATGGTCTATGAACAAATGAAAAGAAGCTTAAACTATTCATAATGAGGAAAGTGCAATTTGAAATAGTAATGAGATATAACCACATAAACATCAGATTGGCTAAAATTGAAGACTGGCATTCTGTAATTTGGAGAAGGTGGAAAACCAGAAACTCATATACCTGGCTGGTGGGAGTATAAATTGGTAGATGCATGTTGAAGTATTATTGGGCATTGTTAAAGATACACATACCTTGTGAATCAGAATCTCTTCTAGGTATACACTCAACAGAAATGCATGCCTGATTGTACCAATATACTTACAGTGATGTTCACAGCAACATTATTTGTAACAGCCCCTTTTGGAAACCTAATGTTCATCAATAGAATAAATAAATTGTGTACACTGTTCAGTGATAGACATGAAAAAACTTCAGTAACACTAATACTAGTAATATCACAAACTTAATGTTGAGCAAAAGATGCTAGACATAGAATCCATACTGTAAGGTTTCATTTCAGTAAAATTAAAAAGTGGGTGTTAGGAGTGAGGAAAATGATTATCTTTAGGGAGAAGAAGGGATTTATAACTGAGGGGCACTTCTGAGTGTGTGACAGTACCCTATTTCCTGGGCTGGTCACTTTGTGATAATTCTTCAAGCCATACATTTTTGGGCTGTGAACTTTTTTGCATTGTGTAATACTTCCAAGAAAAGTTTTAAAAATTTAAGTAGAATAAGGAAGGAGGTATTTGAATCTATTATAAATGTTCTTGTGTGTAATATTTTAAAAATCCCTTTTTTCACTTTGGCAATCTGGAATTGAGTAGCTGAATATATTTTATATATTACATTCATACTAAACTTTGGATTAACTCTCCTTTTTAGCTAGTGTCTAGTTTTTTTATTTGATTCATTTTTAAATGTTAATTTTTTTAGTGAAAATCAACTTAGTTTTTGAGCAAGTTTTCAAACCCTCTCTCCCCATCAATTCTAAATTGTCCAGCCTTCAGTGGAAGTCCTACCGACTCTGTAAAGCCTTTGACAGCTTCAGACCTCACTAGTCTTCCTTTCTTCTGTACTCCATCCCAGCAGACGCTAAGTGTGGTCTGGGGACTCCCGGAGGTCTTCAGGGCCTTTTCAAGTTTCAGGAAGGTCACACTTACTTTCATGATTATACTTAGACATTACCTTCCCTTTTTATTCTGATTTCTCTCAGCATACAGTGCCATTTTTCAGAGGCCACATGACAGAACCACAGTTACCTGAAAGGACTGTTAAACACTCCTTTTTCTGAGTAGATGTCTGTTTGAGGCTGAATTGTCTTCATATACTGCAACCAAAACAACATAATTACGGCAGATTGAATTCAGAAAGCAGATATGAAAATCTAGCTGTATTAAGCCAGACAGTAAAGAAACTTACAAAAATATAATAGTGCCAATAATTTTTTTATTTTCAGAAATATAATTATTTTCCTTTAAAATATATTTAACACCTGAGTTGATTTTGTCTTTTTCAATTATTTAATAAGTATTTAAAACATTTCTGTCTCAATTTATAGTAGGGTAAATATCTTCCTCTCTAATAAAATGGTAATATGCAAATTAACCATCACTCCGCCACATAAGCCATGCCCACCAACCAAGCCACGCCCACCAGCCAATCAGGGCGAGTATGCAAATTAACCTCATTCAAGATGGCTACAGCCACAGAGAGCAAGGTTTCCCAGGTAACAGAGGAAGCCAAGCTTTCCATAGCCGTTGCAGGCCTAAGCCTCCACTCAAGCTACAACGTTTCAATTATAGAAGGTAAACAAATTCAAACAAATGGCGGCAGAATGGAGCTTGAGAGAGCAGGCCAGGGTTGCCGGCAGCAACAGGGGAAGCAAAGCTTTCCGCACACCCTGGCCAGGCTCACCGGCTTAAGGCTACAAAGTTTCAATTGTAGAAGGTGAATTAACTGCCACACAAATGGCTGCCGCCCGGGAGGGAACAGCAGGCTTGGCTCTGCTCCAGGCTACAAAGTTTCAATTGTAGAAGGAAAATAAATTCCAGATACCAGGGCCTCCGCTTGGGTTGCCAGGGTGCGTGGCCGGCCTGCAAACCACCACAGGCCCCTCGCTCAGGCCACCCCACACCCCAAGGGAACCCCACCCTGATCCGGGACACCCTTCAGGGCAAACCAACTGGCCCCCACCCCTGTACCAGGCCTCTATCCTATCTAATGAAAGAGTAATATACAGATTGATCATCACTGCAACACACAATATAGCTGCCCCCATGTGGTCAAAGATCCTGCCTCCATGTGGACACAAGATGGCCACTACAAGATGGCCAGCAGGGGAGGGCAGTTGGGAGGCACCCGGCCTGCAAGGGAGGGCAGTTGTGAGGGACCAGGCCTGCAAGGGAGGGCAGTTGGAGGTGATCAACCCTGCAGGAGAGGGCAGTTAGGGGTGACCAGGCTGGCAGAGGAGGGAAGTTGGGGGCAAACAGGCTGGCAGGGAAGCAGTTAAGCATCAACCAGGCTAGCAGCAGAGTGGTTAGGGGGTGATCAGGCTGGCAGGCAGAAGCGGTTAAGGGCAATCAGGAAGGCAGGCAGGCAAGCAATTGGGAGCCAGCAGTCCTGGATTGTGAGAGGGATGTCCAACTGCCCGTTTAGGCCCAATCCCACCAGGATGGGGCCTAAACGGGCAGTCGGACATCCCTCCAGGAGTCCCAGATTGGAGAGGGTACATGCTGGGCTGAGGGACAACCCCCCGCCGTGCACAAATTTCGTGCATCGGGCTTCTAGTCTATACTAATAAAAGGGTAATATGCTAATTAGACTGGATAGACTGGACGTCTTCCGGACGTTCTACTGGACAAAGCTGCAGCGGCTGCGAGGGCCGAGGAGTGGGGCGATGGGGGCGGCGCCTTCCCCTGATCAGCCCGGTCGCCTCCCACAGAGGGAGGCCAGACTGTGGCCTATGCCGTCAGTAGGACATCCCCTGAGGGCTCCTGGACTGTGAGAGGGCGCAGGCCAGGCTGAGGGCCCCCTCCCTCCCCCAGTGCACGAACTTTCATGCACCGGGCCTCTAGTTGATAAATATAACTCAAGGACTATATAGCTCTTTGGGGTTTCAAATTGTAAGAGGTCCTGAACAAAAATTTGAGAATTGTTGCTTCATAAAACAGTGGTTCACCTGTGGAGTTTTTATAAAGCTGGTGCCTGTGTCCAAGTCCCAGAAATTGTGATTTAACTGGTCTGGGGGTGTTGCATAGGCTTTGAAAATTTAAAACAATCTCTAGATGATTGTAACTCAGTAGTTTCCAAATTTGCACAAAAGAATCACCTGGGGAACCTACATTTCATTTTTGATGATTTCTGTTATGTAGAGAAACAGTGGCTTTTTTCCCCTTTTTATTGAATGTATTGGGGTGACACTGGTTAACAAAATTATATAGGTTTCAGGTGCACAATTCTTCAGCACATTATTTGTACACTGTATTGTGTGTTCACCACCCCAAGTCAAGTCTCCGTCCATTGATGTGAGAGGGAAACATCAATTGGACTCCTCTCGTACCTGCCCTGACCAGGAATTGAACCACAACCTTTTGGTGTACGGGATGATGCTCCAAACCCCCTAGCCACACGACCAGGGCTGGGGCTATTTTTTGAATGTTAAACTAATATTTAGTCTCTGAAAACAAAAAGATAGAAACTAGATTAAAATACAAAAGTAAATAAAATATCCAAGCTAGAGAAGGGGAAGGATGGTGGTGATTCGTTATAAGCAAATTATTTAATTATTTAATTATAATATATTTTAAAATCTTTTTTTTATTGAGTAATTTTGCATAGTAGACAAAAATTCAGTTACTTTAATATTTCATTGAGTATATAGGTGAATAGTCTGGTTCCAGACAGATGTTAAATTGAAGTGCCAAGGATGGGAAATAAGGTTGAAAATAATTGTTCTCGCCCTAGCTGGTTTGGCTCAGTGGATACAGCGTCGGCCTGCGGACTGAAGGGTCCCAGGTTCAATTCCAGACAAGAGCACGTGTCTGGGTTGCAGGCTCGATCCCCAGTACGCGGCGTGTAGGAGGCAGCTGATCAGTGATTCTCTCATCATTGATGTTTCTATCTCTTTCTCCCTCTCCCTTCCTCTCTGAAATCAATAAAAATATATTAAAAAAAATAATTGTTCTCTTTTACTGAGGAGACATTTATATTTTGGGTTCTGTAGCTATAACAAAATCTCACATACATTGTCACCTTGACAATTTTACCATTATTATTTTTTTGCCTCTGTGAATTCCTGAAAGAAAAAAAGGAAAGAAAAACAAGATTTTCTTTGCACCCCTTCCCCCCAACTCCCGACCCCTATGGACGTGATATTATATATATCTATATACATCTATACACACACACATGCACACATATACATATGCATATATCTTTGTGATGACCCTTTTCCACTTGGAGATGGAATTTCTTTTATTTTAATAAAAAATATGGTATTTATTTTAAGCATTAAGTTTTCACAGTAATTTTTAAAATTACTTTATTGATTAAGGTATCACATATTTGTCATCAACCCCCCCCCCACAATTCTCTTCCCCAACCCCCCCACACTCATGCCCCCCTCCCCCTGTTGTCCGTGATCACTGGTTAGGCTCATATGCAAGCACACAAGTCCTTTGGTTGATCTATCTCCCTTTGGAGACGGAATTTCTAATGATTACTGTGAACACTGATTATGTTTGGGCATCAGAAATAAGTGAATTGCCGAAGGGAATAAATGAATGAGTCCAGAAAAAATGAAACTGAGTCATGCTGAAAAACAGATGCTTTCTAGAATGGCTGTATTTCTGAAACCTTGATGCTGAAAATTGGAGATGCCTGCTTTTCCAGTAATTTTTTACTGTGTTTTTGCCTTTCTAATACAAAAATTTCATTTAAAAATAACCTCTTAAACTTTTCCTTTTAGAAGAGTATTAGGATAGACTCATGAATATGAATGTGTCCAAAAATTGGCTTTCATGGTTTTCCCCCCTCAGAAGTGCTGTAGCATAATGTAGTTTAAAAATATGTGTAGTTTTCCATTTCCATCAGGAACGACTGAAAGAATCTTAATGAATACTACGACACAACGGGCTTTGTATAAAACCAGCCAAGCATTAGGTTCATATTATTTTGTAGGTCCAATTAGCATTCAAATTTCTAATTTCTGAAGTGTTGGATTTCATATATTGTATTTTGGTGCTTGTTAATCCCCCATATCTCCCAAATCTAGTGTCAGTCTTAAATTATTTCTGGTAAATTTTGAATTCCTTTTCTTCTTTCTTTTTCAAAGATTATGTTTGTTTTGCAGGCATTGGTTGTTGATGAAATGAGGAACCTTTAACCCTTATCTGGATAGATGGAATGTAATTTCTGTTCCTAAATTGAGTAGAATTTGATTTATTCTAGTATTCATATTAAAGTATTAAAATAAATAATAATATTTAGCAAATTTTATTTAAATTTAAGTTCCCAGAATATCTGAAGTGATAGGGATATGAACAATTAATTAGTTAGACCACTGACTGCCTAGGAACCCAGAGCAGTTTGCGTTGACCATAGCAATTTTATCTATCTGTTCCGTTCCCTATCCCCTAAAAGCAGACACAATAAATGCTGTATCTCTTAAGGTTATATTTTATTTATTTTTATTCAGATTTTTAAATTGATTTTTAGAGAGATAGGAAAAGAGAGGGAGAAAGAGAAAAAAACATGGATGCAAGAGAGAAACATCAGTTGGCTGCCTCTTGCATGTCCACCTCACTGGGGAATGAGCCTGCAACCCAGTCATGTACTACCCCAATAGGGAACTGAACCGGCAACCTTTTGGTGCACAGGATGATGCCCAACCAACTGAGCCACACTGGCCAGGGCCTAAAGTTATATTTTAAGGCTGTCTCTCTGGTTATAGAGTATTGGAGTTAAGTCTAGAATAGTTTTATAACTTTTAAGTCATTAATATATTCTTGCTGTTGTATATAAATTGCTTCAATTTTTTTAATTTGCTATTTTTCCTTTTTGATGAGATTTCCTGTATATGTAGGTATGTATTTAATAGGCTTTTTGCTCCGAGTTTAAGTTTTGCAGATGATTGCTACTTTTGGAAGGAAAATAGGGATAAACTTCACAAATTCCTATTGTGGTAGAAGGAAGCAATAGGAAATGGGTTAGCTCCCTGGTCGGCAAACTGCGGCTTGCGAGCCACATGCAGCTCTTTGGTCCCTTGAGTGTGGCTCTTCCACAAAATACCACGGCCTGGGCGAGTCTATTTTGAAGAAGTGGTGTTCAAAGAAGTTTAAGTTTAAAAAATTTGGCTCTCAAAAGAAATTTCAATCGTTGTACTGTTGATATTTGGCTCTGCTGACTAATGAGTTTGTTGACCACTGGGTTAGCTGTTCATGTCAGAAAAGTTCAGAGAGTAACCATGAGTGACTTGTCACGTTTCAGACAAGTCAGGAAGAGAAATCAGTTGGAAGCCTTCTACTCTTGTTCCAACCAGAGCCACTCTCTTCTAGCTGCTTGGAGTTCCAATGAAAATTTTATTAAAAAAAAAAAAAAAACAGTTACAAAACCACTGCTTTGTGGGTAAGGGGTCTCAAGTTACCTCAATGGAAGACAATTAGAACCACTTGGCTTTTGCTTTTAATGATTGTCTCCTAGAGATTTTTTCCTTGATAATCATTTGCTACAAACTAGGCTTTCTATCAAAAGAACAGAAGAGGCCATTTGCCATACAAAGTAGTCCCTCCTTATCCTAGGGGGATGCATTCTGAGACCCCTAGAGGATGTCTGAAATCCTATATATACTATGTTTTTTCTTACACATTCATACCTATGATAAAGTTTATACATTAGGCACAGTAAGAGATTAACAACAATCCTATATAATGAAATAGTAATATTCAAATTGACCATCACTCCAACACACAAGATGGCCACCCCCATGTGGACACAAGATGGCTGGCAGGGAAGGGCAATTAGGGGCAACTAGGCCTGCAAGGGAGGGCAGTTAGGGGTGACCAGGCCGGCAGAGGAGGGCAGTTAGGGGTGACCAGTCTGGCAGGGGAGGACAGTTAGGGGTGACCAGGCCGGCAGGGGAGCACAGTTAGGGGCAATCGGGCCAACAGAGGAGCCGTTAGGCATCAATCAGGCTGTCAGGGGAGTGGTTAGGTGGTGATCAGGCTGGCAGGCAGAAGTGGTTAGGGGCAATCAGGCAGGCAGGTAGGCGAGCGGTTGGGAGCCAGCAGTTCTGGATTGTGAAAGGGATGTCCGACTGCCCATTTAGGCCCGATCCTGGTCTAAGTATAGGTTGGGCTGAGGGACACCCCCCCTCCCGTGCACGAATTTCGTGCACTGGGCCTCTAGTAACTAATAAAATAGAGCAATTATAAAAATGTACTGTGGGAGAAACCAAGATGGCGGCATAAGGTAAACACCTAATTGTTGCCTACCACAACAATTTTGAAACTACAACTGGAAAACAGAGCGCACACCGTCCAGAACCACCGGAAAGCTGGTAGAGTGGAAAACCTACAACTAGAGAAAAAAAGAGAGGGGGATGCTGAGCCTCAGGAGCTGTGGAGGTGCGGAGATCCGTGAGCGCGGAAAGGGCGGGCGGCTGAATACACGGCAGGCTTGCTCGCAGCGCGTGGAAAGGGAGGGCAGCAGACGCTGCGTGGCTAGCTTTCTCATTTGGGAGAAAAACAAAACCTCCCGACTGCACTGAAATCCAGCTGCGGTCGGGGAGAAACTGGTCTGTTTGGCAGCGGGCGAGGCTTGAAAGCTGCCTTCTCTCAGAGGCGCGCAGCCATTGATTAAGGCACGGAGAAACTGGCCCTCTTAGGGCGGCGTGGACGGAAACCAAGTTTATCTGCGCCATTCTGAGACTCCGCCCCATCCAAGCTGAGCACAGCCCGCCCAGTGACTGGATTTCTCGTTCGGAAGAAAAACAAAACCTCCGGTCTGCACTGAAATCCAGCCCCAGCTGGGGAGAAACTGGTCTCTTAGGCAGCGGGAGAGGCATGAAAGCTGTCTTCTCTCAGAGGCGCGCAGCCATTGATTAGGGCACAGAGAAACTGGCCCTCTTAGGGCAGAGCAGACGGGAAACCAAAGCTTGTCTGCGCCACCCTGAGACTTCACCCCATCCAAGCTGAGCACAGAAGCTCTCCCAGCAGAGACACTGCTGATCCTCACAGCCAACTGGCTTGGAGATCAACTCCCACCAGTGATACCAACAATCCCAACCACTCTGAACTCCAGTTTCTGGGAACATGCGGGGGACCCAGACACCTATGGGACTCTCGGCCATCGGTCGGAGAGTGAGAGTGACTTTTCTGTCGGTGTGGACGACACCAGATTTTAACCACTCTCATAAGGGACACATTCAAGAGGCAGACTCAGTGAGCACCAAAGCCCTACTGTGTCTCCAGCACAGCATTTCTTCCGTTATAGACACAGCAGGTCCTCACAACCAATTGGACCGGAGGTCAATTCCTCCCAGTGTACCAACAGCAATCAGGGCTTTTAACTACACCAAGACTTTTCACTCAGCCCACAAAGGGGAGTACCAAGAGCGACCACCTAGGGTGATTGGGGAAGCTGAGCTACCGGCCCCTATAGGTCACCGACCACACAAAGCCACTCCATCAACACAGGGAGGCAGCCAAAATGTGGAGACATCAAAGTATGCCACAAGTAGGAGAGAGAGATGAAAGCAAACTAATGGACGACACAGTGTTCAGAACCATATTTATAAGGTTACTCAAGAATCTTCTAAAAACCGCTGAGAAACTTGAAGAGACCTTTAAGGACCTAAATGGGAATACGAAAAAAATGGAAAAGGACCAGTCAGAAATTATGCATACACTGTCTGAAATAAAGAATATACAGAGTAGACCACCGCACCCGAAGAGTCAAACCAAAGATCTGGAATATGAGGAAGAAAAAAACACCCAACCAGAGAGGTGGAAAGAAAGAAGAATCCAAAAGTGTGAGGATAGCGTAAGGAGCCTCCGGGATGGCTTTAAGCGTACCAATATCCGAATTTTTGGGGTGCCAGAAGAGAGAGAGCAAGATACTGAAAACCTATTTGAAGAAATAATGACAGAAAACTTCCCCCACCTGGTGAAAGAAATAGATTTACAAGTTCAGGAAGCGCACAGAACCCCAAACAAGAAGAATCCAAAGAGGACCACACCAAGACACATCATAATTAAAATGCCAAGGGCAAAAGACAAAGAGAGAATCTTACAAGCAGCAAGAGAAAAACAGTTAGTTACCTACAAGGGAGCACCCATACGACTGTCAGCTGATTTCTCAACAGAAACTATGCAGGCCAGACGGGAATGGCAAGAAATATTCAAAGTGATGAATAGCAAGAACCTACAACCAAGACTACTCTACCCAGCAAAGTTATCATTCAGAATTGAAGGGCAGATAAAGAGCTTCACAGATAAGAAAAAGCTAAAGGAGTTCATCACCACCAAACCAGTATTATATGAAATGCTGAAAGGTATTCTTTAAAAAGAGGAGAAAGAAGAAAAAAGTAAAGATAAAAATTATGAACAAGAAATACATATCTATCAACAAGTGATCCTAAAAATCAAGTGAATTAAAAATCCGAGGAACAGAATAAACTGGTGAACATAATAGAATCAGAGGCATAGAATGGGAGTGGATTGATAATTCTCAGGGGGAAAGGGGTGTCTGTGTGGGGGGTATGGGAAGAGACTGGACAAAAATCATACACCTATGGATAAGGACAACGGGGGGGAGGGAACCGGGTGATGGGGAGATATGGGGGGAAAAAAGGAGAAACAATTGTAATCTGAACAATAAAGATTTATTAAAAAAATGTACTGTAATAAAAATGCAAATGTGGCATCCCTCTTTCAGAATATTGTATTTTACCCACCTTTTCACTTAAAGAAGCACTTTATGGCTTTACTTCGGCATAATCGAATTGTCAGCATCACTATTCATATGCTTTGAGGTCAGTATTTAGTAAAATAAGGGTTACTTAAATATAAAGCTCTGTGATACCATGACAGTTGATGTGATAACTGAGATGGGCGGGGAGCATATATAGTTTGAAGACACAGAACAAAGGGAGTAGGATGGCCTGAAATTTTATCATGCTACTCAGAACCTTGGGCAATTTCAAATATTATATGAATTGTTTCTGGAATTTTCCATTTAATATTTTCAGATGGTAGTTGAAATCATGGAGAGTGAAACTGTGAGCAACGGGGGACTATGATATTGAAGAAAGAGGAATATGCCGTGGTGATTGTTTAGCTTTTGCTTTGAAATAATGTTAGCAGGTGTGGATGGCTGACCTTGCTCTTGGGTCTTAGAATCAGGAATAAAGGCACTTTCTTTGAATAGTTGGTAGATTTGTGGTTTGTAGACCCTGAATTTTGTAATACCTTAGATTTCCCTTTACAAGTTCTTGGGCCAAATTTGCAGTTCACCTGAAGAAGGTTATTTAAGTGCTTTAAGGGACGCCTCTTGCACTTGTCTCATTTCTTGCTCATTTAATGTTTCTATTCTTTTTTCTTTTTTTTTACCTATTTCCAACAAAATACTGTCTTTGTGGAACACAATGGGATGTACATAAATGTAGTCATATGTGGATGGTCCTGAATGGACCTCCTTCTGTGATGATTGATTTCCTCAGGACTAGATGAGACATAATGGCAACCCTGTCAAGAGTAGGGGTTTTGGGCCCAGACCGATTTCTTTTCAAATCATGGCTTTGCCATTTATGAACTGTATGGTTTGGAGGGCATTTCTTAACTTCTGTGAGCCTTGATTTCCTCATGTAAGAAAACCATGTCTACCCCCCAGAGTTATTGTAAGGAGTAAAGGAGGTCACTTAAGAAATAAAGGCTTGAGCACTGTACTGAGAATAGAAAATTGCCCAGTAATTGGCAGAATGAAGAGCAACAGTAGCAAGACAATTCCTAAGAAAGCTTCAGATCTGTGTGTGTGTTCTGAGACCACCTTCAAAAGAGAGGGGAAAAACAACCTAGATGTCTTTTTAAACTATCAACATATCTTCTAATAGGGTAGATACCTTGAGAACATAATTAATCAGTAAGAAAGAGGATGATAGGCACCTCTATGGATGTTGAAAATGGGGCTGAAAGAAGTTAATGTTAAGTTAGAAGTTTGAAGCCTGGAGTCTTTGTGAAAGAGAATAACAACTAAGGTAAAGTGCAGATAATGTGTCCGTTTTCATAAGAGTGCATGTTCGTATAATGATTTTGGTATTAAGTGTCTAACATCATCACATTTGCTGCTTACAGCAAATCCTGTTATGGTAGCTTATTAAAATGATCCTGGTTTGCCTTGGGGCAGGTTCCAAAGGCAATTGGGAGCAAGCAAGGATCAGAAATGGTGGAATTATTTTCCTTAGTGGGTGAGACAGACAAGTTCACATGGACACACATAATCATTGCATAAAGCTGGTTCTAGAATTCCTTATGGTAGTACTAGAGGCCTAGCACATGAAATTGTGCGCAGGTAGGGTCCCTAGGCTTAGACTTTGATCAGGGCCATCTTCCGCCTGCTCACCAGTCCCCAGTCCTGCCCTGCCTCTGCCCACCCCAGTTCCCTGTGGTTCCTCGTTTGCCCCCCAGCGATTGGGGGGAGGGACCAAGAGGTCTGCCTTCCGCCTGCTTGCCAGTCCCCAGTCCCGCCCCGCCGCCGACACCCACCCTGGTTCCCTGTTCGCCATCCAGCAATCGGAGCCTGTGGGCCAGAGGGAGAGGCCAAGAGGTGGGCCGTTCTGCCTGCTTGCCAGTCCCCAGTCCCACCCGGCCGCTGACATCCACCCTGGTTTCCCGTGGTTCCCCATTGGCCATCCAGCAATCAGAGCCTGTGGGCTGGGGGGAGGGACTGAAAGGTGGTCAGTGCATCTCATAGCGACTGGTTGATCGGTTGTTCTGGTCGCTATGTCATTATGGTCGCTGGCCTTTTAGTATATAGGATAGGGCTCTTTTTCCAGAACAGGCTGTTATTCTGTCTGCTCCCCAAACTGGAGTAAAGGTGCAGAACCCTTCAGTTAGTCAGAGTAGGCAAACGTTAGTGAAGCCAGACCCCAGGGTTCCTTAAACCCAAGCAGCAGTTCTTTTCTTGCTAGGTGGTATTTTCATTGAACGTTCCTTAGTATATTGAAAGTCATTTATTTTTTAAATTATGAATTTGATTATAGTTCTTGTTTTTGTTGTTTCTTTTAACAATTTTTTTAGAAAAGTATACCTGAACACATTTCTATGGGGTTTGGACTTTCTTGAAATGACCCTTCTGTATTACATTTGTAGAGCAGCTTTTTCCCCTTTCTTACAGCCTGGATGGTCTTTAAAGCCACTCTAGCTTTGTTATTCTGTGCTCTTGTGATGGCACTGCTACGTAAAGACCGTTTCAGTCTCCTCAGATAGCCATAGCCGACAGTAATAGGAGTCAGGGTTATGGTTGCCAGTAGGCCAGAAAGCTTGGGAGTGCAGAAGTCAGAAGACTCACCAGAGGAGTGAACTGCCCCCAAAGGTCCTTTAAACTCAATTCAGGGGAAAATATTTAGCCTCAACTCATTGAATCTGTGACCTCCTTGTAAGATACTGCATTTAAAAAAAACACAACTTTTATTGTTGGTCTTTAAAAAAATATATATGTATTTATTGATTTCAGAGAGGAAGGGAGAGAGAGATAGAAACATCAATGATGAGAGAGAATCATTGATCGGCTGCCTCCTGCATGCCTCCTGGGAATGGAGCCCACATCCGGGGAATTGAACCATGACCTCTTGGTTAATAGGTCAGTGCTCAACCACTGAGCCACCCTGACTGGGCGTAAGATACTGCATTTTCCCCTAATGTTTACTTAAACCCCTTTTAAATGGTACCCTTGGTACTCTCTTAACGACCCCCAAATAAAAAGACATGCTTTGTTTTGCTGGATTATGGAGTCCAGTAAGCTTTATAACAAAGGCATTACTGTAGGTGCCTCTTTTTCTCTCTGTCAGAGATTAATCACTTAGTTGTAAGGGATCAGTAAATTAACAGGATGTTGGAGCCTTATCCTACTGCTTGTTCTTGAGGGCTGACTGGTTTCTGCTGGAACACAAATGAAACACCTCAGGTTTTTCAAGATCTTAACTATAAAAGTCCCCGACTGTGGCAAAGGAGTGCGTCTTCTTATTAATTCTGGGAAATGCTTGCCAAGAGTACTTTTCTATAGTGTTTATTTTTAGAGTAAAAGCATGACTTTCATTTTAGTACTAAGCAGTGAACATAATCCTATCTAATAAAGAGGGAATATGCTAATTGACCATCACTCTGTCACAAAGATGGCTGCACCCACAGCTGAGGCCAAGTTCCCTTAAGGAGTCTTAATGAGAAATCAGCAGGGACCTGAGGCTACACCCTCCTCCACCCCCGTGGGGCTTGACAGGGGACCTCAGGCCCTGCCCCCCACCCGGCAGGGCTTGACAGGGGACCTCAGGCCTCGCCCCCTGTCCCGGCATCAGGCCAGGGCACCTGAGGCCATGCCCCCCGCCCTGCGGAGCTTGACCTCAAGGTGCGCTTCCCATCCTGGTGCTGGGCTAGGGGACCTCAGGCTGCTCCCCCCGCCCCAGCGCCAGGCTGGGGGACCTCAGGCCGTGTCCCCCACCAGGTGGGGCTTGACAGAGGACTTTGGGCCGCGCCCCCCACCCTGGCACCATGCCGGGGGACCTTAGGCCTCACCCTCCACCCCAGCACCGGGCCAGGGGACCTGAGGCTGTGCCCCCCTGCCTGGCGGGGCTTGACAGGGGACCTCAGGGCATGCTCCCCACCCAGCGGGGCTTGACGGGGGACCTCAAGGTGCACCCCCAGTGCTGGGTCGGGGGAACTCAGGCCATGCACCCCGCCCAGCGGGGCTTGACGTGGGACCTGAGGCTGCACCCCCCTGCCACTGGGGCTTGATGGGGGACCTGAGGCTGCGGCCCCTGCCTGGCGGGGTTTGACAAGGGTGGGACTGGCTGGGTCTGGATCTAGCCCAATTGGGGGGGGTGGCCCGGTCTGGGTCTCATGCGATTTTGAGGTGCATGTGGGTTGGAGGGGACTTGACTCTGGGTCCCCCTTTTAATGTGCATGAATTTCGTGCACCGGGCCACTGGTTTAAAAATATATTTTTATTTATTTTTAGAGAGAGAGGAAGGGAGGGAGAGAGAGAGGAAGGGAGGGAGAGAGAGAAACATTGATATGAAAGTGGAACCACGATTGGCTGCCTCCTGCACATCCCCTACTGGGGATGGAGCCCACAGCCTGGGCATGTGCCCTGACAGGGAATCAAACTGGCAACCTTTTGGTGCACAGGATGACGCCCAACTAACTCAGCCACACCAGCCAGGGAGAACATAATTTTTATGGAATAGTAGTCATAGGATCTGGAATTAATACTATTGGTCTCTGTTCATCTAATCTGTATTTGATACGTTCACTGCAGTATATTTAGAGTTCTGGTTGTTAACTAGTGGAATAATTTACAGAAATTTATTAAGGACAATTTATTGAAGCTTACTTATAATTTCATTCATTTATTTGTAATTACCAGGTAAAAAGGTGATTTATCTTTTGTTCAGTCATTTCCTTAAAATAGGAACTAGTGAAATAGTCTTCAGTTTTATGTTCACTTATCAAAGGAATATTCACAGGCAGCAAAGAAATGTGTGAGATAGCTATTCAGGAATTTTAGTTACTAGTGTTTGTGTGTTTAAGGTACCTGTAGGACAAGAGGTTTTGGAATCCCTTGCAAAGTCAACATGGCACTGTAGACTGACCTTACAGAAAGTCATAACAGTTTCAAAGTCTTTGCAAATTAAAAAAAATGAAAATGGTTTTTACTCCTTCGTTAGTTCTGATAGGTCATGCTAGATGGCCAAGGGAGTGTGGGAATATTGGCATTTCATCCTCTGGGAAAAGAGAGAAGAGAGTAGGGATGGCAAATTTCCTCCTCTGAATCAGAAATTCTATCATAGAATATATAATGGAATTGTCCAAGCAGTATTGTAGAATGTAGTCTATATATATAAAAGCCTAAGTGACCTAATGACCGGTCAACCAGTCGCTATGACACGCTCAATGCAGGAGCTGCCCCCTGGTGGTCAGTGTGCTCCCATAACCAACCTCGTGTGGCCCCTCCACCCCTCAACCAGCCTGCCCAATGACCCCGATCTGGGCCGCCGGCCAACCGCCCATGGCCCCTCCAACGGCCGGCCGGCCCTGATGGCCCGATCGGACCCTACCCTGGCCCCTCCCCCCGGCGGGCTGGCTAACCTCCTGTGGCCCCTTTCCCCCTCTCCCCCTGGCCGGCCAGCCCGATGGCCCCGATCATGGCGGCCAACCTCCTGAGACCCCTCCTCATGGCCAGCCTCATGCAGCCCCTCCCCCCCCAGCCGGCCAGCCCAATGGCCCTGATGGGGCAGCCAGCCTCCCATGGCCCCTCTCCCCAGTTGGCCAACCTCCCGTGGCCCCTCCCCCTGGCCAACCTCCTGCCGCCCCCATTGGCCCCAATCACCGGCCAGGCTGAGGGACCCCACCATTGCTTGAATTCTGCACTGGGCCTCTAGTACAGCAGTCGCCAATGTGGTCCATGGACCACCAGTTGGCGACCGTTGCTCCAAAAGCTTCCTTAAACCAGCCGTCACCAACTTTTGGACCTCGTGGACCACTGGTTGGCGACCGCTGCTCTAGTATACAGATAATGCAGCATAGAAATGTTACACTTGAAACCTATATAATTTTATTAACTAATGCCATCCCAATACCTTTAATGAAAAACCATACATGTCAAATACTGGTAGTATGATACAAATATTTAACTACTAATCCCCTCTCAAAGCTGAAATATGGCCCAGCCAGCATGGCTCAGTGGTTGAGCATCGACCTATGAACCAGGGATTCTCAGTCAGGGCACATTCCCGGGTTTTGGGCTTGATCCCCAGTGGGGGGCATGCAGGAGGCAGCCAAATAATGATTCTCATCATTGAAGTTTCTCTCTGTCTCTCTTTCTCCCTACCCGCTCTCTGAAATCAATATAAATATATTAAAAAAACACCTTATGTGTGCAATAAAAAAGTGAATGAATTCACTGGAAACTGAACTAATAGATGGAATACAAGTTAAAAAATAGCATGGAAAGCAAAAACAGAAGAAAAACTTTTAAAAAATTGACTAAAGTAAGCCAACACATAATTATAATAAATACATTTCCATGTCCAAAAGAAAGAATGAATTGATAAGAAATTGGAGAAATATTAGATATGGCTAAAGGGGACAAAGTCCATGGGAATAAAAATTATATCGTTTCGGGATTAAGATGATACTGGATTAATGATCTGAATGTAAAGAGCTGCCGTTGACATTACCCTAGGATGGAGTACCTCATTCGTGCAGCTTATAAGCTATACAGTTGTGCCTTTAGGTTTTGGGCTGAGTCACTTAGGTAGACCTATAAACTAGTTTTTAAAAACATCACATGGTGATAAGTTAGATAATTTTAATTTTGCTTTATTTGGTTAGTTATATGGGGATATTTGAAGATTGAAACATATGTTTCAGTATGTTCCTGTTGATAACATATGTTCCTGTTGTTGATAAGCAGATATCCTTATGTATTGTTTGACTAATAAGAAATTAGATTGAAAACAGGAGATTGGTTCTTCATCTTAGAGTTTGGCATAATACCTTAGAGATAGTAGGTGCTCAGTTGATTTTGGAAACTTTGTAAGCATTCACTGCTGAACCTGGGTGTTGACAGTCAGACCATATATCCCAGAGGAAGCTTATTTTGAAAAAACTATTGACCTTTTTTGCTTTACTATGTGTATATTTTGCAAAAATGAAACTGTGGCCCTAAATACATAATGAAAGACATGGCCTTATTTTATGGCTGATTGTTTCTAATATGACTGGAGGATGGTGCTATAGAAATCTCACTTCATAGGCATGGGCAAGAAAGGTTTTAAATGGATTTTGTTAGATGTGATTTCTTATTTTAAAACTTTCTTCTGAGTGCTTTGGGATTGTATGGAATACAGAAAGAGTGTTGTGCTTTGGGTGGTGTAGAACCTGGGTTAGAATATAATGCTCTGAAGGGACTTCATTTAATGTATAATCTTGACTTTGTTTATAGACTTTTCTGTAATGAAATAATACTTGACTTTTTTTCAAGTAATTTAATATTTGGCTTCTATTGTTTTTCAATCATGCTTTGAAAGACCTTTTCCACTACAAGATTATTTTAAAAAATTCTGTGTTTCTTCAGGTTCCTTAGTGGTTTCATTGTGTACATTTTTGCTATATTTGGAACTTCCTTTGGTATAAGGTTAAGGACTCAATTTGATGCTCTCCCTCCCCACCCTCCCACCCCCCCCCCCCAAGTAGGTACTAAGTTGTTACAGTAGCATCGAATGAATAATCCTTACCCCAGTGATTTCAATACCACATTTATTTTATATTGAGTTTCTAGTATGTATTAGTCAATTTCTGCATTTTCTAATCTGTTCCAGCACCACATTATTTTAATTATTGCAGCTGTGTAGTGTTTTGGAATGTCAACCAGTGGTTGCTGGCACCAGTTTAATGCCAACAGGAATCCCCAATTTGGGGTGTGGTGAAGAAGGAAACATTAGTGCATACAGCTCAGTTGTGATACAACATGGCTGTGAGTACAGCACGGCTGTGGAACAGATCAGTAGTGTTATAAAACAGCATGGCTGGGAAACTGCAGGGCTGCAGGGTGGCCAGGGTTGGGGCGGCCCTGGGGTAACACCCCTCTCTGTCCAGACAGCTCTGCTCTGCTCCAGTCCAGTCTGATCTGTGCCACTCTGCCCTGCTCCGGTCTGCTTCATTCTATTCCCGTGAGAAGTCTTTGGGAAAACACAATTTTTGGTAGAAAGGGAAGAAAGTGTTTTCTGAGCTGGAGAGGAGCTGACTTATGTAGAGAGAAGTCCCCGCTGATTGGTTCATCCTCATGTAAATGAGAACTTCAAATCCTCACTGTTTGGTCCAAAAAGCACTGTTCTGATTGATCAGAATGGAGCTGCTCTGATTGGTTGGTGAAGATTCTGGTGGGGATATAGCTGCACAGCTCTGATTAGACAGGGAAGGTCTCAGTCCTATTGGTTGAAGTATAATTCCAAGAACTCCTTTATAAGGCTTGACTCAGCAGGAACACAGTGCAGGTAGGCTTAGTGCCAGCTTCTTTCTGAAGTGCACTTGTGTGAGAGGCCCTGTTTAGAAACCGCCCCTAGGCTCTTTATTCACTTTTTGTTTGCTAACTTATTTTTGTTTGTTAATCTTCACCTGAGGACATTTTTAGAGAGTAGAATGGAGGGAAGGAGGAAGGGGAGAGATGAAGTGGAGGGGGGGGGTGGCGAGGGGGTGAGAGAGAGAGAGAGAGAGAGAGAGAGAGAGAGAGAGATGCTCTAACCACACCGACTAGGGCACCATTTTTAAATTTGAGCCCAATTAGCCACCAGGAGCCCTTCTTGGCATCTTTATTCTCAGGGCCCACAAGTATCTGATAGGGATGCTCTGTAGTCTTCTTTCGTAGAATTATCTTGTCTATCTTTGCTTATTTTTCCATAAGAACTTTGAAACCAGCTTGTCTAGTTTCTAAGAGAATTGTTGGGAATACTTAAACCTTCCTCTATGATGAATCATGCTTCTGGGTTCTTAGAGCCCTATCTTATCCTAAGACTGGAGACTTAGTTTCTGACCAAATTCTGACATTAACTAGTTCTGTAGTAAAAATATTAGATTTATGTCTTACTATTTTAACCATGTGTTAAGGTGCTTGAAAATTATTACTGTGTACTTGCATTTTTGTTTGCTTGTGGTTTTTTTTTAAATCTTTTCTGTCACTAGATAACAACTCTTGTAAGAATCCTCAAAAATTTTTTAGCATTGCACATTGGAGTCTTGATACTTTGAAAAGTTGGAAACAACTGAATTAGAGTTCTCTGGGCTCATTTTTTGTTCTCAAATTCAGTTCTAAATAAATAAAAGTCTATCATCAGTGCAATCAGGGATTGAATTTAAATCTTTTCTTTGTAGCCACTGAAAGGGCTACTCTTCCTAGAGAAACTACAGAAATGGCTCTTGGCAAGATCATTTATCTGTTTCTTTCTTTCCTCTGTAAGCAGTTGGTGTTTTGAAAGGAAGCATATTGTCTAGATTTTCAAAGTTCTCTAAAAACAGGATGGGGGTGTGCATTATTTTCACAGCATGTAACATGATTGCATCTTAAGCCGAATTAAGTACTTTGAAAGCTTGAATTCTTTGTGTTGTCATAGTTGACTATTAAGATTGAAGTGTATATATATATATATATCTTCTTTCCTTTCTGAGTGTTCATTGTTAGGTTGAGTGAGAATACTGAACAGAATGATTGGTTCATGGGAAAAGACTATCAAGGCTATGATAATTCTCAAAAGTCAAACTACATTTTGAAGGGTAAATCAGTTCTACAGTTTGTATAATTCTGTAACAGATTGGAAAATAATGGAACAAATAATGAGAGAAAATTGGTTGTCATCTATCGGTCAATGATAATCACCATTAAATTAAGGTGAGTTTTTAAAATGAAGAGAAAATTTTTAAAGTGAAGAGTTACTGGTTGAATTGCACATGAAAATGTTTATTTCAGATTTATATGACATAGCTAGCTTTGACATATATTTTGATTCTGGAATATGTAAAAGTTGTCATTGAAACCCTAACCGGTTAGGCTCAGTGGATAGAGCTTCGGCCTGCGGACTGAAGGGTCCCAGGTTCGATTCCAGTCAGGGGCATGTGCCTTGGTTGCGGGCACATCTCCAGTGGGGGGTGTGCAGGAGGCAGCTGATCGATGTTTCTCTCTCATCAGTGTTTCTAACTCTCTCTCCCTCTCCCTTCCTCTCTGTAAAAAATCAATAAAATATATATATTTTTAAAAAGTTGTCATTGAAATTTTAAAAAACCCTCTGCAATGCAGCATTTATATCTGCTCTTTCCATATGACAATGTGCAGATCGCCTAAGTATTTTTGTGCATTAGGTAATAATTTTCTTTGTCCAAATTTGAGATTCAGCATATGTACTGAAACTAATTGGTAATCCTGATTTGGTTATGATCTATTTGGCATCCCAAAGGCTGTTGATTGCTGACTATATGGTATTTTAGCCTAGTTGTTATATTTGTTTAGTATGCTTGAAGAGGAAGTATATAGGGTCATGAGGAATGTAGTGACTGTTGCTGGCATCTGTGTTAATTTATCTTTCTTTTGAAATAGCTGTGGAAAGGCAGAATTCCAGGTAGAAGCTGAAGGTAAAGAGAAAAGCAGCATCCCTTTTTTGGCCACTCATAGAAGGCTCAGCAGGTCCCTGTGTAGGGATTGGACTGTGGTTGTTGTGAATTAAGGTTAGAAAATCAGGGTCAAGAGAACTGAGCTGGGGCTGGGAGGTAAAGGCATGTGTCCTGGCATGAACAGAAACTAGGTGAATATAAAAATCAAGACAGGTCATATCAAGGAAATAAAAACACAGATTCTCAGGTGCTTAGGAACCACCATGGAATCAGAAACCAGGGATAGTATTTAGTATGGAGAACAGCAGAGACTCAAGACAGTTAAAGGTGTAAAGCAACTTTAACCATTGTTAAGACAGCCTCTGTTTTATTTATTTATGATGGACTGGGAATGACTTCCAGGGTTATCTAACCTAGTTGCAACTGGGAAGGTGGACTCATAGCTAAGAGTAATGCCATAGTTGGGATGCTGAAGTTAGGAAAGGAGAGACATTTGTCTACTTAATGATCCTCTGATAGGTGGCATTATAAACAGTAATTTAGTGTATACCTGTTATGTGCATGGTATTATTGTAGACATTAAGAAATACTATGTTTTTACCCTCAAGGGACTCCTAATTGGGTTGAGAAAACAGACCATATCCATGCAAAGATAGACCAGATGGAAAGGAGAGTGTTGGATCTCACAGGGGTGATAGTCATCATGAGTTCTGTTGGAGTTCGAAGGGAAGGGTGAGCTAGCTAGGATGGGGTCAGTCCCAAAGTGCGCTGAGGAAGCTAGAGTGTCATTCATAGAAGGAGCGAGCTGGGTTTGGAATACAAGGTGGAACTTAAGGTGGGGAAGATGTAGGTGAATGCTTCTCCTATCTTTAGTTAATGTTTCACCCTTTGAGCCTGTTTCCTAATTTGTAAGATAGTTAAGTTGCTACCTTTCTTATCTGTGTCAGGGTTGTTGTGGCGTGTGAGATGATTTATGTGAAAGCCCTTTGTAAATGGCACCATGGATTCAAATGTAAGTTGTTATTGATAATTTCCATTTGCAATGGAAAGCCTGTTGGCTAACAGCTTTGTTTTCATTCATTCATCATATGTCAATGAGATTATACTCTTGCAAACAAAGGTATTTAATGAAGAGTATGATTAGATGTAGAGGGAAAGTGTCAAGAGACTGTTTTTAAGTAAGGTTAGTATATGTCTGAGATTTCACTTATAAACTTATAAATATGTAATTAGTATTGAAAATTAATGTTTAATGTGTATCTGAAATGTTTTACATTTTTGGTTAAAAAGAGGAAATAGCCTGGTCTGCGTGGCTCAGTGATTGAGTGTAGGAAGCCAGGGTTCGATTCAGGGCACATGCCGGGGTTATGGGCTCCATCCCCGGTGTGGGGTGTGCATGAGGCAGCCAATCAATGATACTTTCTCATCGTTGATGTTTCTTTCTCTTCCCCCTCTCCTTTCCTCTCTGAAATCAATAAAAATATATTTTTTGAAAAAGAGTAAGTTGCTAAGCTGTGAAAAATAGGAGTATATTTAGTAACAAAGTTACATGATGTTTCTTATTCTATATTCTAAGACAGATTATTTTTAGCATCTCTTTGAATCAGTATTGAATCCTAGTTACAGAATTCAGTAATTAAAGCAGGTAAAAATACATATAACATCATATAGACAGGACAATCTTATACTTGTGTTGGATCTGTTTCAAGGTTTTAACTATTATCTTCAGACTAGGAGCCCCGTGCACGAATTTGTGGACCTTGAAAGGTACTGTGGGCCACGAGGCTGCGGTGGCCTCAGGGGTGGGTCTCGGCCCATCCTCCGTGCCCCCGCCCAGCTCCTGGTACCGGTTCCCTGTCTACCAACAGCTCCGCTCCCGCAGCCTCTGCTCCCACACACTGACGGCGCCACCCCGCTCAGACCCACTGCTGGCGCTGGCCCCAATAGCGCCGCACCGTCAGCAAGTGCGAGTGGGGCTGGCATCGGCAGTGGGTGCAAGCAGCAGCTCCGGCGCCGGCAGAGGGTTGCGAGAGGCAGCTGCCAGCCCCAATTGCCCCTCAGGAGCAGGGGGAGGTGGAGAAGCCCTGAGGGGCAATCGGGGCCAGCAGCCGCTGCTTGCACCTGCTGACTGCGTCCAGTGATGCGGCCGGCGCCAGGCGCTGACAGCAAGTGCGAGTGGAGGCTCCAGCGCCAGCAGCGGCGCCGGCAGCAGGTGCGAGCACTGGGCAGGACCGCGGTGCACGGGAGCAAAGAATTTTCAGTAACCACCAGAGGCTCACCCTGATGATGACGGGCCTTTCTAAGCAGGAGTGCACCCAGCGTGGCAGGGGTTGGAAGATGAAACCAGTGGTATAGGCAGATGCTGTGTTTATGGGGGATGTGCTCCTTCCCCCAGGTCACATCTGATCTCTGCCTCCTAAACGACAACCTGGGGGCACCTTTACATATTTGAAAGCTGTAGACTTGAAGGGTTTGATTTCACTGGGCAGAAGAGAAAGCATTGGTTTGAAGTTTTGAAGATGTAGGCTTTACCTGAATATAAAGACAGCTTCATTTCAAATAGTGTTTCTCAACGCATGGCATTACACACTCATGAATTCCCTCACCCTGAATGATGTTCAAACAGAAGTTTACAGCCATATGGTACAGGGGGCCCTGCACTAAATTGGGGCAGGTCTTGCAGCCCCTTCCAGCTCTTGTCTTTGCTGTTCTTCCAGCCTATGGGCCTGTGAGTTCCCTGGAGACAGGTCTGCAGACACATATACACTGAGTGGCCAGATTATTATGATCTCTGAACGCATAATAATCTGGCCACTCAGTGTATATCATCATCATATATAATAAAAGGCTAATATGCAAATTGTCCCCTCGACCGGAAGTTTGACCAGCAGGCAGGCCGGCCAACCGCCTATGTCCCCTCCCCCTGGCCAGGCTGGCCGGACCCCACCCATGCACAAATTCATGCACCGGGCCTCTAAAATATATATCAGAGATAATAATAATCTGGCCACTCAGTGTATACTCTAGTTCATGAGCAAACTCTGAATCTGGGAACTTTTGGACTGCCTCATGATGTCCTAGTATTTAGGGGTGGTAATAGCATTTATCTTTATATTACCTTTGCATACTTTGTGCATCTCAAAGGACAGTAATCAGTCTCTTGTTGTCACTTTGTTCCACATGCAGATTTTACTAGTAAGTCTTGTGTATTGCAGGTGGAGCTAGTCTTCTCTTATGGCTCTTTGCCTGTGTCTTTCTTGCTGGAGAGCATTTTCCAACTTGGAGATTGGTGACTTTCTGTAAATAGCTTCACTTTTGTCTGGTCCATGATTGTATCGCTCATGCACAGGAGGACAGTAAATGTCTGGTTGGATTGATGAGTGGTAGTATCTGGGCCATCAGATTCTCTGGCCAGGAACTGTTTTACCCAGAGGTACTGGCCATCCATGCATCTCTGCACAGTAGTATTATATCAGGAAGTGATTGTTCTTCATATTTTACTGAGCAGTTATTGTTCATTAAGCGAAGGGAAAGAAAATAGTGTTTTAGCCCTGGCTGGGTGACTCCGTTGATTAGAGCGTCTTCCTATACACCAAAAGGTTGTGGGTTCAATTCCCAGTTAGGGCACAGGTTGCGGGTTTGGTCCAAGGGCCAGGTGTGTACTGGAGGCAGCGGATCAGTGTCTCTCAGGTCGATGTTTCTCTCTCTCTCTCCCTTCCTCTTTCTCTAAAAATCAATAAAAAAACACACATATCCTCGTGTGAGGATTAAAAAAGGAAAGAAAATAGTGTTTTATGACCCTTATATTTATGTCTGTGATAAATTATTATTATTTTTAAAAAAATATTTTTATTGATATCAGAGAGGAAAGGAGAGGGAGAGAGATATAGAAACATCAATGATGAGAGAGAATCATTGATTGGCTGCTTCCTGCATGCCCCACACCGGGGATTGAGCTTGCAACCTGGGCATGTGCCATGACTGGGAATCAAACCATGATCTCCTGGTTCATAGGTTGACACTCAATCACTAAGCCACACTGGCTGGGCATGTGATAAGTTATTTTAAACTAGAGGCCCAATGCACGAAATTCATGCAAGGGGCTCAGCCCCCATAGCCCCGGCTGCCTCGGCCCTCACAGCCCCAGCTTTGTCCGGAGGTCTTTCTGCTGTTTGGTCTATAGTAATTAGCATATTAGCTCTTTATTTTATAGGATGAACACATTGCTCAAAACTGGGAGACGTTTTCTTCAACTGCACTCTCATAGGATGGTTAATGTGTTTTCTCAGTTCTTAACTGAATGTGTACCAGCTGAAATTGATGCACTTGGGTGTTCCGTGGGTGTCAGCTGGCTAACATTATTGTTTGACTTATAGCAAAGTCTTTTCTGCTACTTGTTTTAGATCTCTTGTGTTTGTTTACTCTTTCCCACCAGCTAAAGCTTTCTGGGACCAAGACCTTGTCTTAATACTTAACATGATTTTAAAAAAATATATATATATTTTTTATTGATTTTCTACAGAGAGTGATAGAGAGTTAGAAACATCAATGAGAGTGAGAGAGAAACATTAATCAGCTGCCTCCTGCACACCCCCTACTGGGGATGTGCCTGCAACCAAGGTACATGCCCTTGACCGGAATCGAACCCGGGACCCTTCAGTCCCAGGCCGATGTTCTGTCCACTGAGCCAAACTGGTCAGGGCCTTAACATTGTTTTTGTCTCACCTTTTACATAAGAGCTCACTAATAGGTTAAGTTGAATAGTGGCGCCAGTAAGTGTGTTCTTACAGGCTCTGATATAAAAGATGTGGGACTGTTCTAGCAATAGGAATTGAAGCTCAGATAACCAGCCTGAGAGGCCAAGGAGGGAAGCACAAAAATTGCTGTTTTTATCATGGGGTTAGATAAACACTTCTTGCTAAAAACGTTCATATTTGATGGGATATGTTTCTCTGACGCTAATATAGCTTCATGTTCTAAAGTGTCTGTAAACAGAGCTTTACATGTGAATAAGTAAGAACATTAATGCCATGATCTCATGGTTAGAGAGGAACTTAGAATTTGAGTCTGGTTAAGGAGGTAGCACTGGAAAATCAGGGGATAAGTAGATATCTGGGACTATGTGAGTGTTGTAATATGCTAGCTTCTTATTTATAAAAACTGGAATTCAGAAGCTTAAGAGAGACGGGCAAGGACCAAAATAGTAAACAAATCTTAATATAATCAGATTAGGAGGATATTGCCAGATTAACAGTGACTCATTTAGGCACAACCTGTTCTCAGATTAAACGTTTTCATAGCACAGAACTTTTTTATTTCATATTGACTTTGTTGTGTATAACTAAGATTAAAGGGTATATTACTAGGGAGAACTTTATTATTATTGACCTTTTAAAATGCTCTATAGAGTAAAAGAAGATATTTCATGAGGTATATTCAATCATTTCTTTCAACAGATGACACAGGCATGTAAACTGAATATAAACTGAACTGCTTAGGAGGTGAATGGTCTGTAGTTCATTTGAAATTACCTGAACTCATCATAAAGCTCTCTAGTCCTCCCCTCGCTCCCTCCCTTCCTGAAATAGACATATTTTACTAGACAGTTATTTATCCTAGCTTGATTGTTGTTGGTCTTTGATTATTCCTTAAGTTACAACTTGCCATGGTTTCTAGATAGAGTTTTTCTCTTTTTTTATACTAACATGAGGAATTTTAATTTAGTAGTACTATTTTAAGAATTGGACTGAGATCTGGAGACAGCATGAGTACATTTTGGTGCCACTGTATTGAGGATCTTATTTGAAACTTAAATGAGCAAGGGTAGGTACCTGTATGATGGGATTTTAAAGGGAGGAATCCTTAAAGGTCAACCAGTTTGTTCTTTTCTTCATTTTCTGTTCATTCATTTTTTTTTTCAACAAATATTTGAGTGTCTATATGCTCTTCATCTTGGTATTCTTTTCTCAGATATTGGTAATAATCCCTTCAACTCATTATCTCAAGCCTGACACCTTAAGAGCTGCACTGTCCAGTACAATAGCTGCTAGCCACAGGTTGCTATTTAAATTATCATTAATTAAAATGAAATTAAAGATTCAGTTCCTTAGTCACCCCAACCACATTTCAATTGCCCCGTGTGGCTGGAGGCTGTCATGTTGGACACTGTCCATTTGTAAAAGGGGGGTCAGCCAGACTGTGTTGCCTTAGTGTTCCTTGACTCCACCCTGACACATCTCAGCATCCCATCCACTTCCTCATCCAGAATATATCTCAAGTTTCTTCCCTTTAAAAATTATCCCGTCTTATTATTTTTTTAAAATATATTTTTATTGATTTCAGAGAGGAAGGGAGAGGGAGAGAGAAATAGAAACATCAATGATGAGAATCATTATTGGCTGCCTCCTGCACGCCCCCTATTGGGCATCGAGCCTGCAACCCTAGCATGTGCCCTTGACCGGAATCGAACCTGGGACCCTTCAGTCTGCAGGCCGATGCTCTATCCACTGAGCCAAACCGGCTAGGGCCTGTCTTATTTTAGGTCTTCATCTTCCGTCATCTGAGTTAAGGCTCCAGTGTTACCAGGACTCTGAGTCCTTCCTTGCCACACCTGTCTCCAGTGGCAGCTGTGCCTTCCGCTCACTCTTGATACCATGTATATACCTTTACCACATTGAATACTAATCCCTGTTTGTATGACTTTTCTTCTGGAGGACCAAGAGGCAGGACTGGGCTTTGATTTTGCAGGGTAGGGCCACACACAATAATGCCTGGCACAGTTCCACAATAAAATAAGTGTTTGTCAAGCAGAAAGAACAGTGAAAATGGGTGGATGAAGGAGGCTGAACTAGGTTGTATTCTGAAGTCAAGAGACAATTTGGATGCATGGAAACTAGAATAAAAGAGGGCATTCTTGTGGGGGAGCATCATGGATGCAAGCCCATTGGTAGGAAAGTACATGACAACTCTGCTCCTACACTCTAGCCACAGAAGAGCATTTTCAGCACCACTCAGAGCTTAACCATGGGACATAAACAGAATTTGAATTCTGGCATTGCAAGTAAATGTGTTCCCCTGTGCTTGCTACATGACACCTCTTTGTAGAGGTGCTGGGTTTCACACTTACTAAACTTAATCTGTAATTTCAGAGGAGTTAAAGGAAACTTTGCCCTGTAAAATTAGGCAACATACTCAGAAAATCTAGTTAATTCTTTTAAGACCTTTATGGTTATAGTTTATAACTATAAACTATATAAATATAGGCTTATGAATTATGTTAGACATGTTAGCAGTAGAGGAGGAAAGAAAAATGCATGTGTGCATGCCCAAAAGGAGGCCATCTAACACAGTAACTAAAATGAGTGACTGGCTAGACAGACCTATCTTAACCCAACCCCTTCCAAGCTGTGTGTTATCCTGGGTAAGTCACCTTCTGATCTTCAATTTCCTTGCTTTTAAATAGAGATATTACGTGCCCTGTGAAGATTAAGTTAAATATAAAATATATGTCACATACTGGCACTGTGCTTAGTCCTGAGTAAAGCATTCACCAAGTAATAACTAGTAACAAATAATAGTTACATAGCCTTTCACAAAATTGGGAAACTCATAGTTGTGTTACCCAAAGGAAGAGTTAACACATGTTGCTTAACATAAATGGTCATCCAGAAAACACAGTCATCTAGATATAATCACCTCTAAAGTGAAGTGTATAGTGTTGGTTACTTTGAAAATCATGCAAATAAGATGATCCAGGAGAAGTAAAATTTGGCCTGGATAATCTAAAACCCAGGGACAGTTCTCTGTATTTGGAAATAAAGTGACCACTTACATAAATTACTTAGGAAAAACTCACTTTTTTCCTTCTACTTTGTATAATCAAGAGCGTGCCCTACAGCTGTTCCTAAGGAAAGGGAAGAAAATTAGGTACTGCTTTTAATTTTAAATAAGCAAACTAGTAGTACGTGCATAAATTAGTGGCATTGAATGATCTATTTTTTTCCATAGTTTCAAAAAGATGTTGACAGTCTTGACTATGTAGGTTCTCATCATGTAAAGTCCTATATACAATTCATGCATGTCCAGTAGTGCACTTTAGTAGACTCAACGCTGCTTTTCTTTCCTGTGGAAATTGCACACCTTTCCTTTCCTCTGCCTGCCTGGTCTTGCCCTAGGCTCACTCCTCTCATCTCTCTTGACTTCCCCTGAGCTGTTTGGTATACCCCACCCCATTTTGGTGCTGTGTTCTTGCTTTTGAGCATCTACTTATATTACTAGAGGCCCGATGCATGAAGATTCGTGCAAGAATGGGCCTTCCTTCCCCTGACTGCCTGCACTGCCTTCGCTCCGGCCGAAGCCACCTTTTCGCTCCGGCCCGGAACTACCTTTCTGCCTTCCCACGCTGCCCAGAGGCCCGGAGTGGTCAGGGACAGTGTGGAACGCCTGCCCCTGGCCACTCGGCACCTGGGTATGCAAATTAACCCATCATCTTTGTTGGGTTAATTTGCATACTCACTCCTGATTGGCTGGTGGGTGTCGTGAAGGTATGGTCAGTTTGCAATTTACTCTTTTATTAGTGTAGATAATTAGTTACATTCATGAGACTGAGTTGTTTCATGAGCATGCATTTCCTTATTTGCAGTGTTTTAAGGGAAGCTGACTTACACAAGGTGCTTGGCAAAGTTTTGCTGAATGAATAAATGCTTAGTCATTAAATTTTCCTTGTATGTACTCTTTAAACCATAGCTCTCTTTAGTGAGGAAATGAAATCATATTGTACTTTTTGGTACCTCATAGCTCCAGCACATGGTAAACAATGTCAGTTTGCTCTATAAGTTCCCTGTTAATGTCAGTTATCCTGGAAACACTTTATAGGGTCAATTCAGCAGGTATTCAATCTTTGTTACTATTTTATCCCCATATTATATACTGTTAAAATATGGATATAGTGATTGTCAAGATTTTTATTGAATTTAATTTTTGTGTGTGAAATTAATGCAAATGTTAATATCTGATAGAATTTTTGGGCAGTAACAAAACCTAAAATGTATGGGTTGTTGTTGGGTAAGTGAATTGAGCATTTCAGTTGAATAAACTTACAATATACTTGGCTTTTTCTGTTTCTGCCCTTTGGCTATTATTTACTGTAATTCCTTGAAATTAATTTTAGAGCTTACTCTAGGGCAAGGAGTTGGAATTATACAGGAATTCATATACCTTAATAGCTTCTTGTTTTAATTTAAAAAGAACTACTTCCGGGATTAGAGTACCCTTGATGAAATTGTTGAAATGTGAAATTTGAATTTAAGACTTTTTTTGAAGACTTGAATGCATTTTGCTTGCCAGTATTTAATTTTTTTTTCTTTTTAGTTTTAATTTTGATTGCTGTTACTACTGATACCTGAGCCAAAGTGGTGATGCTGCCTGAGGGAAATTTCTGCAACCCTTAAGTCAACACTTACACGGTAAGAGTATATGACTTTTACCCTTAAAAGCCATTTAATTTATATAATGTTGTAGTTTAGAATTTTAATTTGAAATAAAACAGGATAAAATATTTTAATATATTAAAATACTGATATTAATGTATTTTAATATATAAATTTTAAGGGATAATAGATTTTTAGATCCTAATCAACTGCAAGAATTTGAAAGGAAATTTTATATAGTCATCATATTAATTTTTATGTGAACAACAAATATGGCTATATATTTTGCCAGTTTACTTTTTATTTCCTGAGGTTTAACCAGTTCTTTATTATCTGAACTTTGTTAATAATGAATGGGTATGAGAAGTCAAGATGATAAAACTTAAGCCTAGTCATTTTTTTCTGTCGCTTACTCTGAACCAAAATGATGGTGATTCCAACAGTGGATAATATAAGGTTTTGAATTACTTAAAGATTTAAATGATCTATATTGCTCTACATTTGAAGGGTAATTTAAGAATAATGAGACATAGCAGACAAATAAGACAAGTTTTTTCTCTGAGCTTCACTTTTCTCATGTATAAAATGCCATTATTTGTCTTGCATGTTTTATAGAGTTGTAAAAACCAAATGAGATGATGTATGTGGAATTGTCCTTTTTTCCCTTTATTTTAAAGGGTAGAGGGAGAATAACAAAAAGGCTTTTTGGTTTTGAGATGGTTATTGAGAGAGAACGCACTTTTTTTTTTTTTTTTTAAATCCAGTCTGCCAATGTATCCTTTAGATGAAAGGATGCTGGAACACTTGATCTCTAATCCTATCTCACCTTGACCTTGGGAATATCATTACATTTACTGTTGGAAATGTGAATTTAATTTCCATAATTTTACTTTGCAGATAATTTTTCAGGAATATGTCTGTATTCTTTGACTACAATGGAATTAAATAAGAAATCAGTATTAGATAACTGGGAAATCTCCAGATATTTTGAAATTAAATATAACTTTCTGAAAATCCCATGGGTCAAAGCAGAAGTCTCAAGAGAAATTAGAAAATATTTTGAATTGAATGAAAAAATACAACATATCAAAATTAATGGGATATACCTAAAGTAGTACTTCAAGGAGGAAATTTACAGTGTTAAAGGCTTATATTAGAAACTAAGTATTTTTTAAAAAATATTTTTATTGATTTCAGAGAGGAAGGGAAAGGAAGAGAAAGATGGAAACATCAGTGATGAGAGAGAATCATTGATTGGCTGCCTCCCGGCAAGCCCCACACTGGGGATTGAGCCTGCAACCCAGGCCTGACTGGGAATTGAACCGTGACCTCCTGGTTTATAGGTCAGCACTCAACCACAGAGCCATGCAAGCTGGGCAGAAACAGTTTTAAAAGAATAATTTAAACTTTCACCTGAAGAAAGTAGAAGATACTAAGCGAAATAAGCCTGTCAGAGAAAGACAAGTATCACATGATTGCACTCATATGTGGAATCCAATGAACAAAATAAACTCTTGAACAAAATAGACCCAGAGACATAGAAGCATGGAACAGACTGACGAATCTCAGAGGGAAAGCGGGAATGGGAGGGTGAGGGTGGGGGGAGAGTAACCAAAAAATTTATGTGCATATATGCGTAACCCATGGACATAAACAATAGGGTGGTGAAGGTCTGGGGATAGGATAGGGAGGCGGGTTGGAGGGGGTCATTGGGGAAAAAAGGGGAAGTCTGTAATACTCTCAGCAATAAAGATTAAAAAAAAAAAGTTGAAGACAGCCCTGGCTCGTGTGACTCAGTTGGTAAAGCATCGTTCCATGCACTGAGAGGTTGCCAGTTTGATTCCAAGTCAGGACACATGCCAGTGTTTTGGGCTCAATCCCGAGTAGGGGGCATGTGGGAGGCAGCTAATCGATGTTTCTCACATTGATGTTTCTCTCCCTTCCTCTCTTTCTAGAAATCAATAAAAACATATTAAAAAGAAAAAAGAAATTAGAAGACATTCAAACAGACAAAGGATATTATATTTTTAATATAAAGAAAAAGACTATCTGAAATAACGTCAGGATATCCTCTTAAATCCTAAGTGGGCAAACAAAATTATTTGTTAAATTCATTATAACTATTATTTGGCATTGGATGAGTTTAGGTTGTTTTGTTTGCTTGCTGTCTGTATCTTAGAATGCATTGTCATGTTTTATCTATAATAATAAAAGCATAATATGCTAATTAGGCCAGACGTCCTTCCGGATGAAGCTGCAGCAGCGGGAGGCTGAGGCAGAGGTGGCAGAGGCCCCCGGCCATGGCGGCAGCGGGGGCCCAGGCAGCTGCTGCAGCAGCGGGGGCCGAGCCCCTTGCACGAATTTTGTGCATCGGGCCTCTAGTATAATAATACTAGAGATCTGGTGCACGAATTCATGCACGTTGAAAGGAAATTAGTTAGAAGAAATATTTTAGAGGCTGGGGAGGGACTGCGGGAGGGCTTCAGGGCATGTTCAGCCCGTCTCGCCCAGTCCCCATCAGGGCCGATCAGGGCTGGCCGGACGGAGAGGGACTGCGGGAGGGCTCCAGAGCGTGTCTGATCAGTCTTGCCCAATCAGCCAGACTGCAGCAGCAAGCTAACTTACCGGTCGGAGCATCTGCCCCCTGGTGGTCAGTGTGCATTATAGTGACTGGTTGAAAGGTCGACCAAACAGTTGACCTATCAGTCAGACACTTAGCATATTAGGTTTTTATATAATAAATAAAGGCCCGATGCACGAAGATTCGTGCAAGAATGGGCCTTCCTTCCCCTGGCTGCTGGCAGCACCTTCGCTCTGGCTGGAGACACCTTTCCGCTCCAGCCCGGAGCCGCCTTTCCACCTTCCCACACTGCCCAGAGGCCCGGAGCGGCTGGGGTGTATGGAACGCCTGCGTCCTGCCCCGCTCCCAGCCACTCGGTGCCTGTACATGCAAATTAACCCGCCATCTTTGTTGGGTTAATTTGCATGCTCGCTCCTGATTGGCTGGTGGGCATCATGAAGGTATGGTCAATTAGCATGCTACTCTTTTATTAGGTAGACTAGAGGCCCAATGCACGAAATTCGTGCAAGGTGCTCGGCCCCCGCTGCCGCAGCTTTGTCTGGAAGGTCGTCCGAAAGGATGTCTGGTCTAATTAGCATATTATTGTAGATACTAGAGGCCCAGTGCACGAAATTCATGCACGGGTATGGTTCCTAGGCCTGGCTGGCAATTAGGGCCAATCGGGGGCCTGCTGGCCAGGGCCTCCCTTCCCCAGTTTCTGGCCAGGGCCTTCCTTTGTTCCATGTTGCTCAGCACACATCATAGCGAGCGATTGAACTCCCGGTTGAACTCCCATGGGGACATTTTGCACATTAGCCTTTTATATATATAGATTATATACACTGAGTGGCCAGATTATTATGATCTCTGAACGCATAATAATCTGGCCATTCAGTGTGTGTGTGTGTGTGTGTGTGTGTGTGTGTGTGTGCGCGCGCGCGCGCGTGCGCATGAATTCATGCATGGGTGGGGTCTGGCCAGCCTGGCCAGGGGGAGGGGACATGGGTGGTTGGCCGGCCTGCCTGCTGGTCGAACTCCTGGTCGAGGGGACAATTTGCATATTAGCCTTTTATTATATAGGATATACACTGAGTGGCCAGATTATTATGCGTTCAGAGATCATAATAATTTGGCCACTCAGTGTATATAGATAAGTCATATGTTATGCTTATTGATTTCTGCTAAATAATTTTCAAATACTTGCTTATTTTTATGATGGTTGGCAGTGTAGAATTGAGGAAATCTCAAGTACTACTTCCAGTTGCCTGGGATAGTTATTTGACACGACATTGTCTCTAGATGGTTTTACTAGAATAATTTCTAAGTCTCTTGAAGTAGAACAGGTTTTCAGCATAATAGAATGCTTACAAGTTTATACAAATACATAATTTAATACTTGTATGCATTCTTACTTTAATTACATACTAGTGGTTTTATCAGTTAGTGCTGTATGCTTGGTATTGCAGAGTAGCATAGTAGAGGAAGTGTAAATTTAGCTGTTAATAGAAAATCTTGTGTTTAGATACTAAAAAACAGTCTTAAGTTTTTGAGCAAAACCCACTTAAATCCTTGATTCTCATTTCCATCTTTCGTAAAAGGTTAATAATCTTTATTTACAGTTTCATTGAGAAATAATTGACATACATCACTATATAATAAAAGTGTACAGCATGATGGTTTGATTTACATATATTGTGAAATGATTATCATAATAGGTTCAGCTAATATTGATCTTCTCATATATATAAAAATAAAAAGGAGAAAAGAAAAAAGGAAAAAAAAATTTTTTCCTTGTAATGTGAGCTCGTAGGATTTACTCTCTTAAAACTTTCCTATATATCATACAGCAGTGTTAGCTATAGTCATGTTGTACATTACATCCCATACTTACTTATTTTATAAATGAAAGTTTGTACCTTTTGGAGGATCAAATCTTGATGAACTGCTGAAGATTTTTAAAAATAATATTCAGAGTATCAAACAGACAAACTATACTCAAATGGTGATGCTGATAGAGGATCTTCATTGGAGAAACATTAAAAGACTGGCATCTGCCCTGGCCGGGTTGCTCTGTTAGTTGGAACATTGTCCCATATACCAAAAAGTTGCAGGTTCAATTCCCACTCAGGGCACATACCTAGGTTGGGACATGTACTGGAGGCAACCATTCGATGTTGTGTTCTCTCTCTCTCTCTTCCCCGCTTCCTCTCTCTAAAATCAATAAGCATATCCTCGGGTGAGGATAAAAAAGGGAAAACAAATGGCATCTGAGCCCTAGCTAGTTTGGCTCAGTGGATAGAGCATCAGCCTGCGGACTGAAAGGTCCCAGATTTCATTCCGGTCAAGGGCCTATGCCTGGGTTTCGGGCTCGATCCCCAGTAGGGGTGTGCAGGAGGCAGCCGATCAATGATTATCTCTCATCATTGATGTTTCTGTCTCTCCTTTCCTCTCTGAAATCAATAAAAATATATTTAAAAATATTAATAATAAATGGCATCTGAGAAAACTGGTTTTGAATTGGATGGGAAGAATTATTCCAAATGCATTTTAAACAGAAATAACCCAAAAAGTCCTACAGTTTGTATGGAACCACAGAAGGCTCCAAATAGCCAAAGCACTCTTGAAAAAAAAAACACACTGAAGAACTATATTACAAAACTATAGTAATTAAAACAGTATGGTATTGACATAAAAATAGACACAGATCAATGGAACAGAATAGAGAGCCGAGAAATAAACCCATACTTTACGGTCAATTAATTTACAACAAAAGAGCCAAGAACACACAGTTGGGGGAATAAATGGCAATAAATGGTGTTGGGAAAACTGGAAAGCCTCATGCAAAACAGTGAAACTAGACTACTATCTTATACCATACACAAAAATTAATTCAAAAGGATTAAAGACCTGAACCATAAAACTCCTAGAAGGAAACATAGGTGGTAAGTTTCTTGACATCAGTCTTGGAGATAAAATTTTGGGTCTGACTCCAAAGCAAAGGCAATAAAAGCAAAAATAAACAAGTGAGACTAATCAGATTAACAGTTTTTACGCAGCAAAGGAAACCATCAACAAAATGAAAAGGTTACCTACTCAATGGGAGAAAATATTTTCAAAGCATATATCTGATAAGGGGTTAATATAAAAAAATATAAAGAACTCATACAAATCAATAGCAAAAAAACCACAAACATTCTTTCTAAAAAATGGGTAGAGGATCTGAATAGACATTGTTTCCAAAGAAGACTACAGACAGATGGTCGGCAGGTACATGAGGATGCTCAATATCACTAATCATCAGGGCAATGCAAATCAAAACCATAATGAGATATCAGCTCAGACCTGTTTAAATGGCTTCTATCAAAAAGATATAAATTAACAAGTGTTGGTGAGAATGTGGAGCAAAGGGAACGTTGTGCACTCTTGGTGGGAGTGTAAAGCAATGCAGCCACTATGGCAAACAGTATGGAGGTTCCTCAAAAAGTTAAAAAAGCACTGTTGTATGATCCAGCAATTCCACTTCTGGATATTTTTCTGAAGAAAATGAAAACACAAATTTGAAAAGATATTTGCACTCTCATGTTCATTGCAACGTTATTTTCAATACCCAAGATATGAAAACAACCTAACTGCTCATCATCGATGGATGAGTAAATAAAGATGTGGTATATATACAATGGAATATTATTTAGCCATAAAAAAGGAAGGAAATTTTGCCATTTGGGGAAACATGGGTGGACTTGAGGGCATTATGCTAAATGATAATGTAAGTAAGTCAGAAAAAGACAAATATGGATTTTATTTAAAAGTGCAATTTAAAAACAACAATAGCAACAACGACAAAAACCAAGTTCATAGATACAAAGAATAGATTAGTGGTTGCCAGAGGTGGGAGAAATAGGTGAAGGCAGTCAGAATGTACAAATTTCAGTTACAATTGAGTCCTGGGGATGTAATTTACAACATGGTGACTATAGTTACTAATACCGTATTGCGTTTTTGAAAGCTGCTAAGTGAGGAGATCTTAAAGTCCTCATCACAAGAAAAAATTTTTATAACCATATATGGTGATTATCATTTTACAGTACAGTTAACCCTTAAACAATGTGGGTTTGAACTGTGCAGGTCCACTTACATGTAGAAACACATACACGTTCAAGAGGCAAATATATTTTCCATCCAAAGTTGGGAATCTGGGTATGCAGAGGGCCAACTTAAGTTAGATGTGGATTTTTGACTACGGGGTGTGTAGTTGGTGCCCCTACTCCTGTATTGTTCAAGAATCAACTGTATATGCCGATAATGAATTATGTTGTACACCGGAGACTAATATTAATATGTCAGTTTTACCTAAAATACAAGCACACCCCAAAGACTTTGATATCTGAATGAACTGGTTTTGAATTTAAGTGTTTACACTTCCTAATCATGTCATTTTAGATGAGTTACTTTTTGAGCCCTGATTTCTTTATCTGTTAAGTGGTGGCAATGCCAACATGTAAAGTTGTAGTGGGATGTAAATGACATAATATATAGAAAATGCTTATGTGTATAAAATGTTCTCATTTATCATCTTTAACTGGTGTACCAATATTAGCTTTATGATTTTGTTTCTTTGGTGATTTTCTATGAACTTACCTAGTAACCCTGACTGATCCTCTTTGATGGTGATCATGTTTTATTGTGGGAGTATGTTCAGAAGAATGGAACTCATAGGATGCCAGACTTGATTCGAGGTCAAGTACATAAGTTACAAATTTGAGATATTCCTTTTCCTGCTTTCATGGCTCAAACAATTGAGAATTGTTAACTAAAATAACCATTTAATTTATCTTAACTTCCATGAACACATTTTCTAGTAGTCAAAAGTATTGCCATCAGGATGCTTTTTGTTTATAAAAACACAGAAACTCAAGTTTAGTAGCATGTGTGCTAGAGAACAGTTGGCAGATCCCACAGCTTTACTGCTATTTTGACTTTATCTTATTTTGTTTTGTTCATTCATATGAAATTGACAAAATTTGCCTATTTTTGACCAATAAAAGTGGTAATTTCATATGGTTTGGCTTGCTATTTCAGGGCATGGTTAACGGTGGTTTCTTTGCACACTGAACCAGTCATTTAATTTTGTGGGTAATGGTATGTCACTATTTTCTTTATGGCCATGGTCTCATGGGTATATGCATATGTCAGAACTTAGACTGTATATGTTTAAACAGTGAGAATTTCTTGTATATCAATTATGCCTCAGTAATGCTGTCTAAAAGTAGATCAGTGGAGGTGGGTAAGAGAAAGAGCAAAAGATAAATCAGGAGATCACTGAACATTCATTTAATGTTTAGATTCTAACATGATAGTCAAGTAAGAAATAACTTGTTAGCCACTAAATATCACAACAGAAGAAACAGATATAAAAAATAAACTTAGCAACTACACAGGCACAGCTCCAAAAGAATATTTACAGAAGGCCACAGTTAATGGCATTATAAAAACAGCAAGCAGAAATGCTAACTCAATTCCTTAAAAAGTTTTTCCTCCTACAGAATTCCCTTATCTGAAGGGAATTTGTCCCTACCAACCTATCAGAGAGAGTACCAGTTCAAACAGTCTGAATACAGACAGCTCTTCTTCACTCCTGATTGGCTGGTGGGTGTCACGAAGGTACGGCCAATTAGCATGTTACTCTTTTATAGTAATATAAATGGAATCATACAGCGTATACATTTTTTTCATCTGACTTTTCATTCAGCATAATTATCTTGAAATTCATCCATGTTGTTGCAGGTATAAATCACTCCATGAATATACAGCTGATTTATCATTCACCTGTTGATGGATTTTGGGGTTATTTTGGCTTTCACAAATAAAGCTGTGTGAACGTTCATGTACAAATGCTTTTATTTGGGCAAATGCTTTTACTAGTAGTTATTTTGCATAAATACCCAGGAGTAGAATGGCTGGATTGACTGGATAAGTGTCTGTTTAACTTTTTAAGAAACTGCCAAACTTGTTTTACAAAGTGATTGGGATATTTTATATTCTCTTCAGCAGGGTATGGGAGTTCTAGGTTCTCCAGATACTTACTAACACTTGGTGTGGTCAGTCTTTTTGAAACTTAGCCATTCTTTTAGGTGTGTAGTGGTATCTCATGGTTTTGGTTTGCATCTCCTTAATGACTAACCATGTTGAAAATCTTTGAGGTGCTTATTTGCCATCTGTATTCTTTCTTGAAGTATCTGTTCAAGTCTTTTGTTCCTGTTTTTAATTGAATGGTTTGTTTTTGTATTGAGTTTTATTTATTTTTAAATTTTCAGTTTTTAAAATTTTCAGTTATATTGACATTCAATATGATATTTCAGGTGTTCAGCATAGTGGTTAGACCTTTATATAACTCACGAAGTGCTCCCCCAGTAGGTCTAGTAACCACCTGACAGCTTACAATATTATGGACTACACTCTCTATGCTGTCCTTTACATCCATGCGACTATTTTGTAACTGCCAAATTGTACTTGTTAATACCTTCACCCTTTTTTAAATCCCTACCCAAGGATATGTTTTATGGATGACAGAGAGAGAGAGAGAGAGAGAGAGAGAGAGAGAGAGACAGAGAGAAACATTGATCCGTTGCCTCCTTTATGCACCCTGACTTGGAATTGAACTCAAAACCTTTTTGGTGTATGGGATGATGTTGCAACCAACTGAGCCACCTGGCCAGGGTTTTTTTCACTCAGCTCCTAAACCCACTTGCATCTGGCAACCACCAGTTTGTTCTCTGTATCTATGAGTTTGCTTCTGTTTTGTGTTGTTATTTTTTAGATTCCATGTATAAGTGAAATCATATGATATTTGTCTTTCTCTGACTTATTTCACTTAGCATGATACCTTCTAGGTCCATCCATGTTGTTGCAAATCTTAAGATTTAATTCTTATTTATGGCCAAGTAATATTCCATTGTATATATGTACCACAATTTCTTTATATATTTGTCAATTGATGGACACCTAGGTTGCTTCCATATCTTAGTTATCCTATATAATAAAAGCCTAATATGCAAGTTGTTTGACTGGAAGTTCAGCCAGGAGTTCGACCGCTCACTATGACGTGCACTGACCACCAGGGGGCAGCACAGAACATGGTGGGTGTTGGCGAGGCAGTGCTGGCAGCAGGCAGCAGTGGAGGCGCTGCCAGCCCTGATGGGCCCCAATGAAAGCGGGACCATGGTGGGATGGTGGAGCAGGTGAGTGGGTAGTCCCAGGCCAAGGCGGGTGTGAACGGGGGCCCGATTGCCCCGCAGACAGCGACCAGTAGTGGCAGTGGGCGGTGAGGGGTGGGGCTGCCACCTGGCTCCCAGGCACTCAGGGAGCCGGGCGGGGGGCCCGGCCATGATCGATCGCCACGCAGGCAGGATGGTGGAGCAGGTGAGGGGGTGGCCAGGCGGGGCTGCAGGGCTGTGAGGCTGGGGGCGTGAGCTGGGGCGCGAGCTGGGGCCCGATCCCCACAGGCCACCCTGAGGGACCTCACCCATGCACGAATTCATGCACCGGGCCTCTAGTTGTATATAATGCTGCAATGAACAGAAGGATGCATATGTCCTTTTCGATATTAATGTTTTGGATTTCTTCGGATAAATACTTGGAAGTGGGATTGCTGAGTCATATGGTAGTTATATTTTTAATTTTTAAAGGAACCTCTGTACCCTTTTCCAGAGTGGTTTCAACAATTTGCAGTCTCATCAGCAGTGCATGAGGGTTCATTTTCTCCACATCCTCTCCAAAACTTGTCCCTGTCAGTGTATTGATGATAATCATTCTGATGATCAGTAACATTGAGCATCTTTTCATATGTCTGTTGGCCATGTGTATGTCCCCTTTGGAGAAATGACTATTCAGGTCCTCTGCCATTTTTTAATTGGGTTCTTTGCTTTTACGGTGTTGAATTGTATGAGTTCTTTATATATTTTGGGTATTAATCTCTTATCAGATGTATCAATAGTGAATATCTTCTTCTATTCAGTAGGTTTCTTTTCATTTTCCTGAAAAGATGGCTTCCTTGTTTGCAAATTTTTTTATGTAGGCCCATTTGTTTATTCTTTTCTTTTGTTTTCCTTGTCCAAGGAAACATAACCAAAAATCTATTACTAGGAGCAATGTCATATTCCTGGTGAACAAAGATGCAAAATTCCCAAGAGCAATTCTAGGACTTATAGTTTTGGGTCTTACATTTAAGTCTTGAATCCATTTTGAGTTTATTCTTGTGTATGGTGTAAGAAAGCAGACTACTTTCATTTTCTTGAATGTATCTGTCCAGTTTTCCCAGCACCATTTACTGAAGAGACTATCTTTAACCCCTTGTATATTCTTTCTTCCTTTGTCATAGATTAATTGTTTTTTTTTAATTGATTTTTTTTTTAACAGAGAGGAAGGGAAAGGGATAGAGAGTTAGAAACATCGATGAGAGAGAAACATCCACCAGCTGCCTCCTGCACACCCCCCACCGGGGATGTGCCTGCAACCAATGTACGTGCCCTTGACCGGAATCGAACCTGGGACCTTTCAGTCCGCAGACTGAGGCTCTATCCACTGAGCCAAACCGGTTTCGGCTGTCATAGATTAATTGACCATATAGATGTGGGTTTCTTTCTGGGCTCTATTCTGTTCTGTTGATCTTTGCGTCTGTTTTTATGTCAGTGCCATGCTGTCTTGATAATTATAACCTTGTTATATAGTTTGCTATCTGATGGCATGATACTTCTAATTTTGTTTTTCTTTCTCAAGATTGCTTTGGCTACAGGATCTTTTGTGGTTCCATATAAATTTTAGGATTATTCAAATTCTGTGGAAAATGCCATCCTATATAATAAAAGAGTAATACGCAAATTGACCGTAACTCTACTACCCCAAGCCACGCCCACCAGCCAATCAGGAGTGAATATGCAAATAAACACAAGATGGCTGCGGCCACAGAGAGCAGGAGGGAGGCTTGGGTTTCCCTGGCGATGGAGGAAGCCAAGCTTTCTGCCTGCCCTTGCCGGCCCAGGCCTCCACTTAAGGCTACAAAGTTTCAATTATAGAAGATAAATAAATCCCAACAGAAATGGCTGCCGCGATGGAGCGAGCAGAAGGCTTGGCTCCGCTCCAGGCTACAAAACTTTCAATTGTAGAAGATAAATAAATCCCAGATACCAGGGCCTCCGCTTGGATCGCCGGGGGGCGTGGCTGGCCTGCAAACCACCACAGGCCCCTCACCCAGGCCGCCCCACACCCCAAGAAAACCCCCACCCTGATCCGGGACGCCCTTCAGGGCAAACTAGCTGGCCCCCACCCATGCACCAGACCTCTATCCTATCTAATAAAAGAGTAATATGCAGATTGACCATCACTCCAACACACAAGATGGCTGCCCCCATGTGGTCAAAGATCCTGCCCCCATGAGGACACAAGATGGCCACCACAAGATGGCCAGCAGGGGAGGGAAGTTGGGAAGGACCAGGCCTGCAAGAGAGGGCAGTTGTGGGTGATCAGGCTAGCAGGGCAGGGCAGTTGGGAGGGACCAGGCCTGCAAGGGAGGGCATTTGGGGTGATCAAGCCTGCAGGGGAGGGCAGTTAGGGGTGACCAAGCCGGCAGAGGAGGGAAGTTGGGGGCGACTGGGCCTGCAGGGAAGGGCAGTTGGGAGGGACCCAGGCCTGCAGGTGAGAGCAGTTGGCGGTGACCAGGCCTGCAGGGGAGGGCAGTTAGGGGCAAACAGGCTGTCAGGGGAGCAGTTAGGCATCAATCAGGCTGTCAGGGAGTGGTTAGGGGGTGATCAGGCTGGCAGGCAGAAGCAGTTAGGGGCATTCAGGAAGGCAGGCAGGCGAGCAGTTGGGAGCCAGCAGTCCTGGATTGTGAGAGGGATGTCTGACTGCCCTCGTGGGGTCCCAGATTGGAGAGGGTGCAGGCTGGGCTGAGGGACACCCCTCCCACCCCCCCGTGCACGAATTTCATGCACCGGGCCTCTGGTTGGTATATGTTTTTTAAAATCTTTATTGTTGAAAGTATTACATTATGTCCCCTTTTCCTCCATTGACCCCTTCTTGCCCACCTCCATCCCCACCACCCCCTCACCCCCGCCCTATGCCTTCACTGCCTTATTGTCTGTGTCCATGGGCTATGCATATACTAGTATGCATACAAGTTCTTTGGTTGATCTCTTCTCACCCACCTACCAAACCCTGCGTTCCCTCTGAGATATGACAGTCTGTTCCATGCTTCTTTGTCTCTGGATCTGTTTTGTCTATAAGTTTATTTCGTTCATTAGATTGCACATATGAGTGAGATCATGTGATTCTTGTCTTTTTCTGACTGGTTTATTTCACTTAGCATAGTACTCTCCAGGTTCCTCATGCTGTCTCAAAGGGTAAGAGGTCCTTTTAATTCACTTTTGCAAGTTTGTATGTTTCTTGAAATTTATCCATTTCTTCTAGGTTGTCCAATTTATAGGCATACTAGAGGCCCGGTGCATGAAATTCATGCATGTGGTGGAAGGGTCCCTCAGCCCAGCCTGCACCCTCTCCAATCTGGGACCCCTCCAGGGATGTCCGACTGCCTGTGGGATCGGGCCTAAATGGGCAGTCGGACATCCCTCTCACAATCCAGGACTGCTGGCTCCCAACCACTCCCCTGCCAGTCTGATCGGTGCCTAACTGCTCCTTTGCTGGCCTGGTTGCCCCCAACTGCCATCCCCTGCAGGCCTGGTCACTTCTAACTGCCCTCCCCTGCTGGCCTGGTTGCCCCCAACTGCCCTCCCCTGCACACCTGGTCACCCCTAACTGCCCTCCCCTGAAGGCCTTGTCCCTCCCAACTGCCCTGCAGGCCTTGTCCCTCCCAACTGCCCTCTCCTGCAAGCCTGGTCGCCTTTAACTGCCCTCCTCTGCCTGCCATCTTGTGGTGGCCATTTTGTGTCCATATGGGGGCGGCCATCTTGTGTGTTGGAGTGATGGTCAATTTGCATATTAGGCTTTTATTATATAGGATAATTATTCATAGTATTTTTTTATAGTCCTTTGTATTCCTGTGATGTTAGTTGTCACTACTCCTTTTTTATTTATGATTTTATTTATTCGGGTCCTCTCTCTTTTCTTTCTTGATAAATCTGGTTAAATGTTTATCAGTTTTGCTTATCTTTTCAGAGAACCAGCTCTTGGTTTCCCTGATCTTTTTTATTGATTTTTTAAAACTCTATTTTGTTTATTTCTTCTCTGATCTTTATTTTCTTTTACTTACTGTGGGCTTTGTTTGGTGTTCTTTTTCTAGATTTTTTTTCTTTTTACGTGTAAGTTTAGATTGTTTATTTGATATTTTTCTTGTTTCTTGAGGTAAGCCTGTATTGTTATGCATTTCCCTTTTAAGACTGTTTTGGCTTTGTCCCACAGATTTTGTGTCATTGTTTTTCATTTTCATTTGTTTCAAGGTATCTTGATTTCTTTCTTGACCTTGTTAACCCATTCATGGTTTACTAGCATGTTATTTAGCCTCCTTGTGTTTGTGTGTTTTTCAGTTTTCTTCTTGTAATTAATTTTTAGTTTTATACCATTGTGATAGGAGAAGATGCTTGATATTATTTCAGTCTTCTAAAGTTTACTGAGACTTGTTTTGTGTCCTAGCCTAGAAAATGTTTATGTACACTTTAAAAGAATGTATATTCTGCTGCTTTGGAGTGAAATGTTTTAAAAATATAAGTTAAATCCTTCTGGTCTAATGTGCCATTTAAGGCCACTGTTTCTTGTTGATTTTCTGTCTGGGTCTATCTCTTAGTGTCAATGGGGTATTAAAGCCCCCTAATATGCTGTATTGCTGTCAGTCTCTCCCTTTATGTCCATTAATATTTGCTTGATATAATTAGGTGCTCCTAAGTTGGGTACATAAATGTTTACAAGGGTTATAGCCTCTTGTTGATTGATCCCTTTATCATTATGAATGTCCTTCTTTGTCTCTTATTACAGTCTTTATTTTAAAGTCTGTTTTGTCTAATATGAGTATTGCTGCACCAGCTTTTTTGTATGTTTACATTTGCCTGAAATATCTCTTTCCATTTAGTTTGTGTGTGTCTTTCAATCTGAAGTGGGTCCCTTGTAGGCAGTATATGTACAGGCCTTATTTTCTTGCCCATTTAGCTACCTTATGCCTTTTGATTGGAGCCTTTTAATTCATTTACTATAAATAGCAATATTGATAGGTATGTAGTTCTTGCCATTTTATTACTCATATTTTTCTAATTTTTTTCTTCTTCTTAAAGAAGTCTCTTTAACTTTTTTTTTGTAATATTGGTTTGGTGGTTATGAACTCCTTTAGCTTTCTCTTGTCTTGGATAATTTTACTGAGTTTTGAGAGTTCTTTTGTATTCTACATACAAAAGATACTAGATATATGATTGACACTTTATTAAATATATGATTTGCAATTTTATTTTATTAACAGTTTTTCCCTTTTCCACCAGAATGATATATTTGGGAATGTTGTATAATTATTTTCTGTTTTATTTTTGACACTTTCCCCAACTTCCTCCCAAAAGAAGTACTTTTTGATCCTCTTAACCCTTTTCCTATCTTTTCTCCTTCTTTATGGTGTTCTGCCATCCCAGTTTTGATCAGTATTGACTTGGCTTACCTGGCGCACCATCAAATCAGTCTAGGCCTGGCCTGAAGTACCCCAAGGTCCTTATCAGAAAACAGAGCAGGGGTTCAGAATCATTGGTGAAAACCCTGCAGACAGACTTAACATCTCCTTATTAATCAAATGGTTTACTTTGAATTTAATGGGTTGCACTTACTATGTAATTTCAACTTTTTGGAATTTGTTGACTCTGTGTTACCTAATTCATGGTTATTTTAAAACAGTTTTTTCATGTATATTTGTAATGAATACGTTCTTCCATTGTACAAATTTTTAAAAAATACTGTCAGTTAAAACTTGCTAATTGTATATTGCAAATCTTGTATTTTTTTGTTTTGTTTGTTTCTGAGATAAGAATGTTGGGTCTTATACAAAAAAGGATAAAAGTTCTTGGTATCAATGTGTCTTTGCCTTGGTCTATTTTATTGCTTTTCACTTGAGTTTCTATTGTGTCATGTTAATATTGCTGTAAGTACCCTTTTTGTTGTTAACATTTGCCTGGTGTATTTAAAATTTTTATTTTCAGCCTTTTTTTGTGTGTGTGTGTGTGTGTGTGTGTGTGTGTGTGTGTGTGTGTGTTTGTTTTTTGTTTTAGATGTGCTTTTGAATATTTAGCTTTAAAAGAAAACAACTGAGTTTGTTCATTGCTTTCTTTTCCTAGACTGGTATAGTGGGTAAGAAGAATGACTATGGCTCCAGTGTGTTGGGGTTTGACTTCTGGTGTTGGTCAGGTTTACTTAACTCTTGGTGCCTTAGTTTCTTCCCTGTAGAATGGAAATATTAATGGTTTCTATCTCATTTTGTAAGAATTAAATGAGTTAATATATGTAAAACACCTAACAGTGCTTGCACTATTTATAATTATCTATAATAATAAAAGCAAAATATGTTAATTAGACCGAACAGCTGAATGACCTTCTGGACATCATTCTGGACGTTCTTTTGGACAAAGCTGCGAGGCAGAGGTGGTTAGGGGCGATCAGGCAGGTAGGCGAGCGGTTAGGAGCCAGCGAGAGGGATGTCCGGCTGCAGGTTTATTGGGATCGGGCCTAAACCGGCAGTCGGACAGCCCCTGAGGGGGTCCCAGATTGCGAGAGGGTGCAGGCTGGGCTGAGGAACCCCCCCCCCCCCCCCCGCACAAATTTCGTGCATCAGAACTCTAGTTATTTTATAAATAGCTATTCTATTAATAGGGACATTCACCCACGAACATTTATTGTAATTATTTTGGATGGCCACTATTAGTGCCTTCATTTGTTTTTAAAGAATCAATTTTTTGCCCATTTCTGACATGGTTAGTTTTTTCCTCCTGTAATATTTTTTTAATTGATACATCCAGTATTTTCTAGTTGTCTGCACTAAATTAAAACAGTGATTACAGAAGTAATACTTGTATATATTCTTTTCTTAAAAACTTGAAACACATTTGAGATTATTAAGTGCCTTCTGACTCTCACATTCACTTATCCTTCACAGAGGTACCATTGTTATGAGTTTGGGATGTTTCTTCCCATCCTTTAGTAGTTGTGCGTGCATGCGTGCATGTGTGTGTGTGAATGTTTATAGTTATTACAGGAAAATATAGTAGTTTTTGAACAAATGGTATACAGTTATTCTGAATTTTGCTTTTTCATTCACCACTGTTTTGGAGATCATTCCATATATATTTAGCATGTTGCTTTTAACAGCTGCTTTCCCCCATTGGTTGTCATGTACAGTTCACCCTCACAAAAAGTACTGCAGTGAACATTCTTGTACACGAGTCCTTGTGTGTGAGTGAGAATTTTTTTTAGATTAAGAAGTGGAAATATTAGGTCAAGGTTATGATATTTACTTAGTTTTATTAGATACTAGTGGCCCGTTGCATGAAATCATACACATTAAAAGGGAATTAATTAGAGGAAATATTTTACTATTGCTATTTGCCCTTTCTCTATAATAGAAGTGTCAGAGATAAAAGAAAATTAGTAAAATGTATATGAAAATCTCCTTCCTATCAGAGTCTGGGGCGTGTTGAAGAGTCAAGTCCCTGCCCACCCCTGCACACCTTGAAATCGTGCGAGACCCAGACCCGGCCGGCCACACCTCTGTCAAGCCCTGCAAGGCAGGGGTCGCAGCCTCAGGTCCCCTGTCAAGCCCTGCCAGGTGGGGAACGTGGACTCAGGTCCCCAGGTCTGGTTCCAGGGTGGGGGGCACGGCCTCAGGTTCCCCAGCCCTGGTTCTGGGGTGGGGGGTGCAGCCTTAGGTCCCCCGGCCTGGCCTCAGGTCCCCTGGCGCAAGGACGTAAGGGCACGAGGGAGTAATAACCATTTGCATATTAGCTTTTTATTATATAGGACATTAGAGGCCCGGTGCACAAAATTCGTGCACGGGGGTGTGTGTCCCTCAGCCCAGCCTGCACCCTCTCCAATCTGGAACCCCTCAAGGGATGTCCGACTGCCCGTTTAGGCCTGATCCTGGTAGGATCGGGTGTCTCGGATCAGGGTAGGATCGGGCCTAAATGGGCAGTCGGACATCCCTCTCACAATCCAGGACTGCTGGCTCCCAACTGCTTGCCTGCCTGCCTTCCTGATTGCCCCTAACCGCTTCTGACTGCCAGCCTGATCACCCCCTAACCACTCCCCTGCCAGCCTGATTGATGCCTAACTGCTCTCCTGCCAGCCTGTTTGCCGCTAACTGCCTTCCCCTGCAGGCCTGATCACCCTTAACTGCCCTCCCCTGCAGGCCTGGTCACCCCTAACTGCCCTTCCCTGCAGGCCTGGTCCCCCCTCAACTGTTCTCCTCTGGGTCCCCCCCAACTTCCCTTCCCTGAAGGCCCAGTCACCCCCAACTTCCCTCCTCTGCTGGCCTGGTCACCCCTAACAGCCCTCCCCTGCTGGCCTGATTGCCCACAACTGCCCTCCCTTGCAGGCCTGGTCCCTCCCAACTGCCCTCCCCTGCTGGCCATCTTGTGTGTTGGAGTGATGGTCAATTTGCATATTACTCTTTTATTAGATAGGATAGAGGCCTGGTGCATGGGTGGAGGCCAGCTGGTTTGCCCTGAAGGGTGTCCCGGATCAGGATGGGGATTCCCTTGGGGTGTAGGGTGGCCTGGACGAGGGGCCTGTGGTGGTTTGCAGGCCGGCCATGCCCCCCGGCGATCCAAGCGGAGGCCCTGGTATCTGGGATTTATTTATCTTCTATAATTGAAACTTTGTAGCCTTAAGCCGAGCCAAGACTCCTGCTCGCTCTGTGGCCGCAGCCATTTTTTTGGGATTTATTTATCTTCTATAATTGAAACTTTGTAGCCTTGAGTGGAGGCCTGGGCTGGCCAGGGTGTGCGGAAGCTTGACTTCCTCCAACGCTGGGGGCAACCCAAGCCTCCTGTTCACTCCATGGCCGCAGTCATTTTAGTTGGGTTAATTTGCATTCTCATTCCTGATTGGCTGGTGGGCGTGGCTTGTGGGTGTAGCAGAGTGGTGGTTAATTTGCATATTACTCTTTTATTAGATAGGATTGCCTGTTGGAAGGTCAATTTGATGGTATTTACATGTCCATCAAATATTTACTATTTTCTTGTCTTTTCAATACTTGCTAGAATCACACTTAAGTTTTTGCTAGTTTGGTTAGGGGGACATAGTATTTTATTTTTGTTCCACTATCCTGTTGCTAGGGAGATGGGCTGTTTTCTTATCTCTTGGTTGGTTGCTATTTGTATTTCTTCTATGTGAATTCCCCGAGTCTTTCCATTATGATTTTCCAGCCATGCATTGATGGCCACAGCCTCTCATATGTTTGGTTTGTTATTTCCTTTAATCTGATCCTATTGCCTTTTAGCTTTGGAGATTATCTGTCATTTATAGTCCTAATATTGTTGTAGATATTTTAAATATAGATTTTTTTCATCATTTGTGGAAATTTAAAACCTAAGGAGAAGCTTCTGTTTATTCTCGTTAACTAGATTTCTTTTTCTTCAGTTCTGCAGTTCAAATTACATAGCTTTTTTAAAAAAAATTAAATTTATTGGGGAGACATTGGTTAATAAGATCATATAGGTTTCAAGTATACATTTCTATGTTAAATGGTCTGTATTATTGCATTGTGTGCCCACCACCCAATTTATAGCTTTTGCAATGATTTTCTATAAATAAGCTAACACCACACATACTAGTACATTCATACCCTAATTTTTATAAGTGTCTCATTTTAATTGAGAAATATGCTTAACATTGCTAGGGCCTAAACAGAACATAAATTACCTATAGTTCCAAGTCAAGGAAAAAGAGACGGTCCCTTTCTCTTGGCCCAAAGATCATGCTAAACTGTAGTTTTACTTATCTTACCCCCACACAGCAGCATTTCTCTAAGTTTCCTTAAAGACTGAGTATGTACTCTAAGTCTTATGAATAGCATTGTGGTAGATATCAAATGGAATATTAGTTACCAGGTGTCATGCTGAACCATAGTCAGTAGTATGCTTCCCTTCCCTGGCCTGGGAAGGACACAGATATCTGGGATTCTACAGTGGTTAACCCAAGGCCAGTCATGATAGAGAAGTCATGTATTTTGAAGTGCAGAACGGAATAAGGTTAGGGGTCTGACACCTAGCACACAGCAACAAGGTAGGATCAGGAGTTGAGGAACCAGACAAAAACTATCTTTTTAATAAAATAATAAATTATCTTTTATAAGCAGAATCTTGGAAATGTAGACCAACTTACTCCTTTTTATAGTCACGAGTCGACCACTCATGGCAGATGGTCAAGTGCGTAGACAGTTCAATACTGGGAGGATAGAAGAAAGGAGAGAGAATAGAATAGAAACATTGTGTCTTAAATCAAAGGATTACTTGGACATAGAGGCACACAATTTTTGCTACCTTTGTTGCCTGTCTGTCCTGGTAGGACACAGAAATGAAGTAGCCTTGGTGTGTTGGTATATTTACAAATGGGGCTTGTGGGAAACATGTACATATCAGAATGGGAAAAGCAGAGCACTAGTGGAAGTCAGAGATTGAGATTCTAATGTTTACTCATCCTTGGCAGGTCTCCACAATCTGGGAGGTTTTGTGTCTCTTTGTCTTGATTTCTGTAAAATGAAGAAGTTAGTCTATATCTCCCAAGGTTCCATTTATCTAAAAAAAATTATTATTTTATTAAATAGCTGGTTTTGTCTGGTTAAAACAGAGGACAGTTGTTCCCGGCAAAAGCATCTCAGTGGTTCCTGGATTAGTAAATGCACTAGAATCAAATTTTATTCTCAAAAAAAGAATATAAAACAGATTTAGACTCGAATATAAAATATCTATACTATTAAAAGGGTAATATGCTAATTAGACCGGGAGACCTTCCAGGAGACCTTCCAGACGTCCTTCTGGACAAAGCCATGGTGACGGGGCCAAGGCAGAGGCGGTTAGGGGCGATCAGGCCAAGAGGGGAGGGTAGTTGGGGTGAGCAGGCCGGCAGGAGGGAGGCAGTTGGGGGCGAGCAGGCCAGCAGTGGGGTGCAGTTGGGGGTGAGCAGGCTGGCAGGGGGGGCAGTTGAGGGTGAGCAGGCCAGCAGTGGGGTGCAGTTGGGGGTGAGCAGGCCACCGTGAGGGGCAGTTGGGGGCGAGCAGGCCGGCAGGGGGGGCAGTTGGGGGTGAGAAGGCCGGCGGGGGGGGCAGTTGGGGGCGAGCAGGCCGGCAGGCAAAGTGTTTAGGGACGATCAGGCAGGCAGGCCGGCAGGTGAGCAGTTAGAAGCCAGCAATCTCAGATTGCGAGAGGGATGTCCCAGATTGGAGAGGGTGCATGTCGGGCTGAGGGATACCACCCCCCTCCCTTCACAAATTTCGTGCACCAGGCCACTAGTATTATATAGTCTCAAATGTGCTGACTATATGGTTATATAGACACCAGAGCCATAAAGAGACTTGAAAATAAAATAAGAATACATGTTAAAAATGTTTTACAATTAATAGGAGCTCAGTAATTTATTTAAATTATTTAAAAATCCAAACTAAAGAAGGACAAAACAGATCATAAAAAATAAACTTAAGTATAGATAAATAGAAATAAATAGCATGGAAGGCTCTAGAACAGCTTTCTTTTTTTTTTTTTTTTGAGCCACTCTCACCACCCTCCCTTATACCAGGAGGAAGGGATGGTAAAAGAGACCTAATGGCCCTAGCCAGTTTGGCTCTGTGGTTAGAGTGTCAACCCATGGACCAAAGAGTCCAGGTTTGATTCCCAGCCAAGGGCATGTACCTGGGTTGCAGGCCTGATCCTAGCCTGGGTCGGGCGTCTGTAGGAGGCAACCAATTGATGATTGACATGTCTCTCTCACATCGATGTTCTTCTCTCTCTCCCCCTCCCTTCCACTTTCTAAAAATCAATGGGGAAACAAATATCTGTGGGTAAGGATTAACCAGAAAAAAAGAAAAAGACCCAAGGATTTTGTTCTTTAGGACACTCCCACTTTGCTTCTCTGTATTCCACTCATGATAGATTGTTTTTCTTCACCTTTACTGGCTTTGTGGGTTCTTTCCACAGCAGAGAAACACAAGACAGGAGCCAGTGGTGAAAACCTTAGTTGAAAAAAGTCTCAACATAGATGTCTAATCTCTTGACTTTTCAATTGGAACCAGTTATTAGCTACCACCTGCAATGCCTTGAGATGCCACTTTGTAGCCCACAAAAGATAAACTATTACTTCTTATCTTTGAATGTTCTCCAAAAGTTAGCAGAGCTTTCAGATATATTCTGTTATTCCATAGACATAAATCTGCATTCCCACCCCCAACCCCAGGATAGTTATTTAGTTGTTGAAGCTATTTAGCAAAAACTAGGTGATTTAAAAAAATAATTAAATAGTACTTATAAGTCTTCAATAGGAAACCCATTCTAATGTTTATTGTACAACTTCCATGTGCTGGATATCCTGCCCCAGCGTCCGTGATAAACCCCCCCAATGGAGTCTTCCTAGTTGTGTTTTAATTTCCCAGGTATGAAGAATATCTTTAATGCAGAGCTTGTCACACTGGATTATAACTTTATTTATATACTAGAGGCCCAGTGCATGAAAATCGGGTGGGGGTCCCTCAGCCCGGCCTGCACCCTCTCGCAATCTGGGACTGCTGGCTTCCTAACCACTCACCTGCCTGCCTGCCTCATCGCCCCTAACCAGTCACCTGCCTGCCTGATCACCCCTAACGGCCTCTGCCTGCCTGCTTAATTGCCCCTAACCACTCTGCCTGCCTACCTGATCGCCCCTAACCACTCTGCCTGCCTGCCTGATCGCCCCTAACTGCTCACCTGCCTGCCTGATTGCCCCCAATTACTCTGCCTGCCTGCCTGATCACCCCTAACCACTCGCCTGCCTGCCTAATTGCCCCTAACCACTCACCTGCCTGCATGATTACCCCTAACCACCTCTGCCTCAGCCCCGCCGCCTCAGCTTCATCTGGAAAGTTGTTCGGCTGTCTGATCTAATTAGTATATTATGCTTTTATTATTATAGATATATTATATGTCTTATTAAGCCCCTAATTCCTTGATGGAAAGGGATTTTGTGTTTTTATTTGTTTGTTTGTTTGTTTGTTTTTGTCTGTTTATTCTTTGTACTTCCACTGGCTAAAGCATAATAAAAAGGCACAAAATGTTTGGAGAGCAAGTGAATTCAATATAGTAGTGTCTGAAAGCCTGCTGAGTATTGAACTGAAAAGAAACAAAGCAGATTAGAGGGAAACCGAGGGAGAAAATCTGTTTTTCAAAACAGGAAACTGAGGTCCACCTTGATGACAAAACTTGCACAGGGTCTCACACAGTGTTAGTGGAGAACTGGGACTAACAACCAGGTCCCCACTCCTAATCCAGCCTGGTTTCACTCTGCCTTTCTAAGTCTCTCGTGCAGAGACATACGGACCATGATCTAAATAGCGAAATGTAAGCATTCATCTCAATGACACGCTATTGAGTAAATCTTATGCAGATTTCCCCCAGCTGCATCTTAGCTTTCACCCGAAGGTGAGGCAGAGTAGCTCTACAAGGTAATGTGACAGGTTGGGTGTTGAGGAAGCCCAACTCCCAACTCCTCTTTGGCCATGGGAATGTATTATTACTGGTGACTAATTTCTGGGGAATGTCAGTAAGCAAGTGGAGTACCATAAAACTGGCTTGAGCAGACATGGCCCATGTCTTTCAAAATAAAAAAGGCACAATGGGAAGTCAAAGGAAGGGGCGTAGGCAGCATTGTGTCACTTGTTTGGACCTGGGGATAGAACCAGACCACTTCTGCTTAGATCACTTGTATTCTGAGTACATAAAAGTCAGCATGATTAGAAAGCCAGACATCTGCAGTCTGCACACATTTAGTTTGCTGTCTATAGTATAGTCTTTACCATGTGATTTAGCTCTGCCATGCACTGCACTCTTAATTGTTGAGCATGCAGCAATCAGAGCAAAGGTTACCAACACATCAAGAATAGAAAAGACAGAATCATTAACCTTGTCAGGTTCTGCAAACTGCATACTTTCAAAACTCACAGAATAATCTGTGTGGCTGCATAGTACAGAAAGAAATCCATCACAAAATCTATTCAGCCAGCTTTGTACAGTCAACTAGCTCTATCAATAATATAGTTTTAAACTATGTAATAAGGATATAATGCAATTAATATAAGTTATTCTGCATCCCATCAGCCCTTTCTATAATCACAATATAAAATAGGGAATAATCACAGTTTAATTTATACTACCCATTGCAGTATATTCTCTGTGTGAAAGCTAGTTATTATCTGTACTAATATAGTAGTAGTATTCTTATCTTTTGAAAATAGTTTGCTTGAATGTTCGCTCATTAGCAATGTCAGTTTACTTTGTTTTCTCCTTAGTGAATATAGTTAGCAGTTTAAAGTCTTAACAAGAAGCTGGTATGTTCTTCTTGTTCTTACTGTGATGGCAGAGTTTATCTTCCAACTAGGATGTAAAAAGGTACAAGAGAACATAGCTTCCATAAATAAGAAAGAGACTAAGCCAGATGATCCAGAAGGAAAACTTTCCTTGACTTCTAAAGAGTGACAAGCCCTCCTGAGGAGAGACAGGACACTTGAGCTGTTTATGTTTAGCAGAGCGTAGGAGGAACAGGTGACCACCACAGGAGTAGGTAAATGAGTTCTTAAAGGTTACATGTGAGTTAACACATTTGTTTAGAATAACAGGAGCCCAGAGACAAGGGGAGGTCACACTCAGCTCTTTTCCTCAGGCCTCTGCCAGGTACTCATAAGGAAGACTAGACGCAACCCTGGAGACCAGACAGAACCCCTTTGGTGGTATAGCCACACAGGAGTAATTGTACTGGGGGACAGGCATAATAGCATCTGCTTCCCCAGATTCTTCTCTCCTAGGGCACTGTAGTTGCTGGGAGGGCAACAAACCCTCTAATCCTCAGGATACAACCAAATATTTATTGCTTCTAGTGAAGGGCTAGGAAACCCTTCTTCCTGCCCTTGGTAACCAGCAAAGACCTCTGCTTCTGGGCAAAGTATGGTAGTAGAAGCAGGACAACCGCTCAGGCTCATAATCTCTCAATGATACAAAGCAGAGTTCTGTTTCTGCAGAGGATAGGAAACTCATGCCTGAGGTGGGGAAAGGTACAAGGCAGAGTTTAGCTATCATTGGGAAGAAAGGCACAGACACTGAGGAGGTCTCATTCTGGGGCCCAGGTCTACAGGTCCTTTGTAAGATTTAGGCTGGACCAGAAAAACTGAGAACTTTCCCTGCACCTACTATGAACCTTGCCCATAGAAACAAAGCAATAGCAATCCTCTTCTGGAAGGAAAAGTGTGACACAAGTGTGAAGGGACTACTGGGTGGAGCAGGAACATTAAGAAAAATTTGGCATCTCAGACCCTGCACCTGGCGCAAGGTAACAGCCCATCACTAGGGGATTTTAATGCTGTGTTGTATTGTGTAACAACAACACATCTGTTAAACCACTGAGTAGGTTGACTCAATCCCCAGTACTAATGTCATACCAAAAAATCATGCTAGCCATTTCAGGTGGAAAAATTGTTTTCGTCTTTTGCTGCTGTTCTACATGTGATATCTAGCATTCAGCCAAAATAATAAAATCATGGTACAAAAAAAGGGAAGAAAGAAAACCCATTGCCAGGAGATAAGGCAATCAACAGGAACATGCTCAGAGATAACCCAGATGTGGGAACTATCAGACAGGGACTTTAAAATAGCTGTGATTAAATATATAAACGATGTAATGGGAAAGATAGATAATATCCATTGACCCATGGTGAATATCAACAGAGAGATGGAAACTTAAAACAATTTTTAAAAGTTAAATGGAAACTACTGGAAACAAACAAAAAACACACAAGTTGGGTTTGTTAGCAAACTGGACAAAGCTGAAAAAAGAATCAGCTAATTGAAGCTTAAGTCAACAGAACATAAAAATAAAAACAAAAAGAAGAGGCAGGGAAAGAAAAGGAGAGTATATAGGGAAACTACATTTCTCCTACGTTTCTCTCTACTCTCAATTCTCTACTAGAGACAATACATAATTCCTGACACCACATCGAGCAAGTCTCTGCAACAATTGGGTATCCTATAACTCAATTCAGTTCTGACACTAACAGCTGGAGTTAGTGCAGATCCTACAGATTAAGGGCTCAGTCCCACAAGACTACCCGCACTCATATGCCAATCCTGAGTTCTAGATTGTCACCTGAACTTCAGACTGCTATAAATCAAGGTTCCCATAATCCCCTTCTTGGATTTGATCATATGCTAGAACAGCTACCAGAACTTAGAGAAATACTTACTTACATGTACCAGTTTATTATACAACAAAGAACATAAAGAATACAAATGAATAGCTAAATGAAGTGCATAAGACGAGGTCTTGAATGGCCCCAGTGTAGGAACTTCTGTCCCAAATGGGGTGCACCTTCCTAGTATGTGGCTGTGTTCACCAACCTGGAAGCTCTCTAAACCCCATTCTTTAGGGATTTCTATAGCCATTTCATCATGTAGGCATGATCAATCATTAGCTCAATTTCTGACCCCTCTGCCCTCTCCAGACAATAGCGGGTGGGACTGAAAGTTCCAAGCTTCTAAACATGGCTCAGTCTTTCTGGTGATCAGCTTCTATCCAGGACTCCACCAAGAGTCACTTTATTAGAACCACGTGCATTTCTATCACTCAGAATTTCTAAGGGATTTAGGAGCTTGATGTTAGGAACCTGGCTCAAAGACCAAATATTAGAACAAAAGATGTTCCTAGTGCCTTTATCAATTAGGAAATTACAGGTGTTTTAAGAACTCTGTACAAGAAACCAGGGGTAAAAACATATATGTATATTATATATTATTTAAAAATAATGTGTTTTTGACCTAACCCGTTTGGTTCAGTGGATGGAGCATTGGCCTGCGGACTGAAGGGTCCCAGGTTCGATTCCGGTCAAGGGCATGTACCTTGGTTGCAGGCACATCCCCAGTAGGGGGTGTGCAGGAGGCAGCTGATCGATGTTTCTCTCTCATTGATGTTTCTAACACTTTATCCCTCTCCCTTCCTCTCTGTAAAAAAATCAGTAAAATATATTTTAAAAAATATGTGTTTTTATATACATACTAGAGGCTCGGTGCATGAATTCGTGCATGGGTGGGGTCCCTCAGCCTGGCCGGTAATCAGGGAGATCAGGGCCCTGCAGGAGGTTGGCTGTGGGAGGGCACTGACCACCAGGGGGCAGCTCCTGCATTGAGCGTCTGCCCCCTGGTGGTCAGTGCACGTCATAGTGACCGGTCATTTTGTCAACTGGTCATAAGAGTTGCTTAGGCTTTTATATATATAGATATGTATAAATATAAATTAATATATTAATAAAATATATATTACTTCACAACAGAAAATAAAGGAAAAGAGGAAAGAACAGAATATCCAAGAAGAGGAACAGAATCAGTTGTCTAACATATATGTAATTGGAGTACTGTCCAAAAGAAATACTTGAAGAAACATTGCTGAGAATTATCCAAAATTAATGGAAGCAATAATACAAAACATCACATAACAAAACAATTAATGAAATACGGATAGATACAAGAATCTCAAAGAACCCCAAGCAGGTTAAACAAAATGGGATTTGCCCCCACCTCCAGTTCTAGAAACACCAGAACCAAGCTGCTGAAATACCAAAGATAAAGAGGAAAGTCTTGGTGAAAAGAAACATTACAAACAAAGGAACAAATATAAGAATAACAGTGAAGTAATATATTTAAAGTACCAAAAGACATAAAGGAAAAAAAACACACCTCTTCCTAAAACCCTGAAGTCCTTTCAATCTAGAATTCTATACCCAGCAAAAATATCTTGTAAAAATAAAGCTTTTACAGACAAATTGAAGGTGAGAGAAATATTTTTGTGCAGGAGTTCTGGACTGTAAGAAATGTTAATAGAAGTTCTTCAGGCAGAAGGTGTACTAGATAGCAATTTGGATCTACACAAAGAAAGAAAGAGATTCTGACATGGTAAAAATGAGGCTAAATATAAACATCATATGTTCCCTTTCTAAAATTGCTTTAAACACTAATTGACTGCGAAGAGTAAAAGCAATAACAGTGTATTGTGGAGTTTATAACATAAGTAAAATATATGACAACATAGAACAAAGCATGGGAGGAAGATAACAAATGTACTAAAGTTACAATGTTTGTACATTGTGAAGTATTTTAGTATTTTTTGAAGGTAAATACACACACATATATATATATATAAAGACCTGGGGCAACCACTAAAAAAAAGTTAAAACAAGTGATTAAAAGCTAGTTATGGAGATTAACTGATATAAAAAGTAACTAAAAGGAGGCAAAATGGAGCAAAGAACAGATGGGACCAATACAAAACCACTAGTAAGATGGAAGGTTTAAATTCTGCCATTTCAACAGTTATGTTGAATGTAAATGATCTGAACACGCCAACTAAAAGTCAGGGATTGTCAGATTGGATTAAAAAAGCAAGACCCAACTGTACACTATCTAAAATTTATGTAATTACTCTAAATATAAAGACACAAGAAGGTTAATATTAGAAGGAAAAGGTTATCCTATATAATAAAGAGGTAATATGCAAATTAACCCTCACAAGATGGCGGCTACAACCAGGCCGGCAGTGGGGTTAGTGAGGGATGACCAAACAACAGCAGGCTGCGTGGGGCGACCAGGTTGGCAGGGGGGCTGTGAGGGACGACCAGGCTGGTGGGTGGGCAGTTAGGGGTGACCAGGCCACCAGTGGGGGGCAGTAAGGGGTCACCAGGCCGGCAGGGGGGGCAGTTAGGAGTGACCAGGCCGGCCGGGAGGGGACAGTTGGCGACCTGGCTGGCAGCTGGGGACAGTTAAGGGCGACCAGGCTGGCAGCGGGGGCAGTTAGGGGCGATCAGATCGGCACGCAGAGGCAGTGAGGGGCGATCAGGCTGGCGGGGGGCTGGGGGAGGCAGTTAGGGGTGACCAGGCAGGCAAGTGAGCAATTAGGAGCCAGGGGTCCAGGATTGTGAGAGGGATGTCCGACTGCTGGTTTAGGTCCGATTCCTGGGATTGGGCCTAAACCAGCAGTCGGACATCCCCCAAGGGGTCCCGGATTGGAGAGGGTGCAGGCTGGGCTGAGGGGATCCCCCTTCCCCCATGCACAAATTTCGTACACTGGGCCTCTAATCCTATCTAATAAAAGAGTAATATGCAAATTGACCATACCTCCGCCACACCCATAAGTAATGCTCACCAGCCAATCAGGAGCGAGTATGCAAATTAACCCAACCAAGATGGCTGCGGCCACGGAGCGAGCAGGAGGCTTGGGTTTCCCCGGCAATGGAGGAAGCCAAGCTCCTGCAGCCCTGGCTAGCTGTAGACTCCACTCAAGGCTACAAAGTTTCAATTATAGAAGATAAATAAATCCCAACAAAAATGGCTGTGGCCACGGATTGAGCAGGAGGCTTGGGTTTCCCCGGCGATGGAGGAAGCCAAGCTTTCCGCCTGCCCTGGCCTGTGCTCAAAGCTACAAAGTTTCAATTATAGAAGATAAATAAATCCCAGATACCAGAGCCTCCGCTTGGATCGCCGGGGGGTGTGGCCGGCCTGCAAACCACCATAGGCCCCTTGCCCAGGCCACCCCACGCCCCAAAGGAACCCCCACCCTGATTCAGGACACACTTCAGGGCAAACCAGCTGGCCCCACCCATGCACCAGGCCTCTATCCTATCTAATAAAAGAGTAATATGCAAATTGACCATCACTTCAACACACAAGATGGCTGCCCCCATGTGGACACAAGATGACTGCCACAAGATGGACAGCAGGGGAGGGACCAGGTCTGCATGGGAGGGCAGTTGTGGGCGATCAGTCCAGCAGGGGAGGACAGTTGGGAGGGACCAGGCCTGCAAGGGAGGGCAGTGTGGGGCAACCAAGCCTGCAGGGGAGGGCAGTTAGGGGTGACCAGGCCTGCAGGGGAGGGCAGTTAGGGGAAATCGGGCTTGCAGGGGAGCAGTTAGGCACCAATCCGGCTGGCAGGGGAGTGGTTAGGGGGTGATCAGGCTGGCAGGCAGAAGCGGTTAGGGGCAATCAGGAAGGCAGGCAGGTGAGCAGTTGGGAGCCAGCAGTCCTGGATTGTGAGAGGGATGTCCCATATTGGAGAGGGTGCAGGCTGGGCTGAGGGACACCCTCCCCCCCCCACCCCCGTGCACTAATTTCGTGCACCGGCCCTCTAGTACTCTATAAACACTGATCAAAAGAAAAAGAAATGACTATGAATATCAGAGTACCCTGGGACTGTGATTATTACCAGCAGTAAATGAACCATCACAATGACAGTGGGGTCATTTCACCAAGGAGATATAATAATCTTAAATGCGTGTATACATTCAACCACGGACCTTCAATATACAAAAACTAGTAGAATGCAAGGGAGAACTTGACAGGTTCACAGTTACCATTGGCAGCCTCAACACTTTTCTCAATAATTCATAGAACAAGTATACTAAAAATCAATTAAGGATAAGGTCACAGCAACATTGTCAAATATTGCAGAGGAACACACATTCTTCTGAAGTGCATGTGGAACATTCACCAACATAATCCATTTTCTGGTCCATAAAACAAATTGGAACAAATTTCAAAGAATTGAAATCATATAGAGCTTGACCTCTGAACACAATGAAATTAAACTAAAAGTTAGTAACAATAAGAGATCTGGAAAAATCCATCAGTTATTTGGATTGCTAAGATGACTGCTCATCTCAGAGAGACCTTCCAGATGGTCCAATGTGGACTGGTGTGGACAGGAAAGGAACATTCAGAGAACTTCATACTGTTTTAAACATTTGTTGAATAGCTCTGTAACCTTTTCTAGGAAAAAAAAACCAACTTAATCATGTTATAGAAAAACTTAAGAGTTTTAGTATGTAGAATTTTAAGAAAGAGATTAAAATATTGGAGGGTAGAATAGTTGCCTTGAAGTAGGAAGCACTTGATAGGCTTTTGAAATTTTTACTTTAATTCATTTAAATCATTTGACTTTAACTCAGAGTACTACTTGGAGAAGTCAAATGCCAGTGTTCAGGCATTCAGTTGCATAATAAGTAAAATTTCAATAAAAAATGTTAGGTTAATTGTATAATAAACAAACTTAGTAAATACTGAGTATCATTTTAGTAATGAGTAAGATATTAATATTAAAATTAAAGTAATAATATCATTAGAATCTTAGATTTTGGGGTGTTTGTTTTTTGCCCAGCACATTTTTTTTATTGTTGACAGTATTACAGATGCCTCCATTTTCCCTCCTTTTGCCCTCCTCCACCCAGCCAATGTCCCACCCCAGGCCTTGACCACAGTATTGTCTGTGTCCATGGGCTATGCATATCCTATATAATAAAAGGCTAATATGCAAATTGACCAAACAGCGGCATGACCTGTCGCTATGACATGCACTGACCATTAGGGGGCAGACGCTCAACACAGGAGCTGCCCCCTGTTGGGGGGCAGAAGCCGGGCTCACGGCAGCACTAAGGATGTCTGACTGCCAGCTTAGGCCTGCTCCCCGTGGGCCTAAGCTGGAAGTCGGACATCCCTCGAGGGTTCCTGGACTGCGAAAGGGTGCAGGCCGGGCTGAGGGACCCCCACGAGTGCGTGCATGAATTTTGTGCACTGGGCCTCCAGTATACACATAAGTTCTTTGGTTAATCTCTTCCTGTCATGCTCATTCCCCACCCTTCTGATATCTGTCAGTCTGTTCCATGCATCCATGCCTCTGGACCTATTTTGTTCATGAGTTTATTTTGTTCATTAGACTCCACATATAAGTGCCATCATGTTAATATTTGTCTTTCTCTGACTGGCTTATTTTGCTTAGTATAATAATCTCCACGTCCATACATGCTGTCGCAAAGGGTAAGAGGTTCTTCTTTTTTACTGCTACTTAGTATTCCATGGTATAAATGTACTACAGCTTTTTTATCCACTCATCTACTGATGGGCACTTGGGCTGTTTCCAGATCTTAGCTACTGTAAATAATGCTGCTATGAACACAGGGGAGCATATATTCTGATTGGTGTTTCAGAATTCTTAGGATACATTTCTAGAAGTGGGATCGCTGGGTCAAATGGCAGTTCCATTTTTATTTTTTGAGGAAATCTCACACTGTTTTCCATAATGGCTGGAACAGTCTCCATTTCCACCAGCAGTGTACTAGGGTTTCCTTTTCTCTACATCCTCGCCAGCACTGTTTGTTGATTTATTGATGGTAGCCATTCTGGCAGGTGATATCTCATTGTAGTATTAGTTTGCCTCTCTCTGATGATCAGCGACTTCAAGCATCTAATCTAATAAAACAGTAATATGCAAATTGACCGTACATTCGCTATGCCCACAGCCAATCAGAGCGAACAAGATGGCGGTTAATTTGCATATGCTGAGGGAGGGAGGAGTGAAGAAAGCAGAAAGCATGGCGGCTGCGCGGGTGGGCGGTGGCACAGCTGTGGAGCACGTGGCCATGGTGGCCTCTGAGTCGGTGGCGGGCAGTGTGAGCGGCGGCTACGCGGCCACAGCAGTGGCGGCGGCGGCGGTGGGCGGGGCGCGCAGTGGAGGTGGCAGGCGGGGCATGGCAGGCGGTGTGCGAGGCCACGGTGGCCTTGGACGCGGTGGTGGCTGCGGGCGGGGCGTGGCGAGGCGGGTGGCGCATGGTGGGGTGGGTGGGCGGGTGGGGCGCGCAGCAGCAGTGTGCGGGGCTGAGGAGGCGGCGGCAGTGTGCGCGGTGGGTTGGGGTGATTAGAGGCGGCGGCAGCGCATGGCCACAGAGGCAGCTGCGTCAGCGGGCGCAGAGGGTCGGGAGTGCAGGGCGAGGTGGGCTGGGTTGGGTGGGCGGGACGGGCGGGAGGCGCCCCGCCCGTTCGGCCCGCCCCGCCCTGCCCCGCCCGCCGCAGCGGGAGAGGTGGGGGGGGTGGGAGGGAAGCCCACCGCCAGAAGTCTTGCAGGAAATATTCCTGCAACGGGTCCCTAGTTTTATAATATGTCTCTTGCCCATCTACATGTCCTCTTTGGAGAAGTATCTATTCAGGTTCTGTGCCCATTTTTTAAATTGGATTGTCTTCCTTTTCTTGAGTTGTATAACTTCTTTATATATTTTGAAAAATTAGCTCCTTATGAGATGTATCATTGGCAAATATGTTCTCCCATACAGTGAGTTCCCTTATCATTTTGATGCTGGTTTCTTTTGCTGTACAGAAGCTTTTTAGTTTGATGTTGTCCCATTTGTTTACTTTTTTCTTTGTTTCCCTCGCCTTAGGAGACGTATAAGTAAAAATTCTGCTATGTGAGATATCTGAGATTTTACTGCCCATGTTTTCTTCTAGGGTTTTTATGATTTCATGACTTATATTTAAATCTTTTATCCATTTTGAGTTTATTCTTGTGAATGGTGTAAATAGGTGATATTGTTTCATTTTTTTGCATGTACCTGTCCAATTTTCATAACACCATTTATTGAAGAGACTGTCTTTATTGTATGCTCTTGCCTCCTTTGTCAAATATTGACTAGAAGCCCAGCACGCAAAATCATGCGTCCCCACCCACCTGCGCGCACCTTGCCGCGCATGCAGCCCCTCCCACCCACATGCGCCTCGCTGCACACACAGCTTCCTGGTGACCGGTCTTTGGTCATTACGGCATTACGACCACTGGGTTTTTATTATATAGATTCTAATAGCATGGGTCTGTTTCTGGGGTATATATCTTTTCTTGTGCCAGTTCCAGGCTGTTTAGATTATAATGGCTTTATAGTTTGCTATTCAGAATTGTGACCCCTCCAACTTTGTTCTTCTTTCTCAAGACTACTGTGGCTATTCAGGTTCCTTTATGGATCCATATAAATTTTTGGAATAATTTTTCTAGATCTGTGAAATATGCAGTTGGTGTTTTAATAGGGATTGCCTTGAATATATGGATTGTTTTGGGTAGTATGGTCACTTTAATGATGTTAGTTCTTCCAATCCATCAATACAGTATATGCTTCCACTTGTTTGTATCTTCCTCTATTTCTTTTTTCAATGTCCTATAGTTTTCCAAGTACAGGTCTTTTACCTTCTTGGTTAAGTTTATTCCTAGGTATCTTATATTTTGTTATTGCAATGATAAATGGGATTGTATTTTAGTTTCTCCTTCTGAAAGTTCATTATTAGTGTATAAAAATGCCATTAATTTCTGGATGTTAATTTTGTATCTGGGTACTTTACTGAATTCATTTATTAAATCTAGTAGTTTTTTGGTAAAGTCTTTAGGGTTTTCTATGTACAATATCATGTCATCTGCGAATAATGACATATTATTTCCTTCCTCCTTTCCAATTTGGATGCTTTTTACTTTTTCAACCTGTCTGATTGCTGTGGCTAGGACTTCCAGTACTGTCCTATATAATAAAAGTCTAATATGCAAATTGACCGAACAGCAGAACGACAGGTTGCTATGACATGCACTGACCACCAGGGGGCAGACGCTCAACACAGGAGCTGCCCCCTGGTGGTCAGCCTCTCCCGCCACCTCTGTAGCAGTCGGACATCCCCTAAGGGCTCCCGGACTGCAAGAGGGCACAGGCTGGGCTGAGAGACCCCACCCCCACCCCCCAGGTGCACAAATTTTGTGCACTGGTCCTCTAGTATTGAATAAGAGTGGTGAAAGTGGACATCCCTGTCTTGTTCCTGGTCTTAAGGGAAACACTTAGGTTTTGTCCATTAAGTATGATGTTGGCTGTTGGTTTGTCATATATGGTCTTTATTATGTTGAGGTATGATCCCTCTATTCCCACTTTGCTGAGAGTTTTTATCATAAATGCGTGCTGGATTTTGTTGAATGTTTTTCGGCATCTATTAATATAATGTGATTTTTATCCTTCATTTTATGTGAGGCATCACATTTATTGATTTATAAATATTGTACTCACCTTGCATCCCTGAAATAAATCCCACTTGGTCACAGTATATGATCTTTTTAAAGTATTGCTGGATCCAATTTGCTAATATTTTGTTGAGGATTTTAGCATCTATGTTCATCAGGGATATTGACCTATAATTTTCTTTCTTTGTAATGTCTTTATTTGGTTTTAGAATTAGGATAATGTTGGCCACATAAAAAGAGCTTGGAAGTACTCCTTTTTCTTGAATTTTTTGGAATAGTTTGAGGAGGATAGGTGTTAGTTCTTCTTTGAATGTATCCTAGAGGCTGGGTCTGCCTCAGGTCTCGCCCCTTGAATGCCCCTGTTCTGACCTGCTCTCCTTTCCCCCATAGAACTGGGCTCTGTGGGTGTATCTGGGTCTTGGCCAGAATGGTTTGAACCTGGCATTGGGGATGATGCCTGTAGCTTATAGGAAGAGGTTGGACACTTCCTCTCCTTCCAGTGCCTCAGTTCTGCCTGGCTTGCTGGCACCCCCTTGCTGCCACCTCAGGACAAAAGAAATAAAAAATCAGCCCTGCTTGGCACTCCAGTCTTTCACCACAGCAGGCCCTTGTTGGTCGTGGCCTTCACCCAGGCTCTGAGCTGGCCAAATATCTTAGTCCCCTGGGCAGCCAGACCCAGCCCTAGTGCACAGATTTCCAGCCCAGAGCTGATCCCCCTTGCCTCGAGCCACTGCCTCCAGCCACTGCAGAACCAGCTGTTCTGCAGGTTGGGGAAGGGGGCACCTCCCATGCACTTGAGATGGGCAGGATTGATCCTCTTTCCCTGGTCTCATTTTCCAGCTCCCATCATGCTGTCCATTCCAAGTTCCTTCAGAAAATAAAGGTCCCTCAGATTCACGAGAGGGTGTGGCCATCAAACCCCTCTGCCATTCCTTAGTTCCACACAGCCCATCCCGTAGACACTGATTGGGACAAATTTCCGAGGCAGGATGATGGCAGGGTCTGGCACTGCTCCCTCTGGTGAATCTCAGCCTTGGGCTCCCGCTGCTGCACTCCTGCCACAGCTCTGCCCTGGCCACCTCTCTCCTCCCCTGGCACTCCCAGCTCCCTGGCCTCGCTGCAGCTTCTCTGTCTCTGTCTAGCTCGCAGTTCCACCCACACCTGGGTTAGGGAGGTGAGAGCCCTCTCTCCTTGGTAAATACCACAGTTCCTGGACCCCGACTTCTGGCAGCAGGGAAAAGACAGAGGGAGTGGCTGCTACTCGATGCCCAGCCTCGATGCCCTAGCCTGGTGTGGACGGCATGATTGTTGAGGCTGGGCATCGAGTGGCAGCCACTCCCTGCGGCTCCTTCCTGAGAGGATTTTGTAAATCCCCTCCCCCAGTACGTATTTTTATGTGAGCCTCCCAATACCCTGTAAAAAAGGCAAGGAAGGTGTTATTAGTATACCTGGGGACTCATAGGGTTAATTTGATTAGGTAATAAATAAGAGTTGAGTATACATTTTTTGCTGTATCCTCCTACCTAATAATAGACAAATATGCAAATTGACCATACCTTCACTATGCCCACAATTGGCCAGGAGGCGCGGGGGGGCGGGACTCGGGGTGGCCGGGGTGGCTGATTGGGCCGGCAGGACGCTGAGCTGGCGGCGTGAGCTCAGCGTCTGCGCCATGGCTGTGCTGTGGCACAGAAGGGGCCTCTGGGGCAGCGAGCCCACGTCCTGACATGGACCATCAAAAGCGGGGGAGCTGGGTGCCTGTCCGCTCCGGCACCAGGATGGCAGGTTAGGCCTAGGGGACCCTACACGTGCATGATTTAATCATGCACTGGGCCTCTAGTTTTCTATAATACTTCATGTCATTCTCTGTTGGTCTCCTTATTTTCCTTCTGTTTTTTTACTCTACCTAGTCAGCAGTTGATACATGTCACTGTTTATCATTCAAAATACATCTGAGAAGTACATTGGGGAGGGTTGTGGGGACAGTGAAATGTGATTACAGGAATGAAGGGAGGTTTCAGCAGAGCTAGGGGTTCTAAGAGATTCCTCACAAGTGACGTTATGAAGTGAAATTAGCTCCTGTAGTACTGGACAAAGTATAACAAGTATGTCTGCATTTATATCTTTTTAAAAACATAACCGTGCTAAGAGGAATGACGTGGTCACTCCTCCATGTGTGTGAGAGGCTAAGGGAGCTGAGCTGGGCTGGACACCGAAACAGGTGCTAGAGGCTCAGTCTTCCTGCCGCTGTGAGACCGGAATGTGCCTTGGGCCAGCCTGAGGCATGAGCTAGAAAGTCCTCAGAGTAAGTGCTGGCATTTTCAGAAGGTTGTTAGATCCCTTAAAAGTTGCTCACCAATCCCACGAAATAGCTTGTCATCTGCCTGGGGCTCCAATAGTAAGAATTCTTCATTGAGAAATTGGGTTTGTTGTCCTGTGCCAGTAGAAGCAAACACAGAATTGCTCTGTAAGGAATCTCAGGAAGCAGGGTGCAGAAAACCAATCCCCACTGTGAGAAATGCTAAGTTTACAATAACAGGTAAGTGTCCAGGAAGTGTCTGCAGCTACAGCACACACATGCATACACATGTACACACCTGAACACACAGGATTAGCACACCAAGTACTGGAGGTCAGTAAGTGATTGGATCCTCCTTGTAGCAGATGACAAGACATGCTCACACATGCAAGGATCCCAAATGAACCAGCGGTCTCCACACATGGTTCTTCCTGTCCCCTTGTAAATGTAGCCCACAGTCTTCCTGCTGGTCAGACAGCTTCCTCTGAAAGTATGGGGACTCCTCTTCACTCTCATCGCTGGCAGAATGAGTCCAGAGAACCATCCAGAACTGGACCTTGCAGATCTTTGGGACCTTGCTCTGCTGCTTGCAAGAGTGAGCCCCTTTTCTGACTGGGACATCCATCCCTGTAGAGTCCAGTGGGCAGTGATGGAAGCACAGGCCCCTTAGAGGGCTTTTGGCAATGATAAGTGGGGTCACTCCTGCATCTACCCCTTGGCTCCTAAACCCTGGTGTCCTTTGGGACAGCGCCTTAGAGAGGTCTCTGACTTCATAAGCAGACCTCATGGTGAAGGGTGGCACCCAGTCTTTCAGAGTTTCTCCTGTGCTGTGTGCCTTGAAAAGGCCGTCGCCTCTAAGTGGTGTGGTGTGTGATCCCACCCACTGTGCCAGGCCCACTCCTGAATCCCCATGCTGGCCCCTGGTCAGATGCGATGACATACTGGATCTCATTTGGCCAATTCTGGGGGACCAATGCTGCAGGATGGCAAATCTTGTTTACTCTGCCCACTGCCTCTTCCGTGGTGGGTGCCTTGTGTGGGGGTTAACATGCTCTAAAAGTCTTCACACCGTACCCATTCCCAAGTGTCCACCCACGTGCCTTGTCTCATACCTCCTTGTCACATATTCTAGTTCCCTTTCTTCCAGTCCCTTGCCCACATAACCAGGCAAGCTCATTCTCCCCTGGAGCTTGCCATGGCCCCCATCCTGTGTCTTTCCCACCACTGACACCTTTGCACCATCCAAGGTCCAGTGGATCAACAGCTAAGCAGCCAGGCTGCTTGCGCCACCACCTGGCCCCACTGCAGAGCCCTTTCTTGCTCCAGACCACTCTCAAAGTTAGAAGCTGCATGTCACCCAGTCTGTGGGCCACAGCAGTATCCTAGGTGTGCTGCTCCTAGGACCCCACTAATAGGCACCATGCTTCCTTCTTTGTGGTGGGGGATGCCAAGTGTGTCTTTTACTTGGTGGGGGGGAGGGTATCCCAGCATGGCTCTGTCCACTGGGCCCCTGGAAACTTTACTGTAGTTGCCAGACTCTGCATCGTCACAGAGTTTATCTCCCAGTCCTCCAGTGTGTGGGCTGCCCACCACTTGCTTCTGCCTGCAGTCAGCATGGTGTCAATCTCTTGCCTCCCTCATCAGGTCCAGCACTAGTTGTCAACGAGGCATTCAGGAAGAGATGCTTGTGCTAGTGCTGACTTGTGGGGAAGAGGCCTCTGTAGCATCTTCCAGCTCACTGGTGCGCTACACACTCCAGAGGGTCCTGGTGGGGCGGTGGGGAGGTGCTTGGGTCAGTGCTATCATGGGCTCCCACCAGGAGTCCCTCTCCCAGTTTTCAAGATTCCAGGTTTTCTTTGCCACAGCCTGGACCTGCATAAGCATTCTGCCTCGACTGAGCGTGCAGATGTTCTGAATGCTGTAAGTCTCATAATTGGGTCCTCAGCCTGCAGTCCCATTGCAGGTCATGATGAGGACCACTTTGTACCACCAGGAAGTCTCTAAGGTTCTCACACTTAGCTATTAACTGCTTGTTAACAGCTTTCAGTATTTCATTATCCTTGTGCAGGGCATCAGTACAGCCTCACAGTAACGAGCCAACTCTGCTGTTTCTGTAGGTGTTTTTCCTTCGGTGTCTTACAAGTGTCTGCATTATGTGTCACTCCCATGTGTGCCATGGCATTTCCCTCCACCAGGATGCCATCCAGGTCACTTCTGGGGAAATCTTGGGCAGTTGGACATGACCTTGTGTTAGGATATTTGTGTATTGCCTACTTGTTAGGATGGCATCCTTGTTAACCTGCAGCATGGTATTGAGCAAGTCCTGATCCCATCTAACCAACCATCTATTTTCTTAGACCACTTGGTGCCGCTTGTATTAGTCTGGGTCCTTTGAGAAACAAGACACCAAGCTGGAGCACACCTGCAAGGATTCGATTCGGGAAATGCTTGTGTGAAAGGAAATAGAGAGCTAGAGGAGGCTGACGGAGCCATCAAACTTGATGCGAGCCTGACCCTTAGTGCAGGGGGAGTGGGGGAGGAGGTTCTCTCCTAGACGGCTGTGCAGTCTGTGGGAGAGTGGGGACAGCCATCGGGGTCCTTCAGTTTCTCTCGTCTCTGCCAGTTTCTCTCAGTTATTTCATTCTGGTTTCTTGCTGCTGGCTAACTTTGTGAACCTCCATTTCATGTGGTAGAAGAATTACCGAATCTGCTATTCAAGAAAGCAGCAACTAGGTGGATATCATGGTCCCACTTTCAAATTCCTAGGGAAGGACTGGCCTGGTTTTAGCTTTGTCTGGAATCTAGTTCACAGCTACGTGAACCAGGTTGTCTCTCTAAATTGAAACATTTCCCAGAAAAGTTGGGCAAACTACAGGTTTAATAGTAATGCCTTATGTAACCTCTAATAATCCTTAAACATTTGATTAGCAGTCTTTGATTCTTTTCTTAGCACCTAGAATGACTGGTGAAAGTAATTTGGTTGCATCACAGTTCTTCCAGTGAAGGAGTCAGAGACATGCTTGTCATTGGTAATAGGGTAGTTTGTTACATGTTTGATTTTGTTACTGCAAACCATTTTCAAGAGTAACAATTGACCCAACTTTTTCTCCTTTAACTCTTCCTTGCTGTTCAGTTTATTTAAATAGATTAGTATCAGATAAAAATAAAGGCTGTCTGGGGAAAAGTACACCAGTTAGAGTACTTTACACTGAATCAGAAAGCCATAATAGTCATTGCTAGGTGATAGAACTTTTAAAAGGAGCTAGGAAATCCTTTTTCTAAAATTGTAAAGACAGTGCCCTGTCACCTCTCTGTTTGCATTTTGATAAGTGTGGGAGCTCCAAATAAAGGTATCGTGATAGTGGGAAATGAAGGCTAGGATTAGTCATAGCTGAAATACCACAATAACAGGTAAAATGCCCAAGTGAAGGCTGCACTAAATAGAAATATGTACGTAGGACACACACAGGAAAGCACCAGGGTCTGTCAGGAGGTGGGATGGGGAGTGGGGACCACGACTAGGGCATGAAGGAACAGGTGAGGCAGGATAAACAGGTTTAGGATCACCTGGTGTGAATAATTTCAGCTGGCATGGTGTCCCTAGTTGTCTGCATTATGAGTTATGAGGATAGTGTAAGAGCTCCACAGAGAAGGTGGTGGGTGTGGGCTCTGGACTGGTAGGTTTGCATATGAAAGGCAAACTGCTGTGAGTTGTTTTCTAGCTCATGGAATTGGCTAGTCCTGAGAGGGGCAGTCCCCGCAGGGTCAGCAGGGCCAGCAGGGCCCAAGCTGTGAAAGCATCAGAATACAGAAAGCAGAAGATGTGGTTCATACACCTGCATAGAGCTGAGCGTTTCCTTTTTACTCTTATGGATACATGGGGCCTCCCAGTGCTTAGCATATCGTCATCTGTGACTCGGTAAGGAAATGCCTTACATAGATGAGTGAGGGTCTTTGGCAGGGGTTGGGGTAGGCGTCTAGTAGGGTGCAGGCACATCTGACTGAGAACGCCAGGAAAATCCTGTAAGCGTTTTCAAGACTCCCCGTGTGAAAGACAGCCCATGCTGGTTCCTGGGTGTGCCTTAATGACAGTATGTCTGGTAGCAGGGAAGGGGGAGAAGGTATTTACTAGCTTTGGGTGTGTTTTGGACAGGCTGGTGGGACCTCTGAGTGAAATGTGTATAATTATGGTTGTATCTATTTGAACAGTTGTGGATAGAGAGAGGTGTGGTGGTGGGCTGGGAGAGGGTGTGCTGGATGTTTCTGGCATGTCAAAGGTTAAAAATATGGGGAAAGGGTGACATTTCATCCTGAATAAATACAAAATAAATGTGGAAACGGGGCATATTATATACACAGTCAGCATTCAGCTTCTAAATCTCATGTTTACCCCAGAACCCTCTTTTTGAGAAATTATTTAAAAGCTAATTCATGCTTGGGCCCGTCTCACAAACCGGCATCACAAGCAGACTGCTGATGAGTTCAGAGCCCTGAGCGCTGTCCCTTCATTAGCTTCCCAGTGCTGTCTTTGGGTATTCCTCCCGCCCCACCCCCGACTGCTCTGTGCTTCTTCATGGACATCAAGGTCTTTGTTGCTTGATTTCTTTCTAGTTTTCATGGAATGAGTCCCTGCTGATCATTATCCAGTATTTTTCTTTCTCACACTTTATGCCTTTATTAGGTTTATTATTGATTTTTTTCCTTATGAGGAATCCTGGTGTGTGTTTTTTTATTTAATAAGTCTTTATTGTTCAGATTATTACAATTGTTCCTCTTCCCCCCGCCCCCCCCCATAGCTCCCCTCCACCCGGTTCCCACCCCACCCTCTGCCCTTACCTCCCCGGCACTGTCCTCATCCATAGGTGTACGCTTTTTGTCCAGTCTCTGCCTGCACCTCCCACACCCCTTTCCCCCCGAGAATTGTCAGTCCACTTCCTTTCTATGCCCCTGATCCTATTATATTCACCAGTTTATTCTGTTCATCAGATTTTTTTATTCACTTGATTTTTAGATTCACTTGTTGCTAGACATGTATTTGTTGTTCATAATTTTTATCTTTACCTTTTTCTTCTTCCTCTTCTTCTTAAAGAATAGCTTTCAGCATTTCATATAATACTGGTTTGGCGGTGATGAACTCCTTTAGCTTTTTCTTATCTGTGAAGCTCTTTATCTGACCTTCAATTCTGAATGATAGCTTTGCTGGGCAGAATAATCTTGTTTGTAGGTTCTTGCTATTCATCACTTTGAATATTTCTTGCCACTCTTGTCTGGCCTGCATAGTTTCTGTTGAGAAATCAGCTGACAATCGTATGGGTGTTCCCTTGTAGGTAATTAACTGTTTCTCTCTTGCTGCTTTTAATATTCTCTCTTTGTCTTTTGCCCTTGGCATTTTAATTATGATGTGTCTTGGTGTGGTCCTCTTTGGATTCCTTTTGTTTGGGGTTCTGTGTGCTTCCTGGACTTGTAAGTCTATTTCTTTCACCAGGTCGGGGAAGTTTTCTGTCATTATTTCTTCAAATAGGTTTTCAGTATCTTGCTCTCTCTCTTCTTCTGGCATCCCCATAATTCTGATGTTGGTACGCTTGAGGTTGTCTCAAAGGCTCCTTACACTATCTTCAAATTTTTGGATTCTTTTTTCTTTTTGCTTTTCCGGCTGAGTGTTTTTTGCTTCATTGTATTTCAAATCTTTGACTTGATTCTTGCGTTCCTCTAGTCTGCTGTTAGGTCTCTGTATAATATTTTTTATTTCAGTCAGTGTATGTTTAATTTCTAGTTGGTCCTTTTTCATATCCTCAAGGGTCTTGCTAAGTTTGTCGGCCTTTTCTAGGAAATTCTTGAAAAACCTTATAACCGTGGTTTTGAACTCTATATCCCAGTGATGGGCAACCTTTTGAGCTTGGTGTGTCAAACTTCGCCAAAAAACTGAGCATAACTCGGGTAGTGTGTCACTTTGAGGGAAAAACATTATTTTGCAAATGTTTCATCCTCAGGAGCAGCAAATGTTTCATCCTCGGCATGCGGCCACCTCAGCGGCCGCGTGTCATCAGAAATGGCTACGCGTGTCAGTGCTGACATGCGTGTCATAGGTTTGCCATCACTGCTATATCCAGCCTTTTGTTTTCCTCCATTTCTTTCATTTGTGATCTGTTTCTTTGTCTCCTCATTTTCGCTGCTTCCCTGAGTTGGTAGGGTAGCTTTGTGTGCTAGTTGTCCTTTATGGGCCAGTGGCTCAGCCTCCCCAGTTACCTGAGGTGGACACTCTTGGTGCACCCCTTTGTGGACTGTGTGCTCAGCCTTGTTGTTGTTAAGTCTTGATTGTTGTTGGTATCACTGGGAGGAATTGACCTCCAGGCCAATTGGCTGTGAGGATCAGCTGTGTCTACACTGGGAGAACTTCTGTGCTGGAGACACTCTTATGAGACAAGACTTGCAAAATTGCAAAAGCCTCTGTGTTCAGCTTGGATGGGGCAGGGTTTCAGGGTGGAGCAGACACAGGTTTCTTGTCAGCCCTGCCCTATAAGGCCCCTGGGTCTCAGTGTCCCTCGGTAATCACTGCAAACACCTCTGAGAGAAAGCTGCCCTCGAGTTTTGCCCGCTGCCAGACAGTCCAGTTTCTCCCCGAATGAGTCGGGGTTCCCAGAAACTTGCCCAGAACTGGTGTTCAGCGCAGTCGGGAGCTTCCTTCTCCCTCCCACTTTAGAAAGCCAGCCGCGCACTCAGCCGTCCGTGCACTCAGCAGTCAGTCCTCTCTGTGCGCGCGCGCCTCTGGACCTCTGCCTTCCGCAGCTTCCGAGTCTGTGTGCTTTCTCTTTCCCTGACAGTCCAGTTTCTCTCCGAATGAGTCTGGTTTCCCAGCGTCTCGCCCAGGACTGGAGTTCAGCGCAGTCGGGAGCTTCTGTCTCCCTCCAGCTTTAGAAAGCCAGCTGCCTGTGCACACAGCCGCCCGTCCTCTCCGCGTGCGAGTCTCCGTACCTCTGCCTCCTGCAGCTCCTCTGATTCTCAATGTGCTTTCCTCTTTTCTTCTAGTTGTAGAATTTCCACTCAGCCAGCTTTCCGGTGGTTCTGGATGGTGTCTGTTTTGTCTTTTAGTTGTAGTTTTGATATTGTTGTGCGAGGCAGCAGTTTAGGTGTTTACCTATGCCGCCATCTTGGTTTCTGTTCGGAATCCTGTTTTCTTGTTTTGTAATTAGTTACCATCCTATGTGACTGTTCTAATTGATTCTCCAAAAAAGAAGTGACAACTCACAATAAATCTTACACACAGCTCAGAGACTTGTGTATCTGGAACTTTCACGTGAGAACATCCCTTCCTTTGTGCACACCTCTTCTTTTACATAATTTTAATGTAAATAGAATTAGCTATATTCCGGGGTTCAGCTTTATCCTCAACTAGTGAACTGTTTGTTTTTTATTCCTATAATCAGAATAAGTGTTACTATATGCCAGGCACTGCTCTAAATTATTATGCATATAATAAATCAGTAACTCCTCACTCCATGAGGTAGGTACTGTTATTCCCATTTTACAGGGAGGAAACTGAGGCACAGAGAGGCGATGTGCCCTAGGCAGTGCACCTAAGGCAATAGATGAAATAGTATTTGAATCTGAAAATATGGTCAGTATGTTCAGCCCACCACCTTAATGGACATAAGACAGAAATAGTGAAAACATTGGATAATTGAACAGAACTTTTTTTCATAGCTGTTAACCACTTTTGCCCTCTTCTGTTTTATTTTCCACTAGAGGCTCGGTGCATGGATCTGTGCACTGGTGGGGTCCCTTGGCCTGGCCTGGGCCCTCTTACAATCCGGGACCCCTCGTGGGATGTCAGAGAGCAGGTTTTGGCCCGATCCCCACAGGCCAGGCCGAGGGGCCCCACTGGTGCACGTGTGCCGGAACTCTAGTATATATATATAAAAGCCAAAGCAACTGGCTGTCTGGTAGCTATGATGTGCACTGACCACCAGGGGGAAGATGCTCAACGCAGGAGCTGCCGAGCTGTGGTGACTTGGTAGCTGCGGTTCACGGGTGATGCACCCGGAACCAGAGAGGAGGGAGCCTGATGCCAGGGTGTGTCACCCAAGAATCGCCCTCTCGCAATTCAGGACCCCTTGGGGATGTTGGAGAGCCGGTATTGGCCCAATCCCCACAGGCCATGCCGAGGGACCCCACCGATGCATGTGCACCGGGCCGCTAGCCCATTGGCTCCCCACTTCGGGTCTGGCTCCCTACCGGGCCTCTAGCCCATTGCAGAGGTCATGGGTCTGGCCCTTACAGAAACTTTTTGACTCGATTAGCTAAATGATGAGACATGCAGGACCTACTGGCTGCAGGACCTACTGGCCCTGAGGTCTGGTACCCACATCGGCCCATCCGCTTAATATTGATTTCCAGTGGAGGAAGCAATCTACCACTCTCAGCTGGGAAACCGGCCAGTTTCCCTCCTTCCAGGCGGACAGTAGCACCAGCGGGCAAACTCCGGAGAGGGAAGAAGGAGGTTCCTGCCGCCACAGGACTCCGCCTGGGTGGAAGGGCCTGGGCAGGAGCCTGACACTGAGCAGGGTCCTGCTCTGGGCCCACTAGATTCCAGGCTAAGTAAATCCCGTTTGCTGAATGATTGCATTTTGCAGCTAAATGCCCACAAGTCGTCAGTTACCGCCAAACTTAGGGTAAAGTAAGATGAAAGAAGTGAGACAGATACAGAGAGAAAGTGACATAATATTGTGAGAAGAGAGGAAGGAGCCCATTTCCCGGGTGTGTCACCCGAGAACCGCCCTCTCACAATCCGGGACCCCTCAGGGGATGTCAGAGAGCCGATTTCAGCCTGATCCCCGCAGGCCAGGTTGAGGGACCCCACTGGTGCATGAATCCGTGCACCAGGCCTCTAGTATGCAAATAAGATTTTTGGTTAATCTTTTCCTGCCCTCCCACCTTCCCTCTGAGATTCATCAGTCTATTCCATGTTTCCATGCCTGTGGTTTCCGCTCCTGTGTTGAGCATCTGCCCCCTGGTGGTCAGTGCGTGTCATAGCTACTGGCCAATTGGCCGGTTGCTTAGTCTTTTATCCTATACTAGAGGCCTGGTGCACGAAATTCATGCACGGGGGGAGGGGGTCCCCTCAGCCCAGCCTGGACCTCTCCAATCCGGGACCCCTCGGGGGATGTCCGACTGCCGGTCCCTGGGATCGGGCCAAAACCAGCAGTTGGACTCCCTTTCACAATCCGGGACCACTGGTTCCTAACTGCTCACTTGCCTGCCTGCTTGATTACCCCTAACTGCCCCCCTGCCAGCCTGATCACCCCTAACTGCCCCCACCCCCCCCCGCCGGCCTGTTCACCCCTTAGTGCCCCCTCTGCCGGCCTGGTTGCCCCTAACTGACCCCCCTGCTGGCCTGGTCACCCCCAACTGTCCCCCCCGCCAGCCTGGTCGCCCCCAACTGCCCCCCCTGATGGCCTGGTCACTCCTCACTGCACCCCTCTGCCATCCTGGTTGCCCCTCACTGCCCCCCCCACCCCGCCGGCCTGGGCAACCCAAGCAGCCTGCTGGTCAGTCGTTTGGTCGTCCCTCGCTAACCCCCCTGCCGGCCTGGTTGCCCCACGCAGCCTGCTTTCCGTTTGTTACTGTGAGGGCATCGTGACCAATTTGCATATTACCCTTTTATTAGTATCCTATATAATAAAGAGGTAATATGCAAATTGACCATCACTCCGACACACAGATGCCCCCCATGTGGACACAAGATGGCCACCACAAGATGGCCGGCAGGGGAGGACAGTTGTGGGTGATCAGGCCAGCAGGGGAGGGCAGTTGGGAGGGACCAGGCCTGAAAGGGAGGGCAGTTGGGGGCGACCAGGTTGGCAGGGGAGGGCAGTTAGGGGCAACCAGGTTGGCAAGGGAGGGCAGTTAGGGGTGTCCAGGCCAGCCAGGGAGGGCAGTTAGGCATTGATCAGGCTGATAGGGGAGTGGTTAGGGGGTGATCAGGCTGGCAGGCAGAAGCAGTTAGGGGCAATCAGGTAGGCAGGCAGGCAGGTGTTTGGGAGCCAGCAGTCCTGGATTGTGAGAGGGATGTCCAACTGCCCGTTTAGGCCCGATCCCACTGGGATCGGGCCTAAACGGGCAGTCGGACATCCATGGAGGGGTCCCAGATTGGAGAGGGTGCAGGCTGGGCTGAGGGACACCCCCCCCCATGCACAAATTTTGTGTACTGGGTCTCTAGTAGATAATAAAAGGCCAGCCACCATAAGCATAATGACTAAAACGACCAGAGACCAGAACCACCACAGCCCCTTGCCGGGCTGGCCCCGCCCCCAAGCAAGTGGTTAGGGGCGATCAGGCAGGCAGGCAGAATGGTTAGGGGCGATCAGGTAGGCAGATGGCCCCTCACAGGGCTGGCACTGCCCCCCAGCAAGCAGTTAGGGGTGATCAGGTAGGCAGGCAAGTGGTTAGGGGTGATCAGGAAGGCAGGCAAGTGGTTAGGGCCCTGCCCCCCAGCAAAGAAAGAGGGAGTCCCAGGCCACCGGCAGCGACTCTGTGGCAGATGTGCGCACCAGCCAGTGATCGCCCCGCAGAGGGAGGCCTAGGCTAGCCAAGCCATCGCACCCCATGCCTGTCACCTGCAGCAGGAGGCCACCTGTAGCAGGGGAAGGAGGGGCAGCTGCTGCACAAATGGCAAGCAGTGGCAGGGGTGGGGCCAGCTTCCTGCAGCCAGGGGAAGGAAAGCCCCAATAGGCCCTGATCTCAGGCCAGGCCTAGAGACCCTACCCAAGGGGTCCTGGATTGTGAGAGGGTGGAGGCCAGGATGAGGGAACCCCCCCCCTGAGTGCACGAATTTTTGTGCACCGGGCCTCTAGTCCAATATAATAAAACCCTAATATGCAAATTGACCAAACGGCAGAATGACTGGTTGCTATGATACGCATTGACCACCAGGGGGCAAATGCTCATGCAGGAGCTGCCCCCTGGTAGTCAGTGTGCTCCCACAGGGGGAGCACCGCTCAAGCCAGAAGCCAGGCTCATGGCTAGCAAGCGCAGCAGCATTGGAGGAAGCCTCTCCTGCCTTCACTGCAGGTGGGCGGTAAGGAGTGAGGAGTCCTGGACTGTGAGAGCCCTGGACTGTGAGAGGGATGTCTGACTGCCGGCTTAGGTGGCAGGCGGACATCCCCAAGGGATCCCGGAGTGCAAGAGGGTGCAAACCTGGCTGAGGGACACCCCCACCCCCAGTGCACGAATGTCGTGCACCAGGCCTCTAGTATATATAGATACTGCCTCTGCCACGGGACCCTTTGTGAGTTAACCCTTACTCACCCTTCAGATTTTAGTCCATCCTCTCCCCAGCAGGGTTCCCATGATTCCTCAGATATGCTGACCGCACTCCCCCCCATCCCCCTGGCAATTAACCTGTGTGGTTGGATAAATGTTTCACTTCCTCACTAGTATAAAGTTCCATTGAGGGCTTTGTCTGTTCTCACTCATCATTGGGTCCTTGTCACTTCATACACTGCCAGGTATGTGGCAGATGCTCAGAAAGTATTTATTGGATGCATGAACAAAGGTTATGAAGAAAGGGGGAAGAAAAGCAAAGATTGATTGTATGCTGACCACATTCTGGCTCTTCAGATACAGTATACCATTCATTCTGTTATTGTACTAGGTGAAAATAAGTTTTATTTCAAGTTACAGACAACCCAACTACAGTTGCTTAAACAAACACGATAGTATCTGTCTCACACAACAAGAGTTCCAGGTTGGCATTTCGGGCTGGTTTGACTGCTAACAGATGTCACCAAGGTTCTAGGCTTTTCTGTGTTTCTGCTGCTGCAAATTGGGCAATATGACAGTCTTGTCAAAGTGACAGTCACTGGGTTTTTCCACTGTGCTGTGAGCAATAGATTTGTTGCATGAGTAGATTTGATACTCTAAATGCCTCCTTAAACAAAAAGTTTAATTTTTTTTATAATGTACTTTATAAGGAGAAACATGAAAGGAATTTCCAGGGTAACAGGAAGCTTTCCTGAAGTGTCTGGTGATCCTCTGCTTTTGTTTAGGTCTAAGCTATTAAAGCCGACTGGAAACTGTGTGTTGGGAGAGATTATTGACAGGTGTTACTGTACGGTGACCTGGTTGATATTTCAATAGGAGGTCCAGTGTTAATGTTTATGGACTTCTCTTCAGACACTTTTCAGGGAAGAATGCTCTGGTCTCTTTCGGTGGGGAGTAAAAACCAGGCCCCCGTGTTCTGGAAGCCAAGCGGGAAGGGAGCTGGGGTGTGGGAAGCATATCTATCTTAGCATTCAGCGTAGACTTTGATTTCATACCATGGGCTTCAGTGCCTTGCCTACCCCAACTTGGAGCTATGCCTAGTGTCTCAAGTCCAGGTGCTTGAATTCATCTTTTCCAGAGAGTAAAATGTGCTGGGTGAGGTGGAAGAAGGCCAGCCCAAGAAGGGAGAAGGAATTCATAAATGGATTTTAAAAACCAATTCTGTTTCCATACCCCTTGATGCCCCATTTCATAGCTACCTGGGATCTCCCATTCCTGAACTTTGTGGAGGAGATTTGGCAAGGTTATGTGTTCAGGTGAGCTTACTTCCTGCCTCCCTCCACTTGCAGCCTAGTCTTAATTTGATTAAGCTCTGTCCACAGTTTTAGGGCTGTTGTGTCCTGCTCTTAGTTCTTGTGAGTTCACACCTTTTCTCTCTCTTGTCATTTCAGTGGAAAGGGAAGGAAGGTAAGATGATGTATTCATTCACTTATGCTTACCTGGAAATCTTGCATATATTATTTTTCTATAAAATAGAATTGTACTGTACATTTATCTTTGATCTCTATAGAATTCATTTAAGTTATTCAGCATCTGTTGCATATTTAGCAGATTCTCTTATGTAGAAATGACAGGATAATGAAAATTGCTGGGGAAAAGCATCAATTTTCCAGGAAATGAAGACTCTAGATTTGTTAAAAAGTGCAATGAGCCTTTTTAAAAATGTCTGTTTAATTTTCAGATTGTGAGCCATGCCTTTAGTGAAGAGGAACATCGAACCCCGGCACCTGTGCCGGGGCGCCCTGCCCGAAGGGATTACCAGTGAACTTGAATGTGTAACCAATAGTACCCTTGCTGCTATCATACGCCAGCTAAGCAGTCTAAGTAAGTCACTCCTTTTGAGATCAACTTTTTTTTTATTATCAGTTGCATTTTATTAATTTCAGTATTAGCAAATAGATTTCAATCCAGTAGCTATGTGCTTGTCCAAAGATGAGACTGCAGCTTTGCGGGAAGGAACTGCCCTCCCTCCTCCTCCATGTTCCAGTGTGAAATCAGCAGCACCCTCTCTGGCCTGTACACCAGCTTCATGTAGCAAGACATAAAGTTAGAATTGACCAGTTCACAAATTATTAGATGAGGCCAAATGAGTAGATATAAAGTAGTTTTACACAATTTTTAAAACTTATGAAAATGAGTGTAATACAATTAGCTTTATAAACTTTAAGTATTTTGTTTAACTTGGACAGGACTAACTTATATAAAAGGTAGTATATTGAAACTAGTTAACACCCGTAATACATCTAGCACAGAGTAGGTACTCAATAAATATTTGTCAATTGAATAATACTCCAAATTAATCAAAGATTAAAGCAAAAGAAATCATGAGATTTGCTGATTCCAAATTGAAGTCAAATACAATAGTTACAGATATACAGAACCAGGTACATATTACATGCATAGGGTATATAAATACAAGCAAATTTAAGCATAAGGAAGACTTTCAGTTATTATAACTTTGAACATTGATATGAAATACCTGAGGAATAGTCCATGTTTTAAGCCTCAAATATGTGTTTGAAAATCCTTTTCCTTCAAAACTCTTTGAAGTTGCAGTGTTTTTCCCCCTAACTTTTTACATAATCTTGTTTTCTCACTTCATCCCACTCCTTTTAGGTTCACTGCATTTTGGATGACAGGTTTTCACAGTTAAGTTTTTCAGAAACTGTTAATAACTAGAAAATCCTCCATAAAATCTCATATACTGGTAGCCTCAAGCACAGGGTATGTTTCCTAAAAAACTTAAAGCACTTTTTTTTATTTTTAAGAAAAAACATTATGGATAGATAGGTATTTTTAGAAAGAATTGTACTGTATTATTAATTTTTAATACATCTGTAATCATTGACTAAGTCAAAAGTAACTTGGCAATTAGTTAAATGTATTTCACAGTAGATTTCTTCTGGAATATAAACTCATAATTGATTTTTGGTAGTAGTTGTTGATAAAATGTGTAAATTTGTATAATTATAGGAAGATAACTTGCAAATTATTGAAGAGTAAAATGTTTCTGTTTGCATTCATATATATATATATTTTAAAATTTATCTTTATTGTTGAAAGTATTACAGATGTCCTCTTTGTTTTTTTGTTCTCCATCGACCCCCTCCACCCTGCACCCGCCCCTCCCAAGTCTTCACCACACTATTGTCTGTGTCCATGGCCTATACATATATGCATATAAGTTCCCCGTTTACTCTCTCCCCTCGTACCTCCCCACTCCTGCCTTCCCTCTGAAATTCATCTGTCTGTTTCATGGTTCTATGTCTCTGGATCTATTTTGTTCATCAGTTTATTTTGTTCATTAGATTCCTGCATTCATATATTTTTGTTAGAATGATTTAGTCACCTGTTTTTATGGCTGAAATATCTATTGGCATCCTATATAATAAAAGCCTAATATGCTAAGTGCCCGGTCGTTTGGTCGGCCATTCAACCTATCAAAGTGTAATCTATATATATAAAAACCCAGCAACCGTTACAGCGGAATGACCAGGATGACCAGAATGACCAGTGGCTATGACATGCACTGTGGCAACCAACCAGCCTGATCCAGGCAGGATCACCCCCAACACCCCAACCAGGATGGGGCCAACCAGCCAACCACCGTAGCTGGCAGAAATTTGGGGTCTGGGGACCTTGGAGGTACTCTGTCTCGGGCAGCTGCATCGGCAAAGCTATCTTTGGCAGAAGTGGACCCGGGATCAGGGTGCCAGAGTCGGGGATGGGGTGGGGAGGCTTTCCTGATGGCCACAGCAGTCCCCGAGGGGCACACACAGCACCCGGGCGTCTGGCCCTGGTCAGAGCAGCGACAGGAATAGGGGTTGCAGGGCACAGGGTGCGGCAGCACACAGGAGCCAGGAGGAACGAGGCCCGACCTGGGCTCTTACCCCGCCCGCTGGGCCCTGCAGCACCAGCAGGTGGGCCATGGTGTGCAGCGAGGCACTGGTACATCCGGAGAGGAAGCGAGTCAGGAGGGCAAGGCCCCATGCCAGCCAGAGCCCGGAGTGGCATAGGCGTCGGCCTTGGCCTGGGAATTCTGTGGGCAACCAATGTACTGACTACCAGCGCGTTAGAGCCCCGCTTCAAGAGAGAGGACGTGGCGGAAAGTGGCAAGGCCACAGGAGGGATAGGAAATGTTGTGGCCATCTTCAGGAAACACAGCTGCCACGGTCTTCAGTAACTATGAACAGATAATCTTTGGCCTCGGTTCTACAGAAGAGGAAGCTGAGACTCAAAGAAGGGAGCCTTCCACAACACCTTACCCACTTCTCAGACCTGACCCTGTGCAGCATTGTTTTCATTGAAAGTAAAGGATCCAAAATGTTTTTAGATCTTGGCTATTTTAGGCAGGAAAGAATTTAGCACAGGGAATTGGTGCTTGGGAAATCATCGGAAAGCTGGAGGAGTGGGTATTAGGCTGGGCCCCCAGGAAAGACTCCCTGCCCAGCGGGAGGAGCTGCTCCCTCAGCCACAACTGAATTCTAGGAAGCTGGCACAGCTGTGACCTGGGGATCAGAAAACTGCTGCCCCCACAAGTACCCTCCAGCTCCCACAAAACAGGTCACTGGGCACTGCCTCTGCCACAACTGCCTGTGCACAGCCCGGATTCTGCTGCAGAAAACCTCCACATCTCTGCAAACATGATCACCAGCGCAAACAGCCCAAACTGCGGGAAGATGCCTCTGCCCCACGTCCGCCTTCAAAATATTGTGCAAGCGCATCCAATTGGCAGAAACGAATTCATATCCAGAAACCTCGCTGCAAAGGAGTTTGGGCAATTTCAGACTTTCGTCTAGGAGTGAGATCTTGCCAATGTACCTCATGTGCCTGGTATTGATAAAAATGGGGCCCGGGTGGTGGGGCTCAGTGGGTGAGCATCGATCTATGAACCAGGAGGTCACGATATGATTCCTGGTCAGGTTTCAGGCTTGATCCTCAGTAGGGGCATGCAGGAGGCAGCTGATCAATGATTCTCATCATTATGTTTTATCTATCTCTCCTTCTCCCTTCCTCTGAAATCAATAATATTTTTTTAAATGGGGTCATGCTGTATATATATGTGTTATAAAGAGTTTTTCACTTGATAGATCACTAATGTCTTTCCTGTTAAAACCATACTTAGAGAACATTATTTATTTATCATTCATTTTAATTGATCTCAGAGAGGAGAAGGGAGAGAGAAACATTGTTCTGTTGTTTCCTGCACTCACTGGACTGGGTATTGAATCTGCAACCTGGGCATGTGCCCTGACTGGCAATCGATCCACCACTCTCTGGTGTATGGGACGATGCTATGCTGATACCCTGACCCCAAATTCCAGCCTCCAGAACTGTGAGAAAAATATATTTCTGTTGTTTAAGCCACACAAATTTATGATAGTTTGTTATGGCTGTCTGAGCTGACGAATCCTATATAACAAAAGCCCAGCGACCGAATGGCAGAATGACCGGAACAACCGCGACCCCTTGCCCTGTCCAGCCCTGCCCCCAATCGGCCCCCATTGGGGTGGGCCGACTGGACCCCACCAGTGCATGAATTTGTGCACTGGGCCTCTAGTATGCTAATGATATGCTAAGGCTGCTCAACCGCTTGCTATGACTTGCACTGACCACCAGGGGGCAAACAGTCGACCGGTTGACCAGTTGCTATGACATGCACTGACCACCAGGGGGCAGACTCCCCAACCTATAGGTAGCTTGCTGCTGGGGTCTGGCCGATTGGGACTGAGCAAGACGGGCTGGACAGGGCCTGGAGCCCTCCCGCGGTCCCTCCCCGGCTGGCCAACCTCCCACGTCTCTCCCTGGGCCCCAATCATGCATTGGTGGGGTTCCTTGGCCTGGCCTATCCCCTCTCACAATTCAGGACCCCTCGGGATGTCGGAGGGCCAGTTTCAGCCCGATCCCGCAGGCCAGGCTGAGGGACCCAATTGGTGCATGAATTCGTGCACCAGGCCTCTAGTAGAGTATAAGTGATGAAAACCCACACAGACTGTTAAAGTTTTAATAGTGGAGCTGTGTAGTGTTGTGTTAGTAGTGTTTATGATGCCCACTTGGGTACCATCTCTTGTAAGTGAAACTAATAATACAGTATGTTTTGTTTCATGTAGTCCAACTTTAGGAAGAATAATAATAGCCCCTCGAAAGATGTCCATTTCTTAACCCTGGAACCTTCAGATTGCAGCTATCCTATGTGACGTGGCAAGGGGGAACTAAGATTGCCAATTGGCTAACCTTAAGAGAAGATGATCCTGGATTCTCCAGGTGGGACCAGTGTCATCCCAGGGGTCCTTTAAATGTGGAAGAAGGAGGTAAGAGAGTCAGTGCCAGAGAGTTGTGATTTAACAAAGACTCAATTGGCTATTGCTGGCTTTGAGATAGAAGAAAAGGACACGAGCCAAGGAATGTGTAGGCAGTCTCTGGAAACTGGATTATCCCCTAAAGCTTCTACAAGGCACTGTTCTACCTATACCACTGATGGCGAACCTATGACACGCGTGTCAGTACTGACACGCGTAGCCATTTCTGATGACACGGCTGTTGAGGCGGCCACATGCCAAGGATGAAACATTTGCTGCTCCTGAGGATGAAACATTTGTGAAATAATGTTTTTTCCTCAAAGTGACACACTACCCGAGTTATGCTCAGTTTTTTGGCGAAGTTTGACACACCAAGCTCAAAAGGTTGCCCATCACTGGCCTATACCTTGGTTCAGACTTCTGACCTCTGGGAACTCTCAGAATACATTTGTGTTGCTTTAAGCCACTAAATTGGTGGTGATTTGATACAGCAGCCATAGGAAACTAATGCACTACTCTAGCCTTGGTTATGTTTTGTACACATAATCCACTGTAGCCTTACATGAGATACCAGCCTCAAGGATAGTCAACCTTATTTAGGCTCTCTCAGTGGATCTCAACCAGAATCACTTGGGGAGCTTTAGAACCAGAGACTAGGAATCACTGTAGAGATTGTGATTGGAGTCTGTACCAGAGATAAGGCCTACAATTAGATTCTGTGCGTCTGGATTAAAGAGATGAGCTGGATCAGTCGTTTCCTCCCAGGAGGTTTGAACTAAGAAATCACACTGAATTTGCTAGTTTATTATGGAATCTCCTCCTGAAATCTCATCCAGCACTAAAGAAATCATGATGGCTGCCTGCAAGCCAAAGTTGTGGATTGGGGCAGAGCTTACGAGAAGATAGAGCAAATTGGTGAAGAAAGGCAAAATAATTTGCAGAGAGAAACCGGAGCTGAACATGAGAAAGACCATGTGGTCCAGCGAGGAGGAAAGAGCAGCAGGTCCCTGGACCTGCAGGAGCTGGACATTCAAGAAGTAGTGCTTGGATGTCCTCAGAACAGATCCCCATTCTTCAAGTTCCTTGAGTGCATCTGTACTCATAACCCAGAGAGCCTTACACAAAGAGGAGTATGGTGATATATATTTGCCAAGGAGACGATTTTGGAAAACTAAGGTACTAAGTTATTAATTGTTAGTAGAATAGCAAATTATTGATTACCATTTATTTATTTATTAGTGCTTATTCAGCAGTACCCCTGTAGGTGCAACATACAGCAAATAAAATCAATTTGGCGCCTACTTAGAAGTTAAAAAAAACATATGTTTGACATCAGTATAGTCATAAAATAGAAAATATATGCAATTATTATGACCTGCTACAACACTAGCACATAATAAATGACATCTATATTTTGGGTCAGTCTTTATTTTTTTTGTGTGTTTTTTCCATTGAGTAGGTAAGAAGTAATATATCTACTTAGGAAGCTATAACATAAAAGTTCTGTCAGCACTAGAATTAGAGACAAGCGTCATAAGAGAAACCCTCCCCACCAAAGGCAGAATTGTTGGAAATTCAAGCACTTTCCCAACTGATGTTTCACCTGGAATATCAGAAATACTTCCTTATGGAATTTTAGACGTAATTATGAGTTTGGTTGTTTTTCATTTCTTCTTTCCCTAGATAGATTTCAACATAGCAGGATTTAAACATAGAATAATCCTTAGGAGTACAAGTTGGAGAGTCAGCCAAGTCTGAATGTTCAGTCTTGCCTTCGTTAAACATCTCAGGATTATCATTTCTATTTTTCCCATTTCATGAGTTTATAGGCTTATGGTAAAATGCCTTAAGTGATTTATTTTCTGATTGTTTTGATTTACACTTTTAAAGCAGATCATCTAAAAACTTTGAAGGAAGATTTTAAACATTTTAATATTTTTCTAAAAATTTACTATGATCTGTCATATCAGGTACGTGATTGTGATTATCAGTAACCTAAACTAGTATTCTTCCACAAAGCAGGCTCTTTTATAGGAGTGAACATTGTCTGCTTCAGTCTGAAATGGTGGAAAGTGAAACCACGGGTAAGGGGGGACGACGACGACTACTACTACTACTACTACACACACACACACACACACACACAAAATGGAATATTATTAAGCAACAAGAAAGAAGAAAATGCTGCCATTTGTGACATGGATGAATGTAGAGGATATTATGCTAAGTGAAATAAGCCAGACAGAAAAAGACAAACACTGTATGATTTTATTTATATGTAGAATCTAAAAATAAAGTCAAACTCATAGAAACAAATAGTAGAATGGTTATTACCAGGGGAGGAGTTGTAGGGTGGGGTGGGGGCTGGGAGATACTGGTCAAGGGTAGAAGCCTTCAGTTATAAGATGAGTAAGATCTTGGAATCTACTGTACAGCAAGCTGACTATAATTTAAAATACTATATTGTATAATGGAAAATTGTTAAGGTAATAGATTGTAAGTGTTCTTATAAAAAAAAAGAACTATGTGACTTGATGATGTGGTTATTTCTTTTTAAGATAAAAATTGTGTCATTTTAAGAGGCTAACTTCTCTTTTCAATTCTCAATTCTACACATTCAATTAATGAGAAAAGAGGTATACTAGTACTTGGATGGGTGATGAGGATTTTCCATCTGGATAATTAATGAAGCCTGAACTTAATGATTGCTCAGGCATTTGAGTGAGTATTTATAGGTAGATGTGTTAATTAACTTGATTGTGGTAATCATTTCACAATTTATGCATGTAAAATCATCACATAGTATACTTTAAATACATACAATTTTGTCAGTTATACCTCAATAAAGCTGGGAAAAAAGTTATAGAACTATAGAACACCGTCTCTCCCCCACACCTTTCCAACACATTACTAAAGGCCACCATACCTCAGGTCCTTTTACCCATGTCATGATTGGCTTTCAATATCAAAATGTAAAGGGCAAAAAAACCCCACACAAAACACCACAGTATAAAGAGACAGAATAACCATCAGAACCAGATTGAGATGTGTCAGGGATGTTGGAATTATCACCCCATGAATTTAAAATAGATATGATTAATATGCTAAGTTCTAATGAAAAAGTAGACAACATTCAAGAAGAGATGGATGATATGAGCAGAGAGGTAGAAATTCTAAGAATAAAAAATACATTGAAGGAAAGAATGAACAAGGTCAACAACATGTATGAAGAAATAAGGAATTTCAATAGCGAAATGGAAACTATTAAGAAAAAAAGAAAAAATACTAGAACTAAAAAATATAGTCTCAGGAATAATTCACTTGATGGCCTAAAAGCAGACTGGACATAAGCAGAAGGGATTAGTAAGCTTGGAGACAAGTCAATAGGAATTATCTGAACTGATTCACAAGAGAAAATGAGTAAGGAAAAAAAAAAAAAAAAGAAGAAGAAGAGCATTCAGCCCTAACTGGTTTGGCTCAGAGCATCGGCCTGAGGACTGAGAAGTCCCAGATTCAATTCCGGTCAAGGGCATGTACCTTGGTTGCGGACACATCCCCAGTAGGAGGTGTGCAGGAGGCAGCTGGTCGATGTTTCTCTCCTATCAATGTTTCTAACTATCCATCTCCCTTCCTCTCTATAAAAAATATATGTATGTATGTGTGTGTGTGTGTGTGTGTGTGTGTGTGTGTGTGTGTGTGTGTGTATATATATATATATATATATATATATATATATATATATGTGTGTGTGTGTGTATATATATATATATATGTATATATATGTGTGTGTGTATATATATATATATATTATTTTTAAAGAGAGCATTCAGAATATGGGGCAAATGGGACAATATCAAATGGTCTAACACATATATAATTGGAGTTCCAGAAGAAGAGGAAAGGAGAATAGCGCAGAAAAAAATATGGGTGAGAAATTTTGAATATTGATGATAGATATCAACCAAATGATCCAAGAAGTTCAACAAATTTAAGGATATGTAAAAGTAAATCACATCTTGTCACATCATCATAATATTGCTAAAAGAACAACAATTTTGGAAAGCAGCAGCACCAGATCCAAGATGGCGGCCAGCAGGAGGCTGATGAAAGAGCTTGAAGAAATCCGCAAATGTGGAATGAAAAACTTCCGTAACATCCAGGTTGATAAAGCTAATTTATTGACTTGGCAAGGGCTTATTGTTCCTGACAACCCTCCATATGATAAGGTGGCCTTCAGAATCTAAATCAACTTTCCAGCAGAATACCCATTCAAACCACCGAAGATTACATTTAAAACAAAGATCTATCACCCCAACATCGATGAAAAGGGACAGGTCTGTCTGCCAGTAATTAGTGCTGAAAACTGGAAGCCAGCAACGAAAACCGACCAAGTAATCCAGTCTCTCATAGCACTGGTGAATGACCCCCAGCCTGAGCACCCCCTTCGGGCTGACCTAGCTGAAGAATACTCTAAGGACCGTAAAAAATTCTGTAAGAATGCTGAAGAGTTTACAAAGAAATTTGGGGAAAAGCGACCTGTGGACTAAAATCTGCCACGATTGATTCCAGCAAGTGTGAGCAGAGACCCCGAGCAGTGCAGACACCCTGCAAAGCAGGACTCTGTGGAAAATTGACACGGGCCACCACCTGGCGTTTGCTTGTGGCAGTTATTAACTTTCTACAGTTTTCTTAATCAAAAGTGGTCTTAGGTAACCTGTAAAGAAAGGATTAAAAATTTAAGATGTTCTAAAAAAAAAAAAAAAAGAACAACAATTTTAAAGAGCTTAAAAGAAGCAAGAGAAAATAAATAGAGGAAAACAATGTTAAAAATGACAGCTGACTTAATCATCAGAAACAATGGAAACCAGGAGGCAGTGAATAAAGTGACAAAAGAAAAAAGTTGTCATTCTATAACCAGTGAAAATGCCCTTCAAAAATGAAAATGAAATAAAGACATTTTTATTCAGAGAAAATGTGAGGGAATTAGTCTTGGGCATACCTGCAGTACAAAAAAAAAAAAAAAAAAAAAGCTAAAAACAAATTATTTAGGCTGAAGGGAATGAAACCAGATGGTAGCTTGGATCTGTAAGAAGGAACAAAGATCACCAGAGAGATGTTTAAAAATTATATATTTATATCTATTTATTTAAAAATTATTGTTTACTGTGAAATTAAAATATATACAGTAAGAGCTCTAAGGGAAGAAGGGGATAAATGGAATTTTTTTTAAATGGAATTTTTACTGTTGAGTTTTACATTGTTTATGAAATGCTATATTACTTAAAAGTACAATTTGATGAATTAAGAATGTATATTTTAATTTCCAATAACCTCTAGGATAATACATAGAGGAGATAAAATGGAATTCTAAGATAATTATTTGATTATCCCAGAAAATAGGCAGGAAAAAAACAGAAGAACAAGGAACAGAAAAGAAAAATGGAAAACTAATACCCAAATGATAGAATTAAACCCACTGTATCAATAATTGCAATAAACATTTTAAACATTCTGCTTAAAATGCAGAACTTATTAGTATAAATAAAACAGCAAGGCTAACATACATGCATTTTTTTAAGGATGAAGACAAGATTTAAAGAAAATAAGTGTATGCATGCATAGAAGGATAACCAATGGACACAGACACTGGGGGAGGGGGCTGAGGGATTGTGTTGGGAGGTAGAGGGGTGCCTAAGGGAGGTCAGTGGAGGAAAAAGGAGACATATGTACTACTATTTGTAATACTTTAAACAATAAAACATAAAGAAAATACTAAAAATATATACCATGTAAACATAAAACATAAGAAAGCTTATGTAGATATATTAATATCGAATAGAGTATAAAAGATATAAGAACATTTCATAGTGATAAAAGAGATTTATCAAAAACATACCATCTTAAATTTATATGTACCTAATAAGTGAGCTCCAAAGCACATAGAATAAAAATAGAAATAAAGGGAAAAATAACCCCAGAATCATAGTTGGAGATTTTAACAAAATCCTCTCAGTAATTGATGGAACAAATAGACAGAAAATCTGTAAGGATATAGAAGGTTTGAACCACATTACCAACCAAATGTGACTTAATTGCCCTTTGTAGAACACAAAACTCCCACACATTTTCTTAATGTCTAAAAGAAACATATGCTTGGCCCTATAGTGATCCATTTGAAAATATCGATATCATAAAGAGTGGAATGAGAATGAGATAATAATTATAATCATTTTAGATAATTCTCACATATTGGAAAATGAAGCAAAAATAATCTTTGGATCAAAGAAGCAATAAAAACGGAAATTAGAAACTATGTCTGACTGTGGTAATGAATACACAAAATACCAATATGTTTGTGGAATTTGGTTTCAGAAGTGCTTAGAGGGAAACTTGTAGCTTTAAATGCTTATATTAGAATAGAAGAAAGTTTTACAATTACAAGCATATTCCTCAGTTGAGCCCTCAGTGTTGCTCAGAAGTCCTGCTGTAATTTCTGTTTTAATTGGTTTTCCTGCCTATATCTTATCCTCCCTTTCCACCTCAAACTTCCTAGCACTGATGAACTTGCTATTCTCATTTTACTGGAAAAATAAAAGTAATCAGAGAACAAAACAGCCCCCTTCTGCCGAATCTGATATGCGCCTGCACTGTGTGTCCTCCTCATTCTCCCTTAAAGTGGTGTATGTACAGATGTACTACTATTCGTAATACTTTAAACAATAAAGAATTCTATGTAAAGCATGGAACCCCTTATGTTCATCCATTTACCTTCTCGCCTCTGCATCATCTGTTTCCACTGTCTACATCATCCCTACTAAATACGAATATATTGAGAAATATTCCAACTACGTAAATGAACCTAAGATCCGTATTTACCTATGGACCCATTTCTTGCTCCCCTTCACAGCAAGATTCCTTAAGAACCATTCATATCTCCACTGCCCTCATTTCCCTCATTGAAGATTTGTCCCATCCACTCTTGAAACTGCTTGTCAATGTTATCAGTGATGTTTCCGTCCGTGTTGTGAAATCCAGTGCTCATTCTCTGTCTTGTGACTTGATCCATTGGCAGCATTTGAATCCGTTGATAATTTCCTTATGGAGACTTTCTTACCTGATTTCCATGCCAGTACACTTGATGTTTCTCCCACTTCAGGCGCTTTTTTATTAGTCTCTTTGATGATATTCCCAACCTCCTTATGTTGGAGTGCTCCAGGGCTGGGTCATTGACCGTCTTCACTTCCTGTTCCTGTTCACTAAGCAATCTCATCTGGTCCATGGCTTGAAATACTATCTTTACATGGAGACATCCAAATTTGTGTCCTCAGTTCAGACCTCTCCCCTAGATTTCAAACTTGTATTGGTGGGTCTCTTCATTTGGATTTCTAATGGGCATCTCAACTCAGCATGTCTAATACAGAATTAATGATTCCTTTTTTCTATCTCTCCCCCATGTGTTAGTAAATGGGAACTCCACTCTTCCAGTGCTTTTGATTTGCCTCTTCTTTCTCTCATACCAGACATCTTCAAAATACGTACCAAATCTGTACACCTTGTTAGCACCTCCACTGCTGCTGTTCCAGTCCAAGCCACCACGGTCTCCCACTGCTCTACAGTAGCCTCCTATCTGACCTCCTTGCTTCTCTCTAGTCACCACCCCTAAAGGGCAGGGTGTTTATTTCTCTGTCTTTTGCTACCACTTTCCCTCTACTCACAGGCTCCAGCCACATTGGCCTCCTTGATGCTGCTCTCACATCCCGAGCGTGTTTCTGCATTCTGCCTGGAAGTTTCCTCCCCCAGACATCTTATAGTTCCCTTATCACCTTAGGCGGCCTTTAGTGACCACCTAAATACCACCCACCTCTACCACTGTCTATTCCTTTACCATCTATTCTCTTCATAACACTTACCTTCATGTGACACATTGTCTGATATAACTTTGTGGCTATGTTCACTACTGTATATCTTTTTTTTTTTAATTGATTTTAGAGAAAGGGGAAGGGAGAGGTAGAAAGAGAGAGAAACATCGATGAGAGAGAAACATCGATTGGCTGCCTCCTGTACTCCCCTCACTGGGATCAAGCCCAGAACCTGGACATGTGCCCTGACTGGGAATCCTACCTGCTACCTCTTGGTGCATGGGTGGATGCTCAACCAACTGAGCCACATTGGCCAGACAGTGCTGTATATCTTTTAAGTGCCTGATACAATGCTTAATAAGTAAATAAGTATTTGCTGAATAAACTGACAGCCAATACTTAATAATTAATAATTAACATCTGTTATCTTAGTTTTTATAAAATGCTTAAAAAGAATATTATAAAGAGTATATCAAAAAGTTCACTGTAAACTATGATGACATTTTTTTTATTTTCCTGAGTTTTCCAAATTTTCTACATGAGCATATATTACATTGATACTCACAAAGACATTTCAAAGAATCGAGATATATACTATGTTTTTGTTTTTTTTTTGTTTTTTTACTTTTCACAGACTTGTAAACACAACGAAGATCAAAATGTAAACAGTAGATGATTTAGATTGGACTTAAGGCCATTGTTTATTGTTTATTTTTGTGTTTTCTATATGTCATAATAAGCATGGATTGCTTTCATAGTAGAAAAAATACTTTAAAAAGAAAAAAAGCTTAGGGCTCACTAATTATGACTTGTTTTATGGAATTCAGTAGCAACTGGACTTTATTACAAGTACTGTAAAAAGTCTCTTTAAACTTTTTTGACATAATACCACTCTTACAAAAAGCTGAAGAACAATACAAAGAATTCTCATAGACTTGCACTTAGATATTACTAGATGCCCGACGCATGAAGATTTGTGCAAGAATGGGCCTTCCTTCCCCTGGCTGCCGGCACCGCCTTCGCTCCGCTTTTCCACCTTCGCTCCGGACCCAGAGCCGCCTTTCTGCCTTTGCTCCGGCCTGGATCCGCCTTTCTGCCTTCGCTCTGGCCCGGAGCCGCCTTCCCGCCTTCCCACACTGCCCAGAGGCCCAGAGCGGCTGGGGTGGTGTGGAACACCTGTGTTGTTGCCATGGCGATGATGCAAGCGCCCTGCCCCAACCCCGGCTGCTCGGCGCCTGCGTATGCAATTAACCCGCCATCTCTGTTGGGTTAATTTGCATACTCCTGATTGGCTGGTGGGTGTCGCGAAAGTATGGTCAGTTTACATCTTTCTCTTTTATTAGTGTAGATTTTACCACATCTTTTTCCTCAGAGACTTATCTTTTTTCCCTGCTTTTCTTTCTCCTCCATCTCCTCAACATATGTGTATATATGTATACATACATACATATGTACATGTTAATATATCTCCTTTAATCTGGAACAGCTCTCAGTCTTTCTTTAACTTTGTGACTTACCATTTTTAAAGGGAACTAGCCTTTATTTTCTGTGGATTGTCCCTTGGTCTGTATCTTCTGATGCTTCCTCATGTTTAGATATAGGATATTGTCGGACTATGTATGGCAGAGTGATGAGACATCGTCCTCAGTGCATTTTATGTGGAAGCACAGATTATCTGTTTGTCCCATGAGTGCCCACGTTAACTTTGATCTTTGGTTAACATTTTGTCCATAGGGTTTTCTAATGTAAAGGTTCCCCTATCCCTGTCCATATATAATTGAGTATCTTACAGGGAGACACGCTATGACTGTAATATCCTGTCCCCATCCCACTTCTCCCCATTAGTCTCAGCATCCATTGATGATTTTTGCTCAAAACTCTTACTGTAGTAGTTGCGAATGGTGATTTTGATCATTCCATAATTTATCTTACATTTATTAGTTGGAATTCTGTTGTGTTTGCACTTCTTCCCCTATTCATTCATGCGTTTATTTGTATCAATATGGACTCATAGATTCTTATTTATTGTCTGGGTTTTAATCCATCGTCTTTATTATTTATCTTGATGCTCACATTTTCCCACATTTGGCCAGTCGGAGCCCTTTTAGGCTGTCTTCTGCGTCCTCCTGCCATGTCCCCACCAATCTCTGAGTACTTCTTTACTTTTTAAAGAAAAGTATAGCAAGATAGTCTACGTTTATCTTGTACTTTTTCACCCTCAGCCTCATATCCAGTCATTTTTCCAAGAATCCTACTTCCTTTTAATGGAGAACAAGAAGCCAAAATCTTGACAAACCAATATCTAGGTGCTAGATATGTGTATTAAAATTTCTGAAGGACTTTGTCATGAATGGTTTCTTGTTCCACAGAAAGGACTCACAACAAACATACTGGTTATTTTCAATGAACCTTCACTTTTAAATGCAATTTAAAATCCATGCAAAATTTTTATACGTCTCAACCTGACATACTTGGACACAAGTTTATAATGGGCCTGACAAATCTATAAGAAGATACTTGGTCAGCAAAAAATGAATGAATTGCACTTATATCAGTGTGGTCTTCAATTATTTTAGTTTAGCTATTAATGGATGTACCACTGAAAGAGTGATTAAAATCAAGCTTTTCAAATAAGTTGTTTGTAAAACTGAACACTGTAATTGCAACACTTTATTCTTGTTCAGCAGTAATTATAGTTCCTTAAGTATTCTTCTCTTTAGTCACTTGTCAGCTTTCAGCAGCTGGCACAAGATTAAATATTAAAGTCTTTAATTCTGTGTGTGTGTGTGTGTGTGTGTGTGTGTGTGTGTGTGTGTGTGGTGAGGTGTTGCCATTTAGCTACGGTTGCTAGAGAAAGTCTCACTTAGACATTTGGGTAGACCTAGATGAGGTGAGGGAGAAAACCATGTGATTCTCTGGAACTAAAATGATCCAGGTGATGATGATGTGTCAATGTGGGTTCATCAATTATAACAAACTAGAGGCCCGGTGCACGAAATTCGTGTGGGGGGGTGTGTCCCTCAGCCCAGCCTGCACCCTCTCCAATCTGGGACCCCTTGAGGGCAGTCAGACATCCCTCTCACAATCCAGGACTGCTGGCTCCCAACTGCTCGCCTAATGCCTTCCTGATTGCCCCTAACTGTTTCTGCCTGCCAGCCTGATCACCCCCTAACCACTCCCCTGCCAGCCTGATTGACACCTAACTGCTCCCCTGCCTGCCCGATTGCCCCTAACTGCCCTCCCCTGCCAAGCCTGGTCACCCCCAATTGCCCTCCCCTGCAGGCCTGGTCCCTCCCAACTGCCCTCCCCCGCAGGCCTGGTCCCCCCCAACTGCCCTCCCCCGCAGGCCTGGTTGCCCCTAACTGCCCTCCCCTGCTGGCCCGGTCCCCCCCCAACTGCCCTCCCCTGCTGGCTTGATCACCCACAACTGCCCTCCCCTGCCGGCCATCTTGTGGTTGCCATCTTGTGTCCACATTGGGGCGGCCATCTTTGACCACATGGGGGTGGCCATCTTGTGTGTTGGAGTGATGATCAATTTGCATATTACCTCTTTATTATATAGAATGTTCCACTCTGGTCCTGGATGTTGGGGGGAGCTGTGCATGTTTGTTGTGAACTTAAAACTGTTCTTAAAAAGAAAGTTTAGAGAAACCAAGATGGCGACATAAGGTAAACACCTAACTGTTGCCTACCACAACAATTTTGAAACTACAACTAGAAAACAGAGCGCACACCGTCCAGAACCACTGGAAAGCTGGCAGAGTGGAAAACCTACAACTAGAGAAAAAAAGAGAGGGGGACGCTGAGCCTCAGGAGCTGTGGAGGTGCGGAGATCCATGAGCGCGGAAAGGGCGGGTGGCTGAATACACGGCAGGCTTGCTCGCAGCGCGTGCGGAGAGGGAGGGCAGCAGACGCTGCGTGGCTAGCTTTCTCGTTTGGGAGAAAAACAAAACCTCCCGACTGCACTGAAATCCAGCTGCGGTCGGGGAGAAACTGGTCTGTTTGGCAGCGGACGAGGCTCGAAAGCTGCCTTCTCTCAGGGGCGCGCAGCCATTGATTAGGGCATGGAGAAACCTGCCCTCTTAGGGCTGCGCGGACGGAAACCAAGTTTGTCTGCGCCACCCTGAGACTCCGCCCCATCCAAGCTGAGCACAGCCCTCCCAGTGACTGGATTTCTCATTCGGGAGAAAAACAAAACCTCCGGTCTGCACTGAAATCCAGCCCCAGCTGGGGAGAAACTAGTCTGTTAGGCAGCGGGAGAGGCTCGAAAGCTGCCTTCTCTCAGAGGCACGCAGCCATTAATTCGGGCACGGAGAAACCGCCCCTCTTAGGGCGGAGCAGACAGGAAACCAAAGCTTGTCTGCGCCACCCTGAGACTCCGCCCCATCCAAGCTGAGCACAGAAGCTTTCCCAGCGGAGACACTGCTGATCCTCACAGCCAACTGGCTTGGAGATCAATTCCCGCCAGTGATATCAACAATCCCAACCACTCTGAACTCCAGTTTCTGGGGAAACGCGGGGGACCCAGACACCTACGGGACTCTCGGCCATCGGTCGGAGAGTGAGAGTGACTTTTCTGTCATTGTGGACGACACCAGATTTCAACCACTCTCATAAGGGACACATTCAAGAGGCAGACTCAGTGAGCACCAAAGCCCTACTGTGTCTCCAGCACAGCAATTCTTCCGTTATAGACACAGCAGCCCTCACAACCAATTGGACCGGAGGTCAATTCCTCCCAGTGTACCAACAGCAATCAGGGCTTTTAACTACACCAAGACTTTCCACTCAGCCCACAAAGGGGAGTACCAAGAGCGACCACCTAGGGTGATTGGGGAAGCTGAGCTACCAGCCCCTATAGGTCACTGACCACACAAAGCCTCTCCATCAACACAGGGAGGCAGCCAAAATGTGGAGACATCGAAGTATGTCACAAGTAGGAGAGATAGATGAAAGCAAACTAATGGACGACACAGTGTTCAGAACCATATTTATAAGGTTACTCAAGAATCTTCTAAAAACCGCTGAGAAACTTGAAGAGACCTTCAAGGACCTAAATGAGAATACCAAAAAAATGGAAAAGGACCAGTCAGAAATTATGCATACACTGTCTGAAATAAAGAATATACAGAGTAGACCACTGCACCCGAAGAGTCAAACCAAAGATCTGGAATATGAGGAAGAAAAAAACACCCAACCAGAGAGGCGGAAAGAAAGAAGAATCCAAAAGTGTGAGGATAGCATAAGGAGCCTCCGGGATGGCTTTAAGCGTACCAATATCCGAATTTTTGGGGTGCCAGAAGAGAGAGAGCAAGATACTGAAAACCTATTTGAAGAAATAATGACAGAAAACTTCCCCCACCTGGTGAAAGAAATAGACTTACAAGTTCAGGAAGTGCACAGAACCCCAAACGAGGAATCCAAAGAGGACCACACCAAGACACATCATAATTAAAATGCCAAGGGCAAAAGACAAAGAGAATCTTACAAGCAGCAAGAGAAAAACAGTTAGTTACCTACAAGGGAGCACCCATACGAGTGTCAGCTGATTTCTCAACAGAAACTATGCAGGCCAGACGGGAATGGCAAGAAATATTCAAAGTGATGAATAGCAAGAACCTACAACCAAGACTACTCTACCCAGCAAAGTTATCATTCAGAATTGAAGGGCAGATAAAGAGCTTCACAGATAAGAAAAAGCTAAAGGAGTTCATCACCACCAAACCAGTATTATATGAATTGCTGAAAGGTATTCTTTAAAAAGAGGAAAAAGAAGAAAAAAGTAAAGATAAAAATTATGAACAACAAATACATATCTATCAACAAGTGATTCAAAAAATCAAGTGAATTCAAAATCTGAGGAACAGAATAAACTGGTGAACATAATAGAATCAGAGGCATAGAATGGGAGTGGTTTGATAATTCTCAGGGGGAAAGGGGTGTCTGTGAGGAGGGTATGGGAAGAGACTGGACAAAAATCATACACCTATGGATAACGACAAGGGGGGGGGAGGGAACCGGGTGATGGGGAGATATGGGGGGAAAAAAGGAGAAACAATTGTAATAATTTGAACAATAAAGATTTATTTAAAAAAAAAAGTTTATCTTAAGTGGCATCTCTGTCAGAGGAGATAGGATGCAGATGTGCCTCACACACTCAGACTAGATGTTTGTTGAATGACTAAAGGAATGGTGTTAGAATCTGGAAATTTAACATAGGCAGATTTTTTTCTTGCCTGTCAGATTTTCAGAAATGAGGAAAGTAGTTGTGTCTAGCACTTACAAGAATGTAGAAGTGATACATACAGAACAATTGAACTCAGAATACAAAATACTGATTTTTTGAGAGTTCCAGAGTCAGCACTATATACTAGTATTTAGATTTTAAAATACGAATTAGAACAATTTAATGCCATTTGAAAGTGTTAGGCGCAATGTAAGATACCTAACTTTTCTAATTGTGAATAAGATAAAATCCTAAATTTAGAAACCAACATGATTTATTGAATTATCTTTGGAAGTAAAAGGAAAATTTAGGTACTGAGATTCTATTTATACAAAAAGCATGCAAAATCAGAGTAATTTTAAAAAAAGAAGTTTAATGGACAACTTGCGTGATAGCTCATGTAGCAATTAAATAAAAATTCTATACTATCTGCAGTATTTTAATATTCTTAAAACTTTGGGTCAATTTCAGATATGTGTACAGCCCTAATAAATTTTCAAAAGTTCTAAAGGCCCTGGACTGTGACACTCTATTTTTATAATCATTTGCACAAAATCCCCTGTGTTAACAGTAATCGGCAGTGTGAGAATGTGTGAAGGCCGCCTCAGCAGTTCTTAACAGATGGCTCTCTCCATTCATTTTCTCCTATAGGCAAACATGCTGAAGACATATTTGGTGAGTTGTTTAATGAGGCTAACAACTTTTACATCAGAGCAAATTCTCTTCAAGACAGAATTGATCGCCTTGCTGTCAAAGTTACCCAGCTGGATTCAACAGTGGAAGAGGGTACGTAATTGCACAAAAGCAATGAGCTAGCAGTGATCTTGACAAGACAATAGTAATTAATTGCAGGGCAATTACTGCTTTTTCCTTGGGCTACTATGCTGATATTTCATCTTGTCTCTTGCTAGAAGAATAGTGAGGGGGGACAACCCACGACTTTGGGTTAATTAGCGATTAAAAGATTCACATCAGCCTGGTGGTGTCGCTCAGCCACTGAGCATCCACCTATGAACCAGAAGGTCACTGTTCGATTCCTGTTCAGGGCACATGCCTGGGTTGTGGGCTCGTTCCTCAATGTGGGGCATGCAGGAGGCAGCTGATCAATGATTCTCATCATTGATGTTTCTGTCTCTCTCCTTTTTTTCTCTCTGAAATCAATAAAAATTTATTTTAAAAAAAGAGATTCATATCATGTATCTCATATGCCATACTCTTTTTTTTTAAAAAAAAATTTACCCATTTAGTATTTGTTTTAAAGGATTTTTTTGACTGCATTCAGTATTAGAAGTCCTAATTTAGGCTATTAGTAGTTATTTTAAAGATACTTTCTTACCTAAAAATTACAGAATCAGTCCAAAGATATGGTCCAACTAAGAGTGCAGGTTATATATACCGAGTGTGCAGAGTGAAGGCTTCCACCCCATATTCTTGTTAGGGTTGATGCCTTTAAATAATCTTGATGGTTTAACTTCTTAGAAATAGCATTTACTGAAAGCCTTCAGACTTTGGGGTCTTAAAATAATGTTCGTATTGGCAAGCACTGTGTAGTTAGTTAACTGTAATCATTTTGATGATGCACCCTGAAATTGTGACAGTTCCAACAAAAAACTCAATTCCTTTTTAAAAATTTCACTTTCAATATCTTTTGAGTAAAGGATTGATATTAGACTCGGGGGCGTGGGGGATCTGTAAAAAAGGTATAAAAAAATGCCATTTCATGTTTATTTTGAGAAAAACGTTCAACTTAAAAATTATTTTTACCTTCATATAATGGTATAGTTTCTCTTATTGCGTTAAAATGATCCTAGCATCTGATTTTTCTACTAGACCTGTAATAGTAGTAGTAGTAAAAAGTGAAGGTTTTTTTTAATGTTCTTATTTGTGGAAGTCATCTCTCATTTAAAAATGTCTTTTTCAAAGGTCAGAATTAAGTTAGTGAATTAGAAATTTAAACAAAAATGTAGAACATTTAAATCTTAATGTCTTAAATTTAACTGACTTTTCCAACAAAAATAGTGGAGCTTTTTAGTCTGATTTTTAAAATTAATCTTTTATTGTAAAAAACTAAAATTTTAATACCTATTTGGTTTATTCAGAGAAGGAATTTTTAACATCTTAAACCAATCATTCACCTTTCAGATTGCTATTAAAGTGATTTTTAAATATTTACCTTTCTTCAGGTTTCTGTTTGTTTGCTTGTTTGTTTGTTTGTTTGTTTGTTTGTTTGTTTTTACAATGGAAAGTCTTGTGATAAACCTTACACTGGAAAAGGTTAATTTGTGGATTAAATTTTATGAGATTTTACGGTATATCTGAGTTTCAGCTCCATTGGTCAAGTGGGTTAATGGGCCAGTTTGCCCACCTCAGAAAGCTTGTCTCAAAGTCAGATGAGTTAGTACATGAGGTATAAAGTTGTAAAAACAGAAGAAGTAAGTAAGCATAATCAGCCCTGATTTTCTTACTCCTTAGTATAGTTTTGTATCATGTATGTAATTTCTAGGACAGTGTGTTGAAAAGCTTTGCTGTCTCTCTTTAATGATAGTGCCAGAAAAAAGTAATGCCTTTTTTTTACAGTGTTTAAATTTTCTGCAGAAATCTTTCCTACATGTATTATAATTAAATGGTATTAACTGTTCGAATGCCTCCCCCAGGATGCCCATATCTATGTTTTTACATGACTGTTATACTCATAACTATATTTCTGTGTGATTTCCAATAAATACTATTTAAATGAGTAACAATGCTATAATATTAGGTTCAATGGAGTAATTAGATCGCTACAAAAGAAGAAAGACATGCCTTCACAGAGGTCACTGTGATTTATGAGAGGGAAGGAGCTCATGCTACTTTAGCATGTCTTTAAATGAAAACAACAACATTATTTGATTTTTCTAGGAGATGTTTATGATTGTGACTCAAATTGTACTTATTTGTAAACAGTTAAACTATCTTGATATTAATCAACTTGGGGACTTTTCTCTAAATAGTGTCACTGCAGGATATCAACATGAAAAAAGCTTTCAAAAGTTCCACAGTCCAAGACCAGCAGGTGGTTTCAAAGAACAGCATTCCTAACCCTGTAGCTGACATCTACAACCAGAGTGATAAACCACCTCCTCTGAACATTCTGACACCATACAGGTATGGCCTCAGGTGTTCCCAGGGCCTTGTCAGTATTGATAAGTTGAAAGAGGGTGACAGTGCTGTGAAAGTATCTTTCAAACTTTGAAGATAAGAACTGCAGTATTACAGTGAAATTAGTCATTGGTACAGTATTGTTAAAGTGTTAATATTTCAAAATATAGATAAACTTATCAAGAAAAGTGTGAGTTCTAATATTAGCTTTTAAATGTAGACATTATAAGTGGAAGTGAGCACATTACATAACAGTACTGCGTGTATTTATGTTGTTCCTCATATTCAAAGTCACTCTTAAAGGGACCTCATAATCAGTCAGAATGCAGCAAAATAGCCGTCTCAGCATTTCAGCCCTGCAGAGACATTTGTTATTTAATTTAGAAAAATGTATTCTGCAGCATTTGGGGTTTTCAGGAGTGAAAATATAGTCAACAAATTAACTTTCTGTTATTGTAAAATGTAAGACACATTATTAGGACCAGACTTCCAAGAAAAAGAATGAAAAATAAATAATGCAAAAAATTAACATTAAGAAACTATGCTTTTTATAACACCTGTACTACCTCCCATAACATGTGCTTTCTTTCCATATTTCCTGTCACTTTCTTTCTGTCTCCCTTCTCTTTTTCATATGCTTTCTCATTGCACATCGAGTTCCTCTCCCATCTTTTTACCTTCAGAGGCTGACGGAATGAAGGAGGTCATTCCTTCAGCCTCTGATGAGCAGACGGTGGTGGGGGTGGTCCTCACTGCCCCCAGGATTAGCCCTGTGGGTGATGTCCTACCCAGGCCTTTCAGATTTCAGCGAGTTTTTAGCTTCTTTTTACTGCCTTCGTAGGCCATTGGTCCTTCTCAGTGGTGCCCAGAGTTTTTCTTGGTCTGAATTTCTGTACCTTCTCATGGTCCAAGAGTCCAGTTTGGACCGATAGCTCTGTTGGTAAAGCAGCAGTTCCCGCTACATCCCTTTCTTTCAGGAAGGGGAGAAAGGTTCTCTCAAAAAAATGTGAGAGCCCATGGAAACACTGATAGGAGAGGAGCAAGATGCCACATTTTTCTAAGGAACAAGGATACTTTTCTGGAAGCTTTAGCACACGTATTTAAAATCAATGGTATATGTAAATAGTGGTATTGTAAGCCTGAAGTTTTAACTAATAATTTTTCTTGTGCTCAACTAACCACTTATATGTGAATAATTAGGAATAAGGTGAAATATTTGTGATGATCTCAAAATTTTAATTGCATAAAAAACAAATTGACATATACATATGCACTAGAGGCCCGGTGCATGAAATTTGTGCACGGGGGGGGGGGGGGGGCTATCCCTCAGCCCAGCCTACACCCTCTCCAATCTAGGACCCCTCCAGAGATGTCTGGCTGCCCTTTTAGGCCTGATCCTGGTGGGCCTAAATGGGCAGTCGGGCATCCCTCTCACAATCCAGGACTGCTGGCTCCCAAACGCTTGCTTGCCTGCCTGATTGCCCCTAACCACTTCTGCCTGCCAGCCTGATCACCCCCTAACCACTCCCCTGCCAGCCTGATCGATGCCTAACTGCTCCCCTACTGGCCCGATTGCCCCTAACTGCCCTCCCCTGTCGGCCTGGTTGCCCCTAACTGTCCTCCCCTGCAGGCCTGGTCGCCTCCAACTGCCCTCCCCTGCTGGCCCTGTCACCCCTAACTTCCCTCCCTTGCCAGCCTGGTTCCCCCCAACTGCCCTCCCCTGCAGGCCTGGTCGCCCCCAACTGCCCTCCCCTGCTGGCCCTGTCACCCCTAACTTCCCTCCCTTGCCAGCCTGGTTCCCCCCAACTGCCCTCCCCTGCAGGCCTGGTCACCCCCAACTGCCCTCCCCTGCAGGCCTGGTCACCCCCAACTGCCCTCCCCTGCCGGCCATCTTGTGGTGGCCATCTTGTGTCCACATGGGGGTGGCCATCTTGTGTGTTGGAGTGATGATCAATTTGCATATTACCTCTTTATTATATAGGATTGTATGTGTATATTCAGTTTTATGAAAATAAAAATCTCCTTGACTTTTTAATAGTGTGTTTAAGAATAGCAGCGCCAATTCAAATGTACTTTTTAAAATATTTTAAATTTAATTTAATTTTTCATGTCCACTTCTTCTCATCCTCCCTGCCCCCCCTCCATGTAATCATCACACTATAGTCCATGTCCATGAATTCTCTTTCTCTTTTCTTTTTTGCTCAATCCAGTAATATTTGGGGTATGTAAAGCACAAACTTTTGCATTTGAGCTTAAGTATGACACTGTCCTAACATAGTTAATATATGAGAAGTACAATGTAACTGAAAAATCAAGTGTTTAGTTCTATGAACATAGGACATTTCTGCTTATGTTTTCATGTCAAAGTTAATATTTGTTTAGTTATGTGAGTTTCTGACCTCATTTAAGTATTAGCTTCATTCTTTTAAAATGTGAATTTATTGTACATCTTAAATTTTGCAGCAAGTTCATGCTCAAATTTTCTATATTTTTATCTATGTTGAAGGTCTAGTATTTAGGGAAACAAATTATGTTATTAATGAAATAACAATATGTTATTAATGAAATCTCTTACTGCACGTTGCTTATCAGTTAGAAATTGGGAAAAGAAAGGATTTTAAGTAATCTGAGGTTAAAGTATAGAGTACAATGCACTGGTTTGTTAGTGGTTTTCAGAGAGTGGCCAGAATAGCCCTCAGAGGAACTAGGCCTTTATCATTTGATGAGGAGTTTACAGGACATGGCAGAGCAGGAGATGCAAGGACAGATGGCTTTGCCCCTTGAATAATTCACTTAGCTTTCTTTGATTATTTGGGCATAAACTCTTTCCTATACTTATTTCACTAATTTTTGCTTCCTCTCCGTGCCTTAAATGACTTAGTGAAATACTGATTTGAAATGTGTTTTTCTTCCTCTATAGGCCAGATACTTTTAAAGCATTACTTCATATCATTAGTTTTAGATTTACTATTGATTTATATTATACTTTGAAGTCATGTTGGCTGCATTATTTTAATGAATAACTTATACAAAGACTTGAAATATTCTCTAGACCAGTGATGGCGAACCTATGACACGCGTGTCAGCACTGACACGCGTAGCCATTTCTGATGACACGCGGCCGCATGCCGAGGATGAAACATTTGCTGCTCCTGAGGATGAAACATTTGCGACTAGAGTCTTGGAGTTAGTTTTTTCCTCAAAGTGACACACTACCCGAGTTATGCTCAATTTTTTGGCGAAGTTTGACACACCAAGCTCAAAAGGTTGCTCATCACTGCTCTAGACCATAGTAATTATAGCAGTGCCTGAAAATGAAATGACTGCAAGTGAATTTTCTTTGTTGGTTACTTCCACTTTAAAAATATTTCTTTACTGTTTTTCTTAGTCACATTTACACACTATGAATGTTTTTCTTTTTTCCTAAGTGAATTTTTAGATATTGGGCAAAGGGGACAAAGTACTTAACTAATCTTTATCCTCATAACATCGACACTCCAGAGTAAAAGTAAATGTATGTGTGTAAAGAATCCATCTGTTTCTGTGTAAATAGCCCCCTATTGGAATAAACAGATCATTTCCTAAAGTAATTGAGGTATTGAATATTATTGTTTCTGAGCCATATTATGATTTTTAGGAGTACTTTTCCATATTTAAATCTAAATTTGCAAGTGTACTTTTTTACCTGATTATTCTAGAAAAAGTTGATGTTCTTGAATATTTACACCTTTTTTTCAAGTAAGGAAATCTGAGAAACTTAATACTGTATAGGACAGTTAAAATGCCCCCTGCAGATGTTATAATCTCATGAGTTAAAAGTGAATTAGGTTTGGCTCATTGAAAAGAGTGTCAGCCCGCAGACTGAAGGGTCCCAGGTTCAATTCTGATGAAGGGCACATACCTAGGTTGCAGGCTCCATTCCCAGCCCTGGTCGGAGCATGTGCAGGAGGAAACCAATCAATGTGTGTCTTTCACATCGATGTTTCTCTCTATTAAAAAAAAAGAAAAGAATTATGTTATTCCCGTATGAAGATATCTAACAGTCTTTTTTCCCCCCTGACTTGTAATATCTTGATTTATAGAGATGATAAAAAGGATGGGCTGAAGTTCTATACTGATCCTTCCTATTTCTTTGACCTCTGGAAAGAAAAAATGCTACAGGACACAGAAGACAAAAGGAAAGAGAAAAGGCGTCAAAAGGTAAATAATTCCATTAGGGGAACTGTGCATATAAATGTGTAAATGGATTCTTGTTTGGAAAGAAATAAGTAAATTCTTTACTTGAATGGTTGAGATGTTGGATTTAGTGATGAAGGTTTTTTAGAGATTGTAGTTTATACAGGATACAGACAAGTCCGTCTAACACAGTAATACTATTTTTCGGTAAATACTCTTGATTTGTTCTCTAACACTTGCTTTGCTTTCACAAAAGTAGTGGCTAAAATTTCAGTTTTGTTTGTAACTATGTTTTAGAATTTTTCTCCTGTTCTTTCAAATTTCATAAAGCAGTCAGTATTCCATATCAGAAATAATTATTTGCTTCCATCATTTTAAAGCTTTCTTCATAACTGGATTGCCACCTAGCTGTAATTAATGCTTTAGTGAGCTGTTCATATTGGATTGAAAAGCGTGTGATCTGCAAGTTCAGAAGATGATATTTACTGGACGTGAGACTCCTGTGGTGGGTAGAGGGAGGCAAGGTCACTGCACGTCTGAAGGTTGAGAAGCGCTTCTGAGGTTGTGAGCACTCTTGGAGGGACAAGCTCACTCTCTGCAGGTGTGGGGACTTATATTTTGAAAATTGTTCCTTCGGGGCCCAGAAATTAGGCTTGAGCCACTGAGAAGAGTTAATTCTCCAAAGGCTAATATTTGCGAAGACTTTTTATATGTAAGCTATGTTTTTTAAAAATGACCATCTGGTTTGCTTGGCAAATATTAGAGTGCTTTAGTTAAGAGAAATGCTTACCTTTTTGTGGGTTCGAGGTCTTAAGATTTTGAGGCATTTGGGTGTCTTAGCTCAATAGGAGTGACAATTTGAGATGGAAGATAATTTGAAATTTGAAACTAGGATTTACAACAGAGTACATGATAACAATTTGCAGACTGTAAGTATAAGATGTTACCACTGAATTCTAGGAGAGAATTCCAAAGGCTTGGTTTCCTCTTTTCTTGTGCTCATGGGTTGGGATTAATTGGGAAATCTTGGAAGAGTTGCTGAGTACTCAAGTGGAGGATTATTCAAGCTAAGAAACTACGAAGTATTCAAGTGGAGAAAAGAAAGACCCCACTCTCTGGGACAGAAAAGAAACAGATACTTAGTTATGTTAGTCTTAATCCCCACACTTCTTGGTAGTAACCAGGCAAAAGTCCTTTTAAATTACCTTCTAGGTTTCCCTTCTCAGTGATACTTTTGGCAAAATATTTAATTTTTCACTAGTGTTCTTCAGGGGAAAACAGTCATAATCTACATATGATTATTGTGTCATCAAATTTAGTTATCATTTCCTTGGCAGTTTTATCTCATTCCACATTGTTCAGACACATAAAATTCTGATAAGGATTTTTTATTCATTCATTTACATAATGATTCTTTTTTTATCTTTATTGTTGAAAGTATTACATATGTCCCCTTTTTCCCTCATTGACCCCTTCTAGCCCTCCCCTGTCCCCCACCCCAGGCCTTCACCACCCTATATTGTCTGTATCCCTGATTATGCATATATGCATACAAGTTCTTTGGTTGATCTCTTCCCTCCCCACCCTTACCCCGCTTTCCCTCTGAGATTTGACAGTGTTCCATGCTTCTAAGATTCTCTTAAAAAAAAAAAAAGTCTTTTAATGCTGGATAAACAGTGATGAAAATGATAGGGTTACCACCCTCATGGAGATTGCAATAGAGTGGGGGAAACAAGCACTAAATAATCCTGCAGCCCTCTGGAACTCATAAAGAGGGAAAGAAATTAGAAATTCTAATACAAATCTCCTTTATATAGGAGCAGAAAATAAGGCAAGATATCCTTCATTCTGGAAATCCTCTGGGGTTTCTGGAAAGCAAGTCACTTTCAATTTGGTATTGACAAGTCTATATGAAGGAAAAATTTGTTTAGAAAATTTGGGTGTGAGAAATCCATTAAAAACATTTTTTAAATTATGCAAATAAATACGTAGTTGGAAGTATACAGTTACAATGCTGGTAAGTGTGAAGAAGTATGGTGTGCTGGGGAGGAGATGACAAGGTGGGGATGACAGTGAAGAGGGAGTGGAGTGTCAAGGACAGCCTCGGGGTATCTTTCACAGACCCAACCATGGGTGGAAGTTAGCTCAAGTCAGTGTGTGGGTGCAGGTGTGCTCGCGGGCGCATGTGCGAGCACATGTAGGTGAGAGGGTGCTGGAGGTGTGGAGGGCAGCGGAGGTGGGATGCTTCTGAAGTAGCTAAGATCATTCTGGTCTAGGGAATAGTTTGGCATTTTCTAGAGATTTGAATGTAGGCCAGTGTAGTTGGAGCATAGATGCATCACTGTTAACATTTTGTCATATGTGGCTTCTGTGTGTGTGGTGTGTGCATGTTGATGGGTAAATTTGGAGGCTAAACTATTGCAAAGAGAATTATTATAACAGTCCCTAAATATGTTAGCATTCATCTCTTAAAAGTAATGGGGATAATCTAATTAATTTAATACAGTGGTTCTTAATTAGGATGTGTATTGGAATCCATTGAAATCTCCCTCCTTTTTGTTGTTGTTGTTGTTGGTGGTGGTGGTGGTGGTGGTGGTGGTGGTGTGTGTGTGTGTGTTTTAAGTATACAAACAATACATGCAGGTTGTGAAATGCTCAAATTACACTAAAGTAAATGCATTAGTTTAGAAAATTTGCGGATATGTTTTTCTTCCATGGGCATAACTACGTTAACATTTAGCAGCTTGGCACACATATTTTTAGATTTAGATTTTTTTCAGTTCACAAATATATGCATATACATTTCACAAAGTATTTTTATATGCATAAAATTGTACTATACACAACTTATACACACAGACATACACATATATTGCCATAACTGAAGATGTACTTCATTCTTTTTATGAAGTTATGTAGCATTTTAATAGTTATCATAAACTATTTGCCCATTACTAGAGTAATGAATATTTAGGTTGTTTCTAAATTGTTACTATTACAATACTGTAGTAGATATCCCTGTATTCACATGCAGATATTTCTTCAGAGCAAATTCATAGAAGTCGCATGTGAGTTTTAAATTTTGAAAGATACCATCTTATTGCTCCTGACCCTTAAAACACTGAACCAGTTTATACTCTTAACAGGCCTCCTCCAGTCCTGGATATTATCTTTTTTTATGAGCCCTCCTTCCCTCCAAAAAATCTAATTTGCATTACACATCTGTTCATCTTTATTAACCCTTTATATGTGTTCTGTGAATTTCACGTTTACCTTCTTTGCCAGTACATTGTCTGTACCTCCTTACCCGAAAACAGTCTAGTCGTGTGTCTTCACTACCACCGTGAGCTGCCTGCCATCCTCACTGGACAACCTGAATAGCTTTCTGACTGGTGTTTCTACCTTTCTCCTTCAGTCTGTGCTCCCCAGCCTAGAAGGATCTTTTCAAATGCCTCTTCTTCTTCAATACGTCAGCCCTTCCCTTCTTATTCTTCAGTGCTTTCCCACTGTTCCTGGGATAAAGAACAACATTTTTAACGTAGCCTTTAAGGTCTTGCCTACTTTTCAGCTCTTTGGGGCCATTAACCTTCATTTGCCTCTCACCTTCTTTCATTTTTCCTAAGTGGTGTTCCTCCTCCTCCTGTGAGCCCGTGCCCACTCTGTCCCCTCTTACCTGCTCTGACGGGCTCCCTGCAGTCCGTGCCACTCACACACATGTCCTCCCGCTCACTCACTCCCGGATGCTGTCCCTGACTTCCAGCTTAGACAGCATTCTACACGTGGTGCATTTATGTTTTACTGCATTTTATTATAATTAGACATTTATTTCTGTGATTTTGTAGGCTTCCCCCAATGGACTGCAGGCTCTGTGAGGGCAGACACCCGTCTTTTTCTTGTTGTTGTTGTTGTTGTTGTTTTCCTTTTGTATCATCGATGCCTGGCACGTTTGAGACATAGCAAGCCCTCTAAGCTCACCTGGATTTGGTCATTTAGTCAGCATTGATTGTGTGTGCACTCTAGGTAAATCACGTGTGGAAGGACTGTAAGAGGCGTGTAGAACTTAGAGGCACATAGTTCTTGTCCTAAGAGATCGTAAAGTTTTATGAGGGAACCAGGAAAAATATATAAACAACAGAAATAATTGTTCTCGCCTTTAAAGAAGTACCCAAGTATTTATTGGATGCATTTTTGCTGGCAAAGTAGGGCTGAGGCAAGAATGAGTCTTTGTATGGGAAGGTAAGTTCGTACCTTGTTTTTGTTTTGGGTTTAGCTCATTGCAGGATTAGCTTAAATATTTCTTTTAGAAACTGGAAATAGAACATTTTGAATTATTTTTTTGAAAGATTGCATGTTAACAAGCCAGTCAAAATTGTGTAGGGGTGGGAAATGATTTATCTGTATGGTGCCATCAGACATTTCATCTGTATACTATAGATCTAAAAGTTATAGTATATTTAAAATCAGCTAAATGCCTAGTAAGATGAAAATTTGTTACTAAAAATGATAGTATTACTATTCTGGTAGTTGCAGCAGAGTAATTTTCATTTATTGGGTTAAATAGTTAAGTATTTATTACTTTTGGGGGGTCTGTGTTGGGTAAGAGTAGGCACTGTGTTAGAATTTTCTGACATTATCTGCACATCATGCTTGTGTCCTGAGCATTATAACTGCATTTAACCTGTTGTCCTTTCTCTCCTGTCTCGGCATGCTTGCTTTTCTTTTCTTGGACTTCAGGAGCAAAAGCGTATAGATGGCACAACCCGTGAGGTGAAAAAGGTTAGAAAAGCCAGAAACAGGCGCCAGGAGTGGAATATGATGGCGTATGACAAAGAGCTCAGACCCGACAACAGGTTGTCTCAGAGTGTGTACCACGGAGCATCTTCCGAGGGATCCCTTTCCCCAGATACTAGGTGTGTGTGTGTGTGTGTGTGTGTGTGTGTGTGTGTGTGTGTAGTAATGCCTCTGAGTAGTGCTTCATTTTATTTATTCCTTGGACGTGACTGGTAATAATAGCTTTGGTGTTTATAAGGCCACAGAAGGTTTCACATCTTTTCTTAAAAATAAATTATATATATATATATATATATATATATATATATATATATATATACACACACACACACACACACACACACACACACACACGAATTTTGAAATAATATTTTAAAGTAGTTTTATTTTGCGTTGGGTCACATTGTATGATTTTTCATATCTCCGACTTACTTTCTTGTTCAGTTAATCTAGATATGTAATATTTTAACATGGATTCTGAATTTGGGCTTAATGACTGCCAGTGACTTACATTTTTATTGTAATCATTTAATTCTTTGTCTTACTCTTTAGCTTAGAGTTGAATTTCTTTTGCTATTTGATATCAAAACAATCGGTAGGTAGTAATTGATGTGGTCAAGGAATAATTTCTTTGCTCTTTTTGGTAACCTTTGTAAAAAGGGATGAACAAAAGATATTTATTTCTTCAGTTCACTAACCTTATGTGCTCTGATTTCACGAGAATTCTGTTGGTGTTTACTTTAAAATTGTGTTAGCAATTAAGTAAAAATATTTCTTGCAGGTGTGAATGATGCGATCAATAAGTCACATTTGTCACAAAAGGGATTCATTGAACAACAGGGACTGACTAGTCAATTTTAAATTATGGTTTAATTTCCTATTTCTGCTCTTGTAAAGTTGTTGTCTTGAATTTGCATGATCTCTCTCAGTCTTCCATCAGCATTTAAAAATTCGAACAGAGAATTCCTATGTGATTAAAGGATGTTTCAAAAACAGCAACAACCTGGACCTGGCCTTAGTTCTGTGTCCTTTTTAAATAAATTTTGTCTTTATGATTTCAGTGCTTAGCACAGACTGTATACAGAAGCTGCTTAACATTTGGTAGTTACAGGGCCTGTGAATGTTCCTGCCCCAGAAGGGCTCTAAGTCATTGGTTGGATATGAGGCAAGTTCTAGGTAATTTTTCTGTACAAGTTGTTATCTGCTAAATATTAGAGAATTATTAGAGCTTTAACTGAGCTCTAGTCTCAAGGTTGGATCTTTACTATATGTACCGGTTAATAATGGCGGATTTTGTAATCAAAGAAAACATGATAATTTCAAGAGAAACATCAAAAGTACTTTATTCAAAGTAATGTCCATCGCTAGCTACACATTTCCCCCATCTTTCAGGTAATTTGTGAATACTGTCCAAATAGAATTTTTCTTGTTTTGAGGCAAACCATTCAGAGACCCAATTTTCCACTTCTTCGTATGTTTTGAAGTGCTGCTCAGAAAGTGCGTATGCCATTGATCCGAACAAGTGGTAATCTGAAGGAGCAAGGTCTGGTGAATACAGCGGGTGGGTTAATACTTCCCAGGCAAGATCTTTTAACGTGTCTTTAACTGGTTTTGAAGTGTGTGCTTTATCACGAAGCAAAATTACTTTGCTGTGTCTTCTGGAACATTCTGGTTGTTTCACGATCAAAGCGTGGTTCAAATAGACTGTTTATTGTCGGTAGCGATCAGTATATACGGTTTCACCCGGTTCTAGAAGCTCACAACACACCACACCTTCCTGGTCCCACCAAACGCAGAGCACTGTCTTCTTTCCGAAGCAGTTTTGCCTTGCAGTCAATGTTGATGGTTGACCTGGATCAGTCCATGACTTTGTAAATTTGGGGTTCTCAAAATAAATCCACTTTTCATCACCAGTCACAATTTGATGCAGAAAAGTCTTTCGTGCCGTTGAAGCAACATTTTACTGATGACTTTTCGGTTTTTCATTTGTCTTTTGTTTAGTTGATGTGGCACCCATTTTCCTTCCTTTAAAATCTTTCCCATTGCTTGTAAACGATTGGAAATTGTTTGCTGAGCAATGTTTAATCTTTCTGCAAATTGTTTTTGAGTTTGACACGCATCTTCACCCAATAATGCTTGTAAATGTTGGTCTTCAAACTTTTTTGGTTGACCTGGACGTTCTTTGTCTTTCACATCGAAATCATCACTTTTAAAGCGTTTAAACCAGCGTTCACAAGTATCTTGAGATGGAGCATGTTCACCATTAGCTTCCCCAAGTATACGATAACTTTTTCTTCAAAATAGAGTAATGAATTAAAAATTCCCGCAGATGTTCTTTTTTTTGGCACAAAATTGACATTTTTAAGCTAAAAATATCTATGATGTTAACACCTTTAGCAAATTTGACATATGAAATTTTGAAGCTTGCTGTCAACACAACAAAATAGCATACATATCAAATTGCATATATCTCAACATATGTGTAACTCCATCTATTGAAAAAAATCCGCATTATTAACTGGTACATCTAGTATGTCAGTTTGTTTCTGTCGACAATTCTACGCATAGTTCTTTGGGTGGGAGAAGCACTTAAATTTGAGAGCTCCCAATATGTCAGTTTGCTTTTTGTGCATTTTTTCCCCAGCTAATTTAGTTGTATTGTTTACTCATGCAAAACATAGACTTTATTTTATAATACTCTGCACTCTTATTTCAATATGTACAGACAGAAAAAATGATTTTTTAATCCCTCAGTTGAATGGTTGATGCTCATTCTAATATCTGAGATTAGATTGCTTCATGCTGGGTATAAAATCATGCAGATGATTTAGTATCTGAATTTTTATGTTTTTAGATATATCTTTACTTTTTTTATTTTTCAAAAAGCAAATGGATTAATCAGTTTTGTTTCTTTAGAATTTCCTTTTGTCTCATACTGTTTTTCATGGCCTCTCACTATATGCATGTCCCAGATAAATAGATTATAATTAATATTGTACTTGGATTACATCCCTTAAATTAATTTAAAATTTTTTTATTTTACTAAAGTGTACCACTTTTTCTTATTATAAAATAATTTTTTTATATTTGGAAATTACAGAAAACATTAAAGTATTATCCATAATCCTATTATCCAGAGAAACCCCACTGTTTGCATTTTAGTGTACTTTTTCCTTTTTTGTCTTTTTTCTGTAAAGGTGTATATGTTTTTTGTTTACAAAATTGGAATCATGCTCTATACTTTCTGCCTTTTGACTTTTTAATGTTTTATATTCATATTTTAAGTATTATTTAGAATCACGCTTTTAAATAACTGAGGAAATTTGAATATTAAGTTTTATGGCTTATATATAATAAAACTGTTCATATAAGTAATATATTTTGTACATAAAAAGTGGTTCATATAAACTAATCATAAATTTTTGCTCTCTCTGTAGATTATCAGCAGTGGTTTGATTTTAAGTGTAAATTTAGGGTGGAAGTTGATTAAATTCTCCCCACGGCTCTCTTTCACTGCGATCTGGGAGATGTGAGACCTCCATGCCCGTTGTCCTTGTGCTGTTTCTCATCCTCTTCTGGGCACTGTATTACAGCTCTGACTCCGCCCACCTCTCCACCCACAAAACCCGGGGGAGTCCCTGGCTTCTCCCACCAGGTCTCCACTGCTTACATTTCTCCCTGTTTCCATATCATCTCACTCCTGCCAGTTCTCTCTCCTGTAACAGGTCAGGACCAATCCACTCATCTCCACGTTGGTGTGTGTCTCTGTAGCTGATTTCTACCTTCCTGCATGGGGGTCTCTGTCTCCAGCAGTCACCCCACTCCTTACCTCTCCTCCAGCCCCCCGGGCTCCCCTTTAAATGAGCCTTCACCCTTAAACCAGTCCTCTGTCCTGCGCACCCTTCCTCCAAGTCCTGCCCTCCACAACTCTCCTGCTGTAATTCTCAAATTCAGACATTCACTGCCTGTTCCTTTATTCACTCATCTGTCTGGCTTTCCCCTTTTTATTGACTCCTTTTGGCTGTGTCACAAAGCTATTTATAAGGATAGCACTCTAAATTATTCCAGAATATTTATAATGTCTGGCTCCTCCTCTCATGAGAAGCGCTCTATATTTTTCCAGATCACTTTGTTTCCTTTAGAAATTGTACACATAGCATATGACATAGTCACATACACAGAGTCAAACATACATCACCAAGGACTCCAGGGTTTTAGGTACTTACATTGTAAAAATATGCTAGGTTGTTCCCCCATTAAAAACATTTTTAACTTACTTGCCAGTAGTTTGCACAGTTCAAAAGATACAATCATATGCACACCGTAATATAGAATTTGCTAGGGGCCCAATGCACGATTTTGTGCACCTTGAAACGAACTGTGAGCCGCAAGGCTGCGATGGGCACAGGGGCAGGCCCCTGCCCGGCTCCTCCCAACACGGGCCCTAGCCCCCTGTCTGCCAGCAGCCCCGTTCCCGCCACTGCAGCTCCCCTGCACTGATGGTGCCGGCCCTGCTTGCACCTGCTGATGGTGCAGAGCAATTGGGGCTGGCGCCAGCAGCCGATGCAAGCCGTGGCTCCGACAGCAGGTGCGAGAGGCGGCTGCCGGCCCCAATCGTCCCTCAGGAGCAGGGGGAGGTGGAGAAGCCCTGAGGGGCGATCGAGGCTGGCAGCCGCCGCTCACACCCGCTGACAGTGCCTAGTGCCAGCAGTGGGTGCAAGCAGCGGCTCTGGCATCGGCAGCGGGTGCGAGTGGGACCGGCGCTGGCAGCAGGTGCGAGTGCCTGGTGGGACCGCGGCGCACAGGAGCAAAGAACCACCACAGGCTCGCCCCAATGACGGCGACCGGCGCCCCCGCTCACCTGCTGTGGCCGATGCCCGCCATGTTCCACGCTCTGCCGCCTGCTGCCAACACCCGCCATGTTCCGCACACGCCCCCTGGTGGTCAGAGTACATCATAGCGACCGGTTGTTCCACCGTTCAGTCTATTTGCATATTAGGGTTTTATATATATAGATACTGCAATTAGGGAATAAAAAGGTGAATTATTAGTTATTATTACACTGCAATTGGCGGGGGGGGGGGGGGAGAAACAGTCTCTCATCATGTAGAGAGCTTTTTTTTTTAATGTCTGAGATGCTCCAGTTAAGGGACACTACTGTCTGATTCCGAGATCCAAGTTCAGTTTGTGTCTCCCCTGCTCCTCCACATCCCCATGTGTGTCTGCCTGTTTCCTTCAGAGAGAGAAACACAAGCTGAATCCTACCCGAAGCCAGCAAATAAATGTGAGAAAAGTCAGAACAAGAAAAGAAGAGTGGGAGAGGAGGAAAATGGGCATTGAGTTTATGAGTGATGCAAGGACACTGGAACAGGCAGGGAGCACGAAAGAGGACAGAACGCCCAGAGGGTTTGTCATTTTGCTCTGCATTGCCATCCTCAGGCTGCCCACCCTGCTTTGGCCATCATGAGAGGATATGCAGCCCCCATACTGACCATGTGTCCCGTAACCGGGCCAGGAGCACGACTGTGCCTTACTAACACCATTTTGTGCAGCTGTGACCTTTACAAGTCCCTGTGCCCCCTCACGAAGGCTTCTGTCTGTCTGAGCTCCGTCAGCTAACATACAGTCTCCATCCTTTCCAGCGTTTCGCCCACAACTGTGCATTCTGAGGAAGCAGGAAGGCCCTTCCATATTGCACCGTGTTCTTTCTTTTTTGGCTAAATACATTTCTTCTGTTTAAGAAAACAGTTTTTCACTGTACTGCATTCTTGCTTTCTTTTTCTGTTCTTACTGTTAATATTTATCCAGTTTATCTGCAATTTTGTAATTTCTAATGATAAGCTATCAGCTTCCTGGCCACTGAAGTCCTCTGATGTTTTTTAATTAGGTGGGACTTGCCTCGTGGCCTTCTCTCTTAAGACCGTTTGCTGAGATGGTGTGAAATGGACTCTGCTGGTCCTGCTTGCCCATCTGTCTGACTTGCTCACTTTAAAGCTGTGAGTCTGACTCCATGTAACACCGGGCTCGCTGCTAACGTAGTCATTACGTTGTTGCTTGGAAGCTCTCATGAGGCTGGACCTAGTTTACAGTAAAGGAAATAAATGTGTGATTTCTGTGTATTGGCAATGTCATTATTCAAATATATGCTTATGTGCTAGTTAGTGGAAATCTTTTGAACTTAAATTTCTCCCACCCTTTTCTTGAATGCCAGGTCTCACGCATCGGATGTCACAGATTACTCTTATCCAGCCACTCCCAACCATTCTCTGCACCCGCAGCCCATCACCCCTTCACACGCAGCAGGTGACACGCTGCCACAGGGGCCAGCCAGCCAGGCCCCCGAGCATGAGTACCGACCCCCCTCTGCTTCGGTGAGACACATGGCCCTGAACAGACCTCAGCAGCCACCTCCGCCACCCCCACCGCAGGCCGCAGAGGGGCCCCAGGCCTCGGCACCCGTGGCTCCAGCAGACTATGGGTAATTTCCTATTCCTTGTACTCTGATTGCTTCTCACCATGCATGGAATCTTGCTATGTGTGTATAAGAATTTTAATTAGCCCTAACCGGTTTGGCTCAGTGGATAGAGCGTCGGCCTGCGGACTCAAGGGTCCCAGGTTCGATTCCAGTCAAGGGCATGTACCTTGGTTGCGGGCACATCCCCAGGGGGTGTGCAGGAGGCAGCTGATTGATGTTTCTCTCGCATCAATGTTTCTAACTCTCTATCCCTCTCCTTTCCTCTCTGTAAAAAATCAATAAAATATATATATTTTTAAAAAGAATTTTAATTAAATAGTCACACTTTAGAGGCCAGAGTCCAGCCCAGAATGACTGAATGTGGAAACTATTGGTTATGACAAGTTCTGTTAAAAGATACAGTCTCATGCTGTTCCCTTTTCTTATTACAGATAAAGCTCAGGTTTGTGTCTGTATTCATGTGTATACTCCCTTAAAACACATATTTGTGTATGTGTGAGTGGATCGTTAAGCAGAGGCATTGATAAAGGATGGAACTCTGATTTTGTGAACCTGTCCCAAATCCTCAAATTTCTGTATATATCCTGGGTGAACCAGGGAGAATTCATACCACCAATGAGAGCACTGTGCAGTGTAGCGCCCCGTGCCTCACTGCTTACAACCTCCTTTCTTGACCTCTTCGTGCCCACTCATCATTCTCCCACCTTGTTTCCTGTTGATCATTGAAATTCACACCACCCCAGGAAAGACCCTCATCTTGGGGTGTTTGGTAATTTAGGCACCCACCTGTATTTTCATGGGCTGCCTTGGCGCTCTCTTTTTAATATTGAAGAGTTACCCCTCAGAGGCAGTGCCCAGGAAAGTCGAACGTGTGTTTCCATTAACCACGTGTTCTTCAGTCCAGAGCAGCATGTATCAGCTTCTAAACATACATCCCTCAGTTTTCGGGGGCATCCTCCCTGACCACACAGCTCTGGCTGTTTCCCGTCATTGGTTCTTGTTAAGTCAGGAATCCCAAAGTTTGTTCTGAGGCTCTAGGTGTCAGGTAAGAAGAGAGTCTGGGGTCCAGCTGGTTTGGAAAAACTTAGACTAAATAGAATTCAGCAAATTTCTTGGCTGTAGGACTTTTCAAAGCTTTTGATATTCTGATGGGCATTGTGGGCTTGGGGAATTTCCATGGAGATGAGATATAAAATACAGAATTTTCCAAATCTGATTGGCCACAGAACCCTTATAAGACAAGTTTGTGAGCCACCTGCTTTTGAGATGCCCAGTACAAAGGATGCATCTGTGTTGTTCTTCTTACCTAGCATTTCACAGGAAATTCCTCTTTGAGTGGTTATCTTTTGGATGCATTTCAGTGAATGATCATGAACTCTGTCGTAGTGAATAATGTAAACCTGTGGAAATAACTGACCCAGCAGTGGATATTGATCCTGCAGTGTCTTAAATCCAGATGACAATATGTATTGTGTTTGGGGAGGCCTTTCTACTAGCCATGTCAGAACCTCAGGTGTGACCCTCTGTTGCTGCTTTAATGACTCTGTGTTTCCTCTCTCATCAGGATGCTCCCAGCCCAGATCATTGAGTATTACAACCCCTCGGGACCACCTCCACCCCCGCCACCCCCCATGATCCCTTCAGCACAAACTGCTTTCGTCAGTCCTCTCCAGATTCCCATGCAGCCCTCCTTCCCAGCAGCAGCCGGGTCCTCCTACCCAGCGCCTCCTCACCCACCCTCCACTGGGCTGGTGGTCACAGCCCCGCCTCCTCCGGGCCCCCCACCTCCCCCACCAGGCCCTCCTGGCGCAAGCTCTTCTCTCTCATCCTCCCCCATGCATGGCCCCCCAGTAGCTGAGGCAAAACGACAAGAAACTGCACAACCACCCATAAGCGATGCTCGCAGTGATCTTCTTGCTGCTATTCGAATGGGTAAGTGAATCCCCGACATGGGCCATCTTCCAGTCAGAAAGAGACTTCTGTCTCCAACCAGCTATAGCTGGTCTTCAGGGGACTACTTGCTACACCAGATTGTTTTTTAGAATATGGTTAAAGGAGCTTTGTTTGATATTTTAAAAAAATAGTAATGTGGTTTTGCCTGTGCAAAGTAAACACATATGATAAAGAACCAAGAATTCAGGAAAGGTTTACTGGACTAGAAATAAACATTGACTATTTTGTCTGCATTCTATTCTAATGGTAAAAGTATAAATGAAAGAAAATGAGCTCATGTTAGTGATTTTGTTTTTATAAATATCTAATATGTCCTAGACTTTTCATATTTTTAGCTTGATGTGCTAAGCCAATAGTTTGCAACATTTACATAGCAGCAAAACTCTTTCGTCAGATGGAAGTCCTACACCAAACCCCAGAACATGAACCATGAAGGTAGAACGTCTCTGTCAAATCAGAGTGGGGAGCCTCCCGCACTGGGCCTCCCTGCAGAAGCCCACGTTAAACCCCTGTTGCGCACCATGTATTCTCTACCCCCGGTCGCAGCCCAGCTTGGTGGAGGTCACCGCCGGAATGTGGAAATACTCTAAAAGCCTCTCATACGCTGAGGAGCTGCCCTGTCGCTTGGTCGCAGTTTAGTGGCTCCAGTCTGGGAGTGACTGAGGGAGCAGCTGGAGCGTCAGTGATGCCCTTCACAGGCCAGTGGAGACAGACGCCTCTCTCCTGGCTGCTGCACCCGGGGTCAGGCCTCCTGCAGATCCCAGGGTTCTCGTCTGTCTTGAATGTCATTGACACATTTTGATTTTGTCAAGAAAAAAAAGTCCCACAGCTATTTAATGCCTCGTTGATAACAAATTTGGGGTCACGAGAGGACAGTGTTTTGATTTTGACACTGTGAGCCCTGCCCAGGAAGAGTGATAATTGCAAATATCCATCCGTGAGAAAACCTCTGAGGAGCCCATATTGACGGCATTCCACAAAACTGCAGGTCATAAAACACCAAGGCTGAAGAACTGCCTAGTTTAAGGATCATTATTGAAACACCACAACTAATGTAACAGATGATTGGTATTGAATCCCAAACCTGGTGGAAACTTTTTTCATTTGCTATATTAGGTCTATTGGCAAAATTTAAATAAAATTTGTAGACTGAATGGTAGCATTGTATCTGTGCTAATATTCTGAATTTGGTAATTGTTTTTTAGGAATTACACATGAAGTAGTTTAGGGGTAAAGGGCAAAAGAGTAAATTATATGCCACTTATTTTCGAATTGTCCAGAAAAAAGTATCTGTGTGTATTAATAGCAATGATAGAGAAAGATTGCTAAAACGAGTGTGATCAAATGTTACCCATTGGAGAATCTGGATGTAGGTCATATGGGAACGTTTTGATACTAGTGTTACAGTTACTCTATAAATCTGAAATTAATTCAAAAGAAAAGTTAAAGAATTCACACATTAAGTCATCACATAATCCATTTTGTTACTAGGTAAGAGAGCAGATGGTTTTATTTTATATCCATTTTCAACAATAATTGTTGAAGCAGTTTTCTCAGTTACCTCCGCAGGTTAGCAAAGAGCTGTCCAAGCCTGTCTGGGGAAGGGTTCTGTAATGATAGAAATGTCTCGTGTTTGCTGGTACACGGTCCAGCGGGGTGGCCACAGCCACTGTCAGTTTGCCCGAAGCAGCTGTTGTGGCTCGTGGCCACTGTGTTGGACAGTGCAGCTCTCAGGTTTTCTGTAAAGGTGTCTACCCCATTACTTTGCTGTAAAATGGTTATGTACATTCTTTTTTTTTAAGTCATGAAACTTCTATTCCCAAACTTTTCTCCCTTCAAATTTCCAAAACTGTTTTTATCCTTAGTGTCAATAGAAGGAAAAAAAAGTCAAATAGACTTACTAGTTTGTTTTTCCTTAATTTGGAGCAAGCAAAGGGATTGAATTCTAAACTATGTATTGTGTCTTCTAGGAATTCAGCTGAAAAAAGTACAGGAGCAGCGTGAGCAAGAAGCCAAGCGCGAGCCTGTTGGGAATGACGTGGCCACGATCCTGTCCAGACGCATTGCCGTGGAGTACAGCGATTCTGACGACGACTCGGAGCTGGATGACAATGACTGGTCTGACTGAGGTGGCGGGGGCCAGCCAGGAAACCGTGTGTTGGAAGTGTATTGAAAATTTTAAGTGGTCTCAACCCCCAAATAGTGGTATTATAATCCTGTAGCTTAGCAACTTTTGTATTAATAATGTGATAATTGCTTTTGCACATCCAAAAATTCTGGGTTCTTTCAGTATTTACTGTGTAATACTTAAGTGCCACTACACATAGAAAATCATGCTGCACATGAGGAAATGACGCTGTAACTACTGCATTGTCCTGAAAACAGCCTTTTGCTTCCTTCTTCCTGGCCATGAGAGTGTTCAGTGCAGTTTGGGTTCACTCGTACCTTACAATTCTGCAGACTTGCTGTGTGTTTGTGAAGCTTCTTAGTGTTAGGCCTCAGCAAGATTAATGACTACGCGTCGAAGTCTTCCAATCAGTAAGTGATACTGTCTCAACTTTGTGTGTGTATGTTTCAGAAGAAGTTGGTTCCAGAGAGAAAGATTGAACAAATAAGGAGAATCAAATGCTTCTGCTTTCATTTTCTTGGAGTGGTACATTCTGTGACCTTGAATGTTTCGTTGCATACATTCCTTTGCACGCTCTTATAAAATGTGAGATGGGGAGGGCCTTTTCAGGCACGAGTCCCAGTGGGCATTTAGTCAGTGCTTGTGGATGCTTTTGTAAGAGGTCAGCAGCTCAATAGTAAAAATGAAGAACAGGGTTCTTTTTCCTTCTGGGGCTATTGGCGATGACACTCGAAACCTTCGACAGCCCTTCCGTGTGGGCAGCAGCCAGGTTGAGCCGTCTGGGAGCCACGGCCTCGCCGGGTAGAGCTGCTGAGTGTGGGCTCTGAGTGCGAAGGAGACCTTCGCCTTTTGCTTCCCGGGAGCTCCTCTGTGCGCTCCAGAGCGTGCTCCCGATGGCAGCCCACGCCCTTGGTCTGAACTCTAAAAGCCTGGGTGTAGGCGAGTGTAGGTGTTGAGAGCTCTTTGCTTTCCCTGTGCCGTGGCCAGGGTAGGTCCATCACAGGAGCGGGCTTTCGCTCTGTCCTGGAAGCACAGGTTCTCTCCACATTGTCGTCAGCACACGACATTTTAAAAAGCACCTCAGGTTAGATTAGACCTGTAGCTGTAGCAGGTCACGTTCCTTTAACCTTTCCCTCCCTACTGTCCTCCCCACACGGTCCCATGGGGTTCATATTCCTGGTGAAGGCAAACCGTGGGGAGACTCATGAATGAGAGCTAATGCTCTGTAATTTTGGATGCAGGATAACTGCTTGTCCAGCGTAAACAAACACCCAGGCTTTGACTATAAATAAGACAGCACAAAAACACTAAGACACTTTACTTACTAAGGAATTTGTACCAAGGCCCCACATTTCAAACAGGTGGCAGGTACAAGTGATGCTCAGACATGGGGAAGGAATCTTGAGCTAAAGAGTTGTTTGGGTTGATGGTAGGAATGTAAACAGGACTGTAGCTAAAGGAGTTGTGCTAACAAGTTCACCTGAGGAAATCAGCCAGCCCCCAAAGCATGTCTGTGTCCTGAGTGGACATTGGCGTGGCCTGTATGCGGTCCTCATAGAAGGCCTGTACGTTGGGTTTCAGTCACATAAATTTTGAAACTCTGAAAGCCTCATGTCTGCACCCCCTTTCCAAGACCACGCTTATGCCAGGTCGTCGAGTCTTTTCATCGGCACATGCTTCTTGAGTTTCTGTATCTTGGAGCTAGTCACCATTTGGCTCTCATCATAATTTTATTCAGTAGAAGAAATAATTTATTAATGAACCTTTAATTTCTTTAATTTCTAGCATTATTCTTGGGACTTACATTTTTTTAGTCTTATTTTGTCTTTATTGCAGTATTTTGGGTTTTTGTACTTGGAGTAGGAGTGACCTGTGTAATTCTAGCACTCACATTGGGTGATGCTTCTTTGCTTCTCCTGTCCTTTCTGTTCTCAGGATGGAGAAGATACATAAAGCTACTATCTAAGTAAGGATTTCTTCTGTTTATAGCTCATTACCGTGAAATCAGTGGTACTTTATTCATAAATATTCATAAGCCTCTTAGCTACTAGTTGCCTGTAGTTTAATCAACAAGTTATTTTCAGCTTGATTTTCTGACTAGTGAAAAAGCTTTTGCCCTGACGTGTAATGTAGCCTTCAAAAGAATGGAAAAGGACTAAAATTCAATTTAGATTATTTTTGCAGTATTTTTCTCAATAAATTTGATTCTAAAATTTAAATTTAGACTTTTTCTAACATGGTATTACATGAAAAGGAAAAGTGAATATTTTGAATTTTCAGTTTTCATTTTCAAGAAGTATTTACTAAGACAAATGGAGAAGAACATTTAAAAGCTTATTTCATACCTATGAATTTTACATTTTAAAGTAGTTATATATTATTGTAAGGTTATTTTAAATTGTCCCCAGTCTTCCCCCGTGTATATTTTAGTTTAATATTTTACAAGCTTTCTTCCATATTAATAGGTTAGGCAGAGGGGATGAGAAGATCAGTCAGTGTCATACATTAGCGACACAAACACGATATGGTTGATTTTCTGTTGTTAGCCCAAAACCAAACCATAACATTTGGTACCCTTACATTTTTCTTTAGGAAAAGTATACTGTTAAAGAATTGACATTTTCATTTTAGTAAATTTTTAGAATATCAAAATCTTTTCTTAGCACCCAGTGGCTAGGTTGTGAAAGTTTTGTAATAATTTGCAACTGAAATACATGATACATTTTAATCCATTACAGGCTAGTGGGACTGTATCAGCGAGAGTAACAAGGACTTTTTGTTTTCTATTCAGAGTATCTGTCATCCTGCAATGTTACCAATGCTATTGTAAATTAAATTTAAAGTGGTCTTAAAAAATTCCTGTTAAACAATTTTTATCTGTTTGTATATCTTACTATAGATTATGTACAAGTAACACCTAAATAAAATTACACTTTTAACCCTAAAAGGTTGGGCTTATTTATAACAGTATTATGAAGGTAAGCCATTACTGTCCTGCACAAGTCACCTGCTGGCCAGTTTCTGCCCTCATGGAGCTTTTAGTTTAAGGAGAAAGAGAGACATTAAATATTGTCACAGTAAGTAACGGATCATTTCACATGTGCTTTAGTTGGGGTGGAGTGGGAGTGCCCAGTGTGGTCTGTGGGCTAATGGAAGCTGAGGTCTAAGAATGAACAGAAATTGGCGAGGGACCACGGGTAGGAAAGGGAGTTTCTCAACAGCAGGGCAGGCAGCATTCGCAGTCCCTAAGGTGGGAGGACAGCATGGATGGTAACGGAACCAAAGGTCAGTGAAATGGAAGGCGCGAGAGGAAGAGGAAGTACGTGAGACCGGAGACAGAGGTGGTGGAAGTCTCCATGTCCTCTGCACTCGGGATGGGGGCAACTGTTTGAGCCAGCAGCTACCACCACAGCGGCAGCTACAGATGCACAGCAAAGCTCTCCATGTGTGCAGCCTATTGATTATTCAGGGATCTTATAGCCTCACGCCTTAGACATGCTGTTCTATTTAGAAGGCATCCTACTGTTCAGCTGGCTCAACCCTAGTGCTGAAGATGGGGAAACACCATTACTTGCACTGCTTGGCTCTCAAAACTCGGTCTCTTTAATTCCTGAATTTTCAACTGTGACCCTCCTGATTCACAGTAGACCTTTAAGAATTAGACACATATCCCTCTTCCTCAGTGTTTTATTATGAAAAACTTAAAACTACAAGAAAATTGTTCAGTAAGTGCCCCTATACCCTTATCTGCCCATCCATCAAGTCACTGTATTTTATGCATTTCAAAGTAAGGTCAAGTATACTTCACTCCTGAACACTTCAGTGTCCATATCATAAATTAGAGTTTAATATTTGCACTTAATATTTTTTTAATATGTTTTATTGATTTTTTACAGAGAGGAAGAGAGAGGGATAGAGTTAGAAACATCGATGAGAGAGAAACATCGATCAGCTGCCTCTTGCACACCCCCTACTGGGGATGTGCCCGCAACCAAGGTACATGCCCTTGACCGGAATCGAACCTGGGACCCTTGAGTCCGCAGGCCGACGCTCTATCCACTGAGCCAAACCGGTTTCGGCTGCACTTAATATTTTTAAGGTAAAAGATAACTTAGAGTGAAACACACATATTTTAATACCATTTAACAAGTTTTAACATTGTAACATTCATATAACACAAATCACATCAAGATAGACAAGTTCCTGTGACCTCAGAATAAAATGCTCCCTCATGCCCTGTATTTCCTAGTCTAATCCCTGGAGCAGTTTATTCAGATTTTCCCCCCATAGATTAGATTCTTGGAGATATATATTAGAGGCCCGGTGCATGAATTTCGTGCATGGCGGGGGTGGGGGGTCCCCTCAGCCCAGCCTGCACCCTCTCCAATCCGGGACCCCTCAGGAGATGTCCCTCTCACAATCCTGGAACACTGGCTCCTAATCGCTCGCCTGCCTGCCCGGTTGCCCCCACCTGCCCCCCTGCTGGCCTGGTCACCCCCAACTGCCCCCCCTGCCGACCTGGTCACCCCTAACAGCACCCCCTGCTGGCCTGGTTGCCCCCAATTGCCCTCCTTGCCAGCCTAGTCACCCCTCACGGCCTCCACTGCCGGCCTGGTCGCCCCACGTAGTCTGCTTGTTCAGTCATTTGGTCATTCCTCAGGCCGGCCCTGGGCGGCTGGGGGGCTGAGGGGACTGGGAGACTTCGGAGGCAGGCGCGCGGAGTGCCTGCTGCCACAGTGGGGCTGAGGGGACTGGGTGCCGCCATCTTGTGGCTGTGGGCGCTGCCATCTTTGAGGGTGTGGCAGTAAATTAGCATAGTTCCTCCTTATTGGCTGTGGGCACCGCCATCTTTGTGAGGGTGTGATGGTCAATTAGCATATTCCCTCTTTATTAGATAGGAGATATATACATATATGTATCCTATCTAATAAAAGACTAATATGCAAATTGTCCATAACTCTGCTACACCCACAAGCCACGCCCACCAGCCAATCAGGAGCGAGTATGCAAATTAACCCAACCAAGATGGCTGCGGCCATGGAGCGAGAGGCTTGGGTTTCCCCGGCAATGGAGGAAACCAAGCTTCCTGCACACCCTGGCTGGCCCAAGCCTCTGCTCAAGGCTACAAAGTTTCAATTATAGAAGATAAATAAATCCCAACAAAAATGGCTGCGGCCACGGAGCAAGCAGGAGGCTTGAGTTTCCCTGGCGATGGAGGAAGTTAAACTTCCTGGCTGGCCCTGGCCTCTGCTCAAGGCTACAAAGTTTCAATTATAGAAAATAAATAAATACCAGATCCCAGGACCTCTGCTTGGGTCGCCGGGGAGCGTGGCTGGCCTGCAAACCACCACAGGGCCCTCACCCAGGCCTCCCCACATCCCAAGGGAACCCCCACGCTGATCCGGGAAACCCTTCAGGGCAAACCAGCTGGCCCCAACCCGTGCACTAGGCCTCTATCCTCCTATCTAATAAAAAAGTAATATGCAAGTTGACCATCACTCCAACACACAAGATGGCTGCCCCCATATGGTCAAAGATGGCTGCCCCCGTGTGGACACAAGATGGCCAGCAGGGGAGGGCAGTTGTGGGCAATCAGGCCAGCAGGGGAGGGCAGTTAGGGATGATCAGGCTGGCAGAGGAGGGAAGTTAGGGGCAATCAGGCTGGCAGGGGAGCAGTTAGGCATCAATCAGGCTGGCAGGGGAGTGGTTAGGGGGTGATCAGGCTGGCAGGCAGAAGTGGTTAGGGGCAATCAGGAAGGCAGGCAGGCAAGCAGTTGGGAGCCAGCAGTCCTGGATTGTGAGAGGGATGTCCGATCTACCAGGATCAGACCTAAATGGGCATTCGGACATCCCTGGAGTGGTCCTAGATTGGAGAGGGTGCAGGCTGGGCTGAGGGACACCCCCCTTCCCCCTGTGCACGAATCTTGTGCACTGGGCCTCTAGTGTGTGTGTGTGTGTGTGTGTGTATCCTCTCTAATAAAATGGTAATATGCAAATTAACCATCACTCTGCTACATAAGCCACACCCACCAGCCAAGCCACGCCCACCAGCCAATCAGAGCGAGTATGCAAATTAACCCTAATCCAAGATGGCTACAGCCACAGAGAGCAAGGTTTCCCAGGTAACAGAGCAAGCCAAGCTTTCCATAGCCGTTGCAGGCCTAAGCCTCCACTCAAGCTACAAAGTTTCAATTATAGAAGGTAAACAAATTCAAACAAATGGCGGCAGAATGGAGCTTGAGAGAGCAGGCTAGGGTTGCCAGCGGCAACAGGGGAAGCAAAGCTTTCCGCACACCCTGGCCGGGCTCACCCGCTTAAGGCTACAAAGTTTCAATTGTAGAAGGTGAATTAACTGCCACAGAAATGGCTGCCGCCCCAGAAATGGCTGCCGCCCCAGGCTACAAAGTTTCAATTGTAGAAGGAAAATAAATTCCACATACCAGGGCCTCCTCTTGGGTTGCCAGGGTGCGTGGCCGACCTGCAAACCACCACAGGCCCCTCGCTCAGGCCGCCCCACACCCCAAGGGAACCCCACCCTGATCTGGGACACACTTCAGGGCAAACCAGCTGGCCCCCACCTGTGCACCAGGCCTCTATCCTATCTAATAAAAGAGTAATATACAGATTGATCATCGCTGCAACACACAATATAGCTGCCCCCATGTGGTCAAAGATCCTGCCCCCATGTGGACACAAGATGGCCACTACAAAATGGCCAGCAGGAGAGGGCAGTTGGGAGGCACCCGGCCTGCAAGGGAGGGCAGTTGGAGGTGATCAACCCTGCAGGAGAGGGCAGTTAGGGGTGACCAGGCTGGCAGAGGAGGGAAGTTGGGGGCAAACAGGCTGGCAGGGGAGCAGTTAAGCATCAACCAGGCTGGCAGGCAGAAGCAGTTAGGGGCAATCAGGAAGGCAGGCAGGCAAGCAGTTGGGAGCCAGCAGTCCTGGATTGTGAGAGGGTACAGGCTGGTGGGATCGGGCCTAAACGGGCAGTCAGACATCCCTCCAGGAGTCCCAGATTGGAGAGGGTACAGGCTGGGCTGAGGGACAACCCCCCGCCGTGCACGAATTTTGTGCACCAGGCTTGTGTGTGTGTGTGTGTGTGTGTGTGTGTGTGTGTGTGTATATATATATTTATTTATACTAGAAGCCCGGTGCACAAAATTCGTGCAAAGCGGGGGGTTGTCCCTCAGCCCAGCCTGTACCCTCTCCAATCTGGGACTCGTGGAGGGATGTCCGACTGCCCGTTTAGGCCCGATCCCACCAGGATCGGGCCTAAACGGGCAGTCGGACATCCCTCTCACAATCCAGGACTGCTGGCTCCCAACTGCTTGCCTGCCTGCCTTCCTGATTGCCCCTAACCGCTTCTGCCTGCCAGCCTGATCACCCCCTAACCACTCCGCTGCCAGCCTGGTTGATGCTTAACTGCTCCCCTGCCAGCCTGTTTGCCCCCAACTTCCCTCCTCTGCCAGCCTGGTCACCCCTAACTGCCCTCTCCTGCGGGGTTGATCACCTCCAACTGCCCTCCCTTGCAAGCCTGGTCCCTCTCAACTGCCCTCCCTTGCAGGCCTGGTCCCTCACAACTGCCCTCCCTTGCAGGCCGGGTGCCTCCCAACTGCCATCTCCTGCTGGCCATCTTGTAGTGGCCATCTTGTGTCCACATGGGGGCAGGATCTTTGACCACATGGGAGCAGCTATATTGTGTGTTGCAGTGATGATCAATCTGTATATTACTCCCTTATTAGATAGGATAGAGGCCTGGTGCACGGGTGGGGGCCAGCTGGTTTGCCCTGAAGGGTGTCACAGATAAGGGTGGGGGTTCCCTTGGGGTGTGGGGCGGCCTGAGCGAGGGGCCTGTGGTGGTTTGCAGGCCGGCCATGCCTCCTGGCAACCCAAGGGGAGGCCCTGGTATCTGGAATTCATTTTCCTTCTACAATTGAAACTTTGTAGCCTGAGGCGGCAGCCATTTCTGTGGCAGTTAATTCACCTTCTACAATTGAAACTTTGTAGCCTTAAGCGGGTGAGCCCGGCCAGGGTGTGAGGAAAGCTTTGCTTCCCCTGTTGCCGCCGGCAACCCTGGCCTGCTCTCTCAAGCTCCATTCTGTTGCCATTTGTTTGAATTTGTTTACCTTCTATAATTGAAACTTTGTAGCTTGAGTGGAGGCTTAGGCCTGCAACGGCTATGGAAAGCTTGGCTTGCTCTGTTACCTGGGAAACCTTGCTCACTGTGGCTGTAGCCATCTTGGATTGGGGTTAATTTGCATACTCGCCCTGATTGGCTGGTGGGCGTGGCTTGGCTGGTGGGCGTGGCTTATGTAGCGGAGTGATGGTTAATTTGCATATTACCATTTTATTAGAGAGGATACACTAGAGGCCTAGTGCACGAAATTCATGCAGGAAGGGATACCTCAGCCTAGCCTGCGCCCTTGGGGTTTACAGGCCTAAACCGGCAGTCAGATATCCCTCTCGCAATCCGGGACACTGCATGCACCAGTGACCATACTTTTCATATAGGTGAAAAGCATCTTGCTGTTGTATTGGCAGCTACATTTTTTTGCCCTGATTATAAAAAGTAGTACATAACATGATCCTTCTGAGGCAGTAGTACCATTTCCCCCATCTTATGGGTGGAAAAACTGAAGCAGAGAGAAGTTAAATGATTGGCTTGGTCACACAGTTATAAGTTTCAGAATCAGGGCTGACCACAAAATGTACAAGCCAGAGTCCATGCATGTCATCGCTGCATCATCCTGTTTTTCCAGTGTCAGAGTAACCTTGTCAGGTTTTAGTTTTTAAATCTAAGAGACTGTTCCCAACATATAGGGTAGGGTTCCTAGGCCTGGCAAGCGATCAGGGCCACCTATGGGGCGACCGGCAGGCGGGACGATCGGGAGGCCCCTGCTGGCACCCACCTTGGCTGGTGGCCTGGCACCGCCTGCTAGCCAGCCCCGCCACCCTATGGCTGCCGCCGTCCACCTCCCTCTCAGGGGGCAGACGCTCAATGCAGGAGCTGCCCCCAGTCAGGGGCAGCTCCTGTATTGAGCATCTGCCCCTCGGTGGTCAGTGCCCATCATAGCGAGCATTCATTCCGCAGGTCATTCCACTGTTCGGTCAATTTGCATATTAGCGTTTTACTATATAGGATATCCTATACAATAAAGATGTATTATGCAAATTGACCCTCACGCCCTCACAAGATGGCTGCCTGCAACCAGGCCAGCAGGGGGGTTAGTGAGGGACGACCAAATGACTGAACAAGCAGGCTGTGTGGGGTGACCAGGTTGGCGGGGGGGAAGTTGGGGGTGACCAGGCCAACAGGGGGGGAAGTTGGGGGTGACCAGGCCAGTCGGGGGACAGTTAGGGGCAACCAGGCCAGTGTGTGTGCGGGTGCAGTTTGGGGCGACCAAACCAGCAGTGGGGGCAGTTGGGAGTGATTAGGCTGGCAGGGGGAACAGTGAGGGGTGACTAGGCTGGTGGGGGGCATATGGGGGCGGCCAGGCCAGCAGGGGGGTTAGTTGGGGGTGACCAGGCTGGCAGGGGGGGCAGTAAGGGGTGACCAGGCCAGCAGGGAGGGGGCAGTTGGGGGCAACCAGGCAGGCAGGCAGGTGAGCGATTAGGAGCCAAGGGTCCCAGATTGGAGAGAGTGCAGGCTGGGATGAGGGGATCCCCCCTCCCCCGTGCACAAATTTCATGCACCGGGGCTCTAGTATGAAATAAAACAGTATGTATCCTTTTGCATCTGGCTTCTTTTGACATCGGTTTTTTCTTTTTTAATTCATATCATTGCATACATTGTTTATTCCTTTTTATTACTGACTAGTGTTCCATTGTAGTATATGCCATAGTGGGTTTATGTTCTCTTGGATAAGACCTACACAAGTAATTTGTGGACATTTGTGTTCATCCTATCTGGGATAAATTCTCAGGAGCGAAATTGCTATGTCATAGGTAGATGTATTTTTAGTGTTATAAGAAACTGCCAGAGTTTTGCAAAGTAGCTATACTATTCACACTCACCAGCAATGTTGCTTCACATTCTTACATGTTGTTTTATTTGTAGTTATACTGCTTGGGGTTCACTGAGCTTGACTGTAAATTTATGTCTTTCATGATATTTGGGAAGTATTTGGGCATTATTTTTCAAATGTATTTTTGCCCCTTTCTGTCCTCTCCTTCTTATACTCCTATGACACAGACATTAGAACTTTTGAAGTAGGCCCACAATTGCCTGAGGGTCTTTCAATTTAAAATTTCTTTTTCTCTCTGTTCTGCAGGTTGGGAAATTTTATTTATTTTCAGGTTCACTGACCCTTTATTCTGTCTTCGATAATTTGCTCTAAAGCTCATTTAGTAAATCCTTTATTCAGACATTGTTGTTGTTTTTTTTTCCATTTTGGAATTTACTGTTGGTTCTTTTCTATAGCTTTGTTTCTCTACTTAGATTTCCCACTTTTTCACTTATTTACAAGCTTATTTACCTTTACTCTTTGAGCATAAGTATACTTTTTAAAATCCTTGCTGCTAATTCAAACATCTAGATCAGGCATCCTCAAACTACGGCCCGCGGGCCACATGCGGGTGTTTTTGCCGTTTTGTTTTTTTACTTCAAAATAAGATATGTGCAGTGTGCATAGGAATTTGTTCATAGTTTTTTTTTTAAACTATAGTCCGGCCCTCCAATGGTCTGAGGGACAGTGAACTGGCCCCCTGTTTAAAAAGTTTGAGGACCCCTGATCTAGATCTTTTCAGGATTAATCTCTATTGATTACCTTTTCTCTTGAGTGCATGCCTAGTAGTTTTGGATTGTATCATAACTTTGTGAATCACACATTTTAGAGATTCTGGATTCTATTACATTCTTTGGAAGAGTACCAAATTTTTTTTCCACATTTTTTTTTTAAGGGAGACAGTTAATGTGGCTATGGGTGGAGCCAGGCGATTGAGCCAGCTGGGGGTCCCTGCCCAGGGCCCGAGCCTCAAACAGAGGCTTGCGGCCTTGGCTGGGGGAGGAGCCTGGTGATCAGAGCCAGCTGGGGGTCCCTGCCCAGGGCCCGAGCCTCGGCCAGAGGCTTGCGGCCTTGGCCGGGGGTGGAGCTGGGTGATCGGAGCCAGCTGGGGTCTCCTGCGGGTGATTGGAGCCAGCTGGGGGTCCATGCCCAGGGCCAGAGCCTTGGCCAGAGGCTTTCAGCCTTGGCCGGGGGCGGAGCCTGGAGATCCAGCCAGCTGGGGGCCCCCTGCCAAGGGCTGGAGGCTTTAGGCCTTGGCAGGGGCGGAGCAGGAGATCAGAGGAGAAAGGTGTGTACTACAGAGGAAATACCTTTTCTGACCGCTCATTGGCTAAGCTCCCTGTATGCCACTCGTAATATTCTTAGTAACTTGGGTATAAGAATCCAAAAAGGTGATCTAGGGCTTTTCCACCACACTTCTTGAGAAAAAAACTAAGGTCCGCTGCTGGAAGGCTAACAAATGTCATATCCTGCCCTAGCCGGTTTGGCTCAGTGGATAATGCCTAGGTTTGCCAACCGCAGGGTCCGGGTTAGATTCTGATCAAGGGCATGTACCTAAGTTGCAGGCTCCTCCCTGGCTGGGGCCCAAGTCAGGGTTCATGTAGGAGGAAACCAATCAAAGTATTCCTCTCACTTTGATGTTTCTCTCTGTCTTTCCCTTTCTCTTCCACATTCTCTAAAAGTCAATGAAAACATATACTCAGGTGAGGATTAAAAAAAAAATAGAAAGAAAGAAAGAAATGTCATATCCTATGAAAATAGATACATCTTGAAAATGCCTAAAGAAAGTTGTCATTTTTTCATGGTGAATGTACTAGAGTCTGTGTTGATGAAAACACCTTGGTGGCTGCGGTGACTGGCAGTGGCTCCAGCAGCGGGGTGATGGGGCTGGTGTCTTTCCCTGATCAGCCTGGTTGTCTACCACAAAGGGAGGCCAGACTGCAGCTTAGGCCCCCTGGGGAGCGGGCCTAAGCCGTCAGTAGGACATTCCCTGAGGGCTCCCAGTATGTGAGAGGGGGCAGGCTGGGCTGAGGAGACCCCCCCCCCCAGTGCACGAATTTTGTGCACCGGGCCCCTAGTATTAGAATAATAGGTGTGCCACAAGAGGCAGAAAGGAATAGAGAAGGTGTTTGAAGAAATAATGGTAGAAAACTTTTCTAACCTGGTAAAGGAAAAAGTCACACAAGTTCAGGAGACACAGAGAACCCCAAAGAAAAACCCAAACAGACCCACACCCAGACACATCATAATTAAAATGCCAAAAATTAAAGACAGAGAGAATCTTAAAGGCAGCAAGAGAAAACTGTTACCTACAAAGGAGTTCCCATAAGACTGACACCTAATTTCTCTTTTTTAAAATTATTTTTTTATTAAGGTATTATATTTGTACATATCTTACCATTGCCCCCCCCACCCCACTCCCATACATGCCCTCACCCCCCAGAGTTTTGTATCCATTGGTTATGCTTATATGTATGCATACAAGTCCTTCGGTTGATCTCTTATCTCCCCCACCTCTCCCTAACCTTCCTGCTGTAATTTGACATTCTCTTTGATGCTTTACTGTCTCTGTATCTATCTTTTTGTTCAACAGTTTATAATTTTCTTTATTATCCATAAATGAGTGAGATCATGTGGTATTTTTCTTTCATTGACTGGCCTATTTCACTTAGCATAATGTTCTCCAATTCTATCCAGGTTGCTGCAAATGGTAAGAATTCCTTTTTTATGGCAGCATAGTATTCCATTGTGTAGATGTACCACAGTTTTCTGATCCAGTCATCTGCTGACGGGCACCTAGGCTGTTTCCAAATCTTAGCTATTGTAAATTGTGCTGCTATGAACATAGGGGTGCATATATCCTTTCTTATTGGTGTTTCCAGTTTCTTAGGATATATTCCTAGGAGTGGGATTACTGGGTCAAATGGGAGTTCCATTTTCAGTTTTTTGAGGAAATTCCATACTGTTCTCCACAGTGGCTGCACCAGTCTGCATTCTCACCAGCAGTGCACGAGGGTTCCTTTTTCTCCGCATCCTCGCCAACACTTGTCGTTTGTTGATTTGTTGATGATAGCCATTCTGGCCGGTGTGAGATGGTACCGCATTGTGGTTTTGATTTGCATCTCTCAGATAAATAGTGACTTTGAGCGTGTTTTCATGTATCTCTTGGCCTTCCTTCTGTCTTCTTTTGAAAAGATTCTATTTAGGTCCGTTGCCCATTTTTTTATTGGATCATTTATCTTCCTTTTATTAAGTTTTATAAGCTGCCTGTAGATGTTGGAGATTAAACCTTTATCAGTGATAACATTTGCAAATATGTTCTCCCATACAGTGGGATTTCTTGTTGTTTTGTTGATAGTTTCTTTTGCTGTAAAATAGCTTTTTATTTTGATGTAGTCCCATTTGTTAATTTTCGCTTTAGCTTCCATTGCCCTAGGGGCAGTATCAGTGAAGAAGTTCTTTCAGCATATGTCTGAGATTTTGCTGCCTGTGGATTCCTCTAGTATTTTTATGGTTTCCCATCTTATGTTTAAGTCCTGTATCCATTTTGAGTTTATTTTTGTGTATGGTGTAAGTTGGTGATCTAGTTACATTTTTTTGCATGTATCTGTCCAATTTTCCCAACACCATTTATTGAAGAGACTGTCTTTATTCCATTGTATGTTCATGCATCCTTTATCAACTATTAATTGAGCATAGTGGTTTGGGTTGATATCTGGATTCTCTATTGTATTCCATTGATCTATATGTCTGTTCTTGTGCCAATACCATGCTGTTTTGAGAACCGTGGCTTTGTAATACAGCTTGAAATCTGGTATTGAGATCTCTCCTACTTTATTCTTCTTTCTCAGGATTGCTGTGGCTATTCGGGGTCTTTTTTTATTCCAGATGAATTTTTGGAGAGTTCTTCCTAGGTCTGTGAAATATGCCCTTGGTATTTTAATGGGGGGTGCATTGAATCTGTAGATTGCTTTGGGTAGTATGGACATTTTAATGATGTTGATTCTACCAATCCATGAACATGGTATGTTCTTCCATCTGTTTACGTCTTCCTCTCTCTCTCTTTTTTCAGTGTCCTGTAGTTTTCTGCGTATAGGTCTTTTACCTCCTTAGTTAAGTTTATTCCTAGGTATCTTAATTTTTTTGGTGCGATGGTAAATGGGATTGCTTTTTTAGTCTCTCTTTCTGTAAGTTCACTATTGGTGTATAGAAAGGCCATAGATTTCTTGACGTTAATTTTGTATCCTGTTACATTGCCAAATTCATTTATTAAGTCTATTAGTTTTTTGATGGAGTCTTTCGGTTTTTTTATGTACAATATCATGTCATCTGCAAATAAGGACAGCTTTACTTCTTCTTTTCCAATTTGGATGCCTTTTATTTCTTCTTCTTGTTTAATTGCAATGGCTAATACTTCCAGTACTATGTCAAACAGGAGTGGTGAGAGTGGGCATCCCTGTCTTGTTCCTGTTCTTAGGGGAAATGGTTTTAGTTTTTGCCCATTGAGTATGATGTTTGCTGTGGGTTTATCTTATATACCTTTTATTATGTTGAGGTAATATCCTTCTATTCCCACCTTGTTGAGAGTTTTTATCAAGAAAGGGTGTTGGATTTTGTCAAATGCTTTTTCTGCATCAATTGATATAACTATGTGATTTTTATCTCTCAGTTTGTTGATGTGATGTATCACGTTTATTAATTTGTGGATATTGTACCATCACTAATAAAGGTTTAATCTCCAACATCTACAGAAACTTATACAACTTAATAAAAGGAAGATAAATGACCCAATAAAAAATCCTACTTGGTCATGGTGTATGATCTTTCTGATGTACTGCTGGAGCCGATTTGCTAGAATTTTGTTGAGGATTTTGGCATCTATGTTCATGAGGGATATTGGCCTGTAATTCTCTTTCACTGTGTTGTCTTTATCTGGTTTTGGTATTAGGGTGATGCTGGCTTCATAGAAGGAGCTTGGAAGTGTTCCTTCCTCTTGAATTTTTTGGAATAGTCTGAGGAGGATAGGTTTCAGTTCTTCCTTGAATGTTTGGTAAAACTCTCCTGTGAAGCCATCTGGCCCTAGGCTTTTGTTTGCCGGAAGTTTTTTGATGACTGCTTCAATTTCTTCTATAGTTACTGGCCTATTGAGCTGTTTAGATTCTCCCTGATTGAGTTTTGGAAGGTTATATTTTTCTAGGAATATATCCATTTCCTCCAGGTTGTCCCGTTTGTTGTAATAGAGTTGTTCATAGTATTTTGAAACAATCCTTTGTATTTCGGCAGGGTCTGTTGTTATTTCACCTCTTTCATTTCTGATTTTGTTTATTTGGGTCCTCTCTCTTTGCTTCTTGGTGAGCCTGGCTAGAGGTCCATCAATCTTATTTATCCTTTCAAAGAACCAGCTCTTGGTTTTGTTGATCTTTTGTATTGTTTCTTTGGTCTCTATGCCATTTATCTCCGCTCTGATCTTTATTATTTCCTTCCTTCTGCTTACACTGGGCTTTTCTTGTTGCTCTCTTTCTAACTCTTTGAGTTGTAGGGTTAGGTAATTATTTACCATTGTTTCTTATTTTTTGCAGTAGGCTTGTAGAGCTATGACCTTCCCTCTCAAGACTGCTTTCGCTGTGTCCCATAGATTTTGGATTGTTGTGTTTTCATTGTCATTTGTTGACATGATGTTTTGTATTTCTTCCTTGATATCTCTGGCAACCCAGTCATTGTTTAATAGCATGCTGTTTAGTCTCCATGTGTTTGATTTCTTTGGATTGTTTTTGATTTCCAGTTTTATGCCACTGTGATCTGAGAAGATGCTTGATATGATTTCTATCTTCTTGAATTTGGAGAGACTTTGCTTATGTCCCAACATATGGTCTATCTTTGAAAATGACCCATGTGCACTTGAGAAGAATGTATATTCTGTGGCTTTGGGGTGAAATGTTCTGAAGATGTTGATTAATTCCATCTGCTCTAGTGAGTCATTTAGGATTGATGTTTCTTTGCTGATTTTTTGTTTAGAGGGTTTGTCCAATGGTGATAGTGGGGTATTAAAGTCTCCTACTATGATTGTATTGCTGTTAATCTCTCCCTTGATATCCTCCAGGAGTTTTTTTTATGTATTTGGGTGCTCCTTATTGGATGCATATATGTTTACCAGAGTTATATCTTCCTGTTGGATTGCTCCCTTTAGTATTATGAAGTGGCCTTCCTTGTCTCTTGTTATGTCCTTCACTTTGAGATCTAATTTGTCAGATATAAGTATTGCTACCCCAGCTTTTTTTTCGTTTCCATTCGCCTGGAAAACCTTTTTCCATCCCTTCACCCTCAGTCTGTGTGCATCTTTTTTTCTGAGGTGGGTTTCTTGAAGACAGCAGATATATGGGTCTTGTTTTATTATCCACTCTGTTGCCCTATGTCTTTTGATTGGGGCATTTAATCCATTTACATTTAAAGTTATTATTGATAGGTACTTATTTGTGGCCATTTTTATTCTATACCCCTGTGTTCCTTCTTCGCTTCCTATTTCTTTTCTTTCTTTCTTTCTTTCTTTCTTTCTTTCTTTCTTTCTTTCTTTCTTTTTTAACAGCAGACCCTTTAGCATTTCTTGCATTGCTGGTTTGGTGGTAATAAACTCCCTTAGTCCTTTTTTGTCTGTGAAGCTCCTGATTTCACCTTCAATTTTGATTGATAGCCTTGCTGGGTACAGTATTTTTGGATTGAGACCCTTCCTTTGCATGACTTTGTATATTTCATTCCATTCCCTTCTGGCCTGATGTGTTTCTGTTGAGAAATCAGTTGCTAGTCTGATGGGGGTTCCTTTGTATGTAACTTTCTGTCTCTCTCTGGCCACTTTTAAGATTCTTACTTTGTCGTTGGTGTTTGACAATTTAATTATAATGTGCCTTGGCATCGGTCTTTTGGGATTCATTTTTCTTGGGACTCTGTGAGCTTCTTGGATTTGTGTGGGTTTTTTCTTCCCTATATCTGGAAAGTTTTCTGTCATTATTTCTTCAAACAGGTTTTCTATTCCTTGCTCAGTTTCCTTTCCTTCTGGAACTCCTATTATGCGATTGTTGTTTTGTTTTGTGTTGTCCCAAAGTTTCCTTAGGCTCTCCTCCTGCTTTTTAATTTTTTTTTTTCTAGAAGCTGCTCTCTTTGGGTATTTTTTTTTCCATCTTGTCTTCTAGCTCACTGATGCGGTCCTCTGCTTCTTCTAGTCTACTCTTGATGCTTTCTATTGAGTTCTTTACAGTAGCGATGTCATTTTTCATTTCTTCTTGGTTCTTCTTCATTTCCTCTTGGTTCTTACTCATATTGTCGAATTTGTCTTCCATTCTTTTCAGCCACCTTATGACCATTTCTCTGAATTCTTTTTCTGATAGGTTGCTGGCCTCTAATTCATTTACTTCCTTTTCTGGTGATGCCTGCTTTTCTTTCCTATGCGGGCTGTTTCTTTTGTCTCCCCATGGTCTCTCTTCTCTGGATGTCTGGTTATGTAGTTCTCGCTCTCCTTTCCGTGGTGAAGTAAAGAACTCCTTTGAATCCAAATGTCTGCGCCACCTGGGACTGGTGTTTTGGGGCTCACAGTTGTTCGGCAGTCGCTGCAGTTGTTGATTTTCAGGCCTCCGACAAGATCCACTTTTCCATAAACACAGTCCTTGCTCCTCTGACACCTAATTTCTCATCAGAAACTCTACAGGCCAGAAGGGAATGGCATGAAGTCCTCAAGCTAATGGAAAGCAAGGATCTGAAACCAAGATTACTATATCCAGCAAGGCTATCATTCAAAATAGACAGCCAAATAAAGAGCTTCCCAGACAAAAAAAAAGGCTAAAGGAGTTCATCGCCACCAAGCCAGCATTACAAGAAATGCTAAAGGGATTGCTGAGAGAGAAACCTAGCCATACAGAATTAAAATGGCTACAAATAAGTACCTCTCAATAATAACTCTAAATGCAAATGGATTAAATGCTCCAATCAAAAGGTGTAGGGTGGCTGAATGGATGCAAAAACATGACCCAACTATATGCTGTCTGCAAGAGACCCACCTCAAAACAAAAGACACACACAGGATGAAAGTGAAGGGATGGAAAATAATTTTCCATGCAAATGGAAAAGAAAAAAAAAAGCTGAAGTAGCAATACTCATATTCGACAAAAGAGAGTTTAAAAGCATCATGCTAAGTGAAATAAGCCAGTCGGAGAAAGATAAATATCATATGATCTCACTCATTTGTGGAATATAACGAACAACATAAACTGATGAACAAAAATAGAGCCAAAGGGGGAAAATATTCTAGAATATAATAGAAGTAAGCCTGTTATTTGCAGATTTTTAATATTTCCTACAACTTTTATGATATCATACTATGTTAGTACAGTTTTGGTAATATTGTAGTTAAAATCCTTTTATTCTTGAAATATTAATGTTTATTGCATGTAATATATACCGGTAAGATCATTTTTCTTGAATTATTGGTATTGCACGTAACATTATCATATTTAAAATAGTTTTACTTGAGATATTAATGTTTATGGCATGTAACATTATATTTAAGATATTTTTCTTGAAAAAAATAAATAATAAATAAAACATATACTTTTAAATACAAAAAATAAAATAAAACCTACCAAGTGGTACTTGCCATGAAGTGACATTTTAAAGCACTTAATATTCTAGGATGTGCTTCAGCTGTTCTGGCCTAAAACAGGTTTAAATAGAAGTCAAGCAATTAGAGAGTATGTGGCCTACACATCCTGAAAATGTGAGTGTAACAGCATTTACGTGGTGAGACGCTGCCTTTCGTGTGTGTACTTGATGGTGGCTCAAAATGTACCTCTGCCCTTTTGAAATCAACCCTACAATCTTGTTAATTAAGTTAGGGTGTCAATTTTCAGCTCCTTTGAAATGTCTTTTAATATTTCAAGGACCTAGGCATTCACTTGATTAGCAAGTTAGAGAGTTACAAGGACATCGCCTGCAGGACTGGGGCCAAGAATAGCACAGTGAGTGAGTCAAGGCGGGCTCATTCCCAGGAGAACCGCTGATTGCTCACACCGCCTCCCCCACCCCCCCTACCCCCGCCCCGCTTCCCAGCCCCCCTCTCATGAGCACCCCCATGTGGCCACAGGCCTGTCCTGGCAGCAGCTCTGTCGCAGGTCAGCCTGGGCCCTGGGCCCTGGCGCAGCTCCAGCAGCCCTGGGCCTTCTTTCCCTGCTCCGGGTGGCTCTCATGTCACTGTTGTAAGTCGTGCTTGACCTGCGTCATACTCCTGTTATCCTCACGGTGGCTGTCATCCTCTACCCCATCACCATCCATCCCCTGGAGCTTCCAGCTGTGGCTCCTTCCTCTGCCCCACCCTCCACCTCCCACCCCGCCCCCACACCTGCTTCCATTTCCTGCCTGGCCAGACCCTGCCACGCTGGACTTCTGAGACAGCACTAGGGTTGCAGAAGCCCAAGGAAGTTAGTGGAGGTGTGAGCCCTGTCAGACACTGCTGTAAAATGCATCTGAGCTGGAATGCCCCTGAATGCCGAGATACCAGGCAAGACACCACTCACATCCAAGATGCCTGGGATGCATGTAAAATGCAGGTGTCTGGGCTCCATCTCAAACCTACTGAGTTAAGTCTTGAGCGTGGGACTCTGGAATGCACAGATTACTGCATAACCTGGAGTGATCCTCAGGAATACTAGTTAAAGAAACACCCAGAGATGCCACCTGCAGTGATCTGGGCTGTGGGGCAGCCAGCTGGGCACCAAATGGACTTGCTGCTGGGCCCCAGACTCACCACAGCATGCAGCTGTCTCCCTCTAATGCCTGGTTGATGGCAGTTGATCGCCCCCTGGGGCCCACAGAGGTGGCTGAGTTATGACCTGGTCCTTTCCATCTTTGGACCTCAGGTGCAGGGGTGCAGAATTGCATCTTTAATTTCTCATCTGATGGCCTGAGCCCACGTTCCTGCCGGGGCAGCTCTCCCGTCATTTGCCAGCCCATGTGCTGACCCACCTCCCCAGCTCCTCCCTCTTCATGGTGGGTCTCAGCAGCACAAAGCACCGGGAGATTTTATGGTCCTGGAGCAGGTGGTTCACAGACTCCATTCAGCTCCTGTCCGCAGCACCGAGGAGGAGAGCCGTTGGGCTGATCTTGCTGTCCCCAAAGTGAGCTGTCTCCATCGACGCCAGGCCTTCATCTCGCCCTGGCTGGAGCGGAACTCCGATTCTACTGCGGCGGAGCCCCTGGGCGGGGCCGGGCTGGTGTGGCACACGCAGCTCAGGACCTCAGGGCCTCTCTCAGGGATGCCATCAGCACACACTTAGCAATTCCCTCATCTTCCTCCGTGGCCCGTATCTCCTCCCCTGACTTCTCCCTGGTCCGTTTGCTTAATGGGTTTTTCTGCCAATCCAGCCGCTCCCAGCTGCACGGGTCCTCCTCCCCAGCAGTTGAGGTACAGGAGAGGCATGAAAGCCAGCAAAGCACTTCACAAAGATGCTTTCGCTGGGGTGGGCAGTGGCCTGGGCCCCGGGGCAGCGGGAAGGAAGGTCCCTCTCCCTCACGTGCAGTCAGTCTGTGGAGCTAACTGGTTCCCTTTGCCGTTCCCTACGGGTGCCCTTTCCCAGTTAGTTAACTGACTTTAAATGGGAAACAGAATAAACATGCTTGGGGTGGCCCCATCCCTGTAATCCTGGTTATCTGCCCTCTCTATGACGGCCAAAGAGACTGATGTATACCCTGGTGGGCCCTTGACCTCCCAGGGTGTCTGGTTCAGCCTGGTGGCCAGGGCCACACCGAGGACCGTGTGGCGGAGCGGCCTGGAGCCGAGCCTGCCCCCCCCCCCGCCCCCGCCCCCGCCTGACCCGCTGGACTCCTTCCCAGCCACACGGAACCAGGGAGCAGCACTGTCTGCTCTGAGGCCCCGGAAAGAAAGACGTTTTGAAAGTAGGTTGGCACCGGCGTCTTGCTCGGGCCTGTGGGGCCAGGAGGTGGGGCTCTGTGTTCAGATTCCTTAGTGGGTCCAGTTAGCTAGGGAGCAGGGAGAGGTCAGCGGGGGGGGAGAGGGAGACTATGCCAGCCTGCTGTGGCCGGCGGCCACCATCCCGGGGAGAGGGGGCAGGGTGAAGCCAGCATCCCGTGTCATCAGACGGAAAATGACCCAGTGACTGGCCCTCATTGGCGAGGGCACTCGGTGCCTGACACCACGCTCCCCTGAGGGACAGGTCACAGAACAAGCCGTCACTGCGTCCCCCAGGCTTGGGGACAAGTGCAAATGGGCAGCCGGGGCTCAGTGGTGCTGAGTCTCAGCCTGACCCCTCTGCTGTGAGTGAGGCCAAAATGCCTGCATTTCCTGTTGGGAAGCCCGTGTTTGGGCTTCAAGGTCAGAGAAGGGCAGGGCGGGTGTGGGGGTGTGGGGGTGAAGGGCGGAGTGGAGGGGGGTGGAACCGCCCCCCCTGTGGTTGCCTCTCTGTGCCTGGTGTCATGCTGAGTTGGCTGCATTTGCCCTCTGATTTAATTCACAGGGATTCTATGAAGCGAGAACTGTCATCCGGTTCCTAGGAGAGGAAACTGAGGCCCAGCCATCGGCCCAGGGCCACAGAACTGAGGTCAAAGCAAGGCCTTCCTGATGAGACTGGGCTCCTTCAACTTCAGCCCACGCAGGCCTCGGGGGCGCTTCGCAGGGGCCTCGCGGTCAGCTGGCCGGCCTGCACCGCTGCTGTGCCTCCCAGCTGAGTGAGGCAGGGCTGTGAGTGGAGAGTGGCGGGTTGGAGCCCACATGGACTCCCACAGATAGATGAGCTTAATGCGAGTGACAACATGGCCTCTTCATCGCGGGCTGCAGGGATAGCCAAAGGGGCCCGCTGGCCCCCTAATTTAGACTAAGAGCACATTGGTAATGTCCAGAAACCTTTTATTGCTTCTCGGGGACTGTCCCTGACCCCCCCCCCCCCCCATCGCCCCCCCCCCCCCCGCCCTCTCTGAGCTGCGCTCTGGACTCCAGTGGTTGAGGTAACATTCCAGATGGGTAGGAGGACATCTGCCATCTCACTGGTTTTTTAAGAAATTCACACCCCGGGAATCATTGTGACATCCAAGCTGCCTTGTCAAAATGTCCTGCTTTGTTTCCTGCCATGTGAGAAGCGGTGTTAGGGAGGCAGGAGGCTGGGTGTGGCCCCTCGGACCTGCTGGGAGAGGGGCGGCTGCTCAGCCTGGCCCCTTCTGTGGAGGTCATCGCCCTGAGGGAAGTGCGTGCTGCGCGCAGCCTGTCACAGGCGCCCTTGTGCTTGGGTGGCCGTGGCTCTCTGCCAGGGCACAGGATGGAGAGGGAGACAGGAAGGTGGATGTGTCAGGACACAGGAGACAGATGTGTCAGGACACAGGAGACGAGTGGCCTGGGGGACTCAGGATGTGAAGTTCAGCAGACACACCATATGGACAGACAGAGAAGCAGGTGGCTCTGCCCATGGGGATGGCAAAATCTTGCTTGACGCCCCTGGATACCACGCCCAGGGCCACCAGCCCTCCCTGGGCAGGAGAGACAAGACAGGCAAGGTGTGGGTCTTGGTGACTTAGAGGCATCCCTGGAACTGACCGAGAGTCTTACAGGAAGGGGGGATCACCCTGGGAAGGTGCCACAGGATGGGGTTCAGTGCTCCCAGGCGGTGCCAGCCCTGGCATTTGTAGCCTTAAAAAACAAAACAAAACATTTTGGAAATCTGCTTTTGAAGGAATTGCCTCAACTCCCCTGAGGCCCTCAAAGAAGCCAGGTCTGTTCTGATTTAGATGCTCCATTTAATCCATCTCTGTGGTTCTGGACTGACTTACACAAGGATCAGGGGCCTCCTCTGCCGTAAAGAGCCAACGAAATGCAAAGCTGTGATCCTGTCTTCCCTCGCCCAGGGCATCCAGTGAGGTACAAAACTGGAATTACAACACCCCATGTAGGGAGACTCCTGGCCTCCTCCTCCTCAGAAGCTCCTTTCAGAGGGCCCCTCCCTGAGCTTCTGTGGGAACACACCGCCCTCCAGTGGCCAGATGATTGTTTCTCTGAAGACCAGCTTCATAGTGCATCCCCTCAACTCACTGCTTCACTCAATTGCTCTTTTTTTTTTTTTTTCTGGTTAAAATTTATTAATGTTATTTTATTTTTTTCCCATCACCATTTACCTCCTCTGTGCCCTCCACCTATTTCTTCCTTCCTCCAATCACCACACTGTTGTCCATGTCCATGAGTTCTCTTTCTTTTTTCTTTTTCGCTCAATCCCTCCACACACACACCCTCCCACCCCCATCCCCCATCACCAGAGCTGCCTACCTGCTCTCTATCTATGAGTCTGTCTCTATTTTGCTTGGTAGTTCAGTTTGTCCATTAAATTACACATATGAGTGAAATCATATGGTACTTGTCTTTCTCTGACTGGCTATTTCACTTAGCAAAATGTTCACCAGGTCCATCCATGCTGTCTCAAAGGGTAAGATTGTCTTCCTTTTTATGGAAGAACTAGAGGCCCAGTGCACAAAATTCGTGCACGGAGGGGGCAGTCCCCTCAGCCCAGCCTGCACCCTCTCCAATCCGGGACCCCTCGGGGGATGTCTGACTGCCAGTTTAGGCCCGATCCCGTGGATCACAATCCTGGACCTCTGGCTCCTAACCACTCACCTGCCTGCCAGCCTGTTCGCCCCTAACTGCCCCCCCCCCTGCTGGCCAGGTCACCCCTCACTGCCCTCTCCTGCTGGCCTGGTTGCCCCCCCTGCTGGCCTGGTTGCCCCATGCAGCCTGCTGTTCGGTCGACCGGTTGTTTCGGTCATCATGGTCACTGCCTTTTTATATATATAGATAGTATTCCACTGTGTAATAGTATTCTACAGTGGGGTAAATGTACCATAGTTATTTTATTCCCTCATCTACTGATGGACACTTGGACTGCTTCCCAATCTTGGCTATTGTATATAATGCTGTAATGAACACATAGGTGCATACATTCTGGTTTAGTGTTTCTGGTTTCTTCGGAAAAATTCCCAGAAGTGGAATCACTGGTCATAAGGCAGTTCCATTTTTAATTTTTCGAGGAAACTCCATACTGCTTTCCACAGTGGGTGCACCAACCTGCATTCCCACCAATAGTGCATGAGGGTTCCCTTTTCTCCACATCCTCACCAACACTTGTTCTTTGTTGATTTATTGATGATAGCCATTCTAACAGGTGTGAGGTAATATCTCATTGTGGTTTTAATTTGCATTTCTCCATTCTTTTCATTGCTTCCTTAAACAAATATGTGTTTCTCATGCACCTCTATTGAGAGTGAATTGGTACCCAGCCCCTGAAGGGCAATTAGCAAACATCTATCAAAATTTAAACTGTAGGGTCTTGGAGGTAGCAGCGCCCACAGGGGTGGCCAGTCTGGTGGGGGATGAGCTCCCGGGGTGGCCAGGGGTAGGAGGGGGTGGGAATTTAAACTGTAAATACCCATGATGGAACAAGTCCATATTTAGAAACATGTCCACAGCAGACTGATTTTCCAAAAGTGTGATGACAGTAATACTGGGCCCACGTTCTCTTCCAGAACTCTGCCACTCCAGGTCAAGAGGTGGATTCTGTCTCCCACCCGCTCCCGAAGGATGGGTGAGATTTGGTGGGTTCCTGACTGCGTGTCTGACTTCTGGTCTAGGTCTTAAAAGGCAGTGGGTCTAGACCTCTCTTAGAATGCTGCTCCCGGGCTCACCCATTATGTTATGAGGAAGCCTAGGCTCTCTGGAGAGGCCACATGCAAGGGTGTGGATCTAGCTAACGGCTTAGCCAGCAGCCGGCATCATTTGCCAGCCCCGCGAGTGGGCTGCACTTCCCGGGACTCCGGCCCCTCCGGGAGGTGCTGCAGCCCGAGCAGAGCATCCCGCTGAGCCCTGCCTGCCAAACCTACAAGATCTGTGAACAAACATAAATGTTGTCATCATTTTAGGTGTCTCAGATTTGAGATAATTTGTTACACAGCTTCAGTAACTGAGAGAGAGATTTTAGTAACTGGGTTTGAGATGTATTGCAGGTTTATTTGCACATGTGCAAAAAATTTATGTGACATAGTCACCAGCATTGTTTGAAATAACAAAAGATGGGAAACATCCTATTGTTCTATCAACATAATATCGATAAGTTATAGTAAAGACACAATGGGATACTTTGCAAACTTACCAAAAATGAGGATTTTTAAAATGAGTCAATATGCCTTTGAGACAGCATGGAGGGACTGGAGAGTATCATGTTAAGTAAAATAACCCAGTCAGAGAAAGACAAGTATCGAATGATCTCACTCATATGTGGAATCTAATGAACAAAATAAACTGATGAAGAAAATAGAACCAGAGACATTGAAGCATGCAACAGACTGACGTATTTCAGAGGGAAGGGGTGGGGAGAGATTAACCAAAGAACTTATATGCATGTATACATAACCCTTGGACACAGACAATAGTGTGGTGAAGGCTTGGGGAGGGGTGGGAGCTGGGTGGAGGGGATCAATGGGGGTAAAATGGGAGCATCTATAATACTTTCAACAATAAAGATAAATTTTAAAAAATAAAATGAATCAATATGATCTTCAAGATACATTGTTAAAGTGAAAAAATGAGCAGAAAAATGTGCATATGTGCTATTCATTAGATAAAAGAGGAAAAATAATATATCTTTATATATGCATAAAATATTGCTGAGAAGTTCCACAAGAAAAGAATAGCATTACCTTGGGGGAGGGCCCCTGGGTATCTCCCGGGATGAGGAGGGGGGGGGGGGAGGCAGTCTCTAGTGCATGCTCTGTAGTCCCTGCAAATTTCTTAACCAAGTGAATGTTCGCCTATCTTAAAAATTGGCATCATTTTTAAATGTATGTAGCCTTTTTGATGCGCTGACATGGTGACAGAGGTGAAGGACATAGCTCCTGCTCACCATTATAAAATCTATCTATGGCTCTACTATCCTGGAAAGACAGCAGAGCATGCCGGTAGAGTGAAGCCTCTGGAGTCAGGCCGTGGGACTCAGAGCCTGGATCTGCTCTGTGGCCTTGGGCGAGGGACTCCGAGAACCAGTTCTTCAGTTTCCTCCTCTGTCCAGTGGGGAGTGATAGGGCTAATCTCAAGGGGTTGTTGAGTTTTTGACAATTGGCTATTTATTGATCAATTTAGATTTTCTATTTAATTTAAGCATTTTAAATTTTTATAGATATGTGTCTGTTTCATTTTCTATTTTTACTTTATGTTTTTGTTTATTTGAATCTTTCTTTTCTGGATCAGTTTTACCACTGGCTTGTTTATATTAGGAGTCTTTTCAAAGAACTGGTTATTTGGTTTTATTGATCTCTATTTTTGTCTAATCCCCTATTTCATTTATTTCTACCTTTCTCTCTTTTTCTGTTCTTTGTTTTTTGCTTGTTTACTTGCTTACTTGGCATTATTTTTATTCTTTTTGGAACTTATTGAATTAGAACTTAACTCGCTTGTCTAATAAATTAATTTTACATCTAAATAACACTTTAGCTTTCTTTATGCTATACATTTTGACATGTGGTCATTCCATTGCAAATATTTAATAATTTCATTTATTTCTGCTTTATTCCAAAGAGTATTTAGTGACATTATGTTTTGTTTTCAGTTTTCATTCATATGGGATTTTATAAATTGATCCTTTAATACTGATTTGTTTTATTTTACATCAGGTCAGCGAAGATGATCTAAACGATGATGACTCCGCCACGCGCTGCGGCTACCTCTGTGGCCTCGTGTGAGGTCTGCGTGTGTGAAGGTTCAGTGTGCAGCTGTAGGCAATGGACATTCTTTCTCTCATATCCAATTGACCAAGCTTATTAGGCACATTAATCAAATCTTCCACACATTTCATTATGATTTGTCTGCTTGTTATATCAGGTTCAAAAAGAATATTTAAAAATCTCTAACTCAATTTTTGACTGTCTTTCTTATTCATAATATTCTTTTCTTTTCCTGATTTTTAAAATTTTGGTTTTAAAACAGTTTGATACAATTACTACACTTGCTTTCTTTCGGTTTGTATTTGTCTGGGATATATGCAAAAATTTTTTATAAAACTTTATCTTTTGTGTTCAATATTTTACATGCACATATACATATTTACATTGATGTATATATTCTTATCAATTTTGAATAATGTCAGCTTTATTTCTTCTTTTCTAATCTTCAGAACTTTTTTATCTTTTTCTTGCCTTACTATATTAATAGGTTCCTATCTGTAGGAAGCGGTTATAGGGTTAAGCCTCGGACTGACCTGCTGGCAAAGTCGCAAACAAGTCCCAGCTTGGAGGGCACAGTCCTCTAAGCATAATTAAGCTTGATCTTGTAACTGCTCCCTAGATCTTTCCTGGGTAGCTAGTGGGCTGTGGGAGGGGCAGCAAGTGCTGCCAAAACAAGTGAAACTTACAACAACATTGTAGATTACCTTGTTTGCCCCTGACAATAAATAAAGCCTCAGCTTTGCAGTCTGGATCTGTTCTGTGGCCTCAGCAAGGCACAGAAGATCCACCTAGACCCAGCTTTTTCTCTTTGTCTATCATTTCTCCATCCTTCGTCGCCCCCGCTCAGGCTTGCCGAACCCTTGGCTGTGCTGGCCCGGCACACCTATCTACACTAATAAAAGAGAAAGGTGCAAATTGACCGCACCTTCGCGACACCCACCAGCCAATCAGGAGTGAGTATGCAAATTAACCCAACACAGATGGCGAGTTAATTTGCATGTGCAGGTGCCCAGCGGCTGGGGTGGTGCAGAATGCAGGGTTTCTGGGCAGCATGGGAAGGCGAGGCTGGAGTGGAAAGAGGCGGCTCCAGGGCTGGAGCAGAAGGGTGGTGTTGGCAGCCAGGGGAAGGAAGGCTCATTCTTGCACGAATCTTTGTGCATCGGGCCTCTAGTTATATATGATGATTGCTGTAGGTATGTAATTTTTTTTTAAACCTTCATCAGATACATATAGAGAGAATTCTGCTATCTCTTCTTACAGTGGCATTAGTCCCACCATGGGGTCCCACCCACCCTCATGACTTCCTCTAATCCAAACTACCTCCCAAAGACCCCACCTTCTAATACCATCACATGGAGGGTCAGGGTCTCAACATATGAATTTTGGAGGAACATGATTTGGTCCATAGCAACCCCTGTCTGCCTTATATGTTGTTGTTGTTCTCCTCCTCCTCCTCCTTCTTCTTTTACTTTAAATTCTTTTAAAAAATTTTTTCAATTACAGTTGACATACAATAGTATATTAGTTTTAGTAACCCAGTGATTAGACATTATATAAGTTACTAAGTGATCAACCCAATAAATCTTGTACCCATCTAGTACCATAGATAGTTCTTATAGACTGTTCTTTTTTTTTTTTAACTTCATAAAATGGTATTGTTTCATATAGTCATTGTCCTTTTAGATTTACCCCAATACTTATTATTTTTGCTCATGACTTTTTGTGTGTTTCAGACTTTCCATTTGGGATCTTTTTAAATTTTTCCTAAAGTACATTATTTTATATTTTCCTTTAGTGAAGATCTGCTGATGGTAAAACTCTTACGTTCATCTGAAAATATCTTTATTTCATCTTCTGTTCCAGTCACTGAGTGATTGTCTCTTATCTCCAAATGAGCCTCCCTTCCCCTGCTCCCCCTCCCCCTGCTCCCCCTCCCCCTGCTCCCCCACACACACCCTGCTCTGTGCCTGGAACATATACTATGCTCTGTGCTCTGGAGCCCAAACTCCACCAGTGACAAGCCTGCTTTAGCCAGTGGCTCCTTGTTTGGCCCTGCTGGGGGGCTCTGTCAGTCAGGGTCCAACCAGGAGACAGAAACTATACTGGTTATTTGAACAGGGATATTTTAATATCAAGAATTATTAAGTGGAATAGTTGAGGTGATTAATTACTAATAAGGGCTCAAGAAGACCTCAGGGAGCCCAGAGGTAGGAGGCATGAAAGAACAGCTACGACTTCTAGGCTGAGCAACAGTAGACAATGAAGAACTAAGGACTGAGCGAGGGACCCTCCCACAAGGCCGAGGCCTCTCCAAAGAGGGGATGGCCGCCACGAGAACATGCAGCTGCTGGTGGCGAAAACCAACAGACCCTTATCGGAGACCGTGGGCCGTGGCTGTAGGGCAGCCCACCATGCCTGGAGGACCAGGGCAGGCCGGAGGGATTCTGCAGAAGCTGCCTGGCCTGGCTGGAGAGTGCTGACGCGGGCCTCTGGAAGCAGCCCACTGTGGGTAGCGGGTGTGGATGGGCCGGTGCTGGTCCTCAGAGGTGAACAGGCCGAAGACCCAGGAAGGCCGTCACAACGCTGAAGGAGAAGAACAAAGCCAGAGGCCTGCCTCTGCTGACGTGAAGACTCACTCTCAAGCTGGTCATCAGGAGAGCGTGGTCTTGGGGAAAGGGCAGGCAACAGGATCCAAGTGCTCTGTGCGGGACTGAGGAGGTAACATGATGGAAAGTGAGGGGCCCTGACCTTGGACAGAGCTCTCCTCATCTGCCCGTCTCCGACTGCACGGCCCTGGGCAGGTCACTTACCATTTCTGAGCCTCAGTTTCCTCATCTGTAAAGTGGCGAGAATGATACCTACCCCATGGGTGGCTGTGAGCACCAATGCACCTAAATTTGGTGACAATAGAGGGCCCTGCTAATGCGAGACGTGACTTGAGCACATTTGCTGTGCTCCTGTGATGAGCTCAGCTTTCCGGGAACTGAGCAGTGCACAGCTTTCCACGGGGTGTCAGTGGTGCCTCAGAGCACCCTGTGTCCCGATGTGTCAGGAAGGGAGGATGAGGGGCCCTCAGTTCCCCTGCAGGTCCAGCAGTGGTGTCTGGGGCCCTCCCACCTGCCCTCCAGGTCCTGGCCTCCCTGCCCCCAGGTGGGCACTGCCAGGGGGTCTGTCCTCCCAGGCCTGCAGCAGCCTGGCTTCCCCGCCGCCCATCAGCTGAGCCTTTTAAGTGAAGGGCATGCGATTAGGGTAATTCAACCTAAAACTTCTGCTTCCCACGTTTATTTCTGCTTGAATATTTGCTCTTCCCACCCAATGGAATGTCTACTACTTGATGGGACTTGTACTCCTACCTGAGAGGAGCAGGTGTTTACCAATTGTCCCCTGAGAGCCGTTAGTTCTGGATGGCACCTCACTGGCGCAGATGCCCTTATTGTCCACGGGGAGCCATTCTGGAGGCAGACGCGGCTGGCTTATGGGGTGACTGGGCAAGCTGGCCTCCGGGGTGTGCTGGCAAATGAATAATGGCAGGGTCTTCAATAAAAACGGAGAATTTAAAAAGTCCTAATTTGTAGTTTTTGCCAATGTCTGTTGAGTCCCACCCTGGTGATTTCATGCCATCAACAGGCATCACCCAACCTGGAGAGGAGGCGCACATCAGTGAACTGGGAGTACCCAGCTCCTCCGTGGGAGCGTGAGGCCTGAAGGAGCTAATCCAGGTGACAGGCCTGGCACAGGCCTGGCGTGTGCTGAGTGCTGAGAGATGCTAGCTGTTACTACTAATACGGCCTGACTACGTCTACCATTTTCGCCTCGACCCCCCGCCCCCGGACAGCGCTTCTCTGGCATTAGAACTGTAAGCGCTCTGGTTGCTTCTCTCATTGCAGGTACCTCGCTGCCTGAGGGTATTTGTTTGTCAGATCACTGCCCCGGGTCAAGCAGGGCGATGTCTGGCGGGGCTTGGAGCCAGGACCACGGGTTTGGATCCCAGCTCTGCCTCTCAGCACTTAGGAAAACTTGGGCAAGTAACTCACCGCCTTGCCTTACTGTCTGCAGCTCGGGCACGAACTTGCTTGTGTTTAACAGGGCTGTTGTGAGGATTACAGGAGTTAACACATCTCCAATACTCAGATTTGCGCCTGGAGCCCAGGAGTGTTAGGGAGGCGTCCTTATCGTCAGCGGCCCGAGCTGCGTCTCCATGGCGCGTCCCTGGTGCTCTCCGAAGGCTGGCTGGTAGGCATGGATGACAGAGCAGCGAGGACCTGGTGGAGCACAGGCCTGTGTGGAGGGAGCTGCACGTGAAACGTGTGGTGGCTGTCACTTCAGACTGAACAGCAGCTTTGGGGAGTGGCCTCTCCTGCCCTGGAAGCTTCTTTCCACAGCATCCTCTCTGTTCCATGAGGCTGGGAAAGAGCTGCTGACTCAGAAAAAGAAGTCACAAGAAGCATCATCAGTGAGATGAGTGCCTGGAGCTGCCAGCCTGTTGCAAAAGACAGGAACTGAGCAAGAGTAAGCCGGAGCAGCCAGTGAGGCCACCGCAGAGCCTGCTGGGAGGGGACGGGGCGAGAGAAGGTGAGAAGTCACAGACTTATCTGCATCTGTGCTTGGGGTCCTCCAAGTCGCTCTTGGGGGCTAGGAGAGGGAGGGGGAGGAAGCAGGGGTGGCTCCACTCCCCTCCCCCCCACCCCCAGCCTCCATGGATGGCTATGGAGGATTCCAGCTGTGGCTTCAGCAGCATGCATCCCTGTCCCTTCCCCTCTCCCCCAGTCCCCCACCCCTGCACCCACCCATGCCCCAGGCAGACTGGAGGGGAGGGAAGCCGGTTACTTGGTTACTGGGAAGAGGCGGTTCTCAGCCTGGCACGCTGTGCATTCATTCCCTCGGGACTCCCCCTAGTAAATGGCCAGAGGCAGTTCAAGTAGAACTGGCTTTCACCTTTTTTTTTTTTTTGCATCTAAGAAAACTCTCTGTATCCAATATACTCCTCTTGCAGCTGTTTCATTAGGGTTCTCTAGTTTTGTGCTTCAACTTGTTGAAGATTTGGGGTACTCTCCTGTTCTCCCAGAAAGAGAATTATGCACGTGTGCACTCACAGGCAATCTGATGTTGGAGGAAAGCTATATTTATGTAAATGAATGCAGCAGGTGGGGTAATTCCATTTAAGGTTTTGGAGGATTTTTTCCTGAATCAATGGTTTTGATTTTCAGTGTATCACAGTGTGGAAATCTCAACTGAACTGCTTCAGTAACAACACAGCTCTATCAAGGGGCAAGGTCAACTGAGATTAGCTTGATCCAGTGATGGCGAACCTATGACACGCGTGTCAGCACTGACACGCGTAGCCATTTCTGGTGACACGCAGCCGCTGAGGCGGCTGCATGCCGAGGATGAAACATTTGCTGCTCCTGAGGATGAATCATTTGCGAAATAATGTTTTTTCCTCAAAGTGACACACTACCCAAGTTATGCTCAGTTTTTTGGCAAAGTTTGACACACCAAGCTCAAAAGGTTGCCCATCACTGGCTTAATCAGTTCCAAGTTTTAGTCTCTTTTGAAGCTAACCCGCCTATTGAAGTCAACAAATATCAACAGGAAGTTGCCCTGCACTGAGGGTTTCTCACAGCTCGGTTTTGGAAGCTGACATTTCAGGTTTGCTCTTGAACCTGATCTCATCTACTCACCACTCGCACCTTCCACAGGCCGCCTTCCCCTGGCTGAGCACACTCCTGATTGCCCACGTCAGCTCTCTGCATCCTGGGAGCTTCGGCTCATTCATTCTGAACAGTCAAGTCTTCCAACCGAAACACAGTCCTCAGGGCCACGCTCCTGTGGCCGTCTGGTGCTGTGAGGAGGATTATGCTTTTGGCCTGTGCTCAGTAAGAAAGCTCACGCAGATAAAAGCAGAGCAAAGCAGCTAGGGCCTGTTCTGGGTCCGGCTCTCAGTCCAGGGAATGCAGGAGTGGGAATGGGGGATTCTGGGAGCTCCAGGCCTCCCAGGAGCTTTGCTGTGGCCAGGTCTGCTCCTCCTCCTGTCACACAACACTGACAGAAGGGACAGAGCTGAACCAGGGGGTCATGATCTCTCTGCCAGCCAGCCCAGCGACCGTCTGCAGGGTGAGAGCAGCGACTCTCTGAAGGAAGGGCCCATGGAGCTCCCTGGGGCCAAGGGCCAGCGCGCTCCCTATGTCTACTCGGACTTCGATGGCTGCTATGTGACATGAGCAACTCTCTTCCCACCACCCAGAGAAGCAGGTGTGTACCACAGGGGAGCCTGCCCAGATGCAGAATCACTGCTGGTCTCTTCACGTCCCTTGTATCAGTCAGGATTCTCCAGGGAAACTGAGCTAACACAGCCTTGGAGCAATGGTTTAGCGCTGGAGGAATGGTTAGGGTTGGAGTCTGGGAGAAGTCAGCTTTGAATTTATGAGAATAGCTTGACTTCCTGATAGAAGGTTTGAGTTACTTGAGGAGAAGTTATTAGTAATTCACCTATATTTTTTTTCACTTAAGACTGCATCAATTCTCCAGCCCTATAACAGACCTTGGTTGTCTTTCTTCTCATCTTTAGATGATGTTGTGTGGAGGCAGGAGCTGTGGCAGCCACTGTCCATGAAATACGGGCAGGCTAATGCATGAGTTTGCAAGCAGCATAAAATATCAGACCTTCCCAGTTCTTGACAAGAGCTTTGTATTCGCTGAGCCACTGAATTCATTAATCCTGCAGCTGCCTCCCTCTGGACTACTTATTATATAAGCATGACAACAAATGTCCTTACTATTTAAGCCACGTTAATTTGTGTAATCTCTTTAATACAGCCAGATGCATTTGTGGAAGAGAGCAGGTTGGCTCAGTCACCTCCATTTCCTCTCCCAGGAGTGTGTCTCATTGCGGCCAGAAACTGGGCTGCCAAAGACCGCACTCCCCAACCCCCCTCACAGGTCAGGTTTTGCACGAGGGTTTCGCTTCTGCCATCTAGAATGGCAAGATTTTGTAGGAGAAAGTGGACATTTTGGGACCGAGACCACTCTCTGCTCTCCCCGTGTCCCAGCAAGGTGGTGGGGGCATTTAGAGTTTGCGCAGATATGGTAGCAGAGGTCCTGGCATCTGTCCCCAGCTCCATGCATTGTGGAGTCACGGGTCACAGCAGAGGCTGGGTGGAGCCAGCAGTTGTGGTGACATCTTACCCATCCATCAGCTTCCTATAGGGGGCAGAGGCAACAGCTTCTCAGTGGGCAGCTCAGGTCGCTCTTCAGGGAGGGTCCTGAAAGCACAGCCTCAGCCAGCGTCTCCAGCCCTTTGAGTGATTTTAGATGACAGCAATGATAACTCTCATGAACTCCTTCTGCTGAAATTAGCCAGACCTGGCTCTGGTGTTTTGCAGCTGAGCACAGAGCAATGCACCACTACAATGGAGACTGCACTCTGACACAGCATCAGGGGCGGAGTCAGAGTGAAAAGTGGATAAGAGAGTTAAGTAATATTTTGTTTGTGGACACAAAAATAATATTTATTTATTTTAGGAAACTTGTAAAATACAGTAATCCTATGTAATAAAAGCCTAATATGCTAAGTGTCTGGTTGTCTGGTCATCCGTTCAACCAATCAAAGCGTAATATGCTAATGATATGCTAAGGCAGCTCAACTGCTTGCTATGACGTACACTGACCACCAGGGGGCAGATGCTCTGACCAGTAGGTTAGCTTGCTGATGGGATCCGGCCCATGGGGACTGAGCGAGAGGGGCCAGACATGCCCTGGAGCCCTCCTGCAGTCCCTCACCCGCTGGCCAACCTCCCGTGTCTCTCCCAGGCCTCCAATCGTGCACTGGTGGGGTCCCTCTGCCTGGCCTGCGCCCTCTCACAATCCGGGACCCCTCGGGGGATGTTGGAGAGCCAGTTTTGGCCTGATCCCACACGAATTTGTGCACCAGGCCTTAGTTAAAAATAAAAGAAAAAGCATCTGTATTACCTAATATTTTCACATATATTATTCTCATAATATTTTCTGTGCCTGATTATGCATTTTAAAATAATCAAAATTATACATTACATACTGTTTTGTACCTTTCTTTTATCACCCTAAGTATTTTGTGCATTTTTTTTCTTATGATCATATTACTCTAAAATTATTTTAAATTGCTACATAGTAGCATGTGGATATATGGTAGCACATTTATGTTGTTTCTAATTTTTCACTGTTACAAATAATATACCTTGACATATGTCCTTGTACATCTGTTCTGTTTAGACTATATGCATATGATTCCCTTAGGATGATTCTAGGAAGTGCATACTGCACATACAGATCATGTCAACTAACTTTCCCACTGGCAGTGTATGAGTGTCATTCTCAAAACTATTAACTGCATGGTACATTATGATTCTGCTTAATATTTGCCAGTATGACAAGTGAAAATGATATTGAATATTTTAATTTGCATTCCTGAGTCCTCATGCAGTTCACTCTTTCAGGAATTGACTGTATTCCTTCTTTCTTGAATTGTCTATGTCCTGTTGGTTGGTTGTTATATTTTTTATCTTACTGATTTGCAGTAACTAAATACTATGGACATTAGCTAATGACGAACTAAATTTTTAAAATATATATTTTTAATATTTTCAGAGAGGAAAGGAGAGGGAGAGAAGGATAGAAACATCAATGATGAGAGAGAATCATTAATCGGCTGCCTTCTGCATACCCCCACTAGGGATTAAGCCCACGACCCAGACATGTGCCCTGACCAAGAATCAAACCATGACCTCCTGGTTCACATGTTGACAGTCAACGACTGAGCCACACTGGCTGGGCCGAACTAAAATTTTTACATTATTTTTCTCCAATGGTACCTTACTTTTTCCATCTTCTTAAGGGAATTTTCTGAAGTGCAAATAATTTTTATTATAAAATCTGCTAAAGGTTTTTCTTTGGTCTGTGTACACTTAGAAAGGCCTCCCCACACCTGAGTTATCTAATTTTTTTCCTTCACAAAGAAAGAACATAATGGAAGAACTGCATTAAGAAGACCTCTATTCCAGTCACTAGTAGGTTATGCAGTGATAGGTAAAAATGATTTTATCAGTCATTTTTAGAGGCCTGTTAACATCTTCAGCACTAATTTCGGATTTACCATCTTAATGACTTTTAAGTGTAGCTCAGTGGCATCAAGTATTCCCACTATTGTGCAGCCATCACCACCATCCATCTCCAGAACTTTCCATCTTCCCAAACTGAGCTCTGTCCCCATTCAACAGCAACTCCCCTGTCCCCTCCCTCAGCCTCGGCAACCATCCTTTCACTCTCTGACTCTGAATGTGACCCCTCTCCGTACCTCTCTGATCAGTGGACTCGCACGGTATCTGGCTCAGTCCGCTTGGCACGACGTCTTCAAGTCTGAACTGGCTCTGACCTTAGCCAGACCTGTTCTACGGGAGTTAGGTCGGCAGCAGGAGCACGGGCTGTAGGCTCAGAGGAACCTGGTTTGGCGTCCTTTCTCTGCCCTTCCAGGTTGTATGATTGTAGACTATTTATTGGTATGCCTGGGCCTCAGTTTCCCCAGAACAAAAGCCAGTCTTATAGTATTTGTCTCGCAGTGCTGCTGGGAGGGCTGTGGGCAGCAGACACAGGCGCCTGGCCCAGGCCTGTCACAGGAGGTAGTGAGGGCTAGTGTTCTTTCTCGCCCCCAAGAAACAGGCTTCGCGTGGTTAGGTGACCTCAGCAGGGGCTCGTGGAGACAGACAAGCAGGGTCACGTCCCGAGTACCCCTGCTTTTTGTGTTTTCTGTTTCCTGCACCCAGAAATATGGTTTCTACAAATCAAGCTTAGACAACAACCCTGTCTGCACTGCTGGCCTGTGCTTTTACCTTTTAGTGTATTTTAAAATGAGCTATCTGCTCTCTCTCTCTCTCTCTCTCATTAAAATGCAGTGTTAACAAAATACTTTTGGCATAGTAAGCATAATATATTGAGAGATTTTTATAAAGGACCTGGAATCCAATTAAAACTAAAAGCAGTTCTCATTAAGATTCCAAATGATGCCGTGCGGGACAACTTCATGATGATTAGGATAAGCAAAATAACAAGACAGCTGAATTTTCTTAGCATAATATAAACTTGATGTTATCATCATTTAAAGCTGTATGTGGATTTCCCCGGCTCATGCAGCTGTGGTTAATAGGAACGGGGTGTCCGAGGTGCCCCGCGGCCATGGTCACCAATGTTGCTGCACGTAAGAGTCACCTGAGGAGATTTTGAAAACCTGCAGATATTGCTCCTGGCATGTAGCATCCAGTCCTGGTTCTCTGGCCCTTTGGGAGCTTCCTAATATCTTTTTTAAGAAAATCTCCTTTCTGCTGAAATTTGTCAGAGTTGGGCCTCTGTTTTTGCAAATATGATGAACCCCGGGGAAGAAGTGACTCAGACAAGGACTCAGGCTCCAAGCAGCAATGCAAGAGTCCGGTAGCCAGGCCAGGATGGCAGCCAGGGTGGCTTGGGCTGGGTCTCAGCTCATAGCTGCAAAGACTGGTGGTCAGGTGGGGAGGGAGCAGAGGCGGGAAACCAGGAAGAGCCTGGCATTTCCTTTTCAGCTCTGCGTGCTTAGGGTCATGAAAACCTATCACCCTGGGCCTGTGAGATGGCCCACTGCCTAGAGGAGAGGGACACAGAGACACAGGAGAAACAGCCGTGTGAAGACAGAGGCGAAGGTTGGCGCGATGCTGCCGCAGCCAAGAAACGCCAGGAACCACCAGAAGCTGGAGAAGGCGAGGAATGACCCTCCCCTGGAGCCCTCCGGGAGGGCGTGGCCCTGCCCACAGCTTGGTTTTGGCCCATTAGCTTCCAGCACTGAGAGAAGGGGTGTCTGTCCTCTTACCCTCCCAGCTGTGTGCTTTGTCCCGGTGGCCCTAGCAAACCAATGGATTGTCACAAGACTCCAGTTAGAGCCCGAAGGACTGCCCTGAAGACCTGGCAGCAGCATCCTCGCCCACGCTGAGGCAGCCTATTAACCAGCAAATTTAATTACGAGGCATTATGCAAATGTCTTCCGAGGCACACTGGGTTCACCTCATTGAAGTCTAGCTGGGTGAACAAGTGTAGGGGTGAGAAGGGTCCCCACCTGCATTTCCATCTGCACTTGTCTTTTATTTAATTAATAGATTCCGAACCCGAGGCCTGCCCCATGGGACCCGCGCTCACAGGGTCACTTCGTCTGGCAAACTGGATGATTGCAGCATGCGAGGGCAGGGTTTTGTGGGTCTGTACCAATGAGATTAGGTTCAGTTGTGAGCTGGGGGAGAACCCAAAACATCAAGTTAGATTTACTGTACTTTCAAGCCAAGGCAAGTAGTCCAGAGCTAGGTTGGCTTTCCAAATTCAGGAGTTCCATTTTCCACATCAACCCCCTGACCTAGATAGTTTTTTCCAAAGATCTCTTCCCTCCAAATGATATTTGGGTGGGTTTTTTTTTTTTTTTCTCCTTGAAAGCGGTGTAGGGAGGTTCAGAATCCCTTTTCAATGCTAGTGTTAAATAGTTCACCTGAGTAAACTGAAGGTCTAAATTGCTTTATTGAGTGATTCATGAATTGGGCAGCATCCCATCTAGCAAATACAAAATGGAAGGTTTTAAAGACAGAAAGGATATGGAAAAGGGAAATGATTAGCAAAGAATGCATTGTTTTAGCAAGGTCGCCCTCCTGTGGGGAAGGAAAGGGGTGACTGCCGATTATCTCTCTTGTGCTGACCAGGTAACTCCATGTTGGCAGGTTAAAGGGTACATTCCTGGAAAGCTGACACTGCAGTGAGGTCAGTATTAAGTCTTGGTTAGCTGCCATGGGACTTGGCACAAGTGACTCCATCATAGTTCTTAAGGAGACCATGCAAATTCGTTTCACAATATTTTGAAAGTCTTACCATTTTTTTTCAGTTTTGAAAACCCCACTTGTGCCATGTAAAACTTCTTCCTGATTAGTGCAATGGCCGTGCCTGCCTGCGGCACAAGGAGGACAAAGAGGACCCAGAGCCCATGCATGAGCCTCAGTGGGCCCTTGCCAGGGAGCCAGGGGAGGGTCCAGTGCCATCGGGCGGTGGTGGGGCTGTCAGAGGAAATGCCTGCTGTAAGATCAGATCAGCCGAATCATTCTTTTGAAAGTAGTGTCTGGAAGGAAAAAAAGTAAAATAGATGATGTGTTAAATTTCAGGTGCCGTCACATGTTGTCTCTGTGAGTCTCACTGAAACAGGAGGAAACTGAGACTGGCAGGGGCAGGACTCGGCGGAGCGGCATGTTGGTGAGTGCCAGGGCTGGTTCAGCTGCTGGTTCTTGGGTCCCCGCCTCCTGCTTTCCCGGGAGAAATGCTCTTAGTGGTGTCGGGAGGCTCCGGTGGGCCTGCCTCTACCTCCCTCAGCCCGTGGGGCAGCTGGCAGGGCCTGGTGTGTGTGTGTGTGTGTGTGTGTGTGTGTATGTGTGTGTGTATGTGTGTGTGTATGTGTATATGTGTGTATGTGTGTGTGTATGTGTGTATGTGTGTGTGTGTGTGTGTGTGTGTGTGTGTGTGTAGCGGAAAACATGGTGAAGGGACTAGAGCAACCATGTCAAACTCGTGGCCTGCAGCCCGCATGTGGCCCACAACGAATATTTTTGTGGCCCAGTTTTAATAAAAATGTTATAACTTAATTTTTACAATATTGTTATACATAATTATTAATAACAAACTACAATGTTCGCTAATGACTGATTACTATAACCCTGTTGCATTCATTTCCCTTACATGCCTTACGCACAGGCGCACCATTTCTCTCCACTAATACTAGCAGCGAATATCTTAGCAGCCGATGGCCACGTCATTAGTCTTGGACTGACTTGTTTGATGTGTGCAGCAGGAAATATGTCGCTTTCGGAGAACATGAAAAATAGGTTTATTTGCATTACCCTTATTAATTTGTGTACTTATTCAATGTTTGGTAAGTTAATGTTCAAGAAAAAAATATTAATTTCTATTAAAATGTTCTATTATTTTATGTTAATGATTACTCATTTATTTTAGCCCTTTGTATTCAGCATGTCTCTATCAAAATAAACCTACGTTTCTATGAAAATTGAAGCTTTTGTTTTTTTGTGGCCCACATAACCTTACACTTGGTTTATTTGGCCCGTGTTAGCCTTTGAGTTTGACGTGCTTGGACTGCAGCATCGTCAGAAGATAGGAAACTGCCCAGTGGAATTTCCAGTTGGGAGGGGTCCCGTATTCATGTTCATCATTATAGCACTTAGCACAGGTGGTTCTTGGGGGGCAATGGCTTTGTCCTGCGTCTTCTGAGTAACCAGCAGTGTCCCATCTCCCACTCGCACTGGAAACACTTGTAGACCTGGGGCTGGAAGCTGTTTGACCTGAGCGCTGAGGCCCCGCTCTCCGTGGTCCCCGACGGGCAGCCATGAGATGAACAAGCACCCGCTCCTGTGGTAGACTTCCTGCTGGCTCACTGGCTGAGGAGCCAGCATAGCCAGACCCCGTGCTGGCCCAGCCCCTCCTCTGGCCTGGCTGCGGGAACCTACCGGAGTCGTGGACTCTGCTCTGAAGCTGAGCTCGTCCTTTAAACTGATGACCCCGCACAGGTCTATACTCACATGATGAGGCTTCCTCCGGGAGCAGGGCCGGCTGCCTGAGCAGGTCCAGCAGCACCCGAGAGCAGAGGACGGAGACTGGCTGGGGGTTTGTGGGGTTTAGAGAGTGTGGCTAGGGCGAGGGTCTGGCACGCAGGCTTTGAATCTCAGGCAAGACCACTGGGGCTTCCTGACCAGCTGAGGGACAGTGGGGTGGGGGGCGGGGTTGGGGAGGTGTGGGAAGGTGGGGAGGTTCAGGGGGTTACGGGGGCAGACTTAAAAGCTGTCAGCATTCAGCCATCAGAAACTGGAGTCCGACTCATCCAGGCCTCTGTTAGCCGCTGTCTTCCGAGGGAAAGGCTCTGACTCTCCTCCCGACACCCGAGCTGAGAATTCGGTCTTCTCTTTGCCACCATGGCTGCCCCCAAAGGGAGCTGGCATCCGAGTTACTTTGAGGCATCGTGGCTGGTGGGCAGTGAGCCCAGCTTTCCTTAATTGGATTCCAGGAACAGCTGTGGCGAGTCTGGGCGAGGGATGACTCTGGAAATGAGCTCTACCAGGGTCGCTATGACTCGGGGACAGTGAGAGATGTCTCAGCTGAGAAAGACAATCTAAGAGGCAGAGATTCTCAGAAAAAAAAAGACGGAAGAAACAGTAATGTGGCTGTGATTGGATCCCTGGAAGATTTGGCTAGAGCACGGCCTCAGGTCTGTTGCATCCAGTCAAAAAGCCTGTTGCCTGGTGATTTTAAGTCCCTCCCTGCAGTCTGTTAGACAAGATATCCCCGTGTGGGTTTTCATGTTTAGACTGTGGTCTCCTCTCTTCCACAAACCTCCCAAGTGTCTGGCTTCCTTGCTGGCGAGTTCAGAAACCATCACACAGATGCTCACTTCGGAGTTCATGGAGCAGTCCTGGGTGTTTCTGGGCATCCCCACATGCCTGACTTGTCCTTTGCAGGCGACTGGCGAGGTAACCAGTTTCACACGGCGGGCAGATCTGTCTCTGGCCTCATCTCAGGTCCCTGCACTTCCCTCCCAGTCAGTGACGCCTACAGAAAAAAGAGAACCCCCCCACCTTCAATGGTTCCCTCGGGAGGTGGCCCAGCACAGCCCAGAATCGGCTAATATTGCTCCTCAGGGTTCACGTGTGTGGCCAGGAAGTCTTAGAGAGGGAGGGTCTAGGTACCCGGCACCCTCTTGAACCTTGACCTGGAGAGGCGTCTGCATTCTGCCTGATCTCCTCCCATGGTGCATTTCTCCCTCAGGAGCCTTGCTGGCTCTCATGGAAATCTGCTTCCATCTGCCACCCCATCATGGATGCCATGTGAGCCTGCAGATGTCCGAGCGCTGGCCATAGACAAAGGCTGAGTGTCTCCCCAACTGAGACTCATGGAAACAAGTAGACTCTCGAGGCAGCACGGACTCTACTTGCAGGGCAATTTGAGCCTGAGCTCTGGGCCGGCCAGGACACCTGGTCAAACATATTCAACCATCTGGGCCGAGGACACAAGGAACAGGAAGCAGACCACAGCAGAAATAAGCAGACCAATCCCTTAACACTGAACTTGGACACATCTGGAATGTTGGTGCAATCTCCATGGTAACCACTAAAAGAATATGAAAAAGTATATAATAAGATAAAGATTCGATAATAAAATGTGATAAAAATAATCTATAAAATCTATTATATATGATACCATTAATTATAAATGTGACAAATACTCCAATTTATACAAAGCTTGTCAGACTGGATAAAAACACAATCCAGCTATATGCTCTTTATGAGACACATCTGGAATATAAGGAAGGTACATCAAGTTTGAAGGAAAAAGATTAGAAAAGACAGAGCTTGCAAACACTCGGCAGAAGAGCAGGTGTTGGTCTATTAATATTAGACATATTATGCTTTAGGATGAAAGCTAAATAGTGTTATCATAGATGAAGAGGGATACTTCATAATGATAACAGGTTTAACAGTCCAGAAGGATACAATAATTCTTAATTTATGTGTATAAAATAATACAGCTTTAAAATATATAAAGCAAAAATGTGAAAAAGAAGTTCACAATCACTGCAGATTTTAATATCCTTTTCTCAGACATGAATAAAACAAATAAAAATGTAAGAATATAGACAGCATGAACAACAATATAATTAGCAAAACTGACGTAATGAACATATGCAGAACACTGCACCCTACAGCTTCAGAATACACCCTCTTTTTAAGGACACATTGACACATCAACCATATGCTGAACTGTTAAGTAAGTCTCAAAATTTCAAAGGACTAAAATAATACAGAGGATTTTTTTCACTTTAATGCAATTAGGCTTAAAAACTCAATAAAAAAAGATAACTGTTATTTGTTTGAATGGTAAGCAGTACTTTTTGAAAACAACCTATGGGGCAGAGAAGAAATCATAATGGAAATTAGAAAATATTTTATGTTAAATTACAATTAAATACTGTGTATCAAAACTTTTAGGATGCAGCTAAAGCCATGCTTGAAGGAAAATGTGTAGCCTTAACTGCTTCTATTAGATAAGCATAAGTGCTAAAAATCAATGAGCTAACAGTCTATCTCAAGATGTTTGAAAAACAACAGGAAAATAAACCACCAAAAAGTATAAGTAAAAATATAAGAATAAAACCCAAAAAATAATAACTGAGAAAAATAAACATAGCAAAAAAGGATAAAGAAAGCCACAGATTGTTTTTTCAAGAAGAGTATAAAACTCAACCCCCTGGCAAGTCTATTAAAGGGAAAAGGAAGAAAAAAATTTTTTTTCTTTCTTTTTTTAAAATTTAATAAATCTTTATTGTTCAGATTTTTACAGTTGTTCCTCTTTTTTTCCCCCCATAGCTCCCGTCCACCTGGTTTTCATCCCACCCTCTTCCCTTACCTCCCCCCCACTGTCCTCATCCATAGGTGTACGATTTTTGTGCAGTCTCTTCCCGCACCCCCCACACCCCTTTACCCCTGAGAGTTGTCAGTCCACTCCCTTTCTATGCCCCTGATTCTATTATATTCACCAGTTTATTCTATACATTAGATTTTTAATTCACTTGATTTTTAGATTCACTTGTTGATAGATATGTATTTGTTGTTCATAATTTTTATCTTTACCTTTTTCTTCTTCTTCCTCTTCTTAGAGAATACCTTTCAGCATTTCATATAATACTGGTTTGGTGTTGATGAACTCCTTTAGCTTTTTCTTATCTGTGAAGCTCTTTAGCTGACCTTCAATTCTGAATGTCAGCTTGGCTGGGTAGAGTACTCTTGGTTGTAGGTTCTTGCTATTCATCACTTTGACTATTTCTTACCACTCCCGTCTGGCCTGCATAGTTTCTGTTGAGAAATCAGCTGACAATCGTATGGGTGCTCCCTTGTAGCTAATTAACTGTTTTTCTCTTGCTGCTTTTAATATTCTCTCTTTGTCTTTTGCTCTTGGCATTTTAATTATGATGTGTCTTGGTGTGGTCCTCTTTGGATTCCTTTTGTTTGGGGTTCTGTGCGCTTCCTGGACTTGTAAGTCTATTTCTTTCACCAGGCGGGGGAAGTTTTCAGTCATTATTTCTTCAAATAGGTTTTCAGTATCTTGCTCTCTCTCTTCTTCTGGCACCCCCATAATTCTGATGTTGGTACGCTTAAAGTTGTCCCAGAGGCTTCTTACATTATCTTCAAATTTTTGGATTCTTTTTTCTTTTAGCTTTTCCAGTTGAGTGATTTTTGCTTCTTTGTATTTCAAATCTTTGACTTGATTCTTGCATTCCTCTAGTTTGCTGTTGGGTGTCTGTATAATATTTTTTATTTCAGTCAGTGTATGTTTAATTTCTAGTTGGTCCTTTTCCATATCCTCGAGGGTCTCTCTCATATCCTTGAGGGTCTTGCTAAATTTATTGGCCTTTTCTAGGAAATTCTTGAAAAACCTTATAACTGTGGTTTTGAACTCTATCTCCAGTCATTTGTTTTCCTCCATTTCTTTGGTGTTTGATCTGTTTCTTTGTCTCCGCATTTTCGCTGCTTCCCTGAGTTGGTAGGGTAGCTTTGTGTGCTAGTTGTCCTATATGGGCCAGTGGCTCGGCCTCCCCAGTTACCTGAGGTGGACACTCTTGGTGCACCCCTTTGTGGACTGTGTGTACAGCCTTGTTGTAGTTAAGTCTTGATTGTTGTTGGTATCAGTGGGAGGAGTTGACCTCCAGGCCAATTAGCTGTGAGGATCAGCTGTGTCTACGCCAGGAGACAGCCTTATTCGGAAGAAAAAAATTAATGTCAGGAATTATAAAGGGGGTTTTTGCTAAAGATACCACCATCATTAAAAAGTAATTCTGCTAATACATTTGCAAATGTAGGTGAAATGGACAAAGTCCTAGAATCACAGCATGGATTCTGCAATTTTATTAACACTGAGGTCACACCATGTTACCAGGACAGTTGCTCATTTCCTGCTGTACTCTGGAACTTGTCTAAGTCATGCCAGACCCATGTGCAGTCTTGTTTCAAATTCATCCCAAGGCAAGTCCTCAGGAGCCTGAGGGGCAGCAGTGGCATCTGCTCAGCACCCACCACTGCCCAGATGGAAAGCACCACCCGCCTTACACCCTCTCAGGCCCACAGCAAAATCAGTGCCGCAGCCAGGCAAACCGCTCAGAATGAGCCAGCTCCAGGCTGGGAGGCCCTTCCAGGAGGCACTTATTCCCAGGATCAGGGGCTTTAGGCACTGTCATGCTATTGAAGGGCACCTCCCCTGTTTGCCTCTAGATGGTGGGAGGACAACCCTGAGCCCCTGAACAGTCCCCCTCTGTGTGGCTTCAGACATTTCCAGGAACTGGCTATTGAGGACAGCGGCCCCACCCTCCCTGCAGAAAGCCAGTTTGCAGAGTGGGTAGTTGTAAGCAGCCCCAGCATGTTTCTCCAGGGGGACATGTGCTGGGAAGTGACTTCTCGCTGTTCTGCAAAAAAAAACACACCCAACTTGGTCCCTGAGGGCTCAACGTGACCATCACATTTGTGTCTGGCTGGTCTCACCCACTTCTTGCTGAGGCAGACAGGGGTGACTGGAGGTGGGAGGTGGCCCTCTGCAGAGGGGCCTGAGCGCCCACCTTCAGCCCCAGCTGCTCTCCCCACACCGGATGTGTTCAGAACCACAGCGGGCCTTGTTCTAATGGCCGAACGGAGCCTTTTGGCTGTGTCTTCCAAGGAAAGGCTCTAAAGGTAGAGATTTGTGTTGAACAACGGGGCCTCATACTTGGGGCTATTGTGAGCTGTCAGTCAGGAGGGGTGGGCGGCCTGATGTTGGGGTTATTCAGTCTATGCTTTACTTTCCCCTGAATACAGTGTTTAGACTACCTCGGCTGTAGTTGCTGTGCTTCACAGCCCTGCACTTTTTATTTTATTTTTTACAAGAGTCAGGGATATGACTTTTTCCCAAATCCTTATTCTATGGAACCTTCATTCCCCCCCCCCCCCCCAATTAATGTAAAACAATAATATATTGAGCACCTGCTATGTGTAAGTCATATCAGAGTACCTGGTTTTGTATATCTCACTGCCCATGAGTGCCTCTCCTATCCGCCCCTCAGCCCCATTAGGCAGGTGGGTCAGAGAGTGGTGCCTGATCGATCTTTGAAGTAAGAAGAGCTGCATTCAAATCATGACTGCTTCCTGTGACTACTAACTGTGGGGCCTGGGCAAGTTAGTGACGTGTCTGAGATCAATAGTCCTGGTCTGCAATGGAGGGATGTCACTGCTCTAGTGAGGATCATACCTGGTTGAGCTCTGAGCACAAGATACTCTTGGTTTCCTTATTCAAGCCTCCTTTTCCTGCCATGTTGGGAAATGACAACGTGGCCAGATTCCATATCTTTCCACCAATGTTTGTTTTCTAAACAAAATTTAAAACGTTTAAAAGACTTGTTCTTTAGAGCATTTTTAGGTTTACAGAAAAATTGCACAGGAAGTACAGAGAATTCCCATATACCCTTTCCCCACCCACCCACTGTTCCCCTAGTGTTAATATCTTGCATTAGTGTGGCACATTTGTTATCATCGATGAGCCATATTGATATATTCTTATTAACCCAAGTTCATGGTTTACATTAGGGTTTACTCTTGGTATTATACATTCTATGAGTTTTGATAATCCTATAAAGGCATATATGCACTTTTAGAATTATATGGAATGATTTTCATGTCCTAAAAATCCTCCCTCTACCTTAACCCCTGACAACCACTGATCTTTTTACTGTCTATATAGTTTTGCCTTTTTGAGAAAGTCATATAACTGGAATCATAATGTAATCTTCTTGGGTTGACTTCTTTCACTCAGCAATATGTTACATTCTCTCTCACACATTGGATGAGCTAATATTAACTAAAATTAAGGTGATAGGTGAGGGATACATAATCCCAAATAACAATGGTTTAAACAAATAGAGGGGGAAAACCCCATTCCACTATTTATTTAAAGACTAGTCAGAATCAAAAGCCATTTGAGGGCAGCACATACATGGCTATAGAACTGTAAGTTGGTAGCTGAGAGAAATTTGCCAATAATCAGAGGAATCCGTTTAGTTAGTATAATCAGCACAGACTGGTGTGGTATGCCACATTGTTCTACCCTAATTCTCAACACATGAATTTCATGTCGTGGCTAAGATAAATACTGTAAGCATTCCATAATCACATAAGCATTCCAGCCAGCTAGGAGGAAGAAGGGGGAAAGGGTGTGTTTCTTCCTTTTAAGGACTTTTCTAGGTACTTATAGTGACTAATCAATGGGCTTACAGCCCATTGGACACCTTAGGTACGAGGAAGGTAAGGAAGTGTAGTTTTTAGTCTAGGTAGTTGTATGCCCAGCTAAAATTTGGGTATAATACCAACAGAAGGAGGAGAACAATCCCAATAGTTACTTGCATCATTTGGCGAACATTAAAGCAGATCCAGTTTATGAACCCACAGCAAGACTCCAGGAAAAGACTCGTCACACGTCCCCTGCTGCCCTGACTCTGACTCCTCACCCCCAGCCCACAGCGCTTTTCTGTCGCTTTCTTCCCAAACCTCCTGCCTCTACAGTCAGTCCTCCTGGGCTGGGGTCTGGGGGAGCTGGAACTGACTCAGCAGAGTTCAGGTGTCGTTAGTGGGGGCCGGCATGGAGAGGACAGAGTCGTGAGAAACCTCGTCTCCTCCACGTCCAGGGTTCCACACAGCGTTAGTCCAAAGCATTCACTTCAGCTCCTGAGTGTGGGGTTTGAAATTGCACATGAGCACATCACCACCAAGATGAGGTACACCTTCCTCAAATGCTGTTCAGCTTTTCCGGTTTGGGGGTACCCACCTCTCCATCAGCAACAACAGACCCTTCTGCCCTCAGCATGTTGCTGTTTGCCCAGGTTTGGTCCTGTGGAAATAGCCTTGTTTTCACTAAATGGGAATTCTGTCCCTCCAGAGATCTGAGAATCCTACCTTGTGTTTCAGTTCTTTTTTTTTTTAATTATCTTTATTGTTGAAAGTATTACAGATGCCCCTTCCATCCCATTGATTGCCTCCACCCCACTCCTACCCCCTCCCCAGAAATTCTTAATAACAGTGTAACATTCCCCCATATGTCCTGAGCAGATTGTCTGACTAGGAAGAGCTGGAGCCTGAATTATTTTTAAAACAGAGTCAAGGCTATCTCCAGAGTGACTGTCCCCCCACTTACATCTCAGGATGTTTTCTTGAGTGAATTGGAACTGGGAGGAGTCCCAGCCTCGTGTGAGTGACTGAGCTCAGGAGGGTGCGTCACGGGAGCATCAGCCCACGGGCGCTGGGGAGGCGCTCCAGTCCCTTGGACTTCAAGACGCAGCCTCAGGCGGTGTTCTCTACAGAGAAAATGCTCCTCACTAACCGAGAAAGAACAGATGGAACAAGTGTGGACGGAGAACCCCGTGTGCCCCGTGTCTGACGTGACGTGGGCAGGAAGGCTGCCTGAGATGCTCTCACAGGTGGAGCCCCACAGTGCCGTGTATGCATCACGGCAGCTCAGCTTTGAAATTTCGGGAAGGCCACCCCATGTGCAAAACCACACGTGTACGTTCTGCCCACACAAGTGCTAAGCCCACGTTGGCAACTGCATTTCCGCCGAGGAAGAGGCTTTAGCAAATAAAACTGCTTATGCTCTCTGCGTTTTGGCATGACCTCCCACTTGTCCACCAATCCTTCCCTGCCTCCTGAAATGCACCCCACCCGCCATTTCCATCAGCTCCTCAAGATTTGGGGTAGAGGCCTGTGGCCAGCGGCTGCACACGGCAGAGACAAGCTGGCAAAGCTGGGATGAGCCCAGAAAGAAGTTCGCTTCTGAAAGAGGCATGAGGGAGGGCCCCCTGGGCTCCGGGTCCCCTGCGGAAGGGGGGACAGGAAGCCTCCTTCGCTGGGCCAGGGGGGGTCGGGGGGGGAGAGGTCAAGCTTAGAGAAGAGGTGTGCCCGAGGGGAACTGGAGTGAGAGGACACACTGAACCATGGGCTCTTCCCTTGACCTCACAATGCTGGGTAAATAAAATGTATCACAGCGTGCTTGGAAGGATGCTGATGACAAGACCAAGATTTACGTGACGTTTGCAAGGGAAGAGCTGATATCTGGGTTCAAAATGCATCACGTTGACTCTGCATTATGATGGTGTATCCCGGGGGTTAAGAGCACGGGCTTTGGAGTCCAGCAGATCGGAGATCAAGTCATAGTTCTACCACCTTTAATCAGCAGTCAATAAATAGGTCTTTATAGCTGCAAACTTTTCCAAGCACAGTGCTAATTTGGGGTATATGGCAGCGATCGGATTAGCAGATAGCTGTGTGGCCTTTAGCAAGGTAAGTCATTTCTTTCAGTGCACTGATGTAAACTGAAGATGATACCTACATCAAAGGTTGTCATTAGGGTTAAAAGAGAAAATGCGTATAAAATACCTCTAGTCTCCAACTGGAAAAATCCTGTTTTAATATGATCTATCCTTATTCCATATTCCATTAATACTGAGAAAAAAAAAAAACCTCTTAAGTTCTTTGTAACTTTAAGATAGTAATTAGGTCACTAACTGGCCTCCTTTTCTTCAGGACAAATAACCCAATTCCTTTCATCTTTCCTCACTGGCTATTTCCTGACCTTTAACATGAACTTTATTCCAACTTTTCTATAACCATTTTCAAATACAGTGCCCCCATGAACACAATGGACGACAGAAACATGACTGGTGCAGAGGTGAGAGGAAAGACGGGTCTCAGCCCTCCTCCGAGTCTACGTGGAGCCTTCCCTCACTAGTCTCTCCTCTCCTTATGCTCTAGGTTGAGACCGAGCCACCCACAGCTCCCATCGGGGTAGGACCTGCAAGGGAAGCCGTTCGCTCAACAGAATCATCGGAGTCATTCTGCCTTCCCTTGTCGGTGTAAATGTGTCTAGAATAGAATCAAAAGTCTACTGAGAACATTTGCATGTGTTGCTGGTAGATGGCAAATGTTATCTGGAGGGCAGTTTGGAACTTTGCTACAGAAGTTCCCTTCTAAGATTTCTGAAAAGAAATCATGGGTGTGGGCAAGCGTGTGTCTGGGGATATTCCTTGAAGCATGTTTCCAATAATGAAATTGGGAATGGTCTGCGTAGTTGATAAAAAGAGAATCTTACCTTATAATAGAGAAACATGCAAATTGACCGCACCTCCGCTATGCCCACGATTGGGCCGGCAGGAGGCTGGGGGCGGGACTCCGGGTGGCATATCTGCCGTTGAGAAGATCAAGATGGCGGTGCCCAGTGGCCGGGCCCATGCCGCCGCTCCCGGGGGTGCCTGGGGCGATCGGCACCCCGGGGGGCGTGGCCGGGCCCCTCCCGCCCCTCCCGGGGTCCCGGGTGTCGATCGGACACCTGGGGGGGCGTGGCCGGGCCCATCCCACCCCTCCCGCCGCTCCCGGGGGTCCCAGGGGCCGAGGCTTTCCGGGCCTTTGGGCACCAGCGGGGAGCCTGCACTGATCGCAGGAAACCACTGGGGGTCGGCTCCTGTGATCGGTAGCAGGGACGCTGGGTGCGGCCAGCCCAAGGCCAGGAAAGCCTGGGGCAGAGGCTTTCCCGGCCTTGGGCACCAGTGGGCAGCCTGCACGGATCGCAGGAAACCACTGGGGGTCGGCTCCTGCGATCCTTAGCAAGGATGTTGGGTGCCGCCGAGCCCAAGGCCACCGCCCGGGGCCAAGCCCCGACCCTGAAAAAGGCAGAAGGCGGTGGCCACAGCCAAGGCCTGGGTCCCTGGTGCCGGCAGAAAACTGGTGCAGGCAGCCAGGTGAATGTAGGTCTATTGCACGAATCTTCGTGCAAACGGGCTACTAGTTGGTTAAATAAACAACAGTATTTCCATTTGGTAAAATTCTATAGAGCCGTTAGACGTGTGTGATTGAGGACTACGCTGTCACACCCATGGAGATGTGTTCACTGGACGTTAAGTGCCGGAGTGCACACGGAAAGCATGTAAGACAGACCGCAGGAAATGCACTCAGCACCTTGCCTGGCCTGTAAGGGTTAACGATCATCACTTTTAACAGCATGAGCTGAGGTTTTAGAGAAGCATTCATGAATAATGGGAGAAAATACATCACAACTTCAAGTGTTTATCAATGGGGAGAAGAATTACAGATGTGTGTCCTCCTTTGTGCTTTTCTGAATTTTCCGAGTGTCAGCAATGATTAGTACTTTCACTTCAGTGTTACAGAGTTTTGCTGAAATCTGCCCATTACCCCAGCTCTGACCTTCTAGAACAGTCTTCCACAGAGCCCTGGGCTGGGTGGCGGAGCTGCGCCAACCCACTGCATTTCTTCCAGCTGTGGTGTTAGATCTTTTCTTTCATCTCTCTAGCTTTTGTTTCCTGGTTTGGGGAATAATATCTGACTTTTTTAGGTTAGGGGATACTTGCTTATGCTGACACTCAGGAGAATTTTCATTTGCAAAAAATAAAGATAGCTCCATTCCTTGAGCCCTACCAGATGCTTAGCAGGGGTGTTTTACAGAGGAGGACATTTAGGTGTAGAGACATGAAGTGACTTCCCAGAGGTGACACAGAAAGAGAGTGAGAGCTGAGATCCTGCTGAAATTCAGGCGGACAGGAGATGAAGAAAGCTAGTACCCCTCCCCTGGGGCCTGCAGGCAGGCTACGGGCTCCCCTTAGCCCAGAAGGAAAGTGCCGCACGCAGCTGCCATAGAAATATTCCTAAACAAGTGAAATCTGCAAAGGCCAGGTCAGAATTTATGTTTTTGGAACACACATAAATTTAATTTATTTGCTGCTTAATCTCTGGCTCAATCCATATAATCTTTGCTTCAGATTTTGTACATTCTAAAAGTGTTTAGTTTATGCAAAAATCTGATCAGGATTCTATAGAAATGTCATTAAACGCAATTTTGTTGCCTTTTCAAGATTTGAAACCTCAACTTCTAGAGTCAATAGCCCCAGTCTAGACATAGGCGACCTCTTGTTTCTAAAGGGCACACTTAGGTTAATTGAAAACAATCAACAAATGTACCTACTCATCAGTAAGACATTCACAACTTTTTACAAAACAAAATTTATTTGTCATGTGTACCACATATAAAATGACATGAACCTCATACTAGTAGATATGTTTTGTTTTTAACTAAGCTATTTTATAACATGAACTAGAAAACTGTATATGTTCGATTTAGCAAGAGTTACAGCCTATTGCCATTGTGATATTTGACCAAGAATTATTTGTACCACTTTAAAAATTAAAATAAAGTGCATAATCTGTGAGCCACATGAAGCTGATTTTTTTTACAATTGCTCCCACTGAAGCGTATTTCCTTACATTCTTTTTAAATATATATATATATATATATATATATATATATATATATATATATACATGTATATATATATATATATATATATATATATATATATATATATATATATAAAATTTATTTCAGAGAGAGGAAGGGAGAGGGAGACAGAGATAGAAACATCAATGATGAGAGAGAATCATCGATTGGCTGCCTCCTACTAAGGATCGAGCCTGCAACCCGGGCATGTGCCCTGACCGGGAATTGAACCATGATCTGTTTCATGGGTCAACTCTTAGCCACTGAGCTACACAGGCGAGGCACATGAAGATGATTTTAACTCACAGCTGAATCCTTGGGGGAATTGAAGAAAGAATTCGATTCATTTTAGTATTTGACATTTTAAATATTAGCTTTCAAAGTGTCACAACAAGCTTTAAGAGGCAGTATGGAAGTTAATATAGCATCTTCACATAATCAGTCATGTGACAAAGAGGCCGTGACTGTCTGCTTTCATGTGAAGCTGAAATCACCTACTCAGATAAAAGCAAATTAAATTCTCTAGTAAAAGCGATATCTGAACTATTATATGAAAGGAAACTATTGTAAATTATCTTGCATTTTCCTTTTTCCATCCTTCAAAAATCAATTGGGGGCTAAAACCGGTTTGGCTCAGTGGATAGAGCGTTGGTCTGCGGACTGAAAGGTCCCAGGTTCGATTCCGGTCAAGGGCATGTACCTTGGTTGCGGGCACATCCCCAGTAGGGGGTGTGCAGGAGGCAGCTGGTCAATGTTTCTCTCTCATCGATGTTTCTAGCTCTCTATCCCTCTTCCTTCCTCTCTGTAAAAAATCAATAAAATATATTTTTAAAAAAATTAAAAAAAATCATTTGGGGGAGGGGAGGGAAATGTAGGAAACACACAATTTCAAAGATAAAAGTATTGAATGAGAATCAAGAAAATGAATTCCTTGTTGCAGACAAACCTGAAGATGACTGTGTTTGTGAGGACAGTCATTCTTTTACCTGCTGAGTGTCCGTGGCCCCCAGCAGAGAAAAACCTGAGACCCGCTTTTACTTGGATCCTCCCAGCTGGCCCCAGCTCACCCCCAGCCCTGGAAAATAGACGCTTCATGACCAAAGTCCCTGTTTCTCATTCTAACCTAACCACTTGAAAAATGACCAGTTTGGTGCTTTTGAAGCCACAATTAACTGCTCTGAGACCCATCTCTACTCTCGCCCAGCCCTCCTGCCCTAGTTGCCTCTTGGGGCAAGGCAGGGCAGGTGGGAGGATAATTTGCATATAAATGAATTATGTATATTTGTTATGTTCTTTAAACTTTATTAGAATTGGCACAATACATTTTGTTTATTTTTTCTAAAAAGCCACTTTATTGAGCTATGATTGACATGCAAAAAGCTGTATAAAATTAATGTATACAACGTGATGAGTTTGGGGATAAAAGTATACATCTGTGAAACCATCACCACAGTCTGTGCTATAAACATACCCACTACCTTCAAAAGTTTCCTCCTACCCTCCTAGTATTGTTATTGTTATAACACTTACCATAAGATCTACCCTCTTAGCAAATGTTTAGGTACACAATACCATACTGTTAATTATAGGCTCTTTGCTGGTCTCTAGTACTTACTTATTTTGTATAACTGAAACTTTTACCCTTTGACTAATAAATGAAATTAAATTTTAAAGACATGAGAAAACAGTGTATTATTTAATTTTTAAAAAGCCATTGTGAATCTTATTAAATGAAATTCTTGTCCAAAGTGATAACCACTCCTAATGTTTTACTGCCATCAATTGAAAATTTCACATTAGATTTTCTTAAAACAAGGCGTAGTGTATAATTTAAAGCTAGTGGAATATAAAAAGAACTAAGGGGCAGAAACTTGATTTCTAAAAATCACATCTGTAGTTATTTTTAAAGTGATCTTTCTTATAGTTGTCTCCATGAGAAATTACACTGAGTGGCCAGATTATTATGATCTCTGAACACATAATAATCTGGCCACTCAGTGTATATCCTATATAATAAAAGGTTAATATACAAATTGTCCCCTCTACCAGGAGTTCGACCAGCAGGCAGGCCGGCCAACCGCCCATGTCCCCTCCCCCTGGCCAGGCTGGCTGGATCCCACCCATGCACGAATTCATGCACTGGGCCTCTAATATATATATTGAGTGGCCAGATTATTATGTGTTCAGAGATCATAATAATCTGGCCACTCAGTGTATATCTAGGTATGTGCTGCCCAATACAGTAGCTACTAGCCACATGTGACTCTTTAAATTTAAGTGGATTAAAATGAAACAAAATAAAAAGATCCAGTTCCTCAGCCTCATTAGCCAATTTCAAATGTTCAATAGCCACATGAGCCCCGCAGTTATTATGCTGGATAGCACACACACAGAATATTTCCGTGAACACAGAAAGTTCCACCAGACAGCCCTTCTCCAGAGTTTTTCTAGGTGATCAAAATGGAAAAATGCAGCCCTAGCTGGTTTGGCTCAGTGGGTAGGGTGTTGGCCTGCAGACTGAAGGGTCCCAGGTTTGATTCCGGTCAAGGGCACATGCCTGGGTTGTGGGCTCGATCCCCAGTGTGGGGTATGCAGGAGGCAGCCGATCAATGATTCTCTCTCATCAATGATGTTTCTATCTCTCTCTCCCTCTCCCTTCCTCTCTGAAATCAATAAAAATATATTTTAAAAAATGGAAAATACAGCTAAGAAAGCTTTTAAAACAAGTAACTGTTGATACAGCTTTTAAACATAAGTAACCATTCAGTTTTGATAATTCTATAGTAAATATATTCAAACTAAAATGACATAATCTCAAATATGTAACATCAACATGAAATACTGACATTAAAAGTAACTAACTATTGAGTTGTATGATTTTAAAAACTCATGTTTGGAAAAACTGAGTGTGCATTTTTGAACTCTTCTGTTTTATCCCATTCCCACTATGTTATTTCATATCTCTTGCAGAAAAAACAAGTTTGATTTTATACATTCTCAACAGTTTTCATTGCCAAAACCTAAACAAGAATACACAGATTAAATGTCTGTACAAATGCACGCACACACACACATGCACACACACCACTAAAGTATACCTTTAGTAGATGCTACTTGCAGTAACAATTATTATTCTTGGGTTTCAAGTTCTATGAGTCAACTGACTGCTGTACTAAAATGACTGCCAAACTTCATTTTTATTGAAATGTTTTATCAAATATAAAGCATAGGCCATTTTCCTAAAAAGCTTGCAGACCTGGCAGACTAGAAAACTGCCAATCTACGCATTTCTCCTTCAGTAGAACTAAGAAAGCAACTAACTGTCCTGCTTTTTTTTAAAAAAAAAAAAATCCCATTTTTGCTATCTTATTTTGAGTTTCTTCAGGTTACCTATAATTTTATAGGTATATTTCCTTTTAAAAAGTATTGAGATTCATGAAATAATATTGTAGTTAACGGACTGAGGCTGCAGCAGAGCAGTAGGGTAGAAGTGGGGGTAGAGACATGTCTCTCCAGACATTGAATGCAGTTCACTTAACTTGTGTTCAGGGGCAAGGAACCTCCCTCAAGCGTGTGATAGAAGATAATCTTGTATTTAGAGGTGTTACAACAAAGAAATGCTGAGATTCCTTGTTTTCCAGCAATTGCCTTCGGTCTCATGCAGACAGGCCTGTCAAGGACAGACACCCAGTCTAAACCTCAAGGCAGGTGGGAAGGGAGAGTATCAGTGGCAAAGAAGGTTGCTGCTGTGGTGGACACACCTGCCACGTAACAAGCGCAAGATCCTGGGCATGTTACTTAGTCTCTCGATCCTTAATTTCCTTACCTGTAGAAATGGAGATGATAAAAGTGTCATTGGTCATTGTGAAGACTGAAGATTTATGTAAAGTGCCTGGTACAGTGCCTGGAACAATAATCACCCAATAACTTTTGCTATTTCCTGTCACTTTTAATAACAATTGTACCATTATTATTTCCATAAGCTTGTCGCCCTGGGTCTGCCGCCTCCAAGCCAATGACCTGGAAGGCAGCCTGGGCCGGAGCTTCCTGGCCAGTGAAGTGAGGTGTGTGCAAGGTCCCTTTCAGCTTGAGAACATGGACTCTATGACTACCAAGACAGCTAAAGAATCCATTTAAAATAAAAATTAAAAATCCATGCTATGTTTTATTTTTGAAAAGTCTACACATAAATTAGCTATTTTTTAAAATAAGTCTTTCTAAAGCAGTTTTTACTCATGCAAATACATGTTTATACAAATGCAAACTTTTGGTTACTAACCCCTCTTTGAACATACGCTTTGGTGGATTTCAATAAACATCAATAAATTTTTTGAAGTCTTACATTTACAAAGCACCTAAATGTGTGCTTTGAGTGATTATGATAGTTCATTTAAATGCAGTTCTCATAAAAATTTTTTAAGAATCGGCATCCCACTGTCTCCATGAAGCCTGTCTAGGCTCCAGGGCACACTGTTCAGGCCTTGGAGTTCCAGCTGTGTGTCTATGCCAGTCCTCTGACACTGAGCACAGGCTACCTTCAGAGTCATCTGAACTCATGCACTGGCCACCCTCTGCTAACCTGGCTGGGCATTTCTTCGCAGACACTGCTTATTTCCAATATTTCACAGCGCCTAACAAAGTGACCTACACAAGGCTGTGTGATTTCAGGCAAGTCACTTGACCTCTCTGTACACCAGTTTCCTTCCTTGTAATGGAGACTATCAATACATGCCTCACAGCATTGCTGAACCATTCCGTGAGATAATGTATGGAAACAGCCCCAAAGCCCAGGCCAGCTCAGCTTTCCACTCTAAGTGTGCTTTGTTTATGTTTGGGGGGAGGGGTCACAGGGGCAGAGAGCCCTTGTCCCCGTGACAAACTTCATGTGGGATGAGAACACTCAGAGGAAGCGAGGTGCAGTGGGCGAGACGGACGCCTGGCTGCTGTCAGCCATGGCTCCTGGTTTGGGGTCAGGGCAGTAAGACCAGTCTTTTCAGTTACTGTAGTTATAACCTCTGGATTCAGGTGTTTCAGAAATATCCAGATTTTCACTTGGAGATGTCCCAAATCCTCAAGTCAAACCGCATCCACACTGAGAAGCATGTGGTTACTGGGCTGGGAGAGGAGCTGCCTCTGGCCCAAAGCCTATCCAGAGGGAGCCTCTGTGTCCTTTACTGTGTGAGTTGCTGCTTCTTACACGGGATCCTGTGTCTTTAATAAAAAGCATTTTGGCACATCTAAAATACCGTAGGCTACATTCTCACAGCTTTAAACATTCCCAAAGAAAGGTCACCAACCAATTCAGTGAGGTGAAAGGATAAAGAGCACCATGAAAATGACATCCCTCTCTGCTAAGGCCACTTGGGTCTAATCTGAAGTCATCCCTAGAATTCACAAAAGTCCTGCCGGAAATCTGACTCTTTTCTGTATGTGCTGATCTTTCCAGACTGTAAACCACAGGATCATGAGCTTAGTGTAAGGGTAGGCAAGGTGTCAAGCAACCCGTATCCTAGGAAACGCGCTCAGTAGGGAATCACATGTTTTTGTCTCGCCGACTCGCTCGCCTTGCTGTGGGACGCCACGGAACGAGCCTGAAGGTCAGACACTCGACCCACCGCCAGTGAGGGCCTAGTTCTCCGGACTTCCTCACCGAAGACTTCAGAGCTGGGTATTGAGAATGAAGGGGCAATATGTACATGAGAGAGGAGAGATGAGTGTGACTGTATTATGCGCACACACGTGTGCATGTGTGTGTACACATCGCAGGACTGGAGATGGTGGGTGTGGATAGACATGGCTGGATGGCTGACCCAACTGTGGCATATTCTCGAAGGTTCACAGATAGGCCACAAAGAGGAAAAGGAGCATCATCTCTCCATGATGGAAGGCCTGACTAGACCTTTCCCCTTTCACTGAGTTGTCTTATATCAATTAAACTGTCAGCCACCACGTCATGTGTCATCTCACTGTCACCCACCATGTAAGTGTGGTCTGGTCCCAATGGAAGCAGAAGTTCAGTCGAGCTTGATGAATGAGGAAATAACCCCAAAAATAGCAACAGCAGGTCAGCATCACAAACCGGTCACCCAGCAGAGGACAGTGTGAGGCCTGCCTGGCAGAGGCAGCGGGAAAGCCCAGCAGGTCCCAGTTGCGAGGAGCTCTCAGTGCCGCTAATTATGTTAGTACCACGTCAGGGTTCCGGGAGGGCTACATGGCCCAGGATGTGGGGCCTCACACCTTCTGAGTCAGGAGGTCTGGGCGAGGCCCGAGACTGCATTTTAGCTCGTTCCCAGGAGCTGCTGCTGGTGGGGCGCACACTCAAGGCTCACTCTACCTGGCAAGCAGAGGCAGAGCGCAATCAGTCATTCTGTTTGGGGTAGCGCATTTAGCGGGCTAGTGTATCCCTTTTGTTGCAGAGAAATGGTAGATGATATGGGGAAAGGATAATGGTCAAAAGGATATGAACTAAAATAAATCAGAAAAATGACACGTAATTGGGATAATTTTATTTTAAAAAAGAAAACCATATTATTTAATCAATATTTCCAACATATAAATGTTGACTGTGACTAGAGTGTTCTCTGTAGCTCCACGGTCTGGGCCAAGATAAACAGCATTAGAGTGTAATGAGAAAGACTGAGATTAGGGATATTAACACACTGCTAAGCATTGAGGGGAAGTTTCAAAGATAGTCTGATTTAGATTCAATATAAGAAATCCCACTCTTGAAGTTTTCATCCAATTGTTAGATTCTATAGTCTCCAAGAAACCATTTTCTCACAGCCCAAAGGGTCCTGGAAGAAGTCAGTTTATAGCTGGATCACAGCCAACTTTCCCTTCGGTCTTAGCCAGTAGCCACGACGTCTATGAAAGACAGGTCGTCCTCCCTCCTCATGTGAAGGGTTTGTGTTTGCACCAACCCAAACAAGAACCCCGTGCTGTCTGGTGAGAAACACAAACCCGAGCCTTTGAGAAAATGTCAGTAAGATATTCTTTTACCTTTAGAAATATTCAGATAGTCGCCTACCAGGGCAATCTGGGCCCTAGGAAATGTTTTCATTTCTACTCCAAACTTATTTTCAGCTGAACGTTTGTTCACAGGTACTTGATGTAACTATTTTAATTTTTATGATTAAAAATGTCCTAGATTTCTTTAATTTCTTCTGTATGTGTTATACTATGGAGATATTTAAGTTACATATTAAAATCACTTCACCTATGTACTTCAACAAATTTCTATTGGATTAAAAAATGCTCTCACCTCCTTGGGAAGAAAAGAAGCACAGTGGATGTAATGACTATTGTAATATTATTATTAATCCTATTTTTGATGCTGAAAAAGTCACAAAAGATTACAGGTAAATGTTAAAACCAAGGTGAGATATTTAAAAATTTCTCTAATGCACCTGGCTAGGAAAAGGTTGCTTTAGGATGAGTTCAGTTGAATTTTAGAACACAGAGAACAAAATTTTTCATCTCCATTATTCATGCAAGCACTTGCAGCCCCCCAAATACAAACCAACTGTCCCTTAGGCTTTAGCTGAGTTTCTGCTGGAAATAACAGAAATACATCACAGAGAAACTTTTTCTTTTTTGAAAAAAGGAGGCGAACATTTATCTCTAGGTGTACTCACACAGGCATATAGAAACACACACACACACACACACACACACACACACACACATCATTTCCAAGAGGACTGCCTTAAGATAATGGTAATTAGGACTTTAAAAGTGAGAACATAAGCATAGAATAAATATATTTATAGATCTCTACCAGATACTAGAAATTCTAGAAAAAGTGCAAAGTTCATATCCACTGAATGCAGACTAGTTATCTATGTATTAACCTCTGACAAAAATAAACACTTTTAAAACATATATTTCAAAGTGTTTATAGACAGATGTAGATTTAGAATGCTGAAGGTGTAACAGTTATCCTTACAATAACTTATCAGAGTGCTGCCTAAGACTACCACCCACCAGCATCCTGGGAGCTTTTCAGAAATGCAGCGATGCTCCAGACTATTATAGAAACAGAATCTGCATTTTAATGAGATTCTTAGATTTGTATGCCCTTTAAATACTAAAAATTCAAGGATCCCTAGTCAAAATCACCAATGTTTTTTTTCCTGTTTTTACTTCTTTGAAGTATATAGACTACTCTTGATTCTAAAAGTTCTAACCAGATTTGAAGTTTCCAATTAAATATCAAAACCACCCAATATTCATTAGAAAACTTAAAGGGGACAAGAAGGCATTCTGTTTCTTTATTACACCAGGCATATAAGCAAAGTGAAGACATAAGCATTGCTTAAAATAGCACCGTTGATTTAATATGTAATTTAAATTTGATACGGCATTTATTCAATGTCTTTTAAATTTGGAGTGGAAAGTTACCTTAATTTTATATAATATATATTACCATGAAATAAGCCAATCATCATTTTAATAGTGGATGAGCATTTATTTAAGAAAACGCAGTTTAAGAAGTCTCCAAAACATTTTATTGGCACTAAACATCTTTACTTCTTATCTCATTTAAACGTGTTTCATCTTGCTTTAAATTCCGGGGACTCTAAGACCATTCATGCTCCCCAAGCCAATCGAGGAATTCTCCCTCCTGAGCTGCACTTCGCTTTGGGGTTCCAGGGAGGGAGGCACCTGGCCTCCCCTCCGCCCACTCTGCCTCCAGGTCCCAGGGAGACGGCTCCCTTTACCACGAAGAAACAAACCTGACTGATACACAGAAACAGACTTAAAGGGATAAAAGGAAACCAAACTGTGGACAGTCACAACCTGGGTGATTACCGAGTAGCCTAAGGATTCAGGTATGGTAGCTGAATTAGTTGTCCAAGGATAACTGTTTCTACTGGAAATAACAGAAAAACCTTGATGGCTAAAGTGTTCAAACACATGGAGTAACAACGTACCTGCTACCTCAGGACTGCTGGACATATGGCTGTTTTACATGATGTATTTAGTCTTGTTGCAAAGTTAATGTTACTGAAGCTATCCTATATAATAAAAGTGTAATATGCAAATCGACTGAACAGCTGAACTACTAGTTGGCAGGGTGGGGGAGGGGCAGGGACGATGGTGGGGGGGGGGGGTGGGGGGAGTGGAGCGGCAAGCAGGCGGCTCCCGGCCAGCCAAGGAGGCGTGCCAGAAGGAAGAGGGAGGGGATGGTGATGGGGGGTGGGCGGCAGCGACCAGCTGCGGTGGAGGGGCTATAGGGGAGGGGGCGGGGCTGCGCCAGCAGGCGCCGTCCCCTGATTGGCTGCCTGGGCGCCTCCGGGGAGTGGGCCTAAGCCATCAGTAGGACATCCCCTGTGGGCTCCCAGACTCTGAGGGGGCACAGACTGGGCTGAGTGACCCCCACCCCCAGTGCATGAATTTTCATGCACTGGGCCTCTAGTATATCTATATAGATATATACACACATATCTAAACAACTACATATATATCAATACATGTGCACATTGAACAATTAACCCCACGGAAACTAAGAAATTTTATAGGAAACCACACAGACTTCCAAAAACCTTCACAATTTAATGTAAACAGTAAAAACATGTTATAGTTGAATTGAAAAATTTTTGCTGAAATAAGATGTTTTAAAAACAGGGGTGCTATGGCCAGGTGGCTCAGTTGGTTGGAGCATTGTCCTATACCCCAAAAAGGTTTTGGATTTGATTCCCTGGTGGGGAGCATACGGGAGGCAGTCAATTGATGTTCTCACATTGATGTTTCTCTCTCTCTCCCCCTCTCTCCCTTCCTCTCTAAAAAATCAATAAAAACATATCCCCTGTAAGGATTTTTAAAAAAATAGGGGTAAAAAGCAACCACTTAACTAGTATGTATCAGACCATTACATACTGATGTACATGTATGACATAAAGTTTAACATAATAAATGAAGGAAAAATCACTGTATAATACGAGTGCCTTCACCTCTTCACACTAAAATATTGCACTGTGCCAAGGGGTTGGTCTTTTCTACAGAGGGGGGAAATACTTAGTGAAGAAGAGGATGCTAAGAACAGACCTTTTCCATGTAGGACCACATCACACGTAATTTTAAACAAGAAGCTTTATGTGTTAATTGTAGAACTAAAAGGTAGTAACAGTAACATGTCATAAATCATTTCCCTCCGCCCTCACAGTGAGGTAGCAAGGCAGCCGTGCGCAAAATGAGGCAGGTATAGATGCTGGAAAACCTGCGTTCACATCCTGGCTCTCCCCTTAAAGCTGGGGCCTCGGACACATTTCTTAGCCTCGCTTAGCCTTAGTTGTCTTGCCTATAATAGTGTGTTTTTGTGAATACAGTAACAGCAGGTAAATCACCCAGCACGGGGCCTGACACAAATGTGGTAAAAAATAGCACATGTTATTATCATGATAATTCTAATAAATAATTATCATGTTATTATCATGATAACGAGAAACCACCTTTTTTTTAAAAAAAATGATTTTAGAGACAGAAAGGAAGAGAGAGAGAGAGAGAGAGAGAGAGAGAGAGAGAGAGAGAGAGCGCAACATAGATTTGTTGTTCCACTTATTTATAAATGTATTCATTGATTGGTTGATTCTTGTATGTGCCCTGACCAGGGATCGAACCCGCAACCTTGGGGTATTGGGACAATGCTCTGAACAACTGAGCTAACCAGCCAAGGCGAGAGAGAGCCACCATTACTTCAAAAACATCATTTATTGCTTTCAAACCTCCTTCTGGATATTTCCCAGCCCATGGCCAAACCAACTTACCTTAATTATTTCTGGCATGGAGATGCTATTGACTTTAAGTGGTTAAAAACAGAGTCATCATGTTCAATCTACTAACTCAATCACATGTTGAAGAACAAAGTTTAAAGGCATCAGCTTGATTAGATTGATTGTAAGGTAATATGCATTGAAAATCCTTTTCCATTTCTGGAATATTTTAACCTTCCTCCTGCTTCCACAAGTAGCCTGAGGGAGGAGACACAGGCTCGAGTAGAGGATTTATTCATACTTGTGCTACATGAGAAGGGGCTTCGGAGAGATGGCATCAGTATGCATTTAGCCAGAAGGGTCCTGAGACCATGGGCAGAACACTGGGGACAAACCAATGAGGTTAATGTTCCCCAGGGGCTCTTACACTGGTCTTACCGCCATCTGGTTGTATAGACACAGCTGTAAGTCCACTGCCCATGGAGGGAAGGTGTTCCAAGAACATCTGTCTGCGCTAACAGAAATGATGCTCAGACACAATGCTTTTATAATATGTTTAAAATCAGGTCTTCTGTGTAATTTCCTCAGGAAATCCTTGCTCTTTGAAAACAGGCAATATAATTTTTACTGCATTCAAGTTGGTTTTTTGGTGAAAAGAAGGAAAAGAAGTTGAAACTTAACTTTTTATGAACAGCCACGGGTGAACTTACATGATATGTCACAATCAGATATGGGTGTTATGCACTCACAAACAAAATAATAATTAAAAAAGGAGACCACCTGTTTCAAATGCATTTTACACCATTGACAATATGAACCAGAAATGTATGGTCTATAATATTTAATTCTATTTGTCTCAATCAAGAAAAACTATTAATTCATTCTTAGATGAAGATAGGAAAAGTGATGTTTTTCATATTATGTGATAGCTTTACAGTGATTTATATTTCAGAATATACTGAAATATATTTAACCTACTTTCAAGAGATGTTATTAATTTTTTCATTTTATTTCCTAAAAACAATCAGACTGTAGCTTAAGGAACTACAAGGGTGAATCCAACTTCCTATGTAAATAAAAACAAATTTCATAATTCACTTTTAAAGGATATATTAAAAACTTATGTTGAAAAATGATGCATTTGATTCTGGATTTACATGACAACATTTGAAACTAGTGGTCTAGCTAATACAGGCAACCATGCAGAAAGGGTTACAACATTCATAGAAATTCCAGAGTAATTCTTGTCAACAGTAACTGCTGAAAGTGAAGAAAGAATGAATAAGAATGGGTTCACAGTTTCAGTGTTGGTAACTTATTATTGAGTTCATGTTTACAAAATCAGGTTTCTTCCCAGCAAAAGCATGTAAAATATTTTCACTGGCACGAAAGAGACTGTGTTCTGTTAGACACACGTAGTATTGAAAATCTACCTTGACATTAAAAAAAGAAAAAGGTCTAGAAAGAGTAACTGCATTTTCCTCAATAACTCAGTTTTATTTTAAAGTCCAGGTAAGAACTCTGGGACCAGTTTACTTTCTATAACATCATGGCCATGTCAGATCCCTTCCTTTTTGACCCACCATCAACCTTCCAAACAAAATATAAAGCAAAGACCCTCCAAATAAAATATAAAACAAATCCCCCACCCCTAAACAATGACAAAATGTTGAGCAAATAACTCAACAATTTTTTTAAAAAGTGTGAAAACACTGGTAACATCATTTTCACTCCAATCACTTAACTGATCTGGATGAAAGTCTCACGAATGCTAAGTGTTTGTGTGGCTCCACAGCGAACCCAGCATAAGGACTTTAAGGAAAGCCTCCGGCCCGTTGGCCAGGCAGTGGGAGTGCTTGGCAGATGCAGCATTGGGTGAGCAGCGTCCTGTCATTGGAAGGCTGCTACACATCGCTGGGTGACCGCGTTCTCTGGGAGAGGCTGGGTGGGATGCAGCCGCAGCAGATGAGGCAGAGGGCTTTCTGGATCTCTTGGTTTCTGAACGCGTATATGACGGGGTTGATGATGGAATTGTAGGTGGCGGGCAGGAGGGTGGCGTAGGTGTAGATGGAGGGATAGGTGTAATCGGCTATCAAGGAATAGAGGGTAAAAGGCATCCAGCAAGCAGCAAAGGTCCCCAGGATGATGGCCAGGGTGGAGACCCCTTTCCGGGTGGTCACATAGTGCGAGGTGGCCAGGAAGTGGTGCTGCAGGGCTATCTGGTGGGCGTGCCTCATGACGATCTTGCAGATCTGGATGTAGAGCTGAAGCATGAGCGCGAACATGAAGAGGAAGGAGATGGAAAGGATGGCCGTGTTGTTCTTGGTGAGAGGCCGGACCACACTGCAGGTGGACTCGTCTCTGAGGCAGTTCCAGCCCAGGACGGGCAGCAGTCCCAGGCAGATGGAGGTCCCCCAGAGCAGGATAAGCATGACATAGGTAAACGTGACTGTCCTCTCCGAATGGTATGTCAGAGCGTAATACAGGGAGAGATAGCGGTCAACGGTGATGGCCAGCAAGCTGCAGACAGAGGCAGAGAAAGAGGCGACAATGAGTCCAATGGTGACCAGCCTGGTGGCTTCCGACTGAAGCAGGTAGGCAAAAACGAAATTGATGATGAGTCCAATGCCGGCCAGCAGGTCTGCCAGAGCCAGGCTGCCTATCAGCAGGAACATGGGTGCGCGGAGGCTGGGGTTATGGAAGATGATAAGGACCACGATGGCATTTTCACAGGAGATGAGCGTTCCTGAGGTACACAAGACAATGTCCCAGGGGTTCACCCCGAGCTCTGGCTCTGGCTCGACACCCGGAACCTGCGAGGAGGCGGCAGCTGAGACGTTCTCCACAGCAGCACCGGCGGCATCTAAGTAATCCCGGAGCAAGCCGCTGAAATTGACCTTCGGGTCTCCGTTCATTTTAACCCCTGTCCTCTTCAACAAAAAGACAGTCTTTTAATGGCCAGGCACAGCAGGGGGTCAGTCCCAGATCATGCAAAACTACACAAGAAGAAAGCCAGCCCCTCTTCACATACTGCCATCAAATGCCACAAGCTCCGTGCTTTAAAACTCACTATGAAAACTGCCGTGTGGCATTGGGGAAAACACGGGAAAGGACCTCAAAACGCGGCTGCCAGTGAGGCAGGCCCCCAGGGGCGGCGCGGCGTGTGTGCCGAGGTGCGGGAGACACACTCCATCCTCTCCCGCAGCCAAGAACGCGCAGCCACTGGCCATCTGGCTGCAGGAGCACCGCGCGCCGGCGCCGGCCGCAGCCACAGCCCAGAGCCTGGCTCACCCCGATGGGGTGTTTAAACGGTCCGGTTCCATGGAGCTCCCACCCTCTAAAATACGTCCCCGGCGCGCGTGCACACACTCATCCACACCCCCAGCCAGAACAAAGAGGGGTCCGGACGTCCCCCCTGTGCACGAAAGGCCGGTGGGAGAACTGGAGGTGTGGAGACAGGCAGGCAGACAGACAGACAAACCGACCGACTGATGCTCAGACTGCAGCCGCTCCCCTAGCGGCAGGGACGGGCGGCGGGCGCGACGGGGACAGATAGGGCGCTGGGCCCGCGGCCCGCGGGGGCGAGGGTCGTCTAGGGGGTCACCTTGGCGCGCAGGCCGAGGGGGCTCCTCCGGTGCGTCCGTGGCGCGCCGCGGATCGGGTCGCAGGTGGCCGGCGGCGGCGAGGGGCGGCGGCCGCGTGGGAGGGGCGGGAGGCCGGGGGCGCGCTCGGCGCCAGGTGAGCCGCGGGCGCCAGGTGAGCGGGGAGCGGGGCTCGCGCCCGGCCTCCCCACCCGCCCGCCCGCCCGCCGGGCTCAAGTGCGCCCGCACGCGCGTGCGCCCGGCCCCGCGTCCGCACTGCGCGCTCCCGCACACGGGAGTCCGGGATGCCGGCGCGCGACCCCACGGGCAGGAGGCGGCGTACCCCATGCGGTGAGAGCCCCGCACCGCCCTCAGGGAGGGAGAGAATCTGGAGGTGGAGAAATGCACCCTCCCCCTCCCGCTTCCTGCCCGCCGCCCGCATCCCACTCCCGCCGGCGTCCCAGGCTTGCACGCACCGGGCGGGCGGGGCCGAGGGAGCGCAGCCTGGGAGCCGCGTGACCTATTTCATTCCTGAGGTCTCCCTGGAGAGTCCCAGTCTCCAGAGGCCACTTCTCCCCGCCTTTCCCTAAACTGCTACCTACATCCCTGGTCAAAAGAATTGCTGAGGGTGGTATTCAGGATTCACAGCAGCGTTTGGGGCGCACAGGACAGAGAGGCAGAGCTTAAAGCAGCAACATGCGCGGTCCCCTATTCTAGAATTGCCCTCGACCACATTGCATCCCCATTCCACAGGGGTCTCCTTCGTAACTGTGTCCTGGACCCGGTTCATTGCTCACTGTTCCCCGGAACATTTGCCTAACTGGCTACAGGGTGCGGCCATGGACCTCATCATTAGTACCATCAAATGGCACTTATGAAGTGCGCCTTGAGCTGTGTTTTCGGGTGGAAATCATTTACTGACTTCCTGCAGAAGCTGCCTGCGGATGCTGGCCCCAAACCAATTCATTTAGGCACTGGAGTAACAGTGTTAATTTATTTTTCCATTTTAACACATCAATAGGTTCTAAAATTAAGAACCTGATAGTGGGCTGCTCTTATGAGACTATTTCTCCTCTGGATACAAAAAACAAGGCACCTAATAGATCTTTAAAATTTAAAGACGAGTTCCCAGTTTAAAGATGGGAGCAGGAAACTGCATGATATTCTGGTCTTCCCCTGTCAGCAGTGAAGGTTTTTCCATCTACCTTTCTTCACACTCACTGAAGGGCTCCTGTACAGGAGAGATGGTCTGCAGGACACAGGACCCCAAACTCCTCCCGTTTTCCTCTGGTCGTCCCGCCTCCCCCTGGCGCTCACTGTCCTTTCTTACCCCAGCCTTGCAGGCTCATCCACCTTAACATCCCCTTCTCCCTTCTCCTCGCCCATCAATCAACTCTAGCCTCAGCAAGATCTCTTCGGGTCTCCTCTCCCTGCATGCCAGTTCTCAACTACAAATCAGTCGTTTGGGGGTTGGGCCCAGATTCTGCGTTTGCAACCTTCTCTCCCAGGGATCATAATGATGCTGGCCCATGGACCACACTTGGAGAAGCAAGGTTCTAGGGAGTTTTAAGAATAGCTTGTACCTGATGGAGAGACTTCAGACACCTGTACCTGTGGGGAACCATGCTAATGCTGGGCGTGCCAATGCAGTAAGATGGGGCCTCTCTATTCATAGACATATGTATGGTCTGGTTGTGACAGACGCATACAACACAGTGACACCAGGCAGCAAATGCTGTAAGAAAGGGATGTATCTCTTCCTCTCCAGTGCTATGTGCTGAATCAAAGCACGTGTGGGAAATAGTGATGAGAAATAGTTGTTCAAAACACACCCAGCAGTCCCAGCATGCTGCAGTCCAAACTACCCGCCAAAACTTCAGGAGCCTCACATGGGCAGGCCGTTTAGGGAAAGCACCGGCCAGACCCTCTTCTAGTTGGTAACACTGACACAGGCCCTGACCTGCAGAGCTTCCGGTAGTGAAATTTATTCCCTGTTTAATGTCTTTGGAAATAAAGGAGCAAAGAACGGAGGGTTGGGGAAGTGGAAAGGTAACGAGGTGGGTGGCCGCGGTATGTGTGTTTCAGCAGTGAGACCTGGAAAGAGGTTAAGGAAGAAACAGGACAATTAGCTGTGCATTCACAGTCCTGCTGTTCCCCTTCCCCTTGAATGCTTACTTGTAACTAAAAGAATGCCAACTTTTACTGTACTCCTCTGTCTGTATTCATTGGTGTATTTGTTCGGACTTTTGTTGCCAGGGGGCAGAAGCCCAATTCAAACTAGCTTAAGAAAACATGGGTGCTGTCTGGCGTGGCTGGGAAGGACCCGTACAGTGATTCAAAGAGAAGAAGGAGAAGCTGCGGGAACAGAGGTCTACCTGTGTGCTGAGACTCCCGGTCAGTCCCTGTCCCTGACTTATTTCTTGTCTTTGCCAGCCTCAAAATGTCTTCTCCTAGACAAGCATCCTCATGCAGCCGTCAAGTCGGCCCAGGCAGCCCCTGGCTTGCATGTTGAGACATCTCCCTAGGGTTGAGAGGAATTCCCAAAGAACTGGCCAGCCTGGGGGTGGGCCCAGCCCTGAACCAGCCCTGAACCAGCCCTGAACCAGCCCTGAACCAGCCCTGTGGCTAATGGGATGGGATGAATCAGTGGCCAGGCCCGAATTGTGCATATGCGTTTCCATCTGAACTTCACCGAATGGGCATTTTCCTAGAGGGAAAGGTGAAGTGGGACACGGGGTGGAGAGAGACTGGGTGTCCTCACAGCTTGGAATGTGGTGGGAAGACAGGTTTCGCGGCCTTCTGTAATGCAGTCAAGAAGTAGCTGTCTGCAAAGCTGCTTCTCAATTTATTTACCACCATTGCAGGACGCTGTAGCAGCTGCCCTCAGTATATGACATTTATTGTCTTTTCATCACTTACCTTTTCTGTCACTTTTTAAAAATAACTTCGGCAAGAAATTGTAAACCTAAACCATTCAAGCATGATCTGGCATCTTCACAGCCTATGCTAACAATGACTGTTGTGAGAATAAAAGCTCTGTGTCCACCTTCATCTACGCAGTGTCTTCGCCAACTTCACCCTGTATCTGCATCTACTAACCCTTCTTAGTAATTGAGTGTGTACGTCATGGGGCGGCCCCAGGTTACTGGCTGGAGCAAGTCCAAGCCCGAGCCAGTCCTGCTTGGTGTCCATGGTGTCAAAATGTTACTAGCCTGCTTCCTTCCTGCTTGTGGTGATGATTACCAGTTTCGCTCTATGTGTTTAATTGGTGTTCTGACCTGGATCAGATTGACCATACGTTCTTCTGCCCAGCCAGGGGTCTGTGTCATGCCTGAGAGTAAATCATGACTCTAAGTTTAAAGTTAAAGTTTTAATAATTCTTTATCTTACAGGAAATTTTATTGCAGAAAGTGCCTATTTCAGAAGTGTACAGTATGATGAAGTGACACCAGATAAATCTAACCATCTCGAGAAATAGAACCTCACTGGCCTTTTCTTGCCCCCTCCTAGTTGTTATCCACATGGGGAGAAGAAAACCACTATTCAGCATTCAAACACCATAGGTTAGGTTTACCTGGGTTTGAACTTTACATACATGGAATCATACACCACATACACTATTGTGCTGGCTTCTTTCACTCACCATGATTTCTGTAAGGTTTCACCTTTTTAATTGCTGTGTATTATTCTATTGTAGAATATGCCACAGTTTTTAAATCCATCCTCTATTCACTGACATGGGGTTGTTCTCTGGTTTTGACTATTAGGAATAAAATCACAAACATCCTTGTACATATTGTGTGATGTTCATCTCTATATGTAAAAGCCCAAGCGACCGTCGCAACCGAAACAACTGAATGGACAACTGAACAGGCTGCGTGGGGCGACCAGGCCAGCAGGGGGCTTAGTGAGGGACAACCAAACGACTGAGCAGTGGGCTGTGTGGGGCGACCAGGCCAGCAGGGGGGGCAGTAAGGGGCAATCAGGCTGATGGGGTGGCTAGGGGTGACCAGGCTGGCGGGGGGGGGGACAATGTGGGTGACCAGGCCGGCAGGGGGGACAGTTGGGGATGACCAGGCCATCGGGGGGGCAGTTAGGGGTGATCAGGCAGGCAGGAGCCAGTGATCTCGGATTGGAGAGGGTGCAGGCTGGGCTGAGGGGACCCTCCATCCCCCGTGCATGAATTTCATGCACCGGGCCTCTAGTACGTGTATATTTCAATTGGGCATGTCCCATAGGATGAAGAATTTCTCCATCAAAGTATATTTTCATGTTTAATCCTCTGTTAAAACAAACCTGGCTGCTATTTAAGGACACCGAGGTGTCTACCAAAAATCATAACACATCTGTCCTTTCCCCCTTTATAAGTCCCTCTAAACTTTGAATAGAGGAGGGAGATATTTCATGAGAAAATCAAAGACATAAAGAAAGAAAGGAAACATCACTGACAATGCTTAGTGTGAAAGTCGGTGAGAAAGGGGAGCTCCTTGGTCAGGGCCAACACTGCCTCATTTCTGTATATGCTTTTGTGTTTTTAAAATCGTATTAAATATGTCCTTCTGACTCTGAAGTAATACACATTCATTACAGACATTCTGGAGCCTGCAACTAAAATTAAAAAGTAAAACTACCTGTATTCTCACTTCCATAGACAGCACTGCGAACTTCTGTCAATATACACTTTCAATGCATTTATTTGGGATCTTTTCTTTTGGCAGACGAAGTTGACAAATTACTTCCAGAAATATTTTATTCTCATTGTTGCACAGAGCTACAGTTTTTCCTTTTCTTTGGATCTGAGCTGCTGGCCAGTCTTGTCTCTGTGCCTTATGATGGTCCCGGGGATAGTCCCAGTCACCTTGATGGTCACAGCCTCTTCCTCCTCCCCCTCAAACCCCTGCACTGGCCTTGCCTCCCTCTCTTCCCACTGCCTCTCAGTCCTTGTGGTTCGCTAAATAATGGCCCCAAAGAGGTCCACGTCCTAATCTCTGGAACTCTGACTCTTCCTTACATGGCAAAAGGAACTTTGCAGAAGTGTTTACGCTAAGACTTTCCAGGTGGGGAGATTATTCTAGATTATCCAGGTTAGCCCTAAACACTAGCATAGGGCTACAAAGCTCCTTCTAGGAGGGAGGCAAGGTGATCAGAGTCAATAGGAGCTGTGAGGACAGAGGCAGAGGGAGAGAGAAAAGGAGAGTGGAAGATGCTGCACTGCTGGCTTTGCAGACGGAGGAAGGGGACCGGGAGCCAAAGGATGCCGGCGCCTCTGGAATTTGGAAAGGGCAAGGAGACGGATTCTCTCTGGAGCCTCTAGGAAGAACATAGCTCACGTTTTACTTTTTCCAGAATAAATTTGTGGATATTAAAAAAATGGATACACTATTATTAATTAAAATTCATAGTTTCCAACTCAATATTACGCATGCTGTGGGTTTTGGCAGATTTATAATGTCACGTCTCCACCATGACAGTATCACACAGAGTATTTTCACTGCCTAAACGTGCCCTGCGCTCCACCCTCCTTCCCTCCCTCCACACTAAACTCTGCCGATCACTGATCTTTTTATTGTCCTTATAGTTTGCCTTTTCCCGAATGGTGTATAGTTGGAATCCTATGGTACGAGTCTTTTCAGACTGGCTTCTTTCACTTACTAACACGGGCACGGCCGCTCGCTGCAGGGTGTGGAGAAACCCCTTGGTGGAAGTCTTCTCTCACCTGAACATCGAGCATCAGAGGCGGGGAGCAGCAGGAGATGGGCCCTGTGTCCCCGCCAGGGCCCCACCTCCGGGCCAGGATTCCCAGCTGGGCTAGCTGGGGGCAGGGGAGGAAGAAATGGACGTGTGACGATGGCGGAGGCTGAGCTTAAGACACCTCTTGGGGGACTCACAAATCACTGGATGTCTCTTTGAGGGTACCTAATTTTTAGTGAAACCGGTTGAGACGTGGCCCACTATAGTTAGGGTGTAAAAAGGGAGTGTTCACCTGGAGCTTCATTGGGTGGTAAACAAGAGAGTGGAGTCTTGTCCAGGCTGGAACAAGGACTGCCACCCCAATGCAGGCGTCGTCGCTGCGAACAGGAGCGTGCTGCCAGCGCGAGGTTGCCATGCGCCATTGGTCAGAAATCCTCTTGGGCCTTGACACTCTTGCTACGTTTGCACAAGAGCCCAGAATAGAAGCAGAGCGATCAGGCTTGGTATGGATTCCGTGAATCACTACGGATCAAGCACTGTTCACACAGCCTAAGCGCAGTGCTTTGGAGACGGAGAGCTAACCGTCCTGTGGGCCAGCTTGACAACACCCTTCTCTTTGCAGAGCAGCATTCCCAGGGGATCGATCGCCCGATGTCCCAGGAAGTGTGTGTGTGTGTGTGTGAGAGAGAGAGAGAGAGAGAGAGAGAGGGAGAGAGAGAGACCCCTCTCTTTTCCTGTGACCTACATTTCATTGTACCCGAGGGACTTCCCTGTGGCTTGGAGGAAATGGGCACTGTGAGCAAAGACCTGGCCTTTTCTTCTTCGGAGGAGGTTTTAGAATTCTGGTACCCTCCCATGGCTGAGCCCTCTTTAAAAGAGGAAGTAGAAAGATAGTCAGAGAGCGGTCAGAAATAGGAAAACAGAATCTTGCTCATGCCCTACTTTGCCAATGTTCTTGCACTATATTAGGAGGCATAGGCAGCCCACTGCAACCAATTCATTTGAACCAAAACATGATTATTTGGCTTGTTCCCCACCCTTTGGCTCTTGAAATCCTGGTGAGTGAAATGGGAGAAGGAAGAGGAGGAAAGGAAGGAATAACCAGGTTCGGGGTGCCGGCTCGACTCCCTGCCCTTGGCTGGCGCTTCCCCGCTATTCAAATCCTTCAGCAGCACAAAGAGGCTGGGGATGCGGAACTTCTCCCCCGATTTCTGCAAGGTGTGTGCCCAGGGTGGCGTGTGACCAGAGGAGCTCAGGCAGCGGCCTGGTTGACAGTGGAGAATTACTGGTTCTGTATTTTGTCTGTGGATGGTGCCCGCCTAGCCCAGGGTAACATGTAGGCAGGTAATTAACATGTGCTTTGCTGGGTAAGAGAGTTGACCTGTCCTGACTCTTGATCATACTTCATTTCAGCCTCACATTTCCGATTGCTTGACAGTCACTGAGTTTACATCAATTACATAAGGTTGGTGGTACCTGGACATTTGGATTTCTTGGGTTGGTAAAGAAATAAGGAAGGGAGGCACTGACATGGGGCTTCTAAATTTTTACTTTGCTAAGGTCACTTAAGCAAGCAAACTTCCAATGACTTTCACTATTACTTCATAGTAAAAAGGACGTTATCAGCACACACACACACACACACACACAAAGACATATCTCAACAAAAAGCTCTAAGTGAAATGCATCTGGCTTTATGAAAACTCACTGCCCGGTTCTGCTTTTTCTGAGAACACCCACTTTCAAGATGGGTGAGACTATCACAGCCCCGCTTGGCCAGAGGAGGCTCTTGAGAACCTTTGGTAGACGTGATGATTTTGCATCCACTTGAAGGAGTCAGAGCAGATTTAACACTTTTGGTCAAATCAATAGAGAAAATGTGTAGGCAAAGTTTCAGACCAAGCTCAGGTCTCTCCTAGGCCTGCGGGGGCACTGCTCACCTCTCCGGTCTGATAGCTGAGTGTGAGGAGCACCCCTGGTGTGCCAGGCCCTGGGCCACAGCTCTTCACCTTGTGGGGGTTAGGAAGCACCCCACGGCCGGCGGCTTGGTGGGTGCAATCCGTCAGGGGAAATGGCGAGCTGGCTGCCTCCCACAAAGCCTCACATTAATTTTTCTGCAAATTTACTCTGGGTTAGGGAGATTTATATTAACCAGGCTGATACATTCTTGTCAAAATGCCAACTCTCATCTAAATATTTCCTGTCTGAGAGCCAGGTATGAGCAGACCTGTGTGACCTTGAACAAGTCAACATCTCACCTGTGTCCTCTATTTGTAAAATGAGAATGTTAACAGCATCTACCTCCTAGGGCTGGTATGTGTGTGACACAGGATGAAGCACACAGCATACATATCCCAGCCTAGTGCAAAGAAAGCTAAGGGCTTGGAAATAATAGTTTCAATTATCATTAGTGTATCATCTCCCCGGCCTTCCATGTGAATCCTGTTATTTCAGTTGCATTGACCAAATATCTCGGTCTCCTCACTGGAGTCACTGCTCACAAAACACCCAACCTGGCAGGAATTCTGTTTACCGTCAAAACACATCTAGAATCTCTAATGGCCATAACTGGGAAGCAAGCAAGATGCTCTTCGGTAGCTGAGGGGATAAATAAACATTGGTACATCCAGACTGTGGAATATCATTCAGCGCTAAAAAGAAATAAGCTTGCGACAGATACATGCAAAAAAATGAAACTAGACCACCAACTTACACCATATACAAAAATAAACTCAAAATGGATAAAGGACTTAAACATAAGATGGGAAACCACAAAAATACTAGAGGAATCCACAGGCAGCAAAATCTCAGACATATGCCAAAGGAACTTCTTCACCGATACAGCTCCTTAGGGCAATGGAAACTAAAGAGAAAATTAACAAATGGGACTACATCAAAATAAAAAGCTTTTTTACAGCAAAAGAAACCATCAACAAAACAACAAGAAAGCCGACTGTATGGGAGAACATATTTGCCAATGTTATCACCGATAAAGGTTTAATCTCCAACATCTACAGGGAACTCATACAACTCAACAAAAGGAAGATAAACAATCCAATCAAGAAATGGGCAACGGACCTAAATAGATACTTTTCGAAAGAAGACAGAAGGAAAGCCAAGAGACACATGAAAACATGCTCAAAGTCACTAATCATCTGATAGATGCAAATCAAAACGACAATGCGGTACCATCTCACACCTGTCAGAATGGCTATCATCAACAAATCAATAAACGACAAATGTTGGAGAGGATTCGGAGAAAAAGGAACCCTCGTGCACTGCTGGTGGGAATGCATATTGGTGCAGCCACTGTGGAGAACAGTATGGAGTTTCCTCAAAAAACTGAAAATGGAACTCCCATTTGACCCAGTAATACCACTTCTACGAATATATCCCAAGAAGCTAGAAACATCAATCAGAAAGGATATATGCACCCCTATGTTCATAGCAGCACAATTTACCATAGCTAAGATTTAGAAACAGCCTAAGTGCCCATCAGCAGATGAGTGGATTAAAAAACTGTGGTACATCTACACAATGGAATACTACGCTGGGTTAAAAAAAGAAGGAATTCCTACCATTTGCAACAACATGCATGGAACTGGAGAGCATTATGCTAAGTGAAATAAGCCAGTCAGAGAAAGATAAATATCACATGATCTCACTCATCTATGGGAAATAATGAACAACATAAACTAATGATCAAAAACAGATTCAGAGACAGGGAAGCATCAATCAGATTGTCAAACCTCAGAGGGAAGGTAGGGGAGGGTGGGGGTAAGGGGGAGAGATCAACCAAAGGACTTGTGTGCATGCATATAAGCCTAACCAGTGGACACAGACAACAGGGGTGTGAGGGCATGAGTGGGGGGAAGGTTTGGGAAGGTAATGGGGGGATGAGGACAAATATGTAATACCTTAACCAATAAAGAAATTAAAATGCAAAAAAAAAAAAAAAAGAAATAAGCTTGCAAGTCACGCAGAGATACAGAGGAAACATCAATGCATTTTACTAAGTAAAAGAAGCCAACATGAAAAGTCTACTTCCAACCATATGGCATCCAGGAAAAGGCACAAGCTTGGAGACAATAAAAAGATCAGCGGTTGCTAGGGGTTTGGAGGTGGGAGGGATAAGGAAGCAAAGCACAGAGGGTTTTTTAGGGCAGTGAAACGAAGTATCCTGTATGATATGGTAATGGTGGATACATGTCGTTATACATTTACCCAGACCCATAGAATGTACAATTCCAAGAGTGATCTTAGTGTAAACTATGGGCTTTGGGTGGTAATGATGTGTCAGTGTAGTTGCATAGGTTGTAACAAATGTAGCACTCTGGTGGGGGTGTCGATAACGGGGCGGCCCTGCATGTGTGGGGGCAGGGGTATCTGGGAACTCTCTGTACGTACTGCTCAGTTTGACTGTGAACCTAAAACTGCTCTAAAAAACAAAGTCTATTTTTAAAAAAATAGAGGAACATTGTAGGAGATAAACTCAAGGAATCAATCATTAAATAATCAAATAATCTTAAAAAGGAAAAAGAATACTACTTCTCACCTCCTCCACGGCCGCCACCTTGACCCTAATGACTGTCATCCCTGACCTGGATGATCTCAGGAGCTTCCTAGCTGCTTTCCTACATCTGCTCTCACGTCCCTTCAGCTGTTGAGAGTGCACCTCAGTGAGATCAGGTTCCTCCTCACCAAGCCACTGCAGCACCCAGCTTTCCCCACCCCGGGGGCCGCCTGACTGCCCCTGCCTCCCTTGGGTTTTTCCTCAATTGTCACATTTTCAGTGAGGCCTCAGCCATCCTGTCTACACTGTTTGCCCAACATTCACTAGTGCTTTTCCTGCTTTACGTCTCGCCTTAGCACTTAGCACCACTGACACGCTGGGGATTTTATTTCTTTACCTTGCTGTTTGTCTGTCTCCTGCCCCCAGTACTAGCTCTGTTTGCTCCATTGCTGTACCTCTGTTGTCCAGAACACTGCCCGGTGCATAGGAGGGCCTTATTTCGGATGAATGGGTGATGGGATTTGGATGGGAAAAGAGGAGAATTAAGTTGCAAGGTTGGCAGCATGAGATCGCTTACAGCATGCAGGACTGGTCTTCCCAGTGAGCCTGGGAATTCAGTACCTGATGCCAACGGAATCCCTGGGCACTGTTGGGTGGGACTCAGCCGGGGTTTTCCGCGCTGACCGATGAACTCCCTTCAGAGCAACATGTTCTTTCATAGTTGGGTCCAAGCTCCGCTGCCAGGAACTTGACTTCTTTGGACGCCGGGAATTGGAAAGAGGCACGAACGGCCATAGGGAGATGGGGTCATGCTTTATTGCAAATAAAGCAGCCAACAACCGGCTGGTCAGTGGCACCTTTTATACTCTAACAAGAGGCCTCATGCCAGTTAGTGACATCTGTGCTATGTTAACCTAAGTCGGTTACATAAGGGTGCGCCTGCGCAGTACGTATAGTGACACTGCTGAGTCATCGCTCTGGCGCATGCATATGGCAAATGAGCCTTTCATATCCAATGTGCTCTGGTCAGGGCCCCCACCAATGCTAATCTATGGGATCAGATTTGAGACAAATCCTGTCCTCTTCAGAAGCCTTTTGTTCTTTTCAAGAGACTGCCTCGATGTCAGCAGAATTACAGATGGCGTTAGTGGCTGAATCGTTTTGTCCCTCCAAAATTCACGCAGTGAAGTCCTAACCCCCAGCACCTCAGAATGTGCCTGTATTTGAAGATAGGACCTTCAAGGAGGTGACGGAGTTAAAGCGAAGTCTTTAGGGTCTTAATCCAACCTGACAGGTCTCCTCACAAGAAAGGCGGTTAGGACACAGACACCCCAGGGAGGACCAAATGAAGACAGGGAGAAGATGGCCACCTACCAGGCAGGGAGAGACCCAACCCTGCTGACACCTTCACCGTGGACTTCCGGCCTCCAGAACCGAGGGACAGGCAGTACATTCCTGTTGTTCCAGCCACCCGGTCTGCGGGACTTTGGTATGGCAGTCCTCGCAGCATAAGCCAAGTACGAGCAGATGGACACACGTCTAACAGGAAATCAAGCTTTTCTGGAATTGATCTAAGCAGAGTTTTCCAAACTGTGTTTCGAGGAACATCATTGTTGCACAAGGTGCTAGCACACGCTGGAAAGGTGCACGGCGTGCTGTGGATGTTGCGACACGGCCCTGGCCTCTCAGGGCACACCAGGCGGCTCCTAGAGCCCAGCACCTGAACCTCTTGCCCGAGGACACTTTCTCGAATCCAGACTTGCCTTGCCACCTGCAGCGCTGGCTGGACGTGCCAGAAAACCTATGCTCTTGGAGCGGCTGTCTGCCGATGACTTGTGGGAACTGGTGTATTAATACCTCCGCTCCCTCTCTCCTCTGGGTCGCAGTTAAGTGGACTAACAAATTGGCAAAGTCTTTTCAGATTGAGGAAGGCCCACAGCCTAGATGATGCATATATTGCTCTGGCGGCGCTGCCCACCCAGGTCCAGTTTGCCAAGCGCTCTGGCGCGATCAAGCTTTACCAGTATATCTAATTATTGCTTGGAGAATTCCGACTCAAGCTCTCAGGTTTGTTTCCTTGTGATTAACCAAGTCCCTGGAGTATGTTTTACTCTGCCTCTTCGCAGACTCGAGCTCGTTACTCACAGTGGGGATGTGTTAGTCAGCTCAGGCTTCCATGACCAAATGCCACAGACCAGGTGGCTGAAACAATAGAAATTTACTTCCTCACAGGTCTTCAAGCTCAAAATCTGAGGTCACGGTTCTGGCAAAGCTCAGTTTCTGGTGAGGATTCTCTTTTTGGCTTGTATGTGGCCCCCTTCTCACCAAGTTCTCACACGTCTCTGGTATCTCTTCTCTTAAGGACACCGATCCTATCAGACCAGGGCCCTACCCTTACGGCCTCATTTAACCTTAAGTATTTCTGTGAAGGCGCTGTCTGCAACTGCAGCCACACTGGGGTTAGTGCCCCCAGACCTGAAGTCTCGGGGGATACACGCATTCAGTCCAGAACAGGTAACTTGCTTAAAAAAAAAAATACAAAGCTTATTGCCTGCTTTCTCTTTCCTGACTCACTTCTCCACTCATACCAGTGTTTCCTGGGATCACATCCAAAATCAATTACTGATGCTAAATCTTTGTCTCAGAAAATTAATGCCCTTGGAGCTGCTGTCTGCCATGGACCCACGGGTGTTGGTGTCTGAATGTCAGGTCCCTGTCTGCTCTCTGGGTCACAGTTAAGTGGACCTACAAATTGGCATAATCTTCTCAGCTTGAGGAAGGCCTGCAGCCCGGGTGACATGTGGCTTGCTCTGGTTTGCTGCCCACTCGGGGTCAAAGGGTCTGGGGAACCCAAACCAAGACATTCAGGCTGAATGCTGTGCGTCCTTTGGGAGCACTATAGCTCCTAGCAGCATATTAAAGGCTCCACGAGCCGAAACTGGTTTGGCTCAGTGGATAGAGAGTCGGCCTGCGGACTCAAGGGTCCCAGGTTCAATTCCAGTCAAGGGCATGTACCTTGGTTGCGGGCACATCCCCAGTAGGGGGTGTGCAAGAGGCAGCTGATCGATGTTTCTCTCTCATCGATGTTTCTAACTCTCTATCCCTCTCCCTTCCTCTCTGTAAAAAATCAATAAAATATATTTTAAAAAGAATAAAGGCTCCACGAACTCTTCCATAAAGAATCATGTCACCGAGTTTGACCGAGAGTTTCTCGCAGACTTTCTTAGCCAGGGAATCCTTCTTAGCTCCCTTGGAATGTTCTTGAACACGTCCCAGGATTCATTGGGACACGCTGCCGTAGGGTGGGTGAAAGTCAGAAGCACGTGCGGTTGGTTTGCTTTATGTGGGTGGGTGGGTGAGCCGGGGTTGGTCCCTGTGGGCCTGCAGGCTGCTGAAGTATGAGGTGGAGGGACGGAGGTGAGGGCAGAGGTCGGGGTCTGTCTGCACTTGGCAATACTGGCCACCAGTATTCACGCACGGCAGTGGGCTAGAGGCTACCAATACGGGCCCGAAAGGACATGACTCCTGCGCTCATGGGCTCACAGGGAGGTGGGGGAGAAAGAGGAGGAAGGAGCAGCGATGACAGTGCAGTAACCTGTGACCCCGTCACTCCTGCTCTGTGCCTGGCTCTCCAGGACATTAATGAGGGAGAAGAGGAGGGGGCACCTGCCTGCCTTGGGCTAAGTCCCCCGATGCTTCAGAGATGCTTAAGCTCTGCTCATCGGTTGTGACAATGCTTCGTTCATTTGCTCCCAGATTTATTAAAATTTCAGTCAACTGTTTTTATGGCCCCTAAAATGCCTCCTTCGTTTCTCCTGAGACGAATCAGATTAAATGATGTTGAAATAATATCTTCAGCTGAACATCGAATTGCACATATTTATATCCAACTATTTAAAAGTGTTATTTATGGGCTAATAATTTTCCTATTAAAATTAAGTGGCATGAAATTTGAATTAGCTCAATTGAATTAATTTCCTTCTCTGATGTATTTATCCACGACTCAGAGGAGTCTGGGCAAAGGCTACCTTGGCTTTGTTCAGTAAGGCACATTCAGCTCCACTCTCCCTAATTTGGACTTTGAAAGTACCCCTGGACCTGGAGAAAGTGAAAAAACCCTATTTGTCACCCTTAGTTTACTTAGCTGGGAAACAGGGATTAAAATAATACCAGTTTCATAGGGTTTGTGTTTGAGATTAAATTAACTGGCACATGTGAAGCGCTTGGAGCAGGGTATGACACGCAGCAGGTGCTCATGAAGTACTTAGCAGTAAGATGCTGTTATCAGTGCTGAGAGTCTCCTTCCATTCAGGCACAAGTGATAAGCACTAGAAGATTCAACTGGGAACCCAGAGACCTGAATGCAGGTCCCAGCTTTGTCCCTAACCTGAGGGTAAGCTAGGTCTCCTCTTTTTCTTTGAGTCTAGAGGCAGCCACACCGTTCCAGGTTGGAAGAGCACTGAGTGGCTGACAGGTGAATCACCGTGGCTGTGCTGCCTCCTGTGGTGTGAACGGGCGGTGGGCCTGGGTTTTCAATCCCAGCTCGCTGAAGCTCATTTAGGCCCCCAGGATACAAGGGAAACAAGGTAGCAGGTTGTTATATCAAGCAATTGCTTGAAGGTTTCAAAGCCAAGGTCCATGCTGTCTTCCTGTGGTTCAGCCCAGTGCCTGAGCCACCACCCCATGATAAAAGGAGGGCTCGCTGACCAGGATGGGATTAAAGGGGTCCAGTGTCCCACTGGACGAGCAGAATATTCTCACCTGCCGACATCGATGCCCACGAGGTTCCAGACTCTTTAGCAACACCAGTTTCAGGGGTCTGCAAACCTCAGGGTCATAGACATAGACATTACAATGGGAAGGAACCAATGAGGCCACCGCTTCAACCCCTTTAAGTCACAGAAGAGGTGACAAGGCCGAGGAAAGGACTCAGTTCCTCACTCCTCTCTGTGCTCCTCACTGCCCAGGCCTTGGGCCCTGATCATGTATCCCTGAGGACCGAGCTCCCGTTTCCCTTGAGGTGAATCCTGTGGGACCTCAGGGGGAGGAGGGGTTTTAAACTAACCTCAAGCAACCAGATTTACCATCATTCCAGAATGTGGTGGGTTTTTTCCCCCACTGAATTTTTATGAAAATGATACCAATGACAAAGATAATAAGACAGTAAAGTTTCAAAACAACTAATAAATCCCAGTTCATCTGGAAGGTTTATCATTAGTCAGTTCTTTGTTGAGAATCACAACCCTGGGGTGGGCGTGCTGATTCTCAAACTGCCCTTGTAATCATTAGCAGATCGTGAAATCAGTGAGCAAGATTTCTTAGAAAATAAAATAAATAATCAAAGAATGCATCACCAGAGTATTTTTCATAAACCTTTTTTTTCAATTCTATATAAACATACGTAAATGTATGAACTCTCTGAGTGGCAATCAGCTTAGCTATGGGGTGTGGTCAGCATAATTCAACAAACACCGCCTCGGCCCATCCATTCCTTTCAGATGAAGACACACAGCCCCACGGGTGAGTCGCCCTGCTCTCGTCCACCAGCTGAGTGTTAGGAAGAGGCAGCCCTTGTCCTCAGCTCACTGACCCAAAGCGTGCTCTGCAGGCCTGGCTGTCTCCGTCTCCATTACAGCGCCGTACTGTCACCTCCGGTCAAAAAGTACTTTCGTTTAGCAAATAGTATGTATTATTGCAAGGAAATGAACTGACCCATTTTAGAAAGGTTTGCTATGAGGGTTAAAATATAAGGGGTTTTCTAGTGAATGCGGCATCCTTTAGAAAAGATGCCATCAATTAGAATAAACCCATCTCAGTCTCTGAGGATTCCGTTGATGAACATTTTCATGGCTGAATGTCCCTCCCTCCTGTCCCCCGCCCTGCTTTTTAGCATCATGTTGAGCACACGTGTCACCTGAATCTGGCTTAGAATTGCCTGTGTGGAGGGAAAATTACTGCTTTCCTGCTGTGCTGGGAGGAGTCACAGTGAGGAGCTGAGTGTTACAGGAACCGTATTTTGATCCAGTTTGGGGAAGGGTTCTTGACCTCTGGTGCACATTGGCTTAGTCCCGACATTGACCAGTCAGATGAAGCAGCCTGCCCAACTTGGGCCAGCAAACTCTGATATGTCTTCACCTTTGGAGTTCACATCTAGCTCTACAGCAAACTAACTGAAAAGTTCTGTAATCTCATTAAGCCTCAGCGTGTCCATCACCCACTTGACAAATATTTCTTGAGAGTCTACTATGTGCCAGGCACCGTGTGAGGAGGGGGAGTTGAGCAAGGCAGTGCCTGCTGTCATGAAGCTTAAACTCTACCAGGGAAGAGGTTCATCACACAAATGGTCATTTAGTTATAACTGCAGTGAGTCATCAAAGAAGTATTATAAGGTTAATCAAAAAAGAAACATTAAGTAACATACTGTTATTCAATAAGAGAATTCTATGGAGTTAGTCAATAAAGGAATACTTTAGGGCGCTGTCATCACTGGGAGAACAACAGAAACCACTTTGAGGAGGTGACTTTTGAGGTGATATCTGAAGAAGGAACAGCCAGAAGAGTGGAGGAGGTGGCGGGGGAGAGCGTTCCAGGCTGAGGACAGCATGTACAAAGGTCACGGGGTGTTGTGCATGCAAAGACGGGAGAGGGCAGTGTAACTGGAGGAAAAGAATGGGGCAACATTCTTAGTCTAATGGATTTCAGTAACAGGAAAATAATACCTTCCCTGCAGAGCTGCTGTGAAAATTAAACAAAGTAAGGTATCTAATGTAGAGGAACTACTTAGAGTGTGTGCACATGCATGCGTGCGTACACACACACACACACACACACACACACACACACACACATAGCTATTATTAGGAGAGTACTTGATGATTTACCAACCATAGTTGGAAGCCCTTATTTTTGGACCACACTAAGATTTCTGTGGCCAGTGTTTCTCCCCACAGAATCTCAGATGATAGCATCAGTATCACCCACCATGTTTCCTAGGCCCTAACTCTGGGAGACATCCCCGATTCCTCGCTTTGCCTCGCATCTCACATTTCATCCATCAGCAACTCTATCTCCAACATCTTCCACCTCTCCACCTTGCTATATCCAGATCACTGCCACTCTCGTATCCAGCACAGACTTGGGGCAAGTTCCCTGGGAAACTAAATTGGGAGCTGTGTGCAGGAGTTCATTGGGATCCACACCTGCTCAGGTGGCCACAAGGAAAGTAGGGCTGAGCAAAGGCAGAAGAACGAAGGTTTTGCAGTAACGAGGCCTCTGCCAATCCCCTGGGGTGCTCTGGATGGCTTTGGGTCACCCCAGATCAAGGCAAGAAGTCCAGGCCTTTGCTCTACACTCCTCCTGGACCAGCCACTGGCTGTGGCTGCCCCTGGGCAAGGCAGCTCTCCCAGAGGCAGCTCAGCTGTGTGTCCTGGGTCAGGCCCTCCAGCTGGAAGGATGAGTGTTTGGTGCCAAAGGGGATCTGTCTGCCTCCCCTAGAAGGTGAGCCCCCAGAAGGGCTGGCATGTCATCTTGTTCAACACTTATCCCCAGTGTCTATAACAGCAGGTGCTTAATAAATACTTGTTCACCAGAAGCCAATTATTAAGTTAATAGAGGCCCGGTGCACAAAATTCGTGCATGGGGGGAGGGTGTCCCTCAGCCCGGCCTGCACCCTCTCCAATCTAGGACCCCTCGGGGGATGTCCGACTGCTGGTTTAGGCCCGATCCCAACTGGCAGTTGGACATCTGTCTCGCAATCTGGGACTGCTGGCTCCTAACTGCTCACCTGCCTGCCTGCCTGATTGCCCCTAACCACTCTGCCTGCTGGCTTGATCACCCCCAACTGCCCCCTGCCAGCCTGCTCACCCCCAACTTTACCCCCTGCCGGCCTGATCACCCCCAATGGCCCCCCCCTACTGGCCTGATCACCCACAACTGCTGTCCCATCCTGGCTTGATCACCCACAACTGGCCTCCCCTCTTGGCCCCTAATCGCCTCTACCTTGGCCCCACTACCATGGCTTTGTCCAGAAGGTCTCACAGTCTAATTAGCATATTACCCTTTTATTAGTATAGATAGAGGCCTGGTGCATGGGTGGAGGCCGGCTGGTTTGCCCTGAAGGGTGTCCCAGATCAGGGTGGGGGTCCCCACTGGGGACGGTGCAAGCCTGGGCAAGGGGCTGGGACAGTTTGCAGGTCAGACATGATCCCATGAGGTGAGGGTCCCTGCTGGGGTGCCTGGACAGCCTAGGTGAGGGGCTGATGGCTATTTGCAGGCTGGCCATGCCCCACAGCAGAGACCCTCACCCCATGGGGGCATGGCCAGCCTGGGTAAGGAGCTGAGGGCCATTTTCAGGCTGGTCACGCCCCCCAGCGGGGACCCTCACCCTGATGTGGCGTGCCAGCCTAGGTGAGGGGCTAAGGGCCATTTTCAGGCTCCTCCCTCGGTGGCTGGCCAGGGGTGACCCAAGCCTCTGGCACGCTCAGGCTGGCTCTGTGGCCGCTGCCCACAAGCCCCTTCTTCAGCAGCCTGCTAGGGCAGTCGGGAAGCTTGGCTTCCTCCATTGCCAGGGGCGACCCAAGCCTCCTGTCCACTCTGGCTGGCTCCGTGGCTGCTGCCATCTTTGCCCTGTTAATTTGCATATTCCCTCCTGATTGGCTGTGGGTGTCGTGGAGTGATGGTTAATTACCATATTTCTCTCTTATTAGTATAGATAATCCAACCACTTACTTTGGGAAGTGAGGGAGGATGGAAGTGGGGACATGAAATTCCCACAGGCTTGATGGCAGTTTCTTTAAGGGAAGAAGCACAAGAGAGGACAGAAAATAGAGGATTTTTAAGGAGAAAACATACATAGTTTTGATAACTCTTGCAAACCTATACTAATAATAGCCTAGGGCCATCATGACCGGATGGACGACCGAACACCTGGGTCCCGGCAGTGGCGGCGGTGGAAGTCAGGCCTGGGTCCCGGCGGCGGTGGCTGTGGCAGAAGTCAGGCCTGGGTCCATCACCAATTAGACGGCATCTCAGGGTGAGGACCATCACCTCAGCCAGAACTCAAGATGGTAACTGGCCTGGCCTGGCCCCTCCTCAGAGGCAGCCCTTTCCTCCATGTGCACAGCAGAGGACAGACAGGGATGCATAAGAGGCTGGGCCATGGCGCCCCATCCCTACCTACTCCCCTGGCCTCCTCCACTGTGGCCCCCACAGAAGGGTGTGTATGAGAGCCCTTCCCCGGCTACCTCTCACCTCTGTCTCCGCCAGCCCTCAGCACACAGGCATATCACCTTTCAAACTTGCCCATATCACTTCCTTTCACCCCTTCCAGGGCCTCTGCTCTGGATGGGGCCTTTGGAATCCAGGGCTCTGGGGTTTTACAACAGAGCTGGGGTGGGAAAGGGTAAACAGCACCAAAGATGGCTGATGGCCACCCACCTCTGCCTCAGCTTGACCAATTAGTTCAGCCTCAGAACGTGGCACTCAGAGGGGATCCCTACTTCCCCAGCAATGGCTCTGGGGCCTCAGTCCCAGTGCCAACCTCCTCTCCCTCTAAGCCCTCCCCACAGCTGGTGCTTGCTGCAGCTCCGTGTGCCTTACCTAACCACCCTTTCCTTCCCCGTGCCTACAAAGGAGGCTGCATCTTTGTATGTTATATTCATATACACTTTGTAACGTTTTGGGAAAACACACACACACACACACACACACACACACACACACACAAAACAAACAAACAAACAAACAAACAAACAAAACGATGACCAAGAGAATGCCGCAGTCAACGTCCCGAGTCCGGCTCAGGAGAATGGAGAGAAGGGAGAATTCCGTAAGTTGGCCGATGCGAAGATATTTCTGAGTGACTGCTGGGGTGTGACAGTTGTGTGACCGCAGAGGAAGGAGTCCAAGTTTCTCAGCAGAACACCAAGGACTTCTTCCGTGTTCTGAACCTTTGCTTTGGTTTTCAGAATTCCCTGCTCCCAATCTGTCGGCTCCCTCCCTGTGAGGGGTGCTGTCATCATCACATGGTTGCAACTGGAATGTTGTATCTCGAGAGGATTGCCCCAATGTACGTATCCTTTTATCCGACTATGAAAAAATCCCAAAGAATAAGATGGAGACAGACTACTGTCCTTTAGGCTTAAAAAAACCTGGAAGTGTCCTGCAAAGAGCTGAGACTTGGTTCTGTCCACACACCTCAGAGAGATTGGGTGAGGAAATGGCCCGGTTTGGCCCTGACTTTACCCACTTATGTTACTCTTGAAGGTGTCTTTGCGACAATGTGAATGAACTGCCACCTTTTGGAATAGGGGCTCATACGAAAGTCTGCATTCCCAACTTTTCTTGAAACAGATCTATGTTCTGCAGCTGTGGCCACCGTCCTGAGACCAGGTCCTGTCGCTGGGAATCAGGGGGCACTGGAGTGGAGGCCCCCACCCCTCGTGCCCTTTTACATTCAGGGATTGAGCTGAACTCACTTTGGGGGAGGCCTGGCAAGGGTGACAGGTGTCACAGATGGAAGGATGGAGAATGGAGAGGCGGACACCCTGCTCGGTCCCTCCCTGGGTGGGGTCAGGCAGATGAAGGCCGGCCAGCCCGCCCACATTGGGTGAGATAGCATCTTCTGTGTCCACCTCTCACCCCGTGGGCCCGGCCATTCCCCTCAGCTCCAGGCAGCCCTCTGTGTTCCACAACAGCATGCTCTGCCCTCACATGCTGCTCATCCCAAATGAGAAGGAAGAGAGCAGTTGGCCCAGAGACAACTACACAGAAAGATAGGGCTCACGGCTGGTGAGAGCAGTGGCGGTGGCAGGAGCCTCTCCTGTTTCCATGGCAGCACTAAGGAGCAGCAAGCTGAGTGGTAAGGAGCAGCAAGCAGGCAGGTAGTAAGGAGCAAGGAGTCCTGGACTGTGAGAGGGATTTCCAACTGTTGGCTTAGGCCCAGTCCCATGAAAATGGGCCTAAGCCGGCAGGCGGACATCCCCTGAGGGGTCCCGAGCTGCGAGAGGGTGCAGGCCAGGCTGAGGGACCCCCCCCCCCCCCAGTGCACAAATTTCATGCACCGGGCCTCTAGACTCTATATATAAAAGCCTAAGGCAGTGATGGGCAACCTTTTGAGCTTGGTATGTCAAACTTAGGCAAAAAACTGAGCATAACTCAGATAGTGTGTCACTTTGAGGAAAAAACATTATTTCGCAAATGTTTCATCCTCAGGAGCAGCAAATGTTTCATCCTCAGCATGTGGCCGCCTCAGCGGCTGCGTGTCATCAGAAATGGCTACGCGTGTCAGTGCTGACACGCGTGTCATAGGTTCGCCATCACTGGCCTAAGCGATCATTAAGCCCTGACAACCGGACAGTAGCTATGACGTGCACTGACCACCAGGGGGCAGACGCACAATACAGGAGCTGCCCCCTGGTGGTTAGTGCACTCCCACAGCCAACCTCCTGTGGTCCCTCCCCTGGCCAGCCACCCCAATTGGTCCTGATTGGCCCAATCGCAGTGCACTGGGCCTCTAGTATCATATAAAGAATTACAGAGTTACACTAAAACAGGGGTTGCCACTGTTTTAAATCCCACAGATTTAAAATCCCACAGATTCTGATTTCATTGGACTGTCTGTATGGGCTGGGCACTGGGATTTTAAAAATCTCCCAGGTGATTCTATGCATAGCCAAGGTTAAGAACCAGTGCTGTAAGAGGTTCAGTGGTGAGCCACCTGGAGAATAACCCTGTGCATTGTGAAGTGTCACTGCTCAGTCCACCACAGAGTGGACGCAGAGGCGGAGTCAGCCAGGAGGCCTGGCGTGGAGGCATCTGAGGTCAATTGGATCTTCACGGAATTGAGCAATTTGCCTACAGCTGTGAACAAAGTTCCCTGGCTCACTTGACATGGTGTCTGCTGTTATTTATCATGAAGATGGTTGAGAAAAAAAATTCCAAATAAAACCAGTTGCACCTGTTTCTATAAATGATACTGTGGCCTAGTTTTCTTGAAGCTGAGAGTCACTTGGTCCCTTTTTCCAACGTCTTTACTGCTATAAATTAAAATGTTCACACACAAAAACGAATTGTACAAGACCAAATGGAAGACTTTCTTTGCGGAGGTAATCGGCTCCCTTTTTCTTTCTCTTGCCTTTGAGTTTTAGGTATGTGTCAATGTCTTGTTTGGTCACTTTACGCTCACGTTAGCCCTTGAAGCAGAAAATAGTTCTGTAAAACAAGAGTTATCTTTGTTTGCATCAGCAATTCTTTTTTTAAAAAAATATATTTTATTGATTTTTTACAGAGAGGAAGAGAGAGGGATAGAGAGTTAGAAACATCGATGAGAGAGAAACATCGATCAGCTGCCTCTTGCACACCCCCTCCTGGGGATGTGCCCACAACCAAGGTACATGCCCTTGACCGGAATCGAACCTGGGACCCTTGAGTCCGCAGGCCGACGCTCTATCCACTGAGCCAAACCAGTTTCGGCAGCAATTCTTTTTTCTATTTGTGGTAAAAATACATAATACGAATGTACTGCTAGCAATGACATGAACATTTCAGTGGTATTACCCACACTCACACTGCTGTGTAGCCCATCACCACTGTCCATCTTCATAGCCCCTCCTCTTCCCCAGCAGAAGCCCCAGCCCCATCAAAAGCTAACTCTCCATCCGCCCCCCCCAGACTTTGGCCCCCACCACCTACTTTCTGTCTCTATGAGTTTGACTACTCTAGTGACCTCATATAAAACAAATCATAACAGTATTAGTGTCTTTGTGACTGGCTTATTACACTGACCATAATGTCTTCAAGTTTCATCCATGTTGTCACATGTATCAGATTTTTTCCCCCTTTTAAAAAGTAGCTTTTTTTTTTTTAGTTTTAATTTTTAATTGTGGTAAAATACACATAAGATTTACCATCATAACCCTTTTCAAGTGTACAGCTCAGTGGTGTTAGGTACATTCACATTGTTGTGCAACAGATCTTCAGAAACTTTTCATCTTGCAAAACTGAAACTCTGTCCCCACTAAATAGCAACTCCCCAATTCCCCCTTGGCCCAGCCCTGGCAACCAGCATCCTACTTTCTATCTCTGTGGAGTTGACTACTCTAAATGTCTCATATAAGTGAAATCATACAGTATTTGTCTTTATGTAAATGATTTATTTCACTTAGCCAAACGTCCTCAGAGTTCATCCATATTGAGGCACGTGTCAGAATCCTTTCTTCTTAAGGCTGAATAGTATTTCATGTATATACCATATATACCAGTTTTTGTTTATTTATTCATATATCAATTGGCACTTGGATAGCTTCCACCTTCCATCCTCTCTAATAAAACGGTAATATGCAAATTAACCATCACTCCGCTACATAAGCCATGCCCACCAGCCAAGCCACGCCCACCAGCCAATCAGGGCGAGTATGCAAATTAACCCCAATCCAAGATGGCTACAGCCACAGAGAGCAAGGTTTCCCAGGTAACAGAGGAAGCCAAGCTTTCCATAGCCGTTGCAGGCCTAAGCCTCCACTCAAGCTACAAAGTTTCAATTATAGAAGGTAAACAAATTCAAACAAATGGCGGCAGAATGGAGCTTGAGAGAGCAGGCCAGGGTTGCCGGCGGCAACAGGGGAAGCAAAGCTTTCCGCACACCCTGGCCGGGCTCACCCGCTTAAGGCTACAAAGTTTCAATTGTAGAAGGTGAATTAACTGCCACAGAAATGGCTGCCGCCCTGGAGGGAACAGCAGGCTTGGCTCCACTCCAGGCTACAAAGTTTCAATTGTAGAAGGAAAATAAATTCCAGATACCAGGGCCTCCCCTTGGGTTGCCAGGGGGCGTGGCCGGCCTGCAAACCACCACAGGCCCCTCGCTCAGGCTGCCCCACGCCCCAAGGGAACCCCACCCTGATCCGGGACGCCCTTCAGGGCAAACCAGCTGGCCCCCACCCCTGTACCAGGCCTCTATCCTATCTAATAAAAGAGTAATATACAGATTGATCATCACTGCAACACACAATATGGCTGCCTCCATGTGGTCAAAGATCCTGCCCCCATGTGGACACAAGATGGCCACCACGAGATGGCCAGCAGGGGAGGGCAGTTGGGAGGCACCCGGCCTGCAAGGGAGGGCAGTTGCGAGGGACCAGGCCTGTAAGGGAGGGCAGTTGAGAGGGACCAGGTTTGCAAGGGAGGGCAGTTGGAGGTGATCAACCCTGCAGGAGAGGGCAGTTAGGGGTGACCAGGCTGGCAGAAGAGGGAAGTTGGGGGCAAACAGGCTGGCAGGGGAGCAGTTAAGCATCAACCAGGCTGGCAGCAGAGTGGTTAGGGGGTGATCAGGCTGGCAGGCAGAAGCGGTTAGGGGCAATCAGGAAGGCAGGCAGGCAAGCAGTTGGGAGCCAGCAGTCCTGGATTGTGAGAGGGATGTCCGACTGCCCGTTTAGGCCCGATCCTCCCTCCAGGAGTCCCAGATTGGAGAGGGTACAGGCTGGGCTGAGGGACAACCCCCCGCCGTGCACGAATTTCGTGCACCGGGCTTCTAGTTGTAAATAGTGCTGCTTATTTGGTTGTACAAATAAGACGAGTAATTCTTGAGTGAATTGCATGGACCATAGAGCCAGAGCTCACCACTGAGGCTGTCCAAGAGATGTCACACCAGCACTTGCCAGTGGGTAAAACAACTTCAGATTCCCATTGGAAACATCTGATTACATTTTGCTGGACTGTGTTTAGAAGATTTCATATCCTGGCATGAACAGTTGTGCATAACTCCAGGCTGCTGCACAAAGTCACTTGCCACCAGAACGCAGTTCGCATGGAGTCTTGTGAGATCGGTTGCTTAGGAACCATTTGATAATCCTGCCTGGTTAATTGATGAATGAGGGGTGAGAGAGTTGCTCTCTGCCTGAAATGTCCTTTTTAGTGTTAGCTCTTTAAACATGGGAGGCCCTATATATTTTTTGTAAGTGGCTCAGGTTGTGGAGTCTGCAAAGCTGTTTAAGGCACAAACCTGTTTTCAGAAGCCTAAAATCCAAGTCAAGACCACTTCCCTCTGTGCCTGAATGTTTTCTGTGCACAAAGGGGGTGACAGTTATAGACCTGGAAAGTAAAAAATTAGTCTGACAGTTATACCTGAGGCATTTAAGAATGACAAGATTGGGGAAGAGCAAGGAAAAGACTCCAATATCAGACAAAGAGCATGAAGGAAGGAAGGAAGACATAAAGAGAAGGAAGAAAGAAGGTATAATAATGGATTTTTATGGGGTGAATCAGAAAACTAGGAATACATGTCCATGATCCATTAGGTATAATTCCAATGTCCCCAAACTGAGAGGTGTTTCTGCCTTTCTCATTTGGTGGCAAAACCTGACCTAAAATGATGTGAGACAAATAGAATCTTAACTCATTACACTTAGGGTGACTGTTCATACCTTTAGCTACAGAAATGTTAATGAGTTTAATTATGAGGTATTGTCCAAGACCCCAGTACATAAAATATATGACGTTTGCATTTATTACCTTCCTAAAATCTGAGAATTTCTGAAATCTGAAACACCTTTGGCCTCAAAGCTTTTGAATAAGGGATTATGGGTCTGTTCAGCATGCCCAGGGGTTAGGGAAAATTTGCTACCAAAAATGACTGGTAAGGAAGGAAGTCTTATTGCTTTAGGCATGTTGTTTCATCTGTGTGGTTCTCTCTTTAGGAAATGAAATAACCTAGCAGTAATTAGATACACTTTGCACTTGTTTTCTGGGTGAAAAGCCTTTAAATGTGTGTTATTTTCCTATGGCACTGAGTTCTGGGCAAAAGTGTTGGGTGAAGTGAACGATAAAGGCAACTGTAAGCAATAGTATAAATGGAGCCACTTTAAAATGGACCCGGAACCGCCATGCCAGAGGACCTGCCTGTGCCTCTGATGCCTCAGCTCTTCGGAATGTTAAATCAGGGCAAAAGAACCTCTGGACTGGGCCCGAGCAACCCTGTGCCTTGCCAAAGAACTGTTTGCAAAATAACATGAAAACAGTTATTATGACTAATAGACTGATGACTACTAGACTGAAAATTAAAAACATTGTTTAGGATTAACATCACTATGTTATCTGCACCAATAGAATTGTCTTCCTTCTATTGATGTAACTGTTCCCCTTATCCTTCCTTAGAAATACCTATTGCTTTTGACTCCTACTAATCGTACCACTATTTGGGCTTCTGCCTGAGTTAATGATTCCTGAATAGCTATTCTTATTGATCTCAATAAATGCCTGTTGCCTCTCACTTTGAAAGGCCTTTTATTTTAGGATAGCATAACGGAACTGGCTCAGGGGTTCTTCTGTGTGTGGTCAACAGGCACAAGCTGGGGTGCTCCCAGCCTCATTGTGTGTGTGTGTGTGTGTGTGTGTGTGTGTGTGTGTGTGCGTGCACACTCCTGCACCTGCACACACACAGGGATGCTGATCATTCGTTCCTTCCTTCCTTCATTCATTTTTTCATTCAGTCATTCAAGAGCATTTTTGAACCCTAGCTAAGTGCCAGGCACAGAGAATGAACTTGGCAAGCTTTCAATGTAGTGGGGTCTTCAGTACAGTAAGAGATATCCATGACCACTCTAGAATGTAGGAAGTGTGATGATAGAGGTAAACACAGGGTACTGTGGGAATTCACAATAGGTACAGTCAACCCAGCATTAGGGGTAAGAGAAGAAACGTTTCCCGGAAGAACTGAATCGTGAGAAAGGTGGAGGTGAGAGGGGAGGGACGATGCAGCAAAGGGAATAGCTTACATGAAGCACAGAGGCGTGGAAGGAAGACTTGCTTAAAAATACGTGAAGTCTAGTTTGATGGAGCAGGGAGCAGGACTGGAGTGAGGTAGGACATGAGTTTGAAGATGGGACAGGGGTGCAATGTCACCGAGGAGTTTCTGGGAGCCATTATGTGTGGCTGCACATTCGGCAGTCTATGTCACAGTTGTTTTGCTGCCCAGCTGTCCACCAGGCTCCCCAGATCAGGGGCCGGGGTGCCAGCAGGGTGGGGTCAGGAGTCAGGGGGGCTCCTGGGTTAGGGAGGTCATTGAACGTGCTCCAGGGGTCAGGCAGGAATGTCAAAGGTCAAGGTAGCAAAAGTCCCCAGCCCAGGCAGCCAAAAGTTGGCTGTCCAGGGTAGAGACCCCAGAGCATCTGGTTTTCAGGTGATGTTTTCTGCACTTCGTGTGCGTCTGTGTCTCCTGGCGGAGAACCTGCGGGCACAGCTCCTGCTGGGGCAAAGCTGTAGGAAGATGGGCACATGCTTGCTGCCCCTCTGCGACCAGCCCCACGCAAGCTGCCTTGCTCTGACAAGCGCGGGCCACGCTGGCCTCCCAGGCATGTGGGATCCTGTGAAGCGGCACCGCGGGCCAGAAAGGGCTCTGGGCGCCTTGTCAACTGTGCTCCTCTGACACTCAGCAAAACTGGGTGCTAGGAAACGTCTCCGATCCCCCAGAGGAGCTCCTGGCCTTCAGGTCAATGTCAGAGTGTTTTCTTCTGACCTGGAGCCCATTCAGTTAATTCCTCAGGAAAGTCAAAGGTCCCCTTGAGCGCGGGGGTTCCCATAGCCGTCCTAAGGGGGAGGTTCGCGGAGCACTTGGAGAGCCCGCGCTGGACTCGCCGGCCCTGAGGCAGGGCCCAGCCTGGTGGGCGGTGATCGGGGTGGTCTTGATTAGCTGTGATTCAATCCCACATGGTAGTTAGATTTCCCTACAACCAGGCAGACGTCATTGTCAAGGAGTTACACCTAGGACTTGGGGGAAGTGACAGGACTTAGAGACTCCAGGGCTGATGGGTTCTCGTTGTATGGCAACCTTGGTTCCAGGATCAAGATCTGAATATTGATGACAAAATGAGAATAAAAGCATAATATGGATCTTAAGTATTGCTAATAAATGCTTTATTGGAAAGAAAATGTGTGAGCATATTGGCAAATAAATATAGTTTTCTTACATCGTGGCAGGTGCCTGTGATGTCAGCTCTTAGAACAGCGGTCAGCTCTCTCCTTTATAACCAATTCAGCTGTGCAGAGGCGTAAACACCTTTCCCTAAACACCTTTCCCTAAACAGTGGGTTTGCGGCTGATTTTGCATATGCTAATATCGTCCTGTTTTTCACTGTTGGTTGCTTAAGGCATTTAGGCTTCTTTTTCTTATGACTCCTCTAAACTAATTTTCTGAAAATAATTCTAAAAGCCTTCTTCCAAAACATTCCGGGGAAAATGCCCACCGAGGTGATTATTTTGTGGAGAACAAGGCTTCTTTGTGGCTCTCAGTTCGACCCGGTAAGTATCTGTGAAGCACCGTGGACCCGGGCGCAGGGTGAAGAGGCTCCTGACCTCTGAAAGCCAGGCTGGTGGGGGAGGTGGACATAAGCACATCGGCAGTGGCCACGGTTGTGCAAATGCTGCGAAGGCCTTTTTGTTAGAAGGGAAATTCGGTTAGAACAGGAGCCTGATATCCCCTCTCTGTGACAGACATCACATACCCACTCCCTGTCCCAGAGTGGAGCGATGGTGCTGGTGGTCAGAGGGGCTGGTGAAGGGCGTAGGCACAGAAAACCACAGGGCCTACGGCAGGATAATGAGGTCAACCCCACGCCGAGGCAGGTGTGACCTGGCCTGGGATTCGTGTTGTGGCGGGAGTTCCCTGCACTTCCCCGTGTTTCCGTCTCGTCCATTCCCTCTCACACTCGGTGCTGCCTGTTAGACTGCTCAGGTCGCCGGCACCAGCCAAGAAAACCCTTAGGCTGCCCCAAGTGATATGTTTTGTTATTAAGGAATAAGAGAGGTTAAAGAAAGGGTCAGCAGCCATTCATTTGCCTGGAGTTGGCAGGTGTCACTCAGGACCTGGTGGGAGCCTGGTGGCCACCCGAAACTTTGGGGTGCACAGGCCCCCAGAGAGTAGGCACCCCTTGCTCCGGTCTGGGTCCCATCTCCAGGGAGACTTGGCCATACTGATGCTGCCACTACCAGCTTTGATCCACCTCCTGACCCTGACTTGCTACCGCATTCCTGTGCCCTGTCCCTGTGTGGGTTTTGAGCAGAACTTTGGGGCATCAGGCTAATTCCTGGGCAACTGTCCAATTCCCTGGGTCAGGTGCCCAGGGCCGCTGCTCCCACCTGCAGTGCCTGTACGCCAATCAGAATAAGTGCCCCCTTCAGCACAGATGGCTATAAAAGGGCCTGTGTTCTGGGAGACGAATTCAACACGGAGCCCTTCCCAGGCCCTGCACCCGCAGCCAGCACGCTTCTTTTTGCAGTGGAGCGTGCCCTGGATGGCAGTCCTCGTCGCCCTCTGGGCCAGGTGTCCTTTTCAGGCACAACCTGCACAGTGGCCTGCAGTGGGTCCGCAGGCGTGCATCCTCGTTCCAGTCAGCCTGCTCACGGAGGAGCAGCCTGCAGGGCAACATGGCCTCTGGGTGAGGGGCCATTCAGAAGGGAGATGTGGGCTGTGGGCTCTGTAACCATAGGGATCCTCCTCAAGGAAGAGAGACGGGCCACATGAGAACCAGGCGGCACTGGACACAGCAAGCCTCGCTGATCAACGTATTAGCACCCTGTCTTTTTTTGGAAGGTGTTCTCCGTTAACTAGTAAGGGAAAAGGTCCTCTTTCACTTCCCAAAGGGAAAGTTGTGGGCTCCCTTGCCCTAGGGAAATTGGTAGCCTTTTCCTGTTTCAGACAAGGTGGGGGTAGGTAATCCTCAAAATCACCCCCAGCCCCAATGCACCGTTCTTTATTTGAAATATCGAGGCTGATAAAGAGAACCTAGTCAAGAAGAAAGGAAACAGCGGCTTTAAGAGGAGAGAATGAGGGTGTTTAGGAAAGGAGACAGGGTTCTAAGGTCCAGGGTCTGCTCGCAGCAATGCTCGGGATGCAGGACCTGGGGTGGGGAGGCTGTAGAGATGCCTGGGAACGCAAACTTGGTACCTTCATCCTGGGGGCCATAGTCAAGGTCCCTCCTCATGGCCAAGCTGGGGTGGACAAGTGAACCCACTAGCAGAGCTTTCCGCCTCATGATGGGCTGTGAAGGGCAAGACAAAAAGCACAGGCTGCCCTGGCCGGGTGGCTCAGTTGGTTGGATGGTAGCCCCTACAATTCAGGTTCTGGGTTCAATTCCCAGTCAGGGTGCGTATGGGAGGCAACTGATCAAATGTTTCTCTCTTCTTTCTCTCTCTCTCTCTCTCTCTCTCTCTCTCTCTCTCTCTCTCTCTCTCTCCCTATCCCTATCTCTATCACTATCTCTGTCAAATCAATAAACATATCCTCAGGTGAGGGTAAAAAAAGACTAAGAGCATAGGCCACAGTGAACTGCTGACGAGCGGCTCAGCGATGAGAAGGGATTGCCCTCCCATGTGTAGGTAGGCTGTTAAGGTTTATTTCAAACACATAGGAAATGCCTTCCTTTGCAGCTACTGTAAAATTTTACAGTGTTGGGAAAGCTAGAATCTGAAAGAGCTGTGATCTATAAGCAATCTATATTTTGTGGTCAAATTTTTCAAATAGGTGTTTCCAGGTGTCAGTGTTATGGTTTGACTTTTAGATAAAGACAGACAGATGGCTGGCATTTGGGGTCATGGAGATACAAATTCATTTTAGAATCCGGCAATAGACACAGTTCCTACCAAGTCTTCTCAGACAGAAATAGACTGCAAGCAGTGAGAACATCCTCGGACCCTCCTCCCGTCTTTCCTGTGCCAGCACTGGAGTGGCCTCGGGGGTGGGGACGGGCTGGGGACCAGGACAAATAAACAAAATCCGGCTCCAAATTGTCACTTGCGCACAACAGAGTGGTCAGGTGGAGGCAAATCTGGTTTGATTTTTAAAAAGGAAACAGAGCTGTTTCTGCCCCTTGGGAGTCTGGGCAATGAGCACCTGTTCCAGCTGCTGCCCCACCACCAGGCTCTGGTCCACAGCCTGTGTCTTCCCTGAACATTTCCAGCAGCTCCTTTGCCAGGCCTGACACTCAGGCGGTGCCCTCCCGTCTGTTCTCCACACCGTAGCCAGAGAGAACTGTTCACGTTCAAATGTGATCATCAATGTCCGCTTCAAGGGCTTCCCATTGCTTGAACATAAAGACCCAAGTTCATAATGTGGTTTACAGGGCCCTGCATACCCGGCTTCATTTTGCTCCACAATTCCCCTCACTGTCTGAGATCCATCCCGCTACTTTTCTTCTTCCTTTCTCTTGAAAAGACCAAAATCTCTCCCATCTTGAGTCATTTGCTCATACCATCCCTCTCTGGGACTGCCTTCCTCTCCCATCTAACAATGCACGGTCATCCTTCAGGCCTCATGTTAACCCCCTGGTCCTAGGGCTGCCTTTTCAGAACCTCCTGTCAGAATGAGATCCCATGTTTATTCAACACTTTCATGTGAGTTATACCTCTTCTTCATGCAGTGTCACTAAGTTTACATTTGTGATATGATTTCATTAATGTCTCTCTCACTGTAATGACCACATGGGCAGGGACCCCATGAGCATTAGCACCTGCATGCTTTTGCTCACTGCTGTGCCTAGAATAAGTAGGTCTTCTATACTTTTGTCAAAGGAATGATGAATAAGCATAGAACTATTGCCCACTTGTCAACACATGGCCCATAGGCACTGCCAAGAAGCCTTGAGACCCAAACAGTTTGAAAACAAAAAGGCTATATGATCTCTAAAGAGTTGTCAGGCCATAAAATTGTACGACAGTGAAGGGGGATTTTTAATGAAAAGGGACATGTGGGAAATAGGCTATCCTAAAGGAAGAAAACATGGCTAAGAAAGTATTCTTTTCTTCCCAAGCCATTTGCAGTGATTTCTTCCTTACCCGCTGAGGTTGAGGTCTGTGCCTTATTTATCTTTATATTCCCAACTAGGGGCCCGGTGCACGAAATTCGTGCATTGGGGGTCGGGGGTCCCTCAGCCCAACCTGCCCCCTCTCACATACTGGGAGCCCTCAGGGGATGTCCTACTGACGGCTTAGGCCCGTGCCCCACAGGGAGCGTACCTAAGCCACAGTCTGGCCTCCCTTTGTGGGAGGCAACCGGGCTGATCAGGGGAAGGCACCAGCCCCATCACCCCACTGCTGCAGCCACTGTCAGTCACCACAGCCACCAAGGTGTTTTCATCAACACGGACTCCAGTCCCTTCACCAAGAAAAAATGACAACTTTCTTTAGGCATTTTCAAGATGTGTCTTTCATAGGATATGGATTTCTTTATTTATTTTTTATCCTCACCTAAGGGTATGTTTCCATTGACTTTTAGAGAATGTGGAAAAGAAAGGGAAAGACAGAGAGAAACCCTTTGATTGGTTGCCTCCTGCATGAGCCCTGATCTGGGCCCCGGCCAGGGAGGAGCCTGCAACCTAGGTACATGCCTTTGATTAGAATCAAACCCAGACCCTGCTGTCTGCAGGCTGAGGCATTATCCACTGAGTCAAACCAGCTAGGGCAGGATATGACATTTCTTAGCCCTCCAGCAGCGGACCTTCGTTTTTTTTTCTCCAGAAGTGTGGTGGAAAAACCCTAGATTACCCTTTTGGATTCTTATTACCCAAGTTACTAAGAATATTACCAGTGGCATACAGGAAGCTTAGCCAATGTGCAGTCAGAAAAGGTGTTTCCTCTATAGTTCACACCAATCGAGGGCTGGGCCCTGCCCAGGCCTAAAGCCTCTGGCCGAAGCTTTAGGCCTGGGCATGCCTCTCCAGCTCCCTCTGATCACCGGCTCAGCCCCTGCCCAGACCTGCCCAGACCGAAAGCCTCTTGGGCAGGAGCGGACCTCCAGCTCCCTACAATCAATCGCAGGGGGTCTGCTCCTGCCCAGACCGAAAGCAGACCCCCAGCTCCCTGCCCAGGCGATCAATCGCAGGGGGTCCGCTGGTGTACCAGGCCGAAGCAACCCCCAGCTCCCTGGGATCAATTGCAGGGGGTCCACTGGTGCACCAGGCCAAAAGCCTCTGGCGGGGGCTTTTGGCCTGGAGCCGGAGCGGACACCCAGCTCCCCGCTTTTGATGTCAGGGGAGCTGGCCCGGCTTTCGATGGCAGGGGGTCCGCTCACCACGCCCACCATCCAATCAGAGCGAGGAGCTGGGTGTCTGCCTCGCCCACCATCCATTGAAAGCTGGGAGCTGGGTGTCCCCTCCGGCTCCAGGCCAAAAGCCTCCGCGGAGGCTTTCGGTCTGGTGCCAGAGCGGACCCCAGCTCCCTGCAATCCGTTGCAGGGGGTCAGCCTAGGGAGCCTATGTATGCAAATTAACCACCATCTTGGTCGGGTTTATTTGCATACTCGCTCTGATTGGCTGGTGGGCGTGGCTTGGCTGGTGGGCGTGGCTTGGGCATAGCGGAGGTGCAGTCAATTTGCATATCACTGTTTTATTAGGTAGGATGTCCAGCATCTCGTGTACAGCAAAGAGTAAGTACTCAATAAATGTTTGTCTAGTAGAGAGAGCAATACATCACCTAGAAAGATATGAACATAGTGACATAATTCTTCACTATCAAATCAATTTTTATATTAATAATTGATTGTGGTCATTGAATTATTTTATTGTGATTTCATTAACTGTTCAGCAACCCTTGCAATTGTTTAACTTCCCAGCCTCTTTCATGTATATAATCGAATTCAATGGCTTGAAAGGGTTTGTGAAGACAAGGTTAGGAAGGTCACATGCCCTCAGATTGTTGTCTGCAGTTAGGCAGGCAGAGTGGGCTTGCACATCCCTGGGCAGCTGATATTTCTGCACTGACTCTGGACTCTCCTGCACCATCTGCCTGGCCGGCTCCTTCCTGCTCCTGTCACCAGCACAGCTCCTGTCCTGCCTAAAGTCATGGATGCAGCCACCACCTCAGGATAGAAGCACATGGAAGCTTCGGAAGCTACAGCTGTTTCTATAAAAATACATTTATTTACCCTAAGGGTTGATCTCAACTCAATTTGATCCATTTTGTTCAGAAATGTCTGTCACTACTTTCTGGATGGTTATTTAAAAGAGTTTTAATAAAGTTAATTTAACTGACTTGTCACCCAGAGACCAGAAAAAAAGGCCTGACTCTACAAATCTGTAGAGTGGATATTTGGTTGGACACAGGCAGTTGCCAGGACTCCTCTGTTGACTTCCAGTTCCTTAAATGAGCCCTATCTCCAGGCCTTTGCTCAAGCCGGTCCATCTGCCTGAACACCCACTCTCCTGGCCTCCTTGCCCAGAGAAGCGCAGCTCATCCTTGGGTTCTCAGTTTAGATTGTACTTCCTCTGAAGCCTTCTCACACCCTCTAAGCCTGAGTCAGGTGCTGCTTTTCTAAGCTCCCAGCACCCCGTGGTTCTCCCAGAACAGTTTTCAACAAACTGTACTTACTTATTTGAATTCTCCATTAGACCTAAAGCTGAGTGAGGGCAGGGGCTGTGTTTTAGCTACTGCCAAGTTCCTAGGACCTAAAATAATGCTGGGCACACCGTAGGGATTTAATAGACATGTGTTGACTGTCAGATGAACAGGCCCGGGATCCCTCCCATTTCACTGTTCCTGAATAAGGCTCCAGAGACGCAGGAATAGAGCCAGAAGTCCAAGACTACCCTGGAGTTGAGGGCTAGCTGAGAATATTCTTCCTACCTGTGTGCTTACACTCAGTTAGGTAAAAAGTGGCCTTTTTGTTTATTATCTCATTAGAAACCTCCTTTATAACAACTTTTTAAAAAATATTTTGCCATCTACCTTGATCACTATCTAAATGTTTATTACCTTTAATTCAATAAAAATAATGAAGCCAATGAGGAAAAGACAGAAACCATTTAGCTATAAAATGTCATATCAACTAGATGAATATTACCTTATTTAAGACTAGAGATTTGGTGCATGAAATTCGTGCACGGGTAGGATCCCTAGACCTGGCCTGCGATCAGGGCTGATTAGGTTCTCTGCCTCCCTGCCTCCCCACCTCCCCACCTCCTCCTTCCCTTGCAACCCACGTGGCTGCCACTGCATGATTCCCCCCCTCCCCTGCCTCCTCGCCTCCTCCTTTCCTTGCTCCCTCAGTGCCCTGCCACAGCCACTGGTTGCCTGCCATGTTCTGCACCTCCCCCTGGTGGTCAGCACACGTCATAGCAAGCGATTGAACTCCCAGTCTCCTGGTAGAACTCCCGAGGGGACACTTTGTGTATTAGCCTTTTATATACATAGACTAGAGGCCCAGTGCATGGATTTGTACACTGGTGGGGTACTTTAGCCTGGCCTGCACCCTCTCACAATCTGGTACCCCTCAGGGGATGTCGGACTGCCAGTTTCGGCCCGATCCCGGCAGTCTGACATCCCCTGAGGTGTGTAGTAGTGTGTGAAGCGGCAGGCAGACGGGGAGGAGCCTGAGCTCGGGCCAGGCACTGCAGCGCTCCTGCTCATCCTGGCCCTGCTGTGCCTGCCACCGCCGCTGTGTAGCACTGCCGCAGAGGCAGGAGAGGCTTGCACCACCAAAGCTGCTCTTGCCAGCCATGAGCCCGGCATCTGGCACCTGTCGGTCAGCTGAGCAGTGTTCCTACTGTGGGAGCCCACTGACCACCAGGGGGGCAGCTCCTGTGTTGAGCACCTGCCCCCAGGTGGTCAGTGTGTATCATAGCGACCGGTCAACCGGTCGTTCAGTCGTTAGGTCGTTTGGTCGCTTAGGCTTTTATATATATAAATAGCATTTCTTATTACCTATAAAACTGAACTTTTCCAAGGACAGTAACCTTCACAGTTGCCATTTAATTAAAAAAAATTTTTTTGGAGATAGTTTATGTAAAAATTTGTGTGTGTGTGTGTGTTTTTTTTAAGCATACTCTATCCACAATCAATGTTTAAGGAAAACTTACTATCAGTAGATTATAACTTTCTGGCTCATCACAGGCAAATACAACACAGTTCCAATAGCTTGCCTGGAGGCTAGATAAGATATTTTTATATTACCAGGAAAGAGATTTCTGTTCTTCACATACTCTGGGTACTCACCTTTCATGCCATTTCTCAGGTTAATTCACTGATTGGCTCTGACGAGTGGAACGATGCAGGACTGAGCTCCTGGAGAACGCCCCGCCTAGGACCCTGGTTCTAGCATCCTTTTTGTTTTCAGGACACAGGATATACTGTGTTTATAATCGTGTTCTCACCATTTTTTAATGTCAAGGGATGGTGACAATGCATTTGGGCTTTTCACAGAAATTCTTTATTTTGTGTCATTCATAACACCTTTAGACATCAGGGAGACTGCTCACAGGCACACAAATAAGAGGTGGGCATCACCCCGTGACACATATACTTCCCAGGATCCAGGGACTATTGCCTGCCTGGGCTTTCCCCCAGCCCTTCCAGCCCTCTCCCTCTGAGGAGGGTTGGACGGCCCTCATTATAACAGGTAGAGTTTCCAGGGAAGACAGATTCAAAACTCACTCTTCCAGTCTAGAGAATGTCATTGCGGCCCCATCACCCTTAAGAAAAACGGGCCTGCAAATTCCAAATAAAGGAGCAGGGTTTTCATGGACAGAAATAAGCCTTTGCTTGTTTTGAAATTAAGTTTCAGATGTGCTGTTGTGCTGGGGCTGCAGGAAATGGACCTCACCGCTCACTGGAGGGCAGGCCTCTGTGTGCTTAGACTCAGCCTTTAGCGAAGTCCCGTTCCCACATGGTTAGTTGGAGTGGAAAACTTAGTGAAGGTCTGGACAGTTTAGAGGTCATGGGGAATTATAATATATTTGTACTTAACATGTAAGAATTTATTCGCATGCACACACAGTCTTCTGGGGGCCCAATGCCTTTCCCAGGCAGCTCCCTTCCATGTAGGGATCCAGGCAGGTTCCCTCTTGTGGTTCCCACATCTCATAGAGAAAGGGGAAATCACATGGCACTTGTCTTTCTCTGACTGGCTTATTTCACTTGGCATGATGTTCTCCAGGTCCATCCATGCTGTCACCAAGGGGTAACATTTTCTTTCTTTTTTTTACGGCTGAGTGGTATTCCATTGTGAAAATGTATTATCGCTGTTGTATCCACACACCTACTGATGGACACTTGGGCTGCTTCCAAATCTTGTCTATTGGAGTAAGTGTTCTCAGAGAAGGGAGACATCCTAGGGAGCACCCCTGGGATCCCTGACTCCTTCTCCATGCATCCCTGAGAAATGGAAGTGTCACCTACATGGCCTGGGCTTGACATGAAGACAGTACGACCTAAGAGCTAGCTCTCCTGGTACATATGCAGTTCTTGCACAGAAAAGATTGTGGTGTGTAGATTTTAGACAGTGGAAGCTTTGTTTCAGTCCCAGCTCCACGCAGGAAAGAATGGGTTTCTATCCCTCCCACCCCTGCTCCCTCTGTCACCATAACAGACAGCATCAATCCAGAGGGGTGCAGCAGCCCTCAGAGCAGAAACCACTGATCACGGCACATGGAGCACAGGCCTTGACAGGGAACTCAGCTGCGAGAGACAGAGGCACGAAAGCTAGGGCGTCTCTGGCCTTGGAATATCACCTCACGGCAAAGCAAAGCCTTCCCTAGAACTCAGGAAAGGTTTGATACTTCCAAATTGGACTGCCAGCGATATATGAGCAATTACTGAGGCTTAGAATCCAGGAGCAGATGTGCTAGGGCAGATATCTTGCAAGGGGGCACCTAGAGACATAAAGAAAGGAATCCCGTGTAGACCACAGCTATTTCTTTAGCCACGGAGATGGCTGAGGAGCAGAGAAATGGAACTGGAAATGTGGTGAGCATTTACAATGCACAGTACATGCTTTTTATATTAAAACTCCCTTACTTTTCACACCAACTTATGAGGTAGGCACTGCTTTTATTCTTTTTTTCTTTTACAAATGTATTTTATTTTATTTTTTCCATCACCATTTATCCCTCCTATACTCTCTCCCACCTACCCCTCTCCCCCTCGCCATTACCACACTGTTGTCTGTGTCCATGAGTTCTTTCTCTTTTTTTGTTCAGTCCCTCCATGCCCCTGCCTCCCCTCACCCCTGCTGCAAGAGCTGTCAGCCTACTTTCTGTCTGTGAGTCTGTCTCTATTTTGCTTGGTAGTTTAGTTTGTTCATTAGATTCCACATATGAGTGAAATCATATGGTACTTGTCTTTCTCTGACTGGCTTAGTTCACTTAGCATAATGTTCTCCAAGTCCATCCATGCTGTCGCAAAGGGTAAAATTTTCTTCTTTTTTATGGCTGATTCGTATTTCATTGTATAAATGCATCATTGCTGTAGTATCCACTCATCTCTGATGGACACAGGCTGCTTCCAAATCTTGGCTATTGCAAAGCACACAGCAATGAACAGAGTGATGCATCTATTCTTTTGAATTTGTATTTCGGGTTTCTTCAGATAAATTTGTTTTTATTCTTAACTGAGGCAGACAGAAGTTACCCATCTTGTCCTAACTCTGAAGCAAATTTGGATGTGACATAAACATTCTAAAGACCATGGCTCAGCTGGTTTCAAAGGATATTTTTGCTCTCTTGGTCAGTGAAGTGAGCTAAAAGGCCTTCTAGACCAAGCCTTCTAGGCAGGGGCTGTAGACGGAGAGCCTGGCATGAACGTGTGTTGTCAAAGTTCTGGCCTGGTGAGTTTCAGTAGTAGATTTTCCCATCTGATGCCCCAAATAATGGTACAAATTTATTAACATTAAGTTATAGTACAGAATGTAGTACAAATTAAAGTTGGTTCCCCCACCCCTGAAGAGAACCTTAAGACTTTCACATCAGAGCAGCTCCCATTCTACTTGACCCTCAGTCCCTCCCACGGTGCTCCCAGGATCTCCCTGTGGTGCCTGAGGCTCCAGGTGGGTCACAGAGACAGCACCTCAGGCCAGGGGAAAGGCACGGTTCCCACTGCAAGGCCCCGGAAAGTCCTCTGGGTCCAGAAGGTATTGCTCTCCCTAAAAGTCTTTTTTCATCTCAGAATGATTCAGAGAGCATTTTAGGTCCCAGGGAGAACCCCATTAGGCACCATCCGATCCTTCCTCCGGCTGGGAGCCGAGGGTGGGGTGGGGTGGGGCGCTGGCCTGACACAGCCTGTGTTATCAGGAGTTTCAGGCGAGTCTGGGCTCCAGTGACCATTCACAGTGCAGGCTTCCAGGGGCCTGTCTATGTGACAGAGCAGGGGACTCCTGGGATAGAGCAAACCCAAGGGAATGAGTTCCGTGAACCAGGACGGTGACAGCTCATGGCTGTTGGGGGCACAGCAGGGTCCCAGACCCATTTTGTCCTCTTGCCTGGCCTCATGACCTTTGTGCCACTCTGAGGCCTGGGGAAGGGGTGTGGGAAAAGCCTTCCCCAGCCTCATGGTGAATGGGGTTCTGACACAGGACAGAGGAGCCTCCCTGAACTGGCAAAGACCCCATCTGATCTGAGGTACTGGGGACTCCAGAACGTGTTATACTGCAGCATTGGCAGTGCCAGATGGTTTAGGCTCACAGTGGAGGCCTAGTGGTGCTGACCAGGGGCTGGGCTGTGAGCAGGAGCAGGAAGGAGCCGCTTTGGTTGTGATGGGAGGTGGTTTTCTGTCCCTTTGGAACGGCTCTTGTTGGCTTTTTGGCACATATGTAGCATCAGAGGCCTCAGGAGCCAGAGCAGGGATCCCCACCCCATTGAGGGGAAAGAATGGCAGAAATGAGGGGAGAAGCCAGGGTGTGCCATTCATACTTTTATTATTATCTTGACTTTTACTGCAGACTTGGGGAAACCTACATGCTGCAGTGGTCTAATCCACAGGCTAAAGGAACCTTCTTTTCTCTCCCAGTTCCAAGCAAGAGTAGAAACCCCCACAATACTAAGCTACTAAATCTGCATGGTCACCCGTTCTGGGATAATTAGGCCACGGCGTGTGGATGGCCTAGCCAGGCAATCATTTAGCATATCCGGGCAGGGCAATTTACCACTCCTTCCAACCAGTGGTCTTTAAATACACGTTCAGCGGTTATTTGGGAGAGCGATGAGCAGAGACCACCGCTGGCAGGGGTCAGTGTCCCCTCTTACCATCGGCGTTCGGGTAGGACAATTCTCCATTGTGCCTACTTTCCTGCACCTTTCAGGTACCCAGCGTCCCTGGCCACTGCCCGCTAGGTGCGAGTAGCTCCCCCTAGTCTCCTGCCCCATGAGCCCCTAGGGAGGCAGAACCACCAGCAGCCATTGCTGAGCACAATGGAAACTCGGCTGGTACCCAGACCCTCCTCCTCACCAAGAAGCCTCCTCACGAACATCTGAGGATGTTGGGGGCACACCTTTTGGGGCCTTAGCCCCCCAAAGTGATTTATCAGAATGCTCCTCCCAGCCACATCTAGTACATGCTTAACTTGAGAGAGGTTCTGGAAAGCAAAACTTTTTCCATCTCATATTTTGCGCAGCCTCGTTGAGCCTGGCTGCCTGGCTCATCCACCCTTTAACCTATTCCTGCTGCCCTACCAGCCAGGAAGTGCTCTCTGGCTCGTTTTCTGCTCGTTTTCTGCCTGCTGGCGGATTTGTGAGTCCGGCTCCCGCACGGGTTTTGGTTGAGGATCAGATGTATCCCTGTTAAGAGCAGTGCGTTTGTGGATCATCTCTTCACCCTTCGTTCGTTCCTTCCTTCCTTAATCAGTCAAGCAAAGCCCACTTATTGAATAGTTTATATATCAAATAGTTTGCTCAGAGTTCATATTAATGAGACCATTGAACTTTGGATTTTATAGATGGCAAATAAATGTGATACTTATTTTAGCTGCACCTGCTACACCAATAGCTCCTCAAACATGTTTCTAAAATGCACACCAGCTCACATATCTCTGAATGTCTGTCCTCTTTCCGTAGCCCCCCGCTTCCTATGTGGGGGAAGTCGGAATTCTCTGGCTTGATATCCAGGCCTTTCATAATCAGGACTCACCTCCTTTCCCTCTTCAAGCCTCCCTCCCAAGTACTTCATCCTGAAACCACTCTGAAAGTAATACCCATAGCTGTGGCTTTTTTAGGATCACAAGAAAAACCTCATGGAGATGGATACCCACTTACCCAGCAGACTCCCAGGACACTGCACTTCCTGATACATCTGGAAAAACACAGTATAATGTGGTAGTTCTAGCCCAACACATGGTAATAATACATCAAGTGCAGTAAGCATCAGACCCAGTGCACAGTTCAAACCACCTATAAGCTCCTCATTGCTCAGCCCTCTTATGTCACTACAGCAGCCCACAAACAAATAGACCGTGAGGGCCCCCAACAAGAGACCGAGGGCATTAAAGTTAATGTTTGTACTCTAGGGTCTCATGTCATTATCTAATTTTCCTCTTCGCAGCCCCTTGGTACACCATGACACGTGTTCTTGAAAGTCCCATCTGAACCAGGACCGAGAAACTTCCACCTCAGCTGCCCATGGCAAAGTCACAGAATCCCCCTCAGCTTTAATGACTAGAAAACTGGGCAAAATGTGTGACACAAGAGCTCCCATTCACTGGACAACAGGCAGCACAGGACACTGATCTCTGAGAAAAGGGAAATAAATGAAATGAGCCCTACATTGCCTCAGTTAGTAAACAATAATCTAGGGTTTATAAGCTGGTGTTCAGAGAGGGGGAGTCCAAACAGGAGGTGGCAGTTTGTCTGAAGTGAGTAGACAAGAGTCAGAATTTAGGGAGGTGAAACTGGCTAGAATTCCCAGGGGAAATATCGCAGGAAAAGGAGCTTCACGGAGAGAGGGCTCCAGAAGTCCGCAGCGGGGTCCTATGGAGGGTTTGGACAAGGGCTGATCCATGTATGTGTGCAAGGAAACTGCCCAAGGCCAGGAAAAGCACCATCCGAAAGAACTAGGTGGAAAAACCATGGAGATCACACGTGGCTACAAATAATTTGTGTTCTCATCAGTCAGGGTGGAAAGACCTCATAATACATAAGGTATTAGGTAGAGGTTTCAGAGGATATTGCCTTGGGGTGGGGCCAACAAAGATCTGCCCTAACAAAACAGAGGCAACGATTGAGTTAATCCTTGAAAGGATTAAATTGCTTGCCAGAACCAATGCCTACAATATACAAAGGAATACAACGTCACCCATAACATTTATAAAGCAAATCAAACACAATGCCCAGAATCCACTAAAAAATTAGCCCGAGTTAGAATCACCTGTGGGACTTATTTACACACAGATGACTACCATCTTCTCCTCTCCCCCCAGAGTTTCTGATTTAGTAGGTCTTGGGTGGGGCCCAGGTGATGCTGATGTTGGTCCAGTGAATAGACTTTGAGAAACATCAACAAAACAGTCAGCTCTCAAAGGACACAAGCAATGCTATAGTCATCTCTGTATCCCTCACACAGTGATACTGGCACACAGTAGGTGCTTAATATATGTTTTTGGTAGAGTAACTACATGGATACATGACACCTTTATTAAAAATCATTATAGCTTCTTTACCAAATTCTATACTGCAACCGTGTACCTATGTAAAAAGCCATAAAAATATTAGCTATTTGTCACTTATATCTTGTTGTCTTATTCTCCCACAAAATAATTTAAGACAATTTTAAACTATAAAACAAGACACTTAAAGACAAAAATAGAACAATAACAAGAAAAACAGTTAAAAGAAGTATATATTTAGTAAAATTCTGGGGAAATTTCTGAAATCATAGATAAAAATTAGCTCTGTGCATCACAGCCTCAAGCAAATGATGATGACCATGGGCAGCAGAGTTGAATAAGGAAGGTCAGCAAAGACGAGCGGTCAGACATAAGAGAAGAGAAAACCCAGAAGCAGCTTTATTTTCCATCTCAACTTCTGCCCTTCATTGGATTCACTTTCCTATGTCAACCCAAACTCCAGTTTCACCAGCATCCAGAGGAGAGGCCCTCCTCCCATGCTTCTCCCTGATCCTGGCTCCCAGGTGTCCTTCCTCCCGTCTGGTAAGGGTGCTCTCCTTCCTCCACCCTTCCTTCCAGGAAGGACGCCCTGAGGAGCACGTGGTCTGAGCCCGTGTCCTTCTCAGGGAGAGAGGGTGGAATACTTGTCAAGCTGCTGGCAGGTCCACGCAGATGCAAGCGGCAGGGTGGAGAGGCTGGAAGTGCTCACAGGAGGTTGTAATGCACCCTATGAACATCCAAATGGGGTTTCCCTCTAGGAGCAAAATTAGGGAGACCCCAAATGTAATTGTTGGGACCAGTCTGTTACAGAAATGTCCCGTCCTAAGGGATGGTTTTGGCGGGGGAGAGGTAGCCTCAGGAAAGAATGATGATCTCAAATGAATCTCAAGTGGATGGATGAAGCCAAACTGCTTCTAACTGATGGCAACACACGGTGGCTGAAGAAAGCCTTCAAACAGAGGGTGCGTGCAGCCCGTTATGAGGGAGTCAGAAAGCAAGAATGTGGCCATGGGGCCCCAGTCTGTCCAGGGGAAGGCCCGGGACTCCCCATGGAGAGCACACGAAGGCTCCCACCTGCCTGGGTCCTTTGGCCCTTTGGCAGCTGTATCTCTCATGGGAAGTGACCGATTTGTCATTTTGGTCTCCATCTGTGCTGTAGGGGCTGCCAAATAGAGGCTGCCTGCACTGTCAAAAGTCCACTTTGTTTCTCTTCGACTGCAAGTGGATGAGCATCGCAGGCCTGCGGTAGACACAGACACCCTGAGGGAAGGTGCGGGACCAAAGATGGTGACAAGTAATGTGCAGATTTTACCCCAACTGCTCCTGCTCAATGCCCGGGTCGTGGATGCTCCCTTTCGCTGAATGGCCATTGGTCCCAAAACAGGCATTGTTCACTGGGAGGAGGAAGAGGCACAGAGGGGTGGTCAGGCCTCAGCCATCAAGAGTGGATACCAAAGAGAGAGAGGTTTTCTGTGCCCCCTTCATTTGCCTTCTAAAAGCAGAAACTGGAAGCCCAAGATGATATACTGCCATGATGCTCCGACCTTCCAAAGATTTTCGTAAGAGCATGAATCCTTGCATTAAGTCCTAATATGCTGATGATATCGAGAGTGGTTTCCGTTTCTTGAATTCTGATCGACAGACTCATCATGAGCAGTCAAATCCAGCCTGCGGCGGGGTCAGGCTCCTTGGACCTCATGAAGGGCCTTGCTCTAAGGGTCTCCCTGACATTTTCCTGAGCTTGGTTAGTGGGAATTTTCCCTCTGAGACTGGAATATGAAACCCTTCCCTGTGGGCGCCTGAGCCAAGGCCAGTCTCTGCAACTGCAAAGCTGTATTATCCTCCCTCTCCCTTTGCAGTTTGGTCTTGGGCTGGCTAAATCGTGTCCTGCCTTCAGGCCTTCACAAGAAGCCACAGCCCAGCAGACACATTGCCTGCAAGCTCCCCAGGTACTGGCACCTGCTCTCCCCAAAGCACCTCTCTGGTCCTGATGACAAATCCCCACTCCCCGGTTCCTGCACTTGCCTCTACTGAGCTAAGCTGGGCCCCACCAACTGGGGAGACGAAGCTCTCGGTGTCCTGACTCTGTTCTGTGGCTGCGGCCCACCCTGCTCCAGCGTCCACACACCGGACTCCTTTCCTCTCCCTGCACCAGCCACTCGAGGGAACTTTTCTCTGCTGGCCCACGAGAGCGCCCTCTTTCTTTTCCTCCCTCTCCCTTCCCCAGTTTTGCTCCCCAAATCTCTTATTCAAATTTGCTCTTCTGTAAACCCCATTCTAAATGAAAAGCCAAGAAAGGAACAAGAAGTCCAAAATTTATATGTATTTGGGCCAATTCTTCTGGGTAGCCACAGCTTCTTAGAGTTTTAAGGGTAGCAAACCAGAGGTAAATGGTTTCACTCAAGGACTCTCAGAAAACAATTTTTAACATAGTGTCTCACGTATATCCCATATACTCACTGTTTGAGTCAGTTCAAGTTGCTATAACACAGTACCATGGACTGGGTGGCTCAAACCATTTATTTCTCACAGTTCTGGAGGCTCCGAAGTCCAAGGTGAAAGCACCAGTAGATCAGTGTCTGATGAGGGCCCTCTTTCTGGCTTGTAGACAGCCACCTTTTGCAGTGTCCTCACATTGTAGGGAGAGAAAGCATCTCTTTCATGCCCTTTTTTCTAAAGGCACTAATCCCACTTAGATGGAGCCATCCTCATGAACTGATCATTCCCAAAGGCTCTACCTCCTAACACCATCACATTGGGAGGTCACAAACATTCAGTTCACAGCACCCACACACTATGCGTGTGCTGCCCAGCTAAGGCCGCGGTAACCAGCTCTAAGCAAAGATGTCATGATCTCCTAAAGCAGTCCTGAAACAGAGCAGGACTGCCTGACACAAAGGTGTGGCCATTCAAAGCTGATCCCCTGAGGGAGAAAACCTTGAACTTGGGTGGAGAATGAAGGAGGTGGCACAAGCAAACGTCTTCTGTTGCAGTTCCTCTAATTTTGTTTGAATGTTAGGTTTGCTTGGGGTGAAATGAGGCTTAGGTAGTCTCTCGCCCCTGTGGCTGTAACTTGTTAGCACTCGGAGCTAACAAACTAAGCACCTAAACACAGACAGAGGCAGATGGTGTTGCAAGCGCTCCGTACACACAGGGAGCCTTTGCACGCTGTCTGACTTTTGAATTAGCACAGCGCACCGGCTCCAGCAGACAGGAGGTGCGCTATTTGTGGATTTGCAAGTTAGGAAGTGTTCATCTGTTCCTGACTCCGTACTGACATCTTCCAGATGACAATATCTGAACCCTCAAATTGCGAGCTATTGCTGGACCCAACACCTAAATTCCACAACTAGTGGCCAGACAAGGGGGGAACTGTCATCTCTGACCCTGCTGAGATAGCCCCCATCTCAGAAAGGGGTGCCTCCCGGTTCAGGGGCAAGGCCTTTGCTCAGACTCCAGCCTATTTGGCGATGGGCAAATTCACTGGCGGAGTGGACGCTGAGTTATACCTCAGGTCGGGACAAGCCTCCAAGCAGGTTTCTAAAACTTAAATTAAAATTGAAAAGCGACTTTCATTAAATTGCAAATAAGATACTGAGTCCAAATCAAACTAAGTTTTAAAGTCTAATATTTTCAATTCAATTAAAATAGTTTAAAAATTATTTCTATTTAATGTCTATTCAACTGACAAGTCAACATGTTTTATTCCAAAAGATAGAAGCCTTAACACCAGCTGGTGGAATCCATTACTTGTAATAGTTTAGGACTGGTCATTAGACAGGTTATTAGGTTCTTAGAACAACTGGATATTCTGTTTCTTCTTACTGATCACATCCCTTCCTCACCCATTCCGCTCGGAGCCAACAGGGCTCCTGGTCCCCCGATGGCCTGCTGGAGTTGGCGATAAAAGCATGGGAGAAGGGAGGGCAGAAGAGGGGACCCCATGGGCAGTGGCTGCATTCCTCTACCAGAGGCCACAGCTCACGCCCAGCAGCTCTCTCCCCTTCCACAGCCCCGAGGTCCTGTAGCCTTCCCTGCTCGTCCTGTCGGTCCAGGAGGCGGTGGCTTCCTGCAGTCCTTAGTCCCAGGGCAGGTTTTTCTCCCTGCCTTGCTCGAATCTCTTGACCTTTCACACCTTTGTAAAAGTTCCTTGGTCACACTCTCCTAGATTTTCCTGGGTTACTGAGCCATCTCAGTAAACCTGCTGGAACCCTGACTGACACAGGTAGGAAAAAACTAAGTATGAACTTCAGGGTAAATTATTTCCATATTATCTGCTAATTGAGCCCGCATCTCCCCTGCCAGGTAGATCTATTTATTCAGCAAACATTTACTGAATGCCACTGCCTGCCATCTACTGTGTGAGCTGCCTTCAATTTAGCGTGGATATCAACTCAGTCTTGGACTGGACGGGTAGTCAAGGAGGTCTTCCTAGAGGAAGAAGCGGGTAAAATCAACAGTCTGCGAGGAGAATAAAAGACACCAGAAAAGAAAATAAGGGATAAGAGTGTTCTCAGCTTGGGGAACAGAATGTGCAAAGGCCCAGAGACCACATGCAACTTGGTAGGATGGAGGAACTGAGTTTCTTCAGCATATTTGGCAGCAGGGAGGCCAGCTGATTGTGAACCATGGGAAGAAAGGTGACTTTATGCAACTAACAGTCGTGGAGGGATGCAAGGCTAGTGGGATGAGCTTGGATTTGCATTCTTACTATAGAGAGGAGGCGTGGATGGGCAGAAGGAAAGGGGGCAGGAGATGAGTTAAGTGAACCTGAAGGAGCTCAGCCAGGTGTCTAGACCTCAGGCAGTGGGGTTGATGGAAGTGGAAGCATTCGAAGGTATTTGGGAAGTAGACACACCTGCCCATCATAGCCTTCTGGGTTTCATGGCCTCACTTCGACAGGTTCTGATGGTCTCTGATGATGAGCTGCTCACCGAACACTTTCTGGTGCCTCTGTTTCCCCATTTCTGTCTCCCTTTATGGCAGTTTCCTGTGCTTGGCCCCTAGCTGTGCCTTTCCATTTCTTAGCGCTGGCCCCTCAAAACTCCTGTGAAACTATAATGGAGACAGAGGCAAGCCCTGGGATTTTGTTTTAATGCCCACTGTGTGCCAGGGTTGGGCTAAGGTCTTCCATGTGTTATCTTGTCTAATCCTCATCAAAATTCCAGAAGATTTTTATTACTTTCTGTCAGGGCTGACCAGCAGACCCTGAGCAACAGATGAATGATTACTCTGACACAGGATTCCTGTGAAAGAGAGGGCTAAGGGACTGCCTGGCTAAAGGAACCAGACAGCCTCGATTGCCTGCCTCTTCAGGCTTTTATTGTAACAGCAGTTTGAGATAAAGTTTAGCTTTTAGATGCAATCAGTAGGGTAAGTAATCTTGGGAGGACATATGTGTCTGCAGTGTCCTTTAAGCAAGGACACCTAAAGATTAAGCATAGAGATTCCGGTAAACACCTGAGGGTCCGCACGTGCACAGGCTTGTTTGGAAAGGCCAAGGAACAATTAGGGGCAACCACCTTCAGCCAACTTCCCTAAGTCAGAATTTCAAGAAACAGGGCAGGCTGCCTTCAGCCAACTCTCCTTTTCAGACTTTCCAACCAAGTCTCCCGGCTTCCCTACAACCTTCTCATTGTGCCAACCAGAAACAGCAGGCCTAACTTCCCATCTAAGATGGCACAGGGGGTGGTGGCTGGCATGAGACAGGTATTGTCTGGCTCTAAAACCCATGCTTTTCCCAACAAAATGTGCTGCATTAAACTTAACTCTATTACTAAGAGACTCTGTTATATAAATACCTGCAAATTAATGATTACACATTTGGGTAGCATTGAGCAGAGATGCTCTGTCTTGAAACTGAGACATAAATGTGCTACCACCTGGCCTCAGCAGAGCCTAATAACACTGTCATTTCTTTAAACGTAAAACCGTATGCAAATTGACACCATGACCCATATTCCCTCTCAATGGGAACCCCACCCCACTGCTTTATGTGTATCAGCCTGTTACTGTTTGTTTTGAAACCAACAGAAAGCTGACACCCCACAACTTTTGTTCTGCAATTTTATCACTAGCTAATGGTTTCACCATTTTGCAGCTTTCTGTTTAGCTCAAGACAAATGCAAAAGTGATGTAACTATGTTTGAGCTCTATGAAAAGGTTGCCATTTAACCATATAACTGTGAGCTCTTCGGGAGGGGTGGCGGGGAGGAGGGCAGCGACCATATGCCCAGCTCCTAGCACATAGCCAGCTCGGGAAATGCCTGCTCTGTGACTCTGAACTGCAGGAAACGTGCAGATCTTGCAGCATGCCCAGCCGTCAGGACCACGTGGCCCCTTCACTGCCTTGGGGACATCTCCCTGTGCCCTCCACCTGGGCCTTGAGAGGCAGTCCTCCAATCCCCCTGGAAAGGTCACCGTACTCCCGAGTCATCTACCCCAACCCATTCATTGACGCCCCACCTTGGACTCACAAAGTTCTCCTCAGAGGTGAACTTTGTTATGGGCTGATCTGTTCCTCCAACTCCTAACCTCCGGTGCCTCGGAATGGGGACGCACATATTTGGAAATAGGGTTGTTACAGATGTAAGTAACGAAGACAGGACCAAATTGGAGTGTGGTGGGAGCCCTAAGCCAATGTGACTAGAGTTCCTATAAAAAGGGAAGTTTGGACACAGAGACAGACACACACACAAGTAGATGCCACGTGAGGATGGGGTCACGCTGCTGTTAGCCACGGAGCTACCAGAAGCTAGGAGGGGCCCGGGGCAGACCGTCCCTAGAGCCTTCAGAGGGAGCACGGCCTGGCTGACACCTTGATCTTGGACTCCTGCCTCCAGGCTGGGAGAAAATAAATTCCCGTTGCTTAAGCCAGCCAATCCGGGGCACTTTGTCACAGCAGACTAGCCGGCTCTGGGCCCGGCTTCCCTGGCCTTGGGTTTTGCTACCTTCCTTGCTCATGACTCCGGCCTTGCTCCCAGCTCTCCTGCCTGTCTGTTCTGAGGGATCGGCTGCCACACCTGGGTTGTGCTCCTGTCCTGGCTCCATAGAGCAGGAGCCAGACACAGATGTCGGGACATCTGGGTCGGGTTGCTGCATCAGCGTTTGCATATTCTGGTCGGGCTCTGAGGTTCCTCTCAGAGTAACATGGGCAGGTGAGAAGGCTCCTGGGTGGGCACCGAGCGTCCCATTCCCCTGAGCTCCGCTGCCTGGGAGCCACCGGCCTGGAGAATGGGGACACCAGGGGTGAAGAACTTGGAGGAAAATGGCCAGACCTTGGAATAAGCCTCCATCTTTGTCCTTGATGATACTGACCAGGGAGGGGTGGTGCTCACACTTTTTCTTCCTTTTCTGACCCAGACTGGTCAGCACAGCACCAGACAGGGCAGGTGCTGGGGAGACAACACGAGGCCCCTTTCCCATGGGCACTCTGCAGCCTGGATGGGTCCACCAGGATAGCTGGTGTGCTGTCCCAGGGCTGAGGATGAACTCTGTAGGATGGAAGGCAGGTGAGATTAAAACGTCCAAAGTGGCCCTGAGGGAGAAAGGCCCGGGTCCACTTAGTAAATGGCGCATCTCACTCTTCCAGCTGCTGCTGTTGCTGCTGCTGTTGTTGTTGTTGTTGGTAGTGTTGTTGGTGGTGGTGGTGGTGTTGTTGTTGTTGGTGGTGGTGGTGTTGTTGTTGGTGGTGGTGGTGGTGTTAGTGTTGTTGTTGTTGATGGTGGTGGTGTTGTTGTTGTTGTTGGTGGTGGTGGTGGTGAACCAAGAGCCGCAGTGGTGTGTTTGCCCTGAGTCCCATGCTGCCCTTTCTGAGAAAACCTAGAGACTATGCTGGCAGTGGGATCTCAAGATCTGGACCAGGTGGTCATGAATCCTTGATGGAAGACCAGAGGCAATGGCCTAGCAGTCATCTCTGGATGGGCATTACTAGGGCCGAGAAAGGGCAGGAATAGCTGGCGAAAGTGTGCCCTGCCTTGAGGGAACTTTCTCTCCCATAGTTAAGACTTGCCAGAGAAGGAAGGCACCAAAGCCACGCTCATGCAGAGTCACTTTCTCTTAGTCTCTTAAGATGCTCCTGACACCGTGTGTCTGGGGTTCCGCTGGGACAGTGCTGAGGTCTGCCCTGCCAACTAATGGACAATGAAAGGCTTGTGAGAACCTACCTGGGAACAGCACACCCCAAGGTAACCCCCAGAAAGAGAGCACAGACCTCAAGAAGAAGCTGAGGCAACTGTTAAAACAGAGGACAGATTAGCATTCACCTCAGAAGGCGCAGCGGTGCTGACGCCGGTCACTGGGGAAGGAGCCATAGGCAGGTGCCTGCGTGTCCTGACTGTCCGGCACGCACCAGAGTTCTTGTGACAAAGGGCCTCTGTCCCCAGGAAGCTTGTGCGGTGGCTGAGAAGGAAGGTGGGCACAGAGAGAAGCCAGAAGGCCCACAGGAGCCCAGGGAAGGCAGGAATCAGAACGGATCTTCGCTTTGGGTTGGGACTGGGCATTGGGGCAGAGAGAAAGTGACTCCCATAGGGACCACGGGCACCAGGAACAGGTACAAACAGCCAGGGAACACCTGGGTACGGAGGTGAAAAGGAATCAACCAGACTTGCATGACCCTGGGCAGGTTACATAACCTCACTAAGCCTCAAATGTCTCTCCTGTAAAAGTAAGGACAGCAGCTACCTTGGAGAGTGGTTGCAATAATTCAGACAAAATCATATATGAAGAGGACTTAGAACCTAAGAGGCCCTAGAACCAATCAAGAATAACTATTAATGAGAGAAGCAAACTCTGCTTATTTGCCGAGGAAAATATGAGGTGGTCTAGGTCTGATGTCCCACCCCCCTCCCTGCGTGCACTCTCTAGAAGTGAGGCTTCATGCGGCTAGATGATGATTAGCTCAGAGGTCGCAGGAAGCAGGTTTCCTGGGATGCTGGCCTGTATTTCACACTATGGAATAAAAGTTATTACAGAGGGAGCAGGTGATGAATGATCATACTCCTGTCTGATTATTACATGAAGTGAAATTTAGAGAGGAAAGAGTTTGTAATCAGATAAAGCAGAGAAACTGACAAAGAAAATTGATTATGTCCTGAAATGTTTAACCCAGCTGACACAGAGCATGTTCCCTGCAGAGTTTCATTTATCAGCGGGAGCTGGCCAGGCTGAGCCACAACCCGCCACCTGGATTTGCCCAGCCAGGCGACAGAGCTTGCTCCCACGCAGAGAGAGACCTGCTCTTACTGGAGGAAGTCAAAGGTCATATTCCTTTTCCTTAATAGAATCATCATAAAAATACCCAAATACTCCCTATATTTTATAAGAAATTAAAACCCCACAACTTTAAGTATCCTTTTTATTTTACTTTTAAATATATACCCATTCATTTGGTTAATAGAATACCATAAGCAAAAATTCTAGTCTCTTTGAATAATAAAGTTAATTACCCATTACTGCTTCTAACCTGAAATTGATGACAGCTTTTTTTTGTTGAAAAGTGACATTTCCTAAGATGCCAAGTGTGAAAGCATAACAAATGGTAAACAGGTTTTCTCCCTGTTCCCACACATCGCTATTATACAAGAAATTGTGGAATTTAATACTGTATTTAAATCCAATATATTAGTTATGTCTCTCCCATTATTAGTCATTTTTTCCCCTCTTAAAACTATATTTCTCTTTGAGTTTTTTGGTTTTTTTTTACATTAGTCAAACTTGCAAATATAGATTTAAAATAATAGACAGGCAGCATTCTTCAATCAAGAAATACAATGCCATGTGAAATAGTAGCACCCTGACAGAGTTGCTGGAGACACCTCAGCCGTCAGCTGGTGTGGCCAGGGCCCCGCTGGCTCCATCGAGGACCAACTTTGAGACGGTAGATGAGCCATAAACATTCTGACCCTCAGGAGAGTCTCACTTGTAAATGGGCATAACAAGAGTAATTGCCTACTGTGCCATGTTATCTGCCACATATGGTACGTCTCTTGCCGTATGTGGTTAGAAAAATAAGAAGTTATCTAAGAAGACAGCTCCCCCCACCCCGGTCTACACTGGACAGCTGTGACCAACACCACCACTGGTCTTCCCCGGACTCCGTTTCTTCCTCTGTAAGGTGGGGATAGTAGCGCCTCCCTTGGAAGGCTTTGCTGAGGACTAAAGGTAGTGTGTGCAAGGGACAGGCACATGGCGGGTTCTCAGGAAATGGTAGCCATTGCCGTCATTAGTGCAGGAGGAGTGAACTGGATGGGGCAGACTCTCCAGAATCCACAGTGTTTGCTGACACACAGGGGGAGGTGTAAATGCTGTCAGTCGTGTATGCTGGCACATTTGTCATTAAGCATCATTGTGTCAGGCAGTCTGTGAGCACAAACATGACCAAGCCCCGGGCCTCCCTAGAGAAACTCCACAGGCAGGTGAAGAACCTGGGTACACAGATATCGCCCGGCTCCTCCTTCTCTCCAGACTGAGCAGTGTCTGGAGAGATGGGACAAGGAAAGCAGTAAGTAGCTAAGCAATTAAATAAACAACACACCCAAATAAAGGTCTTCATGATATGAGCCAGCCTGGCCACCAGACACTCAAATCAAACACAGTAAGTGTGACTTTCTTTAACCACCACCTTCCCTGAGGTCCCAAGTGTTCTTCCATAATGGGGATTACCCATAATCTCTTAGAAAGCTGTCTGAGACTCACATACTGCCATTGCCAACACGGGATGCTGCCTGGTCTTCCAGGCGGGACTACAGCTTGGATTCCGGGACAGGAGAGTTTCTGAGAGGTCTTCCGCGGGCCTCTGAGGCCGTGGTACTGCAGCTGGCCGTGAAGGGCCCCAGCGGAACTTGCCTGCCTGCCCACACACAGGCACAGGGCCTCAGGGGTACAGTCCTGGACGCAGGGCAGAGGAGGATTGCTGTCTAGCTCTCGAGAGCAAGGGCCATGTCGCACCATGTTTCTGTGTACAGGCCAATGCAGTACTGCTGAGACTCGGGCAAGCGTCTGAGGGCCCCGCCAGAGGACCCGTGCTGCTTGTCACCATCATATAGATCACAGGGCCCAGTGCTTCTGCTGGCTCGGAGGACTCTGCGCATCCCTCAGGCCACAGGCGCCCTTCTCCAGCCTCTTCCCCAGGGCTCAAACGCTGCGCAGATTTGCAGGAGCTGCACGGTGACACCAGAGGTCACTGCAGAGTACAGGCAGGATTTGAGTTCTGGAAGGTTATAGATATAGAGAAATGCAAATTAATTAAGTCGTCAAATCCTTCCTCTTACCATCAATGTATAGGTTCTTTGCACAACAAATTCTCATTTTTCCGGGGGCACATTTCTTTGCTTCTCCTCACACCTCCATTCCTGGCCCCTGAGCACGTGCTGGCTAATCTGGTGTTCACCGTGGAGGCTGGGGAACATTTTGTGTACGGAACTCTCAAATGTGTGTACTTGTAGGTGGAAACTTAACGTGCGAGACAGTGACACTGAGTGTCAACCTTGGCAACTAGATTGACATTGAATGCTAGAATTGTAAATGGCTTTATTTTTTCATTTTTTCGCTGTTCAAGGTTTTTTGGCATCTTAGTTGGTATGACACTTGGACAGTTGGCTGTATTATTTATATGTATACTTTTCTTTTTACATTATATGGCAATGTACACTCATCTGATACATATAGTACACAGAACAAGATCCTTTGGGTCCTAGCTGGTTTGGTTCAATGGATAGAGTGTGGGCCCAGGGTCTGAAGGCTCCTGGGTTTGATTCTGATCAAGGGCATGTACCTCGGTTGCAGACTCTACCCCCAGCCCTGGTCGGGGCTCGTGTGGGAGGCAACCAGTTGATATGTCTCTCTCACATCGATGTTTCTCTCTATATATCTCTCCCTCTCCCTTCCACTAGCTCTAAAAATCAATGGAAAAATATCCTCGGGTGAGGAGTAACAAAGACCCTTTGGAACAGTTATGCACAAGACATGCAATATTGGATTTACATTGGATCCCAGGATGTCATTAATTAGAGAGAAAAAAGTTGGACTATGCATGTTGAACCACAAGTTATATAACCCAGTGGACACACATCTAGTTTGAAGGACAATGTAGTGTATGCAGCATTGGCAGTGGCGCCGTTGAGGAGGTGGAACTATTTCACACAAGATAAGGATGGTCCAGCATCAGGACACAGATGCAGGGTTTTATGAACCATTACTATTCTACCTTTCGGAAACTGATGTTTTTAGTCACAGATCAGATAAAAGGGACAATATGCACAATCTCCAACTAAAATCCTGCTGTAGCCTCGACAGTGAGGCCGTAGGACATTAGAAGACTTGAAAACTGTAGCTCTTTCCGGATCCCCCAAAGTTATCTGCTCTCTTCTTCAAACGGGCTCTTCCTCAGGTGTCAGTCACCTTCACAACATCAGAGGTTCCACTCTGTCCCCAGAGGAAGGAGCACTAAGGAGGACGTCTTCATTTATTCCATGGAGACCCTTAATCCTGGTGGAAATTGGATGCACTCGTCTGAGATTCTTCATCATACTTCCTGCCAAATCTGCCACAGACGGGCCAGTGGCCCAGGGTGTGTAGCCTTTCAGTTTGATCACCTCATAGGCACTTTCAACCACCTGTTTGTGAACTTCTTTCCGCTGTTCCTTTCTGCATCGCTGCCTAAATCAGGGTGCAGATCCTTTGGGGAGACACCAGCAACATTCACTCCACTCCACACAGGGACACTAGAATCTCCATGCTCCCCAAGGACACACCCATGACAGCTTAATGGGTGAACTCCTAGCCTCTCCCCCATTAGGTAATGGAACCAGGCTGAATCCAGATTGCAACCACTTCCAATAAAATGGTTTTTGAGAAAGCCACTTATCTTCCAAGCCACATAGGTCAAGATACCCACTGGGTTGGAAACAATAAGCAAATTGCAGTTGGGGTGTATTTCACAGCATTAGAAATGATGAAGTTAAAGATGTTCACGTTACACTGGACCAAATTAAGACAGCATTCTCCCTCGTGTTGACGTGCCCCAGCTGTGGTAATAACCAGCTTGGAGTTTGCAGTCTCACTGTAGTCTCTGCCAGAGACAGTTTTGGGAGTTCTAAGGAAAAGATGCTGGAGACCCATCATCTCTCCCTTCAGTTTGTCTTCCATGACATCAACAAGAGCAAGTTTATCCGCCACGTCCTTCATTAGGATACTGATGGCTCAGGCATCCAACAGCACCAGCCCAACGACTATAATCTTATTCTGGGGGCTTCGTTCTCCCTGAAGAAGACTCACAGTCAGCTGCTCCTTGAGAGTTGCCGCACTGGACTTAGAAACAAAGGAATGGATTGCATGGCGGGTGGGTGTCAGATCCAGATTAAGAGGCAGCTGCCCATGTCAATGACTTTATTTTTACAAGATTTAACCATTTTTTTCAAAAATATAAATAAAAATTCCAGTTTATTTAAATAATTTGACTTGTACTTTTGATATCCATGAATTATGATCTACTTGCTTTTAAAATTTCATAAATGATTTTGTATAGGCTAGGAACAAAATAAGTGTTTTGAAAACTAATTTTCATTTTTGGTGAAAATACATTCAAATTTTAGACACTCTGAATATAACTTCATATATTTTTTTCAGTCCTTTGAGTCATTGAGCATGAGTGAGTTGAAATTGTGACAGGTTAAAGGAAATGCATAAATGGAGCTTAAGAAGAAAAACAAGACATTTAAAAAAAAGAAAATCTTGAAAGGGATAGTCTGTTTAAATTTTTAAAAACTGGAAACAATAAAATTTAGCAACCTTCTAGTAAGCATGGCCCACATAAAATTTACAAACAGATGTTACCAATTCTTTATTTAATGAAGATTTAATTACTAATCAAGACAAAGGAAGTGGGTTAAATAAGAAAGAAAACTGTTCTATATAAATCAATAACCTGAATAGGTCCAGTGTGATCTCTGAAACGTCATATTCTTACCACAAGAAGATTTAATTACTCATCAAAAACAATGAGACGGTAAGTGAGCCTTCGTTCCTGCTCTTGTTAGGGCCCGAGAAGTGTTAGGGGCAGTCCTGGGCCGTCTACACTCTGGCTGCAAACCTGCCTGGGCTGGGCCCGAAGCATAGATTTCCATGCTCTGAACCCAGGACTTGCCACCAGACCAAGCTCATTGGAGTGATACACAATTTCAAAGTCCCCAACGCAGTGGCTTACACAAAATAGACTTCAACAATGCTTTTTAAATTTATTTAAAAATAGTCCACAAGCTTGCACTCCCTGGGATAGGAGGAAGAGTCAATTATTCCTTAAATCAATATCTATTCATTGAAGATGAGGGCCTGGCTTCCTGGAGCTTTACCTAGTAGTCGAGTGGAGAAGGCAGATGTGATTCAAAGACTCAGGTAAGGCGACCTACAAAGAAACACCACCACTCCACAGAGAGAGCCTCCCGAATGAAGGACCAGGTGGCTTGTGCGCCCTCCTGCTCCTGGCTAGCCTCTCCTTCTCCACAGTTCTCTCCCTCTGTTCCTGGCACCTTCCTCCTTCCTCCCTCCCTCTCCAAGTAACCCCTTTGGTTATAGGTGGGATGAAATGTGAAATTCTTATTAGGAAGTGGCAGTATGCAAATGAATGGAAATTCAGAGAAGAAAGACAGCTTATGTTTAAAAAAATAATCATCATGATGAATGTTCTCCTCAGAGAAATAAGCTTGTGCTGCAGTGTATGAGCAATGGCTGCCTGAGGCAGCTGGGTGCAATGTGGTTTCCGAGATTTTCATTGGTGCTGTAAAAAGAAAACATAAAAACAGGCTGTGAGAAGGGAGAAAAATAAAATAAAAAGCTGGAGCTGCAGATGGGTGGAAGTCTAACTGATTCCTATAGAAATAGAGCATTTAAATTAGCTTGGCATAAAAATAATCAGGGCTGTGGGGTTGACTTACTAACTATATTCCCCACTGCCTGATTCAATTTCTGTTTTGAGAAATCCAGCACGCATCCAGATTCCTCCAAAGGCCCCATCCCAGCTCCAGCCTCAGGAACTAGGGCTGTGGCTGCTGCTCAGCAGTTGGCACGTGAGGGCGGGCTCGACCTCACACCTGGGCTTTTGACATGAGTCTTCCTGTTGTCCCTGCCTGTCCCAGCAAAATCCTGGGTTTCCTTCTTCATGTTACTTGCTGCATTCCTATAGAAGTCCAGAAACCCTGGGGCCTTTTAATTTCATTTAATTTAATTTTAATATTTTCCCCTGAGATTAATTTCTATAGTCAAACAAGGGAGCCCAGGCCCAGGTTTTGATAATTAATAAATAAACAAATAAATATTTTAATAAAGCTGAAAGTATAGGGTCTCAATCAAGAAGGCCTTCTGCTAATCAACATACTTGAGTTTGTAAAGTAATAGCCTGGGTATAAATGTGTGCCAAGACATGTGAAGTATAAGAAATGTTACATTCCTCCATTCTTCTCAGGCAATTTCTACCCACTGGGGTGGTGGCAAAGCAAGCCTCTGCCCCTGTGGGGGTGACCCATCACTAGGGCAAGGAGAGGCTCTGGGGCACCTGCGGTCCTTCGGTCCTTCGAAGTCCCTGCCCTCCTCTGGGCCGTTGGCTCACGGCCTCTGTGCCGGGAAGGAGGGCTTGCTCAGGGTGGGTGCTGAGCCATTCCTGCCCGAGGGTAGTTCCTGCCAGCGGAGCGCTGACTCCTACCGTTCTCGGTCCTCCCGGACTTGGAAGGTTCTACCGTCCTGCCCCCAGGGCAGCCCCCTCACATCCGTCAGAGCCTCCCTCCTGTGGGCACCCAGCCGTGGGCACTTTAAAGCTTAACTTTGTTGTTGTTGACATTATGGTAAGCAGAAACAAGCCACTCAGAGAAAAACAAATATCACATGATCTCACTTACATGAAGCTTAGCTTTTAAAGACAAACCCTAACACCTACATGCGAAAGAATGACTGGGGGGGGTGGGGGGGTGGTACAGGGTTTCCCTTTTGGGTGCAGGGATGAGGCTTTGGGGCAGTTTCAGTTTGTCATCTCTGATCCCTGATGAACCTTCCATGACAATTTCAGATTAAACTCAAAACATTGACTGAGTGAGGCTGGTACCTGCCCACCTCCATCACACCACCATCACCCCCCGCCCCCATCTCAATCACAGCTAGGTCTGAATCACAAGGGGGTGCTGAGGGAGGGGGAGCAAACAGAGGCTCAAAGCTTTGTTTCCCCAGGTGGGCCATCTCCTTTTCTTGTCCCTTTCTGGTCAGGGGAGCTGGAGTGAGTGCCTGCTGCCTATGGCAGGGTGTCCTCAGCCTTGCAGGGCAGGGTAGGGTCAGGGGGCTTAAGGGAACCAACACTAGGCTGACTTGGCCCAGCCTTGGTTCAGGTTTCAAGGAGAAGGAGTGAGACTTACTACTTTGTGCAATGACACCATCCAAGAAAGTTGCATAGATATCAATTCTGGGAAAGTATTGGACACTGACTGCTTGGTTTCTCCCCCCAGGGAGGTAATGGAGGGTGTGCCCAGGCCTAGGGAAGAATTGGGAGGGTCCCGCTATCAAGGATGCCACTCGTGGTCTAGCTCCAGCCTGGGGATTCAGGGATGAATAACCCACAGTCCCGGCCCTCAGGAGCTTGGCCTCAGGAAGTGGTTCGCCAGTGGGACAGGGGTGCTACCAGCATTCAGGACAGGTGCACTCCACGCAGTGGGAGGGGTGGCAGGCCTGCCAGCCTCTGTGGTATGTTACCGTGGGTGGGACACAGGGATCTGCATCTCAGCTAGAGGTCCCAGTCAAGCCCAGTGTCAAGGAGCACAGAGCTGGTTGTGCAGCAGGTACTTAATGAGAAACTGCTGTTGGACAAACCCCCATGATGCATACAGTGCACCAGAGGCTGGGCCAGTCCTGTGCTCCTGTCAGCAGCCCTGTGAGGTGGGCCCCATCGCTGCCTTCTGTAAATGAGTCAGTGAGTGAGGGAAGAAGGCCGGAGCTGTGTCAGGGGTCAGGCTCACAAACAACCCAGTGAAGGCCAGTCGTCTATTTTCCTTCACCTTTATTTTATACTAGTGGCCCGGTGCACGAAATTCGTGCACATTAATTAGAGGAAATATTTTAATATTGCTATTTGCCCTTTCTCTATAATAGAAGTGTCAGAGATAAAAGAAAATTAGTAAAATGTATATGAAAATCTTCCTCCTGTCAGAGTCTGAGGTGCACCACAGGACCCAGAGTCAAGTCCCCGCCCACCACGTGCACACGCTTCAAAAACTCAGGAGACCCAGACCTGGCTGGCCCCACCCCCATCAAGCCCCTCTGGGTGGGGGGCACAGCCTCAGGTCCCCCGGCCTGGTGCCAGGTGGGAGGCGTAGCCTCAGGTCCCCTGGCCCGCCGCCGGGGTCAGGGGTGCAGCCTGAGGTCTCCTGGCCTGGCACCGGGGTGGGGGCCATGGCCTGAGGTCCCCCGTCAAGCCCTGCCGGGCGAGGGGCATGGCCTGATGTCCCTCGCCCCGGCCAGGTGCCATGTAGCCTCAGGTCCCTGCTGTTTGGTCATGACGTTATGGCATCCTGGCTAATTGGCATATTCCTCTATTATAGATAACTAGAGGCCCGGTGCATGAAATTCATGCATGGGGGGTGTGTCCCTCAGCCCAGCCTGCACCCTCTCCAATCTGGGACCCCTCGAGGGATGTCCGGCTGCCCATTTAGGCCCAATCCTGCCAGGCCCGATCCAATCCAGGATTGCTGGCTCCCAACTGCTCGCCTGCCTGCCTTCCTGATTGCCCCTAACTGCTTATGCCTGCCAGCCTGATCACCCCTTAACCACTCCCCTGCCAGCCTGATTGATGCCTAACTGCTCCCCTGCCAGCCCAATTTCCCCTAACTGCCCTCCCCTGCAGGCCTGGTCACCCCCAACTGCTCTCCCTGCAGGCCTGGGTCCCCCTCAACTGCCTTTCCCTGCAAGCCCGGTTGCCCCCAACTTCCCTCCTCTGCCAGCCTGGTCACCCCTAACTGCCCTCCGTTGCAGGCCTGGTCCCTCCCAACTGCCCTCCCCTGTTGGCCTGTTCGCCCACAACTGCCCTCCCTTGCAGGCCATCTTGTGGTGGCCATCTTGTGTTCACATGTGGGCAGCCATCTTTGACCACATGGGGTCAGCCATCTTGTGTGTTGGAGTGATGGTCAATTTACATATTACTGTTTTATTAGATAGGATTTCTTCTTGTGGTTATTATTATGGTGGAATTATTGTGGCAAGTCTTGAAGATACTAAAACACAGTGTGTTACCATTTTAAAGCCAAGGCTTTGCAGATCAGGAAACAGGGAGGCACAGATGAAAGGCCGAGGTAGGACGAAGAGCTGCATCTGGGCTCTTGGAAATGAAGATGGCTCTCATAGCCCAAGTCCGATAGTCAAGCCAATAACAATATTATCACCGCCGGTAGTCAGAAGATCGTACTAAAGGGGACTTGGGCTCCAGGATTGCCTCCCAGGGACATGATCCGGACAGAGCCATGGAACCTGGAGGTGTGGCAGAGTCCTGACAGGCCTGGAGGAAAGAAGACCTGACATAGAAAACAGGGAGAATGTTGCCACACTGCTTCTCCCACGGCAGTTTTGGACCTGGGCTTCGCTTTTCCAGGCTGAGACAGAGCTCGGGTCAGAGGGCACGAGCCTCTCTCCGTCCTTGCTTTGTACTGAATGTCTTTAATGCCCGCATGTGCTTCCAACGCCTGACCGTAACGCTGGAGGGCGTGGGCAGAGGAAGGCAGGCAACCGAAGCCTGGGCTGTGCCACCCCACTGCCGTCCGTCTGAGGAGCTGCCGTGACTGTCCTGGGGACCCTGGGACACTTCATCTTCTGAGCCCCATCAAGATCAACGATCGCTCTCCTCAGAAGGACGTGTCACATCACCTTAGCCCCCCTTTCGCAGGAGGACATGGAATAAATCTGCCCTGGTCGTGGTGACCGCAGGTACCCGCGCCCCAGGTCAGCGAATACCTTTGTTTTCTTATCCAAGCAGGACGTGGGGTACAGAGACCTGGGGTGCTTGCACCAGGCCTGAACTAAATCCAATTCTCATTTGGATTTGTAAAACCCTGGGGAAAGTATTCAGTGTCCTTAACCTCAGGTGACCCACGTAGCAAGGTGGAGAAAAGCATAGTCAGCAAAATTCTTTTTGGGATGACACACTAAATCTGTGTGGAAGAAACACACTGTGGTCAGACATGAAACCTAAAAACACCTGCCTAGGAAATTGCCTTCTAAAGAGAGTGGGTCGTGTTAACTGGAAGCGTGGCCATTTTGTGGAGCGTGTTGGACACATCAATACTCAAGACATATTTCCGAGGAGTGGGGGGAGCCAAGGCCAACACCGCCCTTCAGTGCCCCATCTGCCTTGCCTGGCCGGTGCAGCCTGGAAGAGCCTCTGGAGCGTGTGGTTTGCTTAGGATGTTGCCGTCTCTAAGAAATCTTCAGCAAACGTTCCCTCCTTCTCTGCTCTAGGGCGATGGGATTTAGTCCAGGGATTCCAAGAGATGCTGAGGTCTGTGCTCAAGTTGGTATGGAAGAAACGCTGAGTGTCTGCTGGTGGCTGCAGCTAATAACTAATCACACACCGAAAACCTGGCCCAGAGGGAGCCTCCACACACGGTGTCTGTGAGCACTTTCCCCATAAGGAAAACGAGTGTCTCCCTCCCCCTTTCCTACCCCATGCTGCCTCTTTCCACTCCCAGCTGGCCGGAGTTCACTGCCTGCACCACCAACGGCCTGGCGTCCACACTGGGCTGCAGAGAAGGGCTGCAATGTCCAGCGAGCAGGAACGCAGGTAACCCCAGGCCCAATCAGGGGCTCAGTCTTGGCTCCTGTAGGGGATCTTCTGCCCCCTGCATGCAGTGCAAATCAGTACCTCACGAGGCTGGGCTGCTTGTGTGGTGCTGCCGCCTCCAGGCAGTCTGCCCAGAGCTCCCAGGCGCCTGTCTGAATCCTCTGACCTCATCACTCTTCCCTGAGGAGGATTTGCCTGTCTGCTGCACCTCCGGTGCGACGCTTTTTAATTTTCTCTTTGGTTATTTTCATGCTTTTGACATTTTTATTATCGCACACTGTTTGGCTTGAGCAACCCGTGCATCCCAGCATCTTGCACCGGCCTCGATGCATGCTTCTCCCCAGATGCCCTTCAGACTCTGGCATAAGCACAAAACTCCTTCCCAAAGAGCTTTTGACAAGGATTCTAGAAGCTTCAGTGCCCAGCCCCTGAGGATGTGCTGCAACCTTGAGTGGTTTATGCCTCTCTGAACATAGCTGGGCACAGAGGGCTGGCATGCACACCCTCACCTGATCTTTAGGGCTTTATGACTGGGGTGACCATATGGCGTATTGCCCAAGCCGGGCACACGTAGCGTGAATGGGGGCACTATTCCGAGTTGGCCAGGACAGCAGACATAGGGAGGGTTTTCCCTGGTGCTCGGGGCCATGGACAGCATGTTTGTCACATTTCCACCCTTGCTCTCCCCAGCTGACTTCATGAAGCAGGATTCTAACTGCAGCCGCATAGTCTCAGAACTGTTCCTGAACTACACTAGCCTCTAAAGCAAGATAGTGTGCTGTTCCTAGGAACACAGCGTACTGGAGCTAGAAGGGATCCTTTTACAGACGAGGACACTGAGGCCGAATTTACCTAAAGCTATTTGGTGGCAGAGTCAAGACCGAAACACTTTTACATTTTGCCCATAGCCCTGGAACTTCCATAACAAAACCCTTGTCTCCCAGAACTCAGGACAGAGCTTTCCTTAAGTGCAATTTTGAAAATGCCATTACGCTCAATGGCTCCTCCTCAGCTTATCTGTCTGCTTCAGGTAAGTCAGTGTCCACTCATTTATTCACTCATTCGTCCGGCTGAGAGACAGGAGCTATATGTGCCTATGCCAGCCCCGCCCAGGGGACAGCTGCCTGGAGGGATCTCAGCCGCCAACACACTGGATGGACGGAGTGGAGAGGCTCAGCCCGCTAAGGGCAGGGAGGAGGGGCCACGAATTTCCCTGGAGGCCGGGTAATGTTTAAGCTGAATCTTAAAACATGAGCAAGTTTTTCATTTGTTTAGGTTACAGCTTCTGGGTCGGGTCAAAGAGCCACTCCCTCTGAAATCACGAGGAGGAAGGAGGGGCGCTAGAAGTCAGGAATTTCAAAGATCAAGATTATTATTTCAAGTTTTAAAAGAACATATCTCATAACTATATGCCAATTAGTTTAACACTGAGCTTAATTTTAAAATCTAGAAAATTTTAAAGAACTGAGTGAGATTGAATGCATAGGCTTTAAAGTCAGATGGACCCAGATGCATATCAATATCTTTGGCTCTATGTCCATGATTGACTTTTTGAAGCTAAGTTTTACCATCTGTGGACCAGGGATAAAAATATTTATCTCAAGGAGTCGGAATTAAATGAAAATGTAAAAAGTACTTTGCAGAGTGTCCAGCACAGAGTAGATAGCCGATAAAAATATGCTATAATATAATTTATAATACAGTATATACACATATACTGCACATAGCCCTGGAACTGAATATATGGTGAATAATTAGGAATGAATTTGTGTTCACTTAGAATGTGAAATTAATTTTATGTTAGTGTTAGTATAGCTATAGACATAGTAAATCAGGATTTTAGCAGAGAGGTTGATGAAAATCTCTAATAACATCTTTGTCTTTGTGATGGGAATTCTGGATAGTGATTAACTCAGGGGAAAAAAGAGTGGAGCAGATCAGGGGTAAGTACATAGGAGACTTCATCTATATCTGTAATACTTTGTTAATAAAGTAATTACAAGGATATGTGACAAAATGTCTGGGTGAAGCATGCTCACTTCTCACCGATAGCTTAATGTTTTCAACAATGACTTTCCCCTTAGAAACGCTTTAAGCACCTGCAACCTGACTAAACCAGTTGTCTTGGTCTGTTAGGGCTGCTATAACAAAACACCACAGACTGGGTGGCTTATAAATTACAGCATTTATTTCTCACAGTCCTAGAGGCTGGAAGTTCAAGCTCAAGGCACCAACGTGGTTGAGGTCTGGTGAGAACCCTCTTTCTGGTTTATTTCTCTCGGTGTCCTCTGGGGTCTCTGATCAGAGACTAATCCCATTCATGAGGGCTCCACCTTCATGACCCGATCACCTCCCAAAGGCCCCACCTTTTCATCCACCACATTGGGCATCAGGATTTCAACATATGAATTGGGAGTGGGGGAGGGGGGTGGCAAACATTCAGACCACAGCACTGCTCTTGGTTGAAACTGCTCCATGAACAACCCTGGAAATGTTGTGATAGAATCTATCAGATAGATCATCACATTTTGGAAAATGTTTTAAAATTGAAGATGAAGGTGGTTCGGCAGATAGCATCATAGAGCCTGCGGTAGCACTGTGATGGGAGCTAAAGCAGGAAGGAAACATTACATTTGACAGGCAGCATGTCCTTAGTGGTTCCTCAGAGGAAAAATGACATTTTCAACTCATCAGAAGCCCCCACTCCCTGAACCTCATTAAGATGAGAACAATGCCTCCTCCAAGAACTGTGAGCAAACACTCTCCTAGAATGCAACCAAGACTTACAAGAAACCACGTTTTACTTTGAAAGTAAAATCACTGTTTAGTGAGCATTTGTGTTGCCAACCATATCAGCTTGACTCGATTTTATTTTTCTCTTTCATAACTAAAACACAAGTTAAAGGGATCTAAATTTTATGCAATATGACTCTGGCTGTCACAAAATCCAAGATCAGTGTATGCCTGCTCTGATTTGATATCATACATTTTTTCCAATAGGGCTGATATTCTGAGATCATACATTTTTTCCAATAGGGTTGATATTCAAGGAATAAGCTTTGTATAATGTCTGCGGAATAGGTTCACTTGCTGTGGGCGTACCTACCAGTTAACTATTGCCTAACAAACCACCCAAACTCAGTGGCTTAAAAAATAGGAACATTTATTATTTTCATGAGTCTCAAGTCAGCTGGGCAGTTCTGCTGCTCTGGGCCAAGCTTGCCGATTTGGACTGGGCCCTCCCTGCCTCTTTGCTCAGCTGCAGGTCCAATGGGGCAGATGAGTTGGTCAAGGATGACTTCATGCCCATTAGAGGTGGCTGACTGGCTGTTGGCTGGGGCCTGAGATATCTGAGGGTGTACGCGTGTGCATTGCAGGGGCATGAAGGACAGGGATCACCACCAGGGGAAAGATGTCCCATGTCATGTCATAGGCCTGCGGGGAGGCCACTCAGGACAAATGTGACCTGTTTTGCATTTTGCCTGTTGTCCTGAAACTTCCAAAATTAAGAAGATGGACTTTGAGATCAGGAAGGCCTGGGTTAAAACCTAAATTGGGGCAAGATCCTAAACTTCCTGAACCTTAGTTTTCTCATCTTTGAAATGGGGATAGGGATACCGACCTCCCGGGGGTAAGATTAAGTGAGATATGTACATAAGCCACTTAGCATGGTCTCTGGCACACAGTAGGTGCTCAGTAAGTAGAAGACACATTAGATCCTTAACCTTTCAGGGAGTTAATGGCTCACGTGACTCTAGACCTCCCAGGGTCTTCCTTTTTCTTTGGCAGGTACATATGGGTGCCTTAGTATGATCGTGGGTGCAGTGGGACCCACATTCATTTTATATGATCGTTAACAGAAGGAGGGGGTTCTAGTTAAAGGGCTTGGTAGTAGGAGTACTGGGCCCATCGCTAACCCTGAGACTGGCCCCTCAGAAAGAGATGGAACGGAGGCCGTAGCTATCCCGTTTGGTGAGATTCCAGCCCTAGTCCTGGTGCCTGTCAGGAAATTCTCAGGAAATAGAGATCTGATTCATCCCTGCTGTGTCCACTGGCTCTGCCTGGAGGAGCAGCTCAGACAGTGCTGCCCGGGGTGAGTTTTGAACACAGGTGTGCAGACATCTGTCCAAGGTGATGCTCCACAGGTGCCGGGCCCGGGGCCCTCAGGTCCGCCCCTGCTGGTAGGTTTACAGGGGCCCAGAGCAGAAGCTCTGTTCCTCTATGTAAGAATGTGCTCTCGAGTGAAATGCACCATCCCTGGGGGAGGCCGTTCTTGGAGTAACAGACACAGCCCATCAGCGTAAAAGAAGGACTGAAGATCTGCCCCAGAGCCACTAGACATCCGTGGAGCACAGCTTGGAAATTACTGCAAAAATCTAGGCTCTCCTCTGTCAGCGCTGCTGGTGCACATCCTGGAGGCACAGGTCCACACTCACTGAGGGACCTACTGGGTCTGCTCAGTGCCACACCGACAGTCACACCCATCCTGGCCCTGCCACCTCAGGCCCTCAGCGTTTTCCTTCCTGCAGAGCACGTCTGAGTCAGACATAAAGCCATTTCACCATAGCTGGTAACGGATTCTAGAACCTTCTATCAAAGGGTTGACCATTTGCCCTTAGGCAGAGATTCACAGGGGGGTGTGCATCCAAGTGCCAGCACCTTCCCAGCACACACTCCAGCCTGGAACCTTCCACGCTGCCTTCCCTGAGCTGGTGCAATGAGAGTTGTGAGCACACGGCAGATTGGGGGTTATTTTTAAACACCCTTGCTGGGAGGCAGCAGCGACCTTAAAGTAGGTTGTCTCTCTTTTTCTGACATTTCAGTTTTCTCATAAAAGCATTTATTTGTAGAAACAGAGAATGCTAAGCTGCAAAAGCACCCACGTTATGCAAATGGCAGATGTTGGATGTCTCCCACGTTGACAAAGGGAAACAGGACCAGCTGCAACACACCCTCGGGGTGAAGGGGACAGCTGGCTGCCTGTCTTGAGAACGGCCAGACCGGACCGTCTGCAGAAAGCATGCTCGCCTCAGACCCAGGAGCCCCGGGGACCAGGAGCCTGAAGACAGCGACTCATGCCCTGACCCTTCCAGCAGAGGGGGCAGGTTTCCTGGGGGGAGGACACCATCTCCACTCCCCCAGCCATTCCTGCTGCTGCTGGTTGTCCGAGAAAGCCAGTGGCATTTCTTACCCTCCCCTGGCTGAAGTGACTACACTTTCCTGTCCTATTAAAAGAGAAGAGATCAAAGGAGTCAACTTCCACTCAGAGAGCCAGGAAAGATCAGGGATGCCTGAAGGTTTGTACAAATGCTCAGGCCTCGGACCTCTGAATAATAATCATAACACAGCAGTGTACTACTATAGTATACTAAAATACTATCAGCATGTTTATTAAATAATATATGTACATAATATATAAAGTGAGACAATGACATATTAATATAATATTTTATACTATAATCAATATATTATTGTCATTTTGAGTAGTTCTGTAAAAATTTCTTAGATGCCTTATGTCAACACTGTGCCAGACACTAGGGGTCCCAAAGGGTTACAGTTTAGGGAGATGCATGAGCAGGACTTTCAATCAAGCATCAGGGAGCCACGGGAGGGCGCAGGACTGAGGCAGGCACCTGGCCAGCCAGGGATGGAGGCAGGGGCTGACGTCATGCAGCAGTCTCCTGTGCCAGTGCTGGCTGGAGGTCCCGGGCTTTTGAAAGAGCTGAGCACAGGAGAGTCCTCTCAGACCTTAGTCCCTGACGATGTTCTGTTCCGTGCCGGAACGTTCCCGCTGAAGGCCCCACTTGAAGTCCCAGCTTGATTCTCCCAGGAGATGAGGAGCCCTGGGCTGTGTGCCCAGCTCTTCCCACTCCCTTCTGTCTCAGCACTTGGCACGTGGCAGGTCCTCACCGCTCTGCTGGACTCTCCCTCTCCCACTGGTCCATGGACCCCAGTCAGCTCATCACTTCTGTGCCCACGGCGCTGAGCAGAGTGCCTGTCGCACAGCTGGTCGCCAATATGTATTTCTGGAAGGACTGCGTGAAAAGCGTGAGAGAAGGTTGGTCTGCCTTCAGCTCAGCTCTCCAAGGGCCCGCTGCTCCTCTGGGTTTCAGACCCAGTGCCACGGGAGCCCTTTATGCTTTCAGAGGCAAAATAAGGAACTCGGTGAGTGGGGGAGGGGGTAATGATTTGTCAAGTTGATGAGTAGAGCTTTCTTGTAAAATAGAAAATTCACGAATCAGAAAAGCTCGTAGTCTCATTTGACGTAGGAAACAGTCAGCAGAGGGACCAAAAAAAAGAGTTCACTTTAAGACAGACTTCAATCCAGAGTACCCAGCAGCCCAGCACCCATTCTTGAGCCCCCTCAAGCTTTTGTGCAGCCGAGAAAGGGGTGACTATCCCACCGTGATGTTCATGAACGTTCATGAACGCAGAGCCTGACTCCGATGCCTCGGAATCTGGATTGGAACAAACACCCGCACAGACGACTCACCCTGGGAAACAAATGCTGGTGAGACGAGCCCATGAAAACCCCGGAGCTCGACAAATAAGCGTTTGCACTACCACTCTCTTCTCAGCAAGGATCCCTCCCACCTCTCCTACGACCAGATTTGTTCTGACCCAGATGTCCCGGGCCTGCTTTGTGGAGGCAATAACAAGGCAATAAACTGAAATGAAAACCGGACATTTACAAATAAAACCAGCATCTCCCCTTTATCCTGCTGGAATCATAATGAGCCAGGCACTGCCCATCTCCAAAAGGTGGACTGACGGGTCCTGGAACTGACGCTTCCCTTCCCTGATCCACATGTGATAAGTGGACTATGATTCCAGCAATTTGATTCACTCACCTCTTACTGTTTGGAGCTTTCCTGAGCATGATACTAGATACGACAAAGCCGGACCATGAATACAGATTCAGAGATGAAATGTTGGTGCTCTTCCTTCTCTAAAGAAAGGAGTAAACGGGCATTTGTTACTGTGCATATCGCTACATGTGCCTGCATGCTTCCCTTAAAGACGTGGAATGTGAATGCTTCTCTGAGGATATAAGTTAAACTTGTTAAGATTGTGATGACCATGTCTTTACTCCCAAGAGGACCTGGGAAAATTGAGAAAGGCCTTATAATATTTGTTACTTCTTGTACTTCTTGCCATTTGGTCCCTATGATGAAGGGCAAAGGAGGATTTAAAATCAATTCTCACCCTAACTGGTTTGGCTCAGTGGATAGAGCGTCAGCCTGCGGACTGAAGGGTCCCAGGTTCAATTCCGGTCAAGGGCATGTACCTTGGTTGCCGGCATATCCCCAGTAGGGGGTGTGTAGGAGACAGCTGATCAATATTTCTCTCTCATCAGTGTTTCTAACTCTCTATCCCTCTCCCTTTCTCTCTGTAAAAAATCAATAAAATATATTTTAAAAAAATAAAATCAATTCTCACCATTTTTCATTAATTATCTTGGCTTTTCTGTCATATAAATGTGCACAATCATTTTTCCTCTGATTTTTAAATATTTACACTTATTATTTCTGTTTCATGATATGCAGCTTTGGGCAGCTGATGTTGAATAATAGAGGTGCTAGGAGGGGAGACAGTAGACAGATTTTGAGTCCTGGGTCCTGAGTTCAAGACCCAGCTCTGAACCTTCTTAGTCACGTAAACCACTCAGGTGATGCCGCCTTCCTTACAGTGTGTCCTGGCGCATAGAAATAGTATCCTGTGGGCAGGGGGGTAAATTAATGGCAGCAGTCGCTGTTATCTTCATGGCAACTGTAGTACACCTCTCTGTTCCACTGTCTTTTTCACAACCTCCAAGATTTCACATTGAGGATGCTGTTGGCTGTTGGGGGCTGTGAGTGAGCTTAATCCCTCCTGCTCCTTGCTTCCAGAGTTCAAGTTAATTGAGAACTAGACATAGATCCTAGAGGGTATTACCATGCAATATTCATTTAATTGCTGGTAAGGATATATTGGAGAATGCAGCTTGCTGAAGTGGATTGTCTTTTTCTCTGCCCTCTCCGTTGCAGTCCAGACCTGAGACTTGCATGTTGAGGAGTGAGTCAGCTTACACTAAGGTGACCAGACGTCCCGCCTTTGGCGGGACAGTCCCGATTTTAAACAATTTGTCCCGCGTCCCACGGTGTTTTAAAAAAGTCCCGATTTTTGGAAAGAATGCACGACAAGCTAGGGAACGGCGGGAGAATGGGAAGGGAATATACGGTTTTCGGCGGCCAGGTGGCTATTTAGCCAGGATATGAGTTTTATATTATTTTTGTTAATTTTATAATGTTAAACTTTAATAATAACAAATAATTGTTGAGAACTGATTATTGAGAACTGCTTATCAAAGTTCGCATTCTTGATCAGTTGTTAGAATTCGACCACCATTGTTTGGACTTAATGAACAATGGCATTTTTTGGGATTGGCAACGACGAAAACATTTTGTAACTGTCTCTCAGACGAGACACATCGTACTGCGTGCTAGTAAGCTAGTTAAACAAGTGATGTCATTACAAATCAGCTATTCAGATAATTTAGGTAAGTAATTTATTTATTTATTTCATAAATACATAAATTTTCTTGAATTTAGCAGACAGTACTCGTATTATTTATATTTTATAGTGGCGGCAAAAAGTCTAGCGCTGGCCTTGAAAGTGACACTTACGACTTACGTTACGTCAAATTCAGGGGAAAAATAATACAAGTTAGTATTGTTATTATTTAGAAAGAAATATAGAATTAAAATATAGTTACTTTATAACAATCAAATTAATTTAATTTATAAACTAACAATAAAATATGTTCATGTAATTATGTACCTACTTACTGTGTTTTTAAGCAATATGTATATAATAATTTATAATATAATTTTAAATTATTTTTTTTAGATTTTTAACATAATGAGTAAGAAAAGAAGATGCAAATTCAACGATGATCTAAGAAGTGAATTTTCTTTTATTAAAAAAACCAAAAGCGATTACAATATAGACGAAATTTTTAATCAAGAACCCCCCCCCCCGCCCCCTGGGCCGAAACCGGTTTGGCTCAGTGGATAGAGCATCGGCCTGTGGACTCAAGGGTCCCAGGTTCAATTCCGGTCAAGGGCATGTACCTTGGTTGTGGGCACATACCCAGTGGGGGGTGTGCAAGAGGCAGCTGATCGATGTTTCTCTCTCATCGATGTTTCTAACTCTCTATCCCTCTCCCTTCCTCTCTGTGAAAAATCAATAAAATGTATTTTAAAAAAAAAAGAACACCCCCCCGCCCCCCCCCCCCCCCCCCCCCGGTCAATGGTGTCCCGCTTTACCAATGTTAAAATCTGGTCACCTTAGCTTACACGCTTACACTCACCCTGCCATGGACAGCTGCAGCCTGCCTTCTATCCCACAGAGCCGGAATAATTAAGACTCAGAGAGCCACGCCACGGGGCCAAGAACGGGCAGTTACACTCAACATTTTACAACCCCCCATTTGGGAAACAGAAACCACAGAACATCAGGTTTCTCACCATTCGCTCACGAGGCAGAGGGCCTGGGGAGTGAGAGGGAAGCAAACAAACAAAAGCTTATTCCCTGGTTCTTCCCCACGAAGCAAGGGGTGTTGGAGACATTCCCTCGGTATGAACCAGGCAAGCATATAACAGGCAGAGAGTGCTTCTCTCTTCAATTGTTATTGATTGATTTTAGAGAGAGAGGAAGGGAGAGAGAGAGATTTGTTGTTCCACTTATTTATGCATTCATTGGTTGATTCTTGTATGTGTCCTGACCGAAGATCCAACCCACAACCTTGGCATATTTGGGAGACATTCTAACCAACTGAGCTACCTGGCCAGGGTATACTTCTCTCTTTATTGGCTATTGGTTTAAGATATCCTTCTCGGCCCTGGCCACTGTGGCTCAGTGGTTAGAGTGGCGGCCTGAGCACTGAAGTGTCATGGGTTCGATTTCTGATCAAGGTACCTTGGTTGCAGATTTGATCGCTAGCCCTGGTTGAGGTGCCTGTGGGAGGCAGCTGATGGATCTCTCTCTCGATCTCTCTCTATATATTTTTCTCTCCCTCCCTCCCTCTCTCTCTCTTTTCCCCTCCCTCCTTCCCTTCTACTCTTTCTAAAAATCAATGGGAAAAATATCCTTGGGTGAGAATTAATAAAAAATATTTAAAAATATATCCTTCTCTACTTACAATACGGTTCTAAAAGCAATGAATTCATAAAATTCAATTCAACACATCAACAGATGGTCCCCAATTTACGATGGTTTGACTAAGACTTTTTCTACTTTAAGATGGAGAGAAAGTGATATGCACACAATAGAAACTGTACTTAAAATTTTGAATTTCTGTCATTTCCAGGATTAGCAATATTAGGTTCGATACTCTCTCATGATGCTGAGCAGGGCATTAAACCTCAGCTCCCAGTCAGCCATGCAATCGCAAGGGTGAACTGTATTGCCAGCATTTTCTGGATATTGTGTTTTGTGTTTTCACATCCCATATGTCCGTAAAACACCTATCTGTGTCTCTGACTTCTGGTGAGAAGAAGAGGAGGGCATTACTCTTGAGGTGAAGCTCAAGATAATTGCCCAAATGTAGGCCATGTAAGTGTTCTGAGCAGAAGTAAGGTAGGCTGCGCTAAGCTATGATGTTTGGTTGATTGAGTGCATTACATGCATTTTCAACTCACAATATTTTTAACTTAGAATGGGGATGTAACCCCATAGTAAGTTGAGGAGAATCTGTATTGAATATTCACTATATATAAGGCACTGTGGCAGAGTTTATTGTATTGAATATTTACTGATATAAATGTGGCAAAGTTTTATTTAAATTTGGAAAAGATGGTATTATGGCAAGGTAGCTATTACAGGACTTCTCAGAGCCCTTAATATTCTAAACTGCTCTGTGAGGTTTCAGTTCCACAAAAGCAACATAAATCCACTAGAGCCTCTTCTGCCATCTGGTTATGTTTAACCATTCACTGAGTGGCCAGGCCGTGGTGCAGGATAGAATGGAACATGAGTGTGGCCAAGGTTAAAAGGCAAGTAAGTGCCTCTCAGGAGAGAAACCAGTGTATGACTGTAGATCACTGAGTACAGAGATCATGCACATCAGGCCCAGTGGTGCGGTGTTTACTTACAGCAGAAGGAGAGACAGAGTGCAGAGGATCCAGCCCCTTGCGATTCACTGGTCTCTAAGGGCCAGTGGATCCAGGCCACAGCTGATGTGGGCGGTGTGATTGCATGAAGTCTGCTTTGTGCTATATGGAAGGACCATGACCACTCCTCTGTGGTTCCTAAATACAGAAACCTAGGGGTATATTTGATGGCCACTTAGGAGAACACACACAGGAGCACACCTTACGCCTGAAACAGAAAAGCATTCCCTCAAAGGAGACAAGCCAGCCTCGGCCGTGAGGGCTCCCTATCTCTCAGCAAGGAGATGTGCCAGGCCCACAGCCCATTCTTGCACAGTCAAGCGGGAGTCCACAGACTGCACATGGCTGCCTTTTCCAGCAAATTACAACTAATATTTTGAATGGAAAAAAAAATACAAAAAAGTATCTGAGTAATCTGACTCCAAAAAGCATATAAAAGCAGGTGACTGTTGAGAAGAATTAAAACTTTGAGAAGAGAGTATACAAGGTGAGTTTCCATCTCTCTCTCCCTCTCATAGCTTTGTTCTGAGGATGGCCTTTAGTCTCTGAGGAATGTGGCAGGGTGGTCCTTTAAGTAGCTGAAACTCCAATAGAAATTATATCTTTATGGTCGGTAACTAAGAATAGATATCTCCTGAGAGCTAGAGAGTGAGGGGAAAAAGCCCAAAATGGAGAGAGCCGGAAAGAGGGGCGTCTCCTAATTATAAACTCTCCCAAGTCTCAGCATTCCCCTTAGTGATACACGTGTACAACACAGACCAAACCAGCACCTACAGCCTTTGAGAGCTAAACTGGGACATGAACCACTGCCCACAGAAGGTGAGACAGAATTAGATAAAAACATTAACATCCTCCACAGTATTATAATAGAATTCAGAGTGGTTACAAACATAACACTCTCAATGTTCAGGATACAACCCAAAATTTCCCAATATAAAAAGAACCAGAAAAATGTGACCAATTCTCAAGAGGAAAAAAACAAAACAAAACAAACAACAACAGATGCCCAAACCAAGATGACCCAGATGTTGAGGTTATCAGACAAAGACTTAAAGCAGCATTAAAACTATGCTCCATGAGGTATATACATATAATTGCAATAAATGAAAATATAGGCATTCTCATCAGAGGAATAAAAACTATAAAAAGAAATCAAGTGGAAAAATTTAAAAATATAATATATGAAATAAAAATTCACTTGATGGGATCCACAGCAGAATAGAGATGATGGAAGAGTGAATGAAATATTATCCAATACGAGACTAAAATAAACAAACACTCAGGTTTCTGTGGGACAATGTCAAAAGTAGTAACATAAATTTTATTGAAGTCCAAGAAAGAGAGAAAGGAATGACTGAAATGCAAAAATATTTAAATAAGTGATGGCCATAAAGTTCCCAAATTTGGTCAAAGACATAAATTCACAGACAGGTGCGGGGGGGTGGGGTAAGGGAGGCTGGGGGAAGGTCAATTGGGGGAAAAAAAGGAAACATATGTACTAATATTTGTAATACTTTAAACAATAAAAAAACCTAAACAAGACAAGTTATCTTAAAATACCTAGACATATCACAATCAAACTACTGAAAGCCAAAGATAAAGAAAAGATTTTGAAAGCAGTTAGAGAAAAATGACATATTATGTACAAAGAACAAATCAAATAGTCGTGGATCTCTCTTCAAATACCATGGAAACTAATGGAATAACAACTTTAAGGTACTTGGAAAGAAAATAACTGTCAACTCAGCATTCTGAATCCAGAAAAATTATCTAAAAAAAAAAAAAAAAGACATTCTCAAATGAAGAAAAGCTAAGAAAATTCATCAGTACCGGACATGCTCTAAAATGTAAAAAGAATTTCTCTGGCTATTCCAGAAATGATACCCACAGAGAAACTTGGGTCTTGGAAAAAAGGAAGAGCAAAAATGGCAAATATTTAAGTGAATATAAAAGACCATTTTTCCCTCTTGAGTTCTTCAATATTTATGTGACTGTTGAAAACAAAAATTATAAAATTTTATTTGTAGTTTACAATGTATGCAGATGAAATACATATGGTAACATAAGATCAGGGTAGGAAGATTAAAGCTTGCAAGGTTTCTAATTTGTCTTAATATTAACTCCAAGTAGACTCTGAAAGGTAAATATGTATATTTTAATACCTAGAGCAACTACTAAAGAACAAAATGGAGCAAAAAGGATCAAACAAATGAATTAAAATAGAATGTTTAACAATATTCAAATAATCCAAAAGAGGCAGGAAACGATGAAGAGGGGAGCAGACAAACAAACAAACGAAAACAAAACAAAAAAAGAAAGAAAAAGGAGAGACAAAAAGAAAACAAATGCTAAAATAATAGACCTAGATATAATTGATATTAATGATTATACTAAAAATTAATAGTCTGAACTCTCCATTTAGAAATATAGGTTAACAGAGTAGGTTGAAATGCAAGACTCTACTATATTCTGCCTACAACACACACACTTTAAAGATAAAGGCACATATGGTTTGAAAATAAAAGATATAGCATGCAAAGAGTAGGCATTAGAAGGCAAGAATAGCTGTTTTAATATCAAGTAAAATAGACTTCAGAACAAAAAGTATTACCAGCAAGAAATATGGGCATTCCATAAGGACAAAGGGGAAACTTTGTCAAGAAGGCCTAACAGTTTAAGTGTGTACATGACTGATAACAGAGACTCAAGATACATGAAGCAAAATGGACAAAATTAGATAGAGAAATGTACCATTCTAAAATTATCTAAGCAATTGATAGAACAGCTGGACAAAAAAAAATCAGTAATGACATAAATATCTGAACAACACCACTGGCCACCTTGATCTTATTAACATTTTTAGAATATATCATCTGATAACTGCAGAATAAACGTGCCTTTCAAATACATATAGTTTATTCACCATAAAACAAGTTTCAATAGATTTAAAACAAAATTGAAATCACACAACGTGGAGGAGAACCAAGATGGCAGCGTAGGTAAATGCTGATACTTGCCACCACTCACAACCACATCAAAATACAACTAAAATACAGAATAACCCTCATTTAGAACTGCCTGAAATCTGGCTGAATGGAAATCCTACAACTAGAGAAGTAAAGAAGAAAGCACATTGAGACTGGGAGGAGGGGCAGAGGCGTAGAATGGGCTGGTCCAACACCCACGTGCAGCTGCGGAGATCTCCCTGTGAGGAGCAAGGAGTCCAAGCCCCATACCATACCCCTAGCCCAGGGTTCTAGAGCTGGGAAGAGAAGCCCCCATAACTTCAGGCTGTAAAAACCAGTGGGAATTGTGGCTGAGTGATATAGAGGCTGCTGGAGACCTAGGCAGTTCCTCTTAAAGAGCTAGTACACAAATTTACACCATCCAGTTCCCTCTGAGCTCCAGCACTGGGGCAGTGGCTTGGGCGGATCCAGGGACATATGGGAGGAACTGAATTGTCTGGCATTGGAGCAAGAACTAAAGGGCAGCTTTCTCCCAGACAGAGGTGCTCCCAGGGGTCAATGTTCCTATGCTGAGACTTTCCCTTTCCCATCCCTGCCCCTCTCCCCCCCCCCCCCCCATCTCCCCGTCTCCACCAAGAACTGATTGGCAGCCATGTCTGAGTTTCCATCAGCCTGGTTCACACTAATCGCTTTGCCCTGGTGATTCCCCGAGAACCAGCCCTATTTAATTTGCAACCCCAACCCAAGCTGTTTGCAGCAGCTTTTCCATATGAATGGCCTGTCTGGTTTTAAGCTTCAGACTTTCCTAAAATCTCCCAAACAAGCAGTAGCTTTCATCAGCAAGACCTGGCAGTAGCAGCAGCCTGCTTTGCTTCACAGCTTGGCCTCTCCTGGGCACTTCCAAGCCCAATATAAGTAGCAGCTATCTACAGATCACTCTGTAGCCCCAGGCAGTGGCTGACTGCATCTCCCAGGAGGTCCCAGAGCCAGTGCACCTGGTGGACAGCTTCAGATCATACCAAATTACAACTCCACACACCCATGAGTGACACACTCAAGGGGAAGACTCAGTGAACACCAAAGCCCCACTGAAGCAAGTCCTGCTCCATAGGGGGGTCTCCTGAATAGCAGCTCTCCCACTATAGTCACAGCTGGACCTCACAGTGATGCCAACAGCAATCAAGGCTCAACTATAAGACTGTGAACACAGCCCACACAGGGGCGTACCAAGAGTGCCCAGCTCAGGTGACTGGGAAGGCTATTCTACCAATTCCTATAGGACACCTACTATAGGACACCTACACAAGGCCACTCTACCAATTCCAGGAGACATAGGAGCTCTACCTAATACATAGAAACAAACACAGGGAAGCAGCCAAAATTCAGAGACAAAGAAACATGTCACAAATGAAAGAACAGAAAAATATCCAGAAAAAAAACTAAATGAAATGGAAACAAATAAACTACAAGATACAGAGTTCAAAACAATAGTTATAAAGATGCTCAAGGATCTTAATGAGAGCTTCAAGGGACTTAGTGAGACTTTCAAGCATCTGAGTGAGAATTTCAAAGACATGAAAAAGGATCAGTCAGAAATTAAGCATATACTAACTGAAATAAATAATAATTTAGAGGGATTCAACAGTAGAGTATTCCAAGAATCAAATCAACAATTTGGAATATGAGGAAGCAAAAAACACCCAATCAGAAGAGCAAAAAAAAAATAATCCAAAAATATGAAGATAGTGTAAGGAGTCTCTGGGGCAACTTCAAGTGTACTAACATTTGCCTTATGGGGGTGCCAGAAAATGAGAAGAGAGGGAGCAAGATATTGAAAACCTATTTGAAGAAATAATGACAGAAAACTTCCCTACCTGGTGAAAGAAATAGATTTACAAGTCCAAGAAGTGTAAGGAGCCCCAAACAAGAGTAACTCAAAGAGGCCCACGCCAAGACACAGCATCATTAAAATGCCCAAAGTTAAAGACAAAGAGAGAATCTTAAAAGCAGCAAGAGAAAAGCAGTTAGTAAGAGGAAGAAGAAGGAGGAAGACGAACAGGAGGAGGAGGAGGAGGAGGGGAAAGAGGAGGAGGAAGAGAGATAAAAATCCTATATAATAAAAGCATAGTATGCAAATTGTCCCCTTGACTAGAGTTCTTCCAGGAGTTTGATCAGGGGGTGGGCTAGCCAGGGGAAGGGAGGGAGGCCCTGGTGCTGGCAGGCGGCCAGGGGAAGGGAGGGAGTACCCGGCCGGCAGCCGGCAGCTGCCAGGGACCCTACCAGTGTACAAATTTCGTGCACTAGGTCTCTAGTATGAACAATAAAATGGCAATGAATACATATCTATCAACATATTGAATCTAAAAATCAAAATAAACAAACAAGGAATCTAATTAACAAAATAAACTGATGAATAAAATAGAACCAGAGGGGCCCAAATGACATGGCTTAGTGATTGAGCATCGACCTATGAACCAGGAAGTCATGGTTTGATTTCCAGTCAGGACACATGCCTCAGTTGTGGGCTCGATCCCCAGTAGGGGGCATGCAGGAGGCAGCCAATCAATAATTCTCTCTCATCATTGATGTTTCTGTCTCTCTCCCTCTCTCTTCCTCTCTGAAATCAATAAAAATATATTTTAAAACATAGAACCAGAGTGTATGGAAATGTGGAACAGATTAACAAATATCAGAGGGAAGAGGTTGGGGGGGGGGTGGATGGAAGATTAACCAAAGAACTTATATGCATATATGCATTATCTATGGACACAGACAATAGGGTAGAAAGGCCAGGGGTGGGGTGAGAACCTGGTGGAAGGGGCAATATAGGAAAAAAGGGGGACTTCTGTAATACTCTTAACAATGAAGATTTAAAATAAAAATAAATAGATCACAAAAAGTGTATTTATTCTCTGATTAAATTGGAAATCAGTAACAATATGATGTCTAAGGAAACTCTTAATATCTAGAAATTAAACAACACACTTCTAGATAATTCAAAGGTTAGAGTGCACCATGAGTGCCCTAGAGGAGGTATCAAACAAGCAGTGTTTGTCTAATTTAATTGAACACAGAAGCTTTTCGCTTGTTTTTTGTTGTTTTTGCGGAGCACTTCCTAGAGCTAGTGCTTCATGGAGCACATTCTGGAAAATGCCTAGAATTTTCCCCTGAAACTATGATATCTTTTCTTTTAAGGAGAGAGTGATGCTTTCATCTGTACACATAGGAGACATTCTACCCACCATAAATGCTTAGTAAATTCATGTTGATGGAGAAACTTCCTCCAGCATGTCACCCTTGTCCATCTAACATTGTTTACTTTTTTTGTTGTTGCTTTTCCTGGGTTGAACTTCTTCTACAGGGACATAGTTGGCTTGTCTCCCAGAATAAGAATTCATCAAGTAATTGACAAGTGAACAGGCTAGGCTGGAGCAACAGGCACTGCGTAACCTGGTCTTTCTGATGGACTGACTGCCACCCACCTAATAACAAAGCAGAGTCCACCTGAGGAGGGCGGAGTTCCCCCAAGGGCCCCGGGAAAGAATGATTCAGAAATATGAAAAGAGCATTACTTTCTCCATTTTTGTTTTCTTTTTTTAAAAAAAATTCTGGGCCCTGGCTGGGTGGCTCAGTTGGTTGGAGCATCATCCTGTACACCAAAAGGTTGCAGGTTTGATCTCTGATCTGGTGCGTAAGGGAGGCAACCTTTCTCTCTCTTTCCCTTCCTTTCTCACTAAAATCAATTTTTAAAAAAATTCTGTTGAATTGCCAACCCTGGAGAGAGCAACTTGTTTTTGTTTAAGCATAATCCTATATAATAAAAGCTTAATATGCTAAGTGTCTGGTTGTCCAACCAATCAAAGCATAATATGCTAATGATATGCTAAGGCTGCTCAACTGTTCACTATGACGTGCACTGACCACTAGGGGGCAGACAGTCGACTGGTCAACCAGTCACTATGATGTGCACTGACCACCAGGAGGCAGATGATCAACGCAGGAGCTGCCCCCTGGTGGTCAGTGCATGTCAGAGTGACTGGTCGACCGGTTGACTGTCTGCCCCCTGGTGGTCAGTACACATCAGAGTGAGTGGTTGAGCGGCCTTAGCATATCATTAGCCAGAAGCCAGGCTCACAGCTGGCGAGTGCAGCGGAAGTGGCGGGAGCCTCTCCCACCTCTGCGGCAGCGCTAAGGATGTCTGACTGCTGGCTTAGGCCTGCTCCCTGTGGGGAACGGGCTTAAGCCATCAGTAGGACATCCCCTGAGGGCTCCCGGACTGCAAGAGGGTGCAGGTCAGGCTGAAGGAACCCCCCCACTCCCCCGAGTGCATGAATTTCATGCATCGGGCCTCTACTAATAGATAATATCCAGCAGGACTTGCTGAGGAAATGAAATTGGAAATGGTTTGCTGGAGAAAAGCTGTGGAAGAGGATGGGGGTGGGGGAGTGTTGAGAGGGGTCTGGGCTGGGAGGGGCATAGGAAGAGGGCCCAACATTCTTGGGCAGGAGCTGCAGCTTCCCATACCCCAGCCATCCGTCTGTCCCCTGGGTTGCCTCACGTGCTTCCCAAGGACGTAGCAATGACTGCCCTGAGGTGTGCAGCCCCAGCATGGAGGTGAGACAGTGCTTTGTCTACAAATGTGCTGTTCTCTGAAATAAATCTGTCTGGACAGCCAGCGTGCACTTAGGAGACTTCTAAAAATGAATTTCAGAAATGAATTTCTGATATCCAGGTACAGATCAAGAGCGAGGCTATTATTCCGATTGTAATGTTTGTCAATTAAGATCCCTTGGCCCAGAAAACAGCACCCAGAGCTCCGAGGTTGCTGCAGACGGGAGAGTTCCAGCTTTGGAAACGCATCCTGCCCAGGAGCACTAGGCGGTTTTCCTCTCTGTTATCACCTCACCCCACGTCTGGAGACAGGAGCCATGCCACATCCGATTTCTCAGGATAGCTTTTCAGAAACAGGTTTCTGGGTCTCCTTGTGCAGAGTGTGATCAGGCATATCTGCCATGGGCCCGGGGATCTGGATCGGCAGGCTCTCCTGGTGAGTCTTGTCTGCAGTCAGGTTGAAGAAGTCTATGCGTAGTCTCTCTTGCACGAGCATCTCACCACAAAGCCCTTCTGCGTGAGCACCAGGCCCTGTGCAGCTCCTGAGCCATCTCTCCCGATGCTGGTGATTGTTCTGATTGTGCCTGGGGTCCCTGTCAGCTGTGACTACTTGACCGGAACTTGGCCTCGCCTTTGCTGCAGCCTCAGCAGGCCTGTAGGGGTGCTGGGTGCCCTGTGGGCCACTGGTAACAACCTGTTCGCTCCATGTGCTGCCCCCTGCCCACAGCCCTCCTGTGGGAGGTCTTCCTCCTCCACCAGCACCCCTGCTTCACAGGAACCTGCTGCCCTCCCATCACCTGGGTTGAACATATCTCCTGGGGGTCTCAGGTTAAGACGATAATATAGTCTTTAGAACCTTTCATTTTAATCTTTAAGATGTACACTAATTTTGCATTCATCTACATAGAAAAGCTTAACAAAAACCCGCCATCCTGCCCCACCCCGTCTCGAAGCACATGATGCTTGGTGTGTGGTGTTCACCTTGTGGGTTGTTGTCCAGCACACAGCATTATGCTCCCAGGCATGCAGACCCCAGGGGGAAGTGCACAAACCCAAGGGAAAGGCTTGCTCACTATGGAGAGGGTCTGTGCTGAAGAATCTAGAAGGACTGAACATAGGCTCCTCCAGAACTGAGGATTCCCTCCAGTCCCCCAGGATGGGCCAGGGCCCTGCGGGGGGCCAGGCAGGGGTTGTCCAGCAACAGGCTAAGCGGCTAAGGGCTTAAGTGAAGGAGGGAGCCCAGGGGCCCCCAGAAACCCATCTGAGACTTGCTCTGAACAAGGTGACCTGAGGGTACAGGTAGAGAAAGGTGTTTTGCCTGATGGGCTGGTCATCTCTGTGTGTGATGGGGGGACTGGATTTCCTTTGGTAACCAATGGTCCAAGCACACTTTTCCCAACAAGGCAGGGCACATCTGAGTGAGGCTACTAGCCCCAGCTTATGATAGGCTTCAGGCTGAAGCACATTTCCCCCCTGTTTTAAATAGTTCTGTCCTTTTCCAACAAAAAGATGTCATCTGGCTTTGGACGGAATCCAATCTTCAGTGGCCTGCTTTTCTCCTTTAAGCACATTGCTCCCAATTCCCTCCAGATGGGTAACTTATTACAGTGCTTTGGACGGCCCTGCTTTTAATTGCCAGCTTCTTCCCCTTAAGCATCATGTGCTTTATGATGCAGCTCCCAGTTGGTGCTGGGTCATGGATTCCAGAGAAATCCGGAGATGAGGTCTGCTCCTCTAATTATGACAACGCATCCGCAGAGCAGGGGCGCGGGGAAATAAGCTGGTGCCGGCTGCCTTTTGTCATTTGTCTTTATTGCTCACAAGTCACGGAGAGCAGCTCCCGTGTTCACATGTCATCAGGTCTTTGCAGATGAGTCTGTGTTTACCTGGCAACTGTGCCCATTGACAAAATGGCATATGTTCACCTTTTCAGAGGGAAGACAAAGCGAGATGTTATATAGAGAATTGTGTCCATGTGATACAATCTGTTTGAGGAATATTTTCTGTCTTCCATTTTTGGCAGGCTGCCCTCCACCCTGGGAACAGCCTCCATCATTCAGTCACTCCTTCAGTTCCTCCCAAAATAGATTCTGTCTTTCTGGCCTGCCTGCTGTGTGTTTTCACCGAGAGGGACCCACGAAGCTTCTCTGAGCACCAGAGGGTGGTTAATGGGAGGCAAGGCCTGCGGACAAGCCCTGCCTGGAGAGGGAGCAGAAAGGCATTCTGGACTCTAAGCCAAGATGGGTTTAAAGCTCTGTTTTAGTCACAGGACACCAGCAGCTGATTAGTGAGGCTCGAATCTACAGGGAGGCACTGATAAAAATTATTAAAAACACTGAGAGTTTTTATGCAGTTATAGAACACGGAAATCATGGAACAAGCCATTGATTTTTTTTTCCAATTTCTAAGAAATACAGAAAATTTATATCTTACCATTTCTCAGAACTCAATAATGAAATAAAGACATCAGTTTTTCCTTAAGGCCTAAAATGCAAAGCAGCCTGGCAAAGTGAGCAGCAGGGATTGATTTTTTTTATTTTTTACTTTTTGCCTGTTCTGGGACTAATGCCGCCAGCATGGGGAGGTGAAGTCTTTGATTTTCTCTGCAGGAGGTTTTGTCCCTGGTTCTGATCTGGCCAGGGGGGTTCGGAGCTGTCCTTGGGACTGGGCAGGGACGGAGCTGTCCTTGGGACCGGGCAGGGACGGCTGGGCTGACACTCCTGTGACAGGAGACAAGTCACTTCACATCTTTTCCGGTCTCAGCACTCCCACCCACAGTGGGTAGAATACACCCCAGAGGGTGGAGAGGACTACATGGTGGCACACAATAAAGACAGCGGGGACCTTCGTGACTGCAGCATGCTGTGACTGCCTCCAGTTATCACTACTTCCACCCCAGGGCCTTTTTCTCTGAGTCTGCGAGGCTTTCTAGGTGACACTTTAACTCCCTTTCCTTTTTATAAGTGACTCTTTTACACTATGTGACAGGATCGTTTTTGGTGATTTAAAATATATATTTCCTAAAGGAAAGAAGAGGTGAGAGGCCAGAGGAGAGGGATCAGGAGGAATGTGGAGACTTCTGGCCCCAGGTAGTAGAGAGGCGGGATAGAGGATCATATCTTCTGGGATTGTATTCTGGCTCCACCACTGCTTGACTGTGTGCCTTTGGGCAAACACCTAACGGTTTGGGGTTGTTTCCTCACCTGTACAGTGGTGCTTCTAATGGTACCTGCATCATCAGGCTTAGTGATACATGGAAAGCACTCAGCACAGTGCTTGACTTGTGCTGAGCTCTCCAGAAATGTGCACTATCTATTATTATGTATATCTGTGGCCAATGTGATCTATACAGATTTGTGGAATGAGTGGATTCATGAAGTAGTAAATAAAAAAACAAAAATGGAGGAAATTAAAGACTGAATCTCTCCCAAAAAACTTCTCTGAATCTCAACAATGTGAATATGCAAGATGGTCAACAAGTGTGTATTGATTTGGCCTCACGTGACCACTGGCACCCTGCGGCTGCAAGGTCCCTCCACCCACCCCGCTACAACCTCCCCGACCCCAACTATTTCTAAATGTCTCCGTGCTTTGCAGTGTTGGCCTAGAGCACTGACCTCCCCTTATTCCCTGACTGGAATCATAATTCTTCCAGTCTCCATTCAAATGCCACCTCTTCTGAGAGTATTTCACAAGCCAGAGGCGAGCAGAATTTTATTGTTCTTGTTGATGCGTTCATTTGTCTTACCAGCTGTACATTTTCTGTGGATTCCCTGTCCCTTAAGTCCTGTGGACCGAGGCCTGGAGGCCAGGAGCACTCTCCCGCCACCCACCCCCCCCCCACCAGGGGAGGCGCTTCGACCTTTCCCAGGCTGTGGTTACCTCTTAAGCGATGCCCACTAGGGATGGAGTAGATGGGTATCTATTTTCACGTGTGCAGAATGAAGGGGTTGGACTAGCTGAGACTCCTCCAGCTTTAAGCCCCTATTGTTCTTCAGGCTAGATGAACCTCAGAAACTAGTGGTGGACATGTCACAATTCCAGTCCAAATCTCTAGCTCTCTAAAATACTACAACAGAGGACAAAAATTCCTGCCTTCCTCCCCAACACACACACACAATATACAACTCATCTCCCAAGGAGATTCTTGATTACCCCCTAGGACTGCCTGGCCTTGAGCACCCACAACAATGTTACAGGTTTAGTTATAAAGATTCTTTGGGATCTCAGTCTCCCAGGTTTAGTATGCTGTTCAATGTGATCAAGGGACTGAAGCAAAGCAATTATCCTGGAGAGAGGCTGTGGAAGATGACAGGCGGGTGACAGACACATGAGCTCTGTGTTATCTGTAGGGAGGCAGTGTTCAGATGTCGTGGGTTACAGCAGTCACCATTCCCTGGCATCATCCCTCACCTCCACTCTCCATTCAGAATTTTTAGGCATGAAAGTCCTTTTGTAGAGGTATAGAATATAGGTTTTTGGGTTTTTTTACCCTTCAGTTTCTGTAGGATAAAATGCCATTTCATTATACTCTGCTACTGGTTATATTGCTCAGGGCATTGAAACCGAGAACTGACGGCTGAGCTACAGATTGAAATTCCATGTCACCATTTTAGAGGTTCCATTATTCCAGGACCAAGTGCTGTTTGCCGGCTTTTTACTTAACATTCTATAGCCATCACCTCCGACCAATTATAATTCATCTGACGATCTAATTCTAACAGTCTAATTTTATCTTTCCGTAATTAAGCTTCTTCTGGCAGCATGCTATTTCACCATAAAAGGAAAATATTCCTTTTCCCATTTTCAAAATTGGTTGAGCAAGACAAGGGAAGGTAGTCATCCACTTAACTCTATATTTCTTTTGAGCAATCGTTTTTCTTATTGACTTAAAGAACTAGTAGGTTAGTCCAAGGAAAAGCTTTTCAGATATCAAATCTTTGAGAATTTTTTCTAGAAAGAGAGCTGTGAATCAGTCAGTATTGATCAAATACTTTACTAACTTTTTGCAGCTAAAGACCCAAGAGGAGAATGAACAAAGTTTCCTCAGCAATATGTCCTACAACTGGTAATATTATGTATCTGAGAGGCACAGGCTGCTCTGTGCCTTCCATGCCAGGGCTCTGGCAAGCCTGCCCTCCCCATCACAGTCATCTATGTGCTCTCTCGATACCCTCCCTCACTGAAGGCGTGGCTCCCCTCCTCATGCCCGAGGGGCCCTGCCGATCTCCTGTGCCCCCAACCCTTTGGCTTGTCTCATCCTTCCTGTCATATTGCCTTTCTTTGGCTCAGTGCCACCAATGTATAACCGTTTTCAAAATTAACAACAAAAAAATCATCTCAAACAAGAAGTATCCAGCCCTTAATGCTGAGGCTGGGTCACTGGTCCCTCCCAGGACTAGCTTCCCTGGGAAGGTGTTCAGCATGGTTCCAGGGGTTGGGGTCATGTGAACTTTCACCTATTTACTTTGGTCCCTGTTACCAGCTGAATTGTGTCCCTTCCAAAATCTAAATACTTCAGAAAGTGACTGTATGTGGAGATGAGTTCTTTAGAGAAGTAACGGAGTAAAGATGCGTTCCATGGGTGGGTCCGAATCCAATCTGACTGGTGTCCTTATTAGAAAAAGGAATTTGTACCCAGACACACCCTGAAGAAAGGCCACAGGGTGACACAGGGAGAAGACTGTTGTCCAAGAGCCAAGCAGAGGCCTCAGGAGAAGCCACACCCACTGCCATGCTGATTTTAGGCTTCCAGCCTCCAGAACTGTGAGAATTACATCTTTGTTTGAGCCCCCAATCTGGGGTGCTTTGTTATGGCGCCCTAGATGACTAATACAGTCCCTTTAAAATTGTTGTCTTCATTAAATTAATGAAAAAAAACCTTTTTTAATCTTTAAAAAACATAGATTCCATAAGCATCTTGGACAAGGACATTAGGCTACTTTAGTCAAAATTAAGGGATTTATTCTTAATCACGTCTATCTTCACATCTTTAAGAGCTTTTATCTTGATCCCTTTTTTGAATCTGATCCCTGAAGAAGAACATCTTATTGTCTACTTGGTCTGACACTTTTATCAAGACAGGCCCTCTGACTGACCACGTTTCCAATCATCATGGCTCATGAGATAAGTGGTTACACCTACTGTGCAGATGAGGAACCAGAAGCAGAGAGCTTGCAGGACTCCAGGAAAACGTATTCCAGGGGTGTCTCCGGATCCGTCACAGCTGCACCCCAGGCAGCCCTCCGAATGTGGGAAGTAAACAGCACAGATCCCAGGCCTTGACACAGACAGCCTGGTGCCTGGCACAGAATACTGCCAATAAATATTGATTTGGTGACTGGCTTAAACTATGGCTACTACATATACACTTATAGGTTATTCTAATCACCATATTTTTGTTCAGATTAAAGGCAAATTTCCAGTGGGTTTTTTATTTACTTATTTACTCCAGCTTAGTGTAGGGGTCAGAGAATTAAACTGGAAATTAGAACTAGGTTTGAATTCTGGCTCTGTAACATTCTAGCTGTGGGGCCATGGACAAGCCCCACTTTGGTCCTAGGTTTTTTCATTCCTCTGGTCTTAAGTTTTTTTATCTGTGAAATGAGGGTCTTGGATCAGATCATTCTAAGAAATGTCTTCTACCTCTATAATGCCATCATTGTGAGAATTTTGATAGGAAATGCTTGTGGGTTCCTAGCTTCTGCTGCTTCTCCTTTTTCATGCATATAGAGTGAATTTTACCCTCTATGACATCAGTCACCTTTCAGTTATCCATGGGGGGAAGGGGACACTTGATATTGAAGACAGTTGTGCTAGCCTGAGGCCAAGGTCCTACTTCCTAGGGTAGGGAGGAACCTTGGGGCTTCAATGTGGCCTAGTGAGGCGGCAGAGGGGCCTGGCCAGTCCTCAGCAGGCCTCTGCCTCCTGCAAGGTTCCCAGCCCTCAGCTGTGTTCCCCCGAGCTGAGCACTGTGTTTCTAGCCAGCATGCAACCAACATGTTGGGGCCAAATGGATGAGAACTGGGCATGCTCCAATAGCACCACACTTGACTACAACTCACACGCCTGGATCTTGCTGCTGTCCCCCTTCCTGCATCTCAGTCACTGCTGCAGATCTGGGATCCCTGGGTCCTTGAGGGCAGGGACCATGGCTCAGTTAGCACCACCAAATGAGGATGCTGCCAGAAAATGCAGGCATACTCCAAGGGAGACCCCTGCCTTGGCCGCGTGGTGCTGGTCCACATTAGATTCTCACTGCTCACATCGTATCTTACTTCCAAAAGGAGACATAAATGGAACTTCATTTCTCTGTCCTTTTCCAGGTGGTTGGAATTACATGACCCTGAAGAACATCTGCACTTATGTAGTTTAAAGGGCCTCCCCAGTTCCTAAAAGAGGACAAAATATAAAAAGCAACAGGACTGAAACAGCTGGCCTCTGTCCAGAGGTGAAGGGAGGCCACTGCAGGGGGGAGGGGGGGGAGTTGGGAGGGGCGGAGGGGAGGGGAGGGGAGCTCAGCCTCCCTCCCTGCCTCACGGATTCTGTTTGAAGGCACTGATCTGCTGGAGGTTTCCGGGGAGCTGTCTGTTTCCAAGGCAGAGCCCTGTGAAGTCGCTGCACTGCCTGCGGAAGGCAGGCTGTGTCTTCACAGGCGTCAAAGCTTAAGATGTTGACTGGCTTGTCTGTTTTATCAACTAACCAGATTTTTTAAATTCAAACAACTGGCCCTGGCCAGTGTGGATTCATTGGTTGGAGTGTCGTCGATTACACTAGGGAGTGGCGGGTTCGATTCCCAGTCAAGGCACATATCAGGTTGCAGTTTGATCCGCCCTCCCCCATCCCCAACCCTGGTCAGGCACATGCAGGAGGTAGCTGATCCATGTTTCTCTCTCTCTTTCTAAAACAAACAAACAAGTAAACAACTGGTTGTTGCACTAATCATACAAATCAGTGACTTTCTTTCAAGACAGAAATGGTCTTGGTTAGGACCTGCCAGTTTGAAAGGCTTTGTTTCTTCTTTATTCCTTGTCCCTTTAAGCCATCCCAAGCTTAAATATCAACCTAGCCTCTGAGAGAGAGAGAGAGAGAGAGAGAGAGAGAGAGAGAGAGAAGGAGAGAGAGAGAGAGACTGCTATTCCTGCTCCAGACACAAACTAACTCCCCCCACCCCCATCAGCCTGTAGGATGGTCCTCAGGGTCAGGCTGGAGGATCCAGGAGGGAAGGCCTGTTCAGAGAGAAAAGGTAGCATGAGCTTGGGCCTGCGGGTGAGTGCAGGTAGTATGTATGGAACGGGTTACAGTGCGGGTTGTGTGGGCTACAGAAATTTTCCAGCTCAAGAAGGTGTAGAAGAATTTCCAGATCACTACCTGGAGGTGGGAAATTAAGGATTCACCACCCCACCCATCAGATAGACTTCCTGGACACAATCTGACTCTGGCCTGGTACCCCACTGCCGCCACCCTGGTCTCTGAAGCCCTGTCCCATCTACTCCCTCCAGCATAGAAACTGCCCCCGGCCCCGAGTCTGACTGTAGTGTGGCTGTGCCCAATTTGGGCTTGATTTGTGCCTGTAGACACTCCCCAGAAAGAGCCTCTTCCTGTGCCCTCCTAGCTCAGCCTCATGCCACCCACTCTTACAGGCCCTCGGGCTCAGGGCTCAGGGTGGCTTCCCATCAGAGGGCAGGGATCAGGCCTGTGCTGGTCACAGAGTCCCCTGAAACCCTGGTACCTGTCAAGTAGCAGCATCTGGCACACATTTGCTGAGTAAAGGGATGTCACTCGCCTTTGGGAGCTATTTTTGGAGGTCATGAGCAGAATACTCAACTGGATACTGTTAGTCTGACTCAGAAAGTCGTGTAAGTCCTCAAATATGTGGGATGGTTCCTTTGCTATATAATTAACAATTCTTCCCACTGCTAGCTAGATAGCAATTCCCAAACACTGTTTCTTCACATGGTTCCTCCTCTCAGGAACCTTGACGGCTCTTCTCTGAATGCCACTCTCCTTGCTGGTAGCCAAGACCCTTCAAAGCCTGCCTCTCTCCTCCTCTCTCAGCACCATGTGACACAACCCTCTCCTAGCTGTCCCTGAGCTCAAATGCTCATTCCCACCTCTATACTTCCACGTAAGCCAACTCCTACCCAGATGCCCAGGCCCTACCCAATGGCTACTTAGGCTATGGGTCCTCCTTGAGCATTCCAACTCACAGTAACTGTTCATCCGTGGACCTCTGGGAATGACAGCCTCTGCTATTCATGGGACCCTACAGTTTTGTGATGTCATGTGTATTGTTGTCATGGATGATTTCACTTCACATGTGGAACTTCTGCCCATACTAACTGGACTGTAAGCCTGTGCTCTCTGTGTGCCTACAGGGGTCACACAGCTGTTTCTGGAAAGTTGGTTGAATATATGATTGAAAGGCTGAGACTTCTTTCCTTCCTTCTCAGAACAGGCCGACCAAAGCCTCCAAAGGCTGCTAGAGGGAGAAGTACTAGTAGACAGACACCCTCTGTCTGTACTAGTGTACCTTGGGAGCAGCCGAGGGCCGTGGGGTGGCTGAGGAAGGTGGAGGCAGCTCACAGGTGAGCCAGAGCAGTCCCCACTATCACACCTTGTGAGAGCAGCTCCCTGGGTGCCAGAGCAGGCTGCACAGCCCAAGGACGTGCTGGGGTGCCTGAGAAAGAGACTATTGCCCCCAAGAAAGGGCTCTGGAGCTAAGCCAGTTGGCATCGCATTTTAGGTTACCTTATCCCTCAACTCTGAAAACACGATCTGTTGCTTTTCTATCAAGCCAGATAAGCGGGCTACACATCTATAGACAGTACCTTTTCCAGGAGCCAGTCTTTAAATCTCCACGGCAACTTTTTCTAACTGGCATTTCTTCATCCAATGTGCATTGTCCTTACTCAGCAACATCGCTTTTCCCTTAGAAGTGGGTGTGTAAGTGACTATCACGTAGTGAAAGAACAGGTGATATTTCATGATACACATTGTCACTATCATTAATGTGTTCATTCTGTTGGTTATTGAAAATTGAGAGGACTCTGGCTCAGTCCTGGAATTTCTCTAGCTGATGATAAGATTTTTCCCCCTCTGACATTGTATCCAAGAGCTAGTTGTCCTCCAGTACCTAATCTCCCCCTTTTACTTAGTAAGAGAACCCTTCATTTTTTGCTGGGCACAAAACTTCTTGGCATAGACATCACATTCCCAGCCCCCTTTGTAGTTAGGCGTGCTCATATGACTGAATTCTTGCCAATTAAATGTAAATGGAAGTGTCGTGTATAACTTCAAATAAGTGTCCTTAAAGTAAAAAAGTGTGCCCTTTTTCTTTCATCTTCCTGCATGTTGGAATGCCTGCATGATATCTGGAGCTCAAGCAGCCACCTTGATCCACGAGGTAGTATGCCGAGGAAAGGGGTTTGTAGCTAGAGAGAAAATGTCTGGGTCCCCCATTATTGTGAGCTGACATATAACCCTGAACTTCATTTACATGAGACAAACTTCTAATTGTGTAAGCCATTGTTATCCTTGTTGTCTGACAATGCAACCAACCATAATCCTGATACTGTGGTGGTGGTTTTATGTCTGTTTCTACCCAGATATTATGGGTTGCATCATCTGTCTCCCTTGCCCTCTAGCTCTCGATCACAGCTAGCCAATGGCAGGCATTGCCAACAGAATGGAGAGTGAGAGTAGACAGAGAGAAGGATACTCCTCTTCCTTGCTTCCTCCACGTTTCACTGCCTTAATGTGGCAGGTTACTCCATCTTTCTTTCCAGTTCTTGTCAGGGCACTGCTCATCCCTATCTCCAGTTCTCAGTGGGCTCTGGCAATACTATTTCTCCCTCTTTTCTCTTTAGACCTGAGGTAGTAATAGCTTCTCAACACTGCTAATCTCTGGGACACCGGGCAACCTTTGTGAGTTTCCTTAGTTGTCTCACACCTCTGTAAATTGTCCTTTTATTAGTTTTTTTAAAGTTATATATTTCAGTAAAGTTCTGTTTCTTTCTAGGACCTTGGCTGATAGATCAAATGAGGCAGGGACCAATGGGAGAATTGCTAACTTACAAGTCAGCAACATCACAGTCAATAAATGAGCATTTTACAAGTTTTCTTTACATGACACTTATCTGTGTCCATGAGAACCACAACCCAGAAGAGCCATTCTAGCTGTGACTGTTGACTATGCTATGAACTACATAAGGCTCTCCTCTGGGTTTACCTACTGTAAGATATAGTTCTGTTCTCAAGCAGTTTTCAGTTCACTCAGGCACTATAAGGAACAGATAAGGGGATTAATTTTCATATGAGGGGGAAAGTGAAACTATTGTCATCATTGGGACTGAGATAATGTTTGGATTGTAGTGTGCAACAAGGTAAAGACCTTCAACTAAAGAGAGACAACTGAGTTTAATTGAGAGCAATGGAAACTGGTGAACATAAGGTGACATGATAAAAAGTGTTGTTTATCAACATTTATTTGGCAAAAGCCAATTGGCTTATTCTCCCTACCTTCTGCTTGCCCACTATTCCTTTCAGACCTTATAGCTGCTACTTGAGTTAACTTTATAAATCTAGATCTGCTCATGTCTCATATCAGCCCCCCAATGCCAAAATAAATAAGTCCACCATACTTTACAATGAGTTAAAATGCCTTTTGCTACCCAAGTCCAGTCAATCTCTCTAGTGTAATCTCCAGCCACTTCCATCTATCTACCTTTTGCTACAGCCCCCAAGACAGTCAATATCTCCTAAACACATCACACATATGCAAGCTTCTGAGCCTTTGCACATGCTGTTCCCTCTAACCCAACACTGCCAATAGAACTTTGTGCAGTGATGGAAATGTTCTATATCTACTAGCCACTAGCCATATGTGGTTACTGACCACTTGAAATGTGGCCAGTGTGATTGAAGAACTGGATTTCTAATGTTACTTAATTTTAATTAATGAGATTTAATGTAAGTTTGGCTAGTGGTTACTATGTTGAACAGCACAGCTTTAGCCAAAATGTTCTCTATTATTCTTTCTTCCCCTCATTTGCACTGTGGATCTAGAAAACTTCTACATATCCTCAAAGACAAATTTAAATGTTACTGCCTCACTATTGCTTTCTGTCACCTCACCCTCACCCATGAGACTTAATTATTCCCTCAGCTGTGTTCCCTAATATTATACACATGCCTGTATGTATCTCACATACAGGCATGTGTACAGAATAGGGCCTCCATTCCTTCCTGGCAGCTTTTTCTTCTCACATTTAGCTGTACAGTTTTAATTGCATTCCTCTAGGTGAGCTGTGCCCTCTTGCCTCTAGGCCTTTGCATGTGCTTTTGCCTCTGCTTAAAGTTCTTTACCTTACCCTCTCCCCTGGACAACTAATGCCTTAAGATGCCAACTTATATGTCTCTTATTCCAAGAAGCTTTCCCTTATACCCTCCGCCATCCAAATACGGACCCTCTTCCTAAGTACTCCCATAGTGTCTTATAGTTACACATCATCATTTTCTGTATTATACTTGTGTTTGTAACTTGTTTATCCCTATGTGCTTTAAGTCTCTTTGATGACGAGTACTGGTTATTATTTGAACTTCTATCACAGTGCCTGCCACCTAGTAACATGGGCTGTTAATGACTAACATGCTCCTGCTGGGATGCAGCGGAGAGAAAACAGTGGGGCTACTGTCCTTGGTCCTGAAACAGTTCTGGGTAGCATGCATACTACTCTATGTCCAAACTCTCTGGCAAACTAAAAACAGGTTAAAGAATATGTTATGGGGAGAGGAGAGCAAATATAAGATATAGATGATAGGAGATTGAAAGAGAGAGAAAAAAGGAGAAAGAGATGATGGCGGAGGCTTGGTGAGTCCAAAAATCTGCACGGTTGTTTGGCAAGAGTTACAAATTGGATCTACAGGCAGTCTGCTCATAGAATTCTTTCATGATTGGGAGAGGTCATTCTTTTGTTTATTGAGGTCTTCAATTGATTTGATGAGACTCATCCACATTATGGAGGGTAATCTGCTTTATTCAAAGTTTATCCTTTTACTTAATTTTTTAAAGATATATTTTTATTGATTTCAGAGAAGAAGGGAAGGGAAAGGGAGATAGAAACATCAATGATGAGAAAGAATCATTGATAGGCTGCCTCTTGCATGCCCCCTACTGGGGATGGAGCCCACAACCTGGATATGTGCCCTTGACCAGAATCAAACCTGGGACCCTTCAGTCCGCAGGCTCTATCCACTGAGCCAAACCAACTAGGGCAAAAGTTTATCCTCTTATATGTTAATTTCATCCAAAATAACATCATCACAGAAAAATCCATAATAATGTTTGACTAAATATCTACGTATCATGCTCCAGTCAAGTGGACACAGAAAATTAACCATCATGCAAGTTACCCTATATAAAAAAAGGGTAATATGCAAATAGACTGAATGGCGGAACGACTGGTCGCTATGACGCACACTGACCATCAGGGGGAAGACCCTCAATGTAGGAGCTGCCCCTTGGTGGTCAGTGCGCTCCCACAGGGGCAGTGCATGCTCAGCCACAAGCCCGAGCTGATGGCTGGCAAGCACAGCGGCAGTGGCGGGAGCCTCTCCTGCCTACGTGGCAGCGCTAAGGATGTTCTACTTATGGCTTAGGCCTGCTTGGGGAGTCAGATATCCCCCAAGGGCTCCCGGATTGCTAAAGGGTGCAGGCCGGGCTGAGGGGACCACCCCCCTGAGTGCATGAATGTCGTGCACCGGGCCTCTAGTAAGATATATTATGATGAGAGGAGAGATTATATAACATATAGAGTATAGAAGGGCAGGGAGAGAGAGAGAATGCACTCCCCAGGAAAATAAAAATTTGTTGTAATATCCAAATCATTACTGTTAACAAGAAAGAATCCACAACCAAAAGTGGATAAATTAGTGAGCCTCTGAAGAAAAGTAAGGATTGTGTGTGCCAGTGTCAAGTGGAGCAAACACAGTCACACAGGCTGGCAATGCCAGCTAAGCAGAAATGAAATGACTAAAGTGACATCCACAGCTATTCTTAAGTGCTAATAGTTGGCCCTTGTTTTTATTTTTACCTTAATATACTGCCAAAAACAAATTAGAATTTATGTCCATTATGTTTCATACTTTTTGTAGCTGATTTTTGTTGTTATTTTTTGTCAGTTTTATTAAATCATTCATAGATATTCAATGAGAATCAAGTCCTTCTCCTATTCTCTAGGATGCTATTCTTCTCTTTTCTCAAGTTGTCTCAAATTTTCAACTCCTCTTCTCTACTCCTTCTTCCATCACTCTCATCTCATTACCTTACTTCCTATTTCACTGAAAAGCTGAAAAAAGTAAGAAAAAAACTTTCTTATCCCCCCAAAGTTTCCAATATAAGTGTCTTTGCACCCTTCCTTCAGTGGGAGATTCATTCACATGACTACTACAGACCAAATCCTTCACTTAAGCTCTGGGCGCCATCTCCTCTCATCTACTCAAGGACTTTGCAGTTACATCCTCTCTGTGTTGAATATTTTCCTTTTCCTGAATCATTAACTGTGCATACAAAGGTGTGCTATTATTTCCCATCTTTTAAAAACCCTCTCTGAGCCTATATTCTCCTCTAGCTACTATCCCATTTCTCTGCTCTCTTTTAGAGTAAAACTTGAAAGGGGTGGTTATGCTTTCTGCCTCCATTCCTATTTTTTTTTTTACTCATTCATATCAGGCTTCTGCCCCCTCCCCCTGTCCCACCTACTAATATTACTGATGATCTTCACATTGCAAACCCAACCTTCAGTTTTCACTCATTTTTTTGTTTGTTTGTTTTGTTTTGTTTTTTTGGTCTTTCACCTCCCATCTGATGTACTCAGTCAATCCTGCCTCCTCAAACACTTTCTTCACTTGGGTATATTTGTTCTTTTTTCTTCTCCCTCACTGGATAGCCTTCTTAGTTTTCACTACTAGATCCTCCCCTTCCTCCAAACCTGTGAAAATGGGCTCTACCTTTGGATATTTTCCCTCCCTGCTCTATCTATATTCACTTTCTTGTGACCTCATTCAGGTTCATGGCTTCAAATACCACCTACATGAGGACGCCTCTCAAATTTCATTCTCTAGGCCCCCACCTCTCTGAAACTAAGGACACAAAGCAGCAACTGCTCCTTGAAATCTCCACATACAACAAGAGGGTGGGGTGACCCACATCCTAGTTTTCTTAGAATAGTTCTTATTTATGACTGCTGTCCTGTTTAAGTATTAATAGCACTCCTTTCATTAAAAAATGTCTCAATTTGGGCAATATATTTTGTGGCCACCTGCATTACTTTCCTGTGACTGCTGTAACTAATTACCACAAACTTAGTGGCTTATAACAACACAAATGTATTGATCTTCAGTTCTGGAGATCAAAAGTTCAAAGTGGGTCTCACTGGGTTAAAAAGGTGTCAGCAGGCTGCATTCTTTTCTGGAGGCTCCAGGGGAGAATCTGTTTTGTACTTCCAGCTTCAAAAGGCGGCTTGAATTCCTTGGCTTGTGGCCGCTTTCATCTTCAAAACTAGCACTGGCTAGTTTTTCAAATCACTTCACTCTGACTCTAGATTCTTTGCCTCCCTCTTCCACATTTAAAGACCCTCGTGGATACATTGAGCCCTATTTGATAATTCAGAATATTCTTATGTTAAGGTCAACTACTTAGCAACCTGAATTTCCCCTTGCCATGTAACACAACATATTCACAGGTTCTGGAGATGAGGATGTGGACATATTTATGGAACCATTATTCTGCCTATCACCCTATCTATAGTCTTCCCAAACTTAACATGCCCAATACTGCCTCTTGAATTTCCCTAAGATCTTCTTTCTCTCTGGCTTCCCATCTTAGTAAATGGTGCACCATTCATTCAGTTGTTCAGGCCCAAAACCTTGCATTCATTCTTGAATTTTTCTGACTCTCAAACTTCTTATCCAATTAATCAGCAAATTCTGTTAGCTCTCCCTTTATCTTTAAGACATAGATCATATTTAACCTCATTCATGCCCCCCTCCAACTATTGCCATCTTACTCCAAACCACTGTCTTGTTTCACCTGGACTATTACAATCGTCTCCCACCTGGTCTCCAGCTTTTTTTCTGCCTTCCTCCTTTCTTGCTCCTGTTTATCCCCACAAGGCAGCCTGCGAGATTCTCTTAAAAGATGCTGTATCATGGTCAATCCTCTGCTCAAAATGCTCCACCGATTTCCCATCACTTCTAATAGAAATCCACAAGCTACAGGGCCCTTCCCAGTGTGGTCACTCCCACCCTTTTCTGCTCATTTTCTAGCCCTCTGCTCCCCACTCTCTTCACTCCAGTGCTCCACCCTTCTCACCAAATACCCTCACCTCAGAGTTTTCTAGGGTTATTCCTTCAACTGGAAACGCTCCTCCCCACATAGTTCCCCTGTTCTCTCCTTTACTGCATTTGGGACTCTTTTTAAAGAATATCTCCTCACAGTATCTCCTCCCTGGCTGTTTGTCTAAAAATGACTGTGGCCCTAACCAGATTGGCTCAGTGAATAGAGCATCTGTCTGGGGACTGAAGGGTCCCAGGTTCGATTCTGGTAAAGGGCATGTACCTTGGTTGCAGGCATATCCCCAGTAGGGGATGTGCAGGAGGCAGCTGATCAATGTTTCTCTCTCATCGATGTTTCTAACTCTCTATCCCTCTTCCTTCCTCTCTGTAAAAAAAATCAATAAAATATATATTTTAAAAATCTACACTAATGAAAGAGAAACATGCAAATTGACCCTCCCTCTGCTACTCCCACCAGCCAATCAGAAGCGAGTATGCAAATTAACCCAACAAAGATGGAGGTTAATTTGCATATGCAGCTGAGCAAAGACTGAAGACAGCATAGAAAGAAGACAAGCGTTGCAGAAGGGAGCGAAGCAGGGAAAAGGGAGCGAGGCAGCGCAGCGGAGAAGGGAGCGAGGCAGCGGAGAAGGGAGGGAGCGAGGCAGTGGACAGGGGAGGGAGCGAAGTGCTCCCTTCTCTGCTTCGCTCCTGCTGCAGGAAGCCCTATTTTTGCAGGAATCTTCCTGCAACGGGCCTCTAGTAAATAAATAAATAAAAATGACTGTGTATAAAAATTTCCCCGTGCCCAGAGTACCTAGTTTTCAGCCAGCCAAAAACAAAAATGAAAGGCCTCGGTGGGATCTTTAAGATCTGCCTAATTCAAAGCTCGGCCCAATTCTCTCTGAAATTAATATCATTGCTTCCCTCCCACACCCATACTTATGGAATAGCTAATCCTTAGTGCCAACTATGTGTCAAGGGCCCATCTAAGTTCTCTTCATTAATTACTCATGTAATCCTCACAACCACCTTATGAGGAGGGCATAGCTATTGTGGCCATTTTGTAGGCAAACACGAAGACACAGAGATGTTAGTAATTCATGAGGCCCATACTTCTAGTTAGCACCAGAGACAGAATTTACATCCAGGCAGACAGCTCTGAATATTCAGCTTTTAAAAAAATATTATTTATTAAATTGATTGGGGTGACATTGGTCAATATGAACACATAGATTTCAGGTGTGGGTTTCTGTTATAAGATCTGTATACTGTACCATGTGCATACCACCCAAAGTCAAATCTTCTCCTGGCACCTTATATTAGGACAGTTTTCACCCCACTGCCTTCCCTCTGGCAACCACCACACTACTGTATGTGTCCACGAGTTTCAGTTTTATATCCCACATATGAGTGAAATCATATGGTTCTTAACTTTTTCTGACTGACTTATTTCACTTAGCTTAATGTTCTCAAGGTCCATACATAGTGTTGCAAATGGCGCTATTTCATCCTTCCTTATGACTGAGTAGTATTCCATTGTGTAGATGTACCACCTCTTCTTTATCCAGTCCTCTATTGCAGGACACTTTGGTTGTTTCCATGTCTTGACCATCAAGAATAATGCTGCAATGAACATAGTGGTGAATATATTTTTGTGAATACATGATTTCAAGTTTTTCGGGTATATACCCAGGAGAGGGATTGCTGGGTCATATGTAGCTCTATTCTTAATTTTTTGAGGAATCTCCAGAATACTTTCCTTAGTGGTTGTACCAGTCTACATTCCCACCAGCAGTGGATGAGGGTTCCCTTTTTTGAGGGTATCTCATGGTAGTTTTGATTTGCATTTCCCTAATTGCGAGTGAGGCAGAACATCTTTACATATATCTATCTATTGGCTGTTCATATGTCTTCTTGGGAGAGGTGTATTTTTAGGTCCTCTGCCCACTTTTTGATTGGGTTGTTTTGTTTGGTTGAATTCTAAGAGTTCTTTATATATTTTGGAAATTAAACCTTTGTTGGAGCTACTGTTTGCAAATATCATCTCCCGTCTGATTGGCTGCCTCTTTGTTTTGTTGTCAGTTTCTTTTACTGTGCAGAAGTTTTTTAGTTTAATATAGTCTCATGCATTTATTTTTGCCTTTATTTCCCTTGACTTTGGGGTCAAGTTCATAAAATGTCCTCTACTACCAAGATCCATAAGTTTGGTACCTATGTTTTCTTCTATGTAACTTATTGTTTCAGGTCTTATATTTAGGTATTTTATCCATTTTGAATTAATTTTTATAGATGGGGACAAACTGTAATCCATTTTCATTCATTTGCATGTGGCTTTCTAGTTTTCCCAGCACCATTTTTTGAAGAGACTATCTTTACTCCATTGTGTGTTTCTACCTCCTTTGTCGAAAATTATCTGTTCATACACATGTGGTTTTATAGCTGGGTTCTCTGTTCCATTGTATGTCTGTCTTGATTATGCTGTTTTGATTATCATAGCTCTGTAGTATAATTTGAAGTCAGGTAGTGTGATACCTCCAGCTTCATTATTTTTTTTCTCAGGATTGCTTTGGCTATTCTGGGTCTTTTGTGGTTACATACAAATCTGATGATTTCTCCTTCTATTTAAAAAAAATGTAATTGGGATTTTGGTGGATATTACATTAAATCTGTATTTGCTTTGGGTGATATGGCCATTTTTACTATGTTGATTCTTCCAATTCATGAACATGGAATATTTTTCCATTTTGTTGTGTCTTTTTCAATCTCTTTTAATAATGCTTTGTAATTTTCAGTATGTAAGTCTTTTACATTCTTTGTTACATTTATTCCTAGGTATTTTATTCTTTTGGTTGCAATTGCAAAAGTAATCGTGGGTTGTTGTTTTTTTCATTTCTTTTTTTGAAGTTTTATTTTAGTATACAGAAAGGCAATGGATTTTTGAACATTGATTCTGTATCCTGTAATTTGACTGTATTTGTTTATTATTTCTAATAGGTTTTTGGTGGAGTCTTAGGGTTTTCTATATACAGAGTCATGTCATCACAAAAAGTGACATTTTAACTTCTTCCTTCCCTTTTTGGATGCTTTCTACTTATTTCTTTTGCCTTCTTGCCCTGCCAGGACTTCCAGCACTGTGTTGAATAAGAGTGGTGAGAGTGGGCATCCTTGTCTTGGTCCTGAAAGCTTTCAGTTTTTCACCATTGAGTATGATATTAGCTGAGGGTTTATTGTATATGGTCTTTATTATGTTGAGATACTTTTCCTCTGTTCCTATTTTATTGACTGTCTTAATCATAAATAGATGTTGTATCTTATCAAATGTTTTTTCTGCATCCATTGATAAGATCATATGATTTTTATCCTTTCTTTTGTTAATGTGGTGTATTATGTTGATTGATTTGCATATGTTGAGCCATCCTTGTGCCCCTGGAATGAATCCCACTTGATCATGATGCATTATTTTTAGGATGTACTGTTGTATTCAATTTGCTAGTATTTTATTTAGAATTAGAGGCCTGGTGCACGGAATTCGTACACTTGGGGTGGTGGTGTCTCTCAGTCCAGCCTGCACCCTCTCGCAGTTCGGGAGCCCTTGGGGGATGTCTGACTGAAGACTTAGGCCTGCTCCTCTAAGCCGGCAGTCAGACATCCTTAGTGCTGCCTCAGAGGTGGGAGAGAGGCTCCTGCCACCACCAATGTGCTCGCCAGCTGTGAGTCCAGCTTCTGGCTGAGCGGCGCTCCCCCTGTGGGAGCTCACTGACCACCAGGGGGCAGCTCCTGCATTGAGCGTCTGCCCCTGGTGGTCAGTGCACATCATAGCGACTGGTTGTTCCACCATTTGGTCAATTTGCATATTATCCTTTTATTATATATGATTTTTGCATCTGTATTAATCAGAGATATTGGTCTGTAGTTTTCTTTTTTTGTGTTATCTTTGCCAGGTTTTGGTATCAGGGTTATATGGGCCTCATAGAATGTGTTAAGAATTATTACTTCTTCTTCAATTTTTTGGAAGAGTTTGAGAAGGATAGGTTTTAAATCTTTTTTGAACATTTGGTGAAGCCATCTGGTCCTGGACTTTTGTTTTTTTGGGGGAGGTTTTTGATGGCTGTTTCAATTTCATCACGGCTGATTGGTTTATTTAGATTTTCTAATGCTTCATGATTTAGTCTAGGAAGTTATATATTTCTAGGAACTTATCCAATTCTTCTAGGTTATTGAATTTGGTGACATATAGTCTTTCATAATGTTCTAGTGTGCTCCTTTGTATATCTGTGATGTCTATGGTGACTTCTCCTCTCTCATTTCTGATTTTGTTTATATGTGTCTTTTCACTTTTTTCCTTAGTGAGTCTACCAGGGGTTTGTCAATTTTATTAATCTTTAAATAAAACCCAGCTCTTTGTTTTATTAATTTTTGTACAGTCTTTTTGTTCTCTATTTCATTCAATTCTGCTCTAATTTTTATTATTTCATTTCTTCTGATGACTTTGGGTTGCTTTTATTATTTCTTTTCCTAGTACTTGAAGATGTGGTATTAAGTTGTTTACTTGGGATTTCATTTGTTTCTTGAGATAGGCCTGTAATAATATAAACTTTACTCTTATTACTGCTTTTGCTGCATCCCAGAAGTTTTGATACATTGTATTATCATTCTCATTTGACTCTATATATGTCTTTTAATCTCATCTTTTATTTCTTCTTTGACACAGTCATTTTTTTTGTAGTATATTGTTTAATCTCCACGTATTTGTGGGGATTTTTACTTCTTTTTTTTGCAGTTTATTTCTAATTTCAAGGTTTCATGGTCAGAGAATATTCTTGGTATAATTTCAATTTTCTTGAATTTGTTGATGTTGGTTTTGTGACTTAACATATGGTTTATCCTTGAGAATGTTCCATTTGCACTGGAGAAGAATGTGTAATCTGATGTTCTGGCATGAAAGGTTCTGTAAATGTCAATTATGTCCATTTGGTCTAGTGTTTCATTTAAGGCTGATGTTTCTTTATTGATTTTCTGTTTGGTTGATCTGTCTAGAGCTATCAATGGAGTATTAAGGTCCACAACTACGATTGTGTTTTGATCACTTTCTCCCTTTAGTTCTGTGAGTAGTTATTTTATATATTTTGATGCTCCCTGGCTGGGTGCATATAGATTAAGAAATATTATGTTTTCTTGATGTAGTGTCCCCTTTATCATTATAAAGTGTCCATCTGTCTCTTGTTATCTTGAAATATATTTTGTGAGATATAAGTATGGCTACATCTGCTTTTCTGTGGATGTTATTTTCTTGGAGAATCATTTTCCACCCTTTTACTTTGAATCTACCTTTGCCTTTGCTGCTTAAATGTGTCTCTTATAGGCAGCATATAGCTGGGTTTTGTTTTTTTATCCACTCTGATACTCTTTATTGGTGAATTCAGACCATTTACATATAGGGTAATTATTGATGTATGAGGGTTTCCTATGGCCATTTTATCTTTTGTTTTCTGGTAGTTCAGTGCCTCCATTGGTTCTTTTCCTTTATGTTTCCGTCTTTTGTTTTTGTTTGGTGGTGTTCCATACTTCTTTCCTCTGTTTCCTCTATGTTTAAGCTATATGTCCTTGTTTGGGGATTTTTGTGTGTGGTTACCATTAAGATTATAAAAAATGAAGTTACATATATACGGTAGATTTTTTTTTTTTCTTTTGAGTGCATCTGATCTTCCTTTTCCTTTGCCAGTTCAGACCTTTCACCCTTTCCTTTTGTTTTTGTTGCCAGAAATTATCCATGTTTATGCTGTAAGTTTTTTGGTGATCTTGCTCATAGTGTTGTGACCTTATGTTCTTTGCTTCAGGTAGAATAATTCCCTTAAATATTTCCTGCAATGGAGGTTTTCTGGTGATAAAATCCCTCAGTTTCTGCATATCTGGGAACATCTTTATTTCTCCTTCATATTTAAAGGATAATTTTGTTGGATATATTATTTATAGCTGGTAATTTCTCTCTTTCAGATATTTGAATATTTGATTTCACTCTCTTCTGGCTTCTAGAGTTTCTGCTGAGAAGTTGGATGAAATTCTGATGGCTTTCCCTTTTCATGTCACTTTGTTCTTTTCCCTGGCTACTTTAAGAATTTTTCTTTTGTCATAAGTTTTTGACAGCTTCAATACCAAGTGCCTTGTAGAGGGCCTCTTTGGATTGAGGTAATTAGGTGTTCTGTTTGCTTCTTAGATTTGAGGATCTAATTCTTTCATAGATTTGGGAAGTTCCTATCCACTCTTCGTTTTAGTAGACTCTCTATTCCATGCTCCCTCTCTTCCTCCTCTGCAATGCTTATAATTCTAATATTGCTTTTCCTGATGGAATCAGATTGGTCTAATAGAGCGCTTTCATTTTTCTTTATGCTCATATTTCTCTCTTCCCTCTGCATCATTTCTTTATTCATATCTTAAATATCATTATTCTTTCCTCCATCTGATAGGTTCTATTTTCTACACTCATTGTTCACTCGTAATCTCCTTAATTGCATGCTTCACTTCCAGAATTTCAGATTGGTTCTTTTTTTAAAATATATTTTTATTGGTTTCAGAGAGGAAGGGAGAGGGCGAGAGAGAGAAACATCAATGAGAGAGCATCATTGATTGGCTGCCTCCTGCATACCCCACACTGGGGCTCAAGCCTGCAACCTGGGCATGTGCCCTGATCGAGAATTAAAGTGTGACCTCCTGGTTCATAGGTCAACACTCAACCACTGAGCCACACCTGCCAGGTTGATTGATTCTTTTTTAAAGTTTCAATGTCTTTGATAAGTACTCATTGATTTGTTTTCTGAGGGTACTGAATTCCCTGTCAGTATTTTCTTGCATCTCATTGAGTATTTTCAGAACTGCAATCTTTAAATCTCTGTCATTTATATTACATATTTCCATGTGTTCCAGCTTGCTTTCTGGGGATTTTTTATTTTCTTTCTGGTGATCCTCATTACTGTGGTTCTTCATGGTATTTTCTGTCCTCCTTTGCTTGTGCATTTATCTCTGAAGAGGTCTTTCCATTATTTTCCAGTAGATGGCACTGAATCACAAGAGTTTTTACATCTGTGATCTCCCAGTCTTGAACCTCTACAGCTTCCAAGAGACAATACAGCCACCCTGATTGGTGGTGGGGTTTGCTTTGCCCTCACTGATAACCCCTGATCTCCGTGGTGTCCCACTCCAAGCACCCCTCCTAAGGATCAGTCACTGAGGGAAACAGTGGTTCTACTGCAACAGCTTTTGGTTTACAGATAATATGCTCCTGGACCTTACTCCAAGGGCAATGGGAGGTGAGTTTTGGAAGTCCAAGAGGCAGCAGGGCTCTGTGGTTCTGTTTCTTTGTCTGAAACACCACCGCCCAGCCTGACAGTGGAGGGACACATGGCAGAACCCTGTGCTCTGTCAGGTGTCTGCTGGCTCAGTCACTGTTTGCTCCGCTCCACTGCTGGACTGCCCCCCACAGCTCTCTGTTCCTCCCAGCCAAAGGAAGCACCTGCGACCACCGACCACCAGCTTTCTCCCCTCTCCTGACCAGTTGAGCTGTGAGCTCCCAGCTGCAGGGCTCTGTCTGCGTGCCATCTGCACTTTCCTCCCTTCTCAACTTCCTGTGTAACCCCAGATACCCACTTTTAGACACTCTGATGTGTGTGTCTCAGTCATGCCTCTGTGTTGAGCAGGGATTCCTTTGTTGAATTATAGTTGGTAAACTTGTTGAAATTTCAGGGTGAGAGGACAAGGTGCGCTCTCACTCTGCCATTCCTCTGACGTTACTCTATTCAGCTATTTCTAACTAAAGCTTAGGTTCCGAGGAAAAGGTCACATCTGCTCAGCAGTCAGCACGGAATCTTTAACCTTTAATTGACATTAAATAGCTGATTTGCTCATGGGCTTTAAGGAAGAGGTCTGACCTGTGTTACATCCAGGATGTGATACACCTATTGTTAAACATACACCATGATCTGGGAACATATCGAGCTGTTATTTCCTTTAGTGTATTAATATTGCAAATCTAGACCTCCCCAAGTTCTACCCTCACTATGACTATACTCTTTAAAAATAGAAAATAAGGGAAAATATTTGGTCACCTTCTTTGACTCCAGGAAGATCTAGGCATGTAGTAAACTTCAGGGAACTGTTGCCTGCAAACTTAAGCACAGGAGTTCTAGTTCTCAAATGCAATCACTCAATAACAATGCTGACCTCATCCAAGGTCCTTCACCAGATGGTGCCTCTGGTTTATGAACACCTTTATTCTCTTCTGGAAACCCATGTTAGTTTGGATCAGGGAAGTTTATTATTTTTAAAGTTATTACTATTTTTAATTATAGAAATAATCATGAACTACACTTAACACACACTGGTTAATCATTGGGATGCAGTATGAGGTGGGGAAAGTGCATTTCTTTGGTGCCTTGCAGACTGGGAGTTCATTTTTGTCTCTGCCACTTACTATGGTGCCCAAGATTACACCATCGAAAGGTCATCAGCCTCTTCAGTACTTGGTTTCTTCCTTCCTACTCATCGCATTGCTGTGTGTACCAGAGATAATAAATGTAAAGCACTTAGCAAGGCACCTGGGGCATAGTAGGGCTTGTAGCAATATTGCAACTTCTCAGGTGGGCAGAAGACGGCCTTTAGCAGGTAGACAGAAAAGAGCAGAAAGCAGCACGGCCCAACAGTGAAGAAAACAATCACACCTGTGGTTTCTAACTCCAGCGTGAGCTTGGTCGTAACTGAGTTGAGTATATCCTGATGACAGTTACCTTCTGCACCAATGCCATCAGGGCCACGGCTCCTTCTCTAATCCACAGGCCTGGGCTTGCCATGGAGATGACTGACTGTGCAGGCTTCCATTTCTCCCTTAGGATCCATGGGTGCATGGGAGAACAGCACCAGCTCTGCCCTTTTCCTTTCTTCCAGGGATGCTCATCTCCCTCCTATGGAGCCTGAACACCTTTTCTTAAAAGTCATGTCACCATCTAGGCAGTTTGCTCCAGGGACTCCAGAGAAATGGCGCCCTCTGGTGTCGGCTCAAGATCTGTGGGTCAGCCTGGGGATGGCACAATTTCACCTTAAAAGTAAGACTCACCAAAGCAAATCTTTTATGGAGTATCTTGTTTTTTAGAAATCCTTTTTTATAAGAGGAATTCTCTGGGTCAAATGAACTGTGTCTTTAATAAGGAAGGACCAAGTTATTTCAAACTCAATGTTTATCAGGCAGTGCTTATCATATAAATGGGCCTAAGCATTTGGCAGCTGTGCACTATGGCCTCAGAAAGGAAATAAGTAAAAGTCATACAGTGGAGAGAAGATGCTTCCTCAAGTCCACTCTCTCCCTCTCCGTCTTCCTCTCTGTCTCCCTCTCCCTCTCCCTCTCCCTTTCCCTCTCCCTCTCCCTCTCCCTCTCCCTCTCCCTCTCTCTCTCCCTCCCCCTCTCCCTCTTCCTCTCCCCCTCTTGCTCCCTCTCCCTCTCCCCCTCTTGCTCCCTCTTCCTCTCCCCCTCTTTCTCCCTCTCCCTCTCTCTCCTTTTACTCTGATATCCCAAGAAGTGTTTTATAATAGCAGAAGTGACTATCTTTTCCCAGTGCTGCAAAAATGACAGTCTGTTTTTTTACCGTCTTCCTAGGAGCTTTACTCAGAGAAGGCAGGCCCCTGGTGCGCTGCCAGCCCATTGGCTCCAGGCTTTGAATTGCACTATTTGCATGAACCTCCCAGGTTCTGGGGTGACAGGGCCCTCTTTTTCTTGGATGGATTGTTCCATTAGATTAGATGAGAGGGGACTTGGGAGGAGGCATCTTTGGCTCTAGGACACTATAAATACTAAATTTCCTGTGAGCTTGGGGAAAATTTTAAGGCGACTGTCAAGCTAGCAAAGCCAGAGCTGGGGCAAGTGCTGTTATCAAAAGAGAACACATGAAACTGTTATTTTCCTGCTTATATTTAAATCTTCCCATAACCAAGAAAAAAATGTTGTTGACTCCTAGATCCCTTCTCTGGGCTTTGTGGAATAAACCACAGTGACCCAGTGGCAGAGTTTTGGAGAATGTTAAAACATGACAATAAATAGATTTAATAATAGCCTTTGCACTAGACCTCGGGGGATCCCTGGCAGTCTCAATTACTCTAGTTCACATTTTCCTTTGCCCTGTGTTATATTTAGTAGCCCAATTTTGTTTCATATATATATTTAGAAGGAATACATCAAAGAGTGATTTCTTTGAGGCAGTTAGATTATGAGTTACTTTGTTCCCTTTTCTAAAATAATCTGTTTCACATATTTTCTATAATTTGGATGTCAATTAAATTTATAATTAGAACAAAATTGTGTTTTTTAAAGAGAAAAGATATAATCAAGCTTTAGTAACTTGAAAGATATTTTTTCTCAGATGGAGAGATGGCAATTACAGAGGATTATGAAGAAATTCACAGAAGCTAGAGCTGTTTGCAACAACTGCTGTTGAATTAAGTGGCAAACTTGAATCTAAGTGAAGAAGACAAGTTGGCTCTTCCGCTGTTGCATTTTCTCTCTCTTTCTCTAAACAACGTCTGCTGGGTGCTCCGAGGCCATGAGCCTGAGCTGCTGTGTGTGTTGGTGGCACTAACGAGGTGGGGCGAAGCTTCTCCTTGTATGTTTGTGTGTGCATGAGTGTGTCTAAGTGATGTGAACCCCCAAGCTACACTAAAGTAACAGGATTGCAGCCCCCACCCTCCTATTCCACTTAATAGAAATAAAATAAACCAACCTCATATGTTTGTGTATAAAATAGAAAATAAAATACTCGTTGGTGTTCAATGCTTGAGAGGATATAGCGAAAATACTACAAAATATAAAAATAGTACCATCAATTTGAAATCCAGTGTGCAGTAAGTCTCAAGTGCTATAGATTACTCAACTTTTTTTTCCAATAATCTTATCTCTAGAAATGTATACAAGAAAAAAAATTAGAAAGAAGAAACAGCTATATGCTTCAAGGCATTTATTACCAGACTATTTCAAACAGCATAAAATTGGGGGCAACAAAAAGTTCCAAAAAGAGAAGGATTTACAATAAAATGATAACATATTTGGAATAATATTATGAAGAAAAGTAATACAAATAAGTACTTACAATAAAATATTTAAAAATCAGAACATAAAAATGTGTTTTATTTTATTTGTTAGTATAAATATAATCAAATAAAATATATGTAGAAAGAAAAAAACAACTATTTTGTTAAAATGATAGGATTGTGAATTACTTTATCAAATTTTTAATTTTTTTAATATTAAAAAAAGCAATGACAATTGCTCTCTTGGTTTTGTGGAGTCACTGCCTGGTGGACTTGAGTGTTTATAATTATGACAAATGTCCTGGATCCCCTAAAGATGTGATTCTTCCCAGCATGTCTCTACATGCTGCAGTGGTGGATAGACTATTTCTAGAATCAAATTGCTTGAGTTCATAGGCATGATTCTACCCCTTTCTAGCTATGTGGCCTTGCCTTTGCTTTCTGTAAAATGGGAGATCATAAAAACATCTGAACTCTGGAGATAAATTTTAATTGTTTACATTTCCCATGATGAACTGAGTGGGTGAAGGTTCTTCCATACAACTTTGTGGAGAAACATATTGCACTCTAAGCTGTGGGAAGGGGCAACATAAAAGGTGCAGGCAAAGCTGTGAGCTGAGGCAGACCCCTAGTTGACAAATCAGAGAAGCAGATCCAAAGGCTTCACCCACTCTAAAAAAGGAACTAGCAAGAAAGAAGCAAAAGAAAATAAGTTGAACAAAGGAAAGAGGGTGGTCCTAGGGCAAGGGCCTAATGCTATTTTGTTTTTTTGCCTGTACCCTGTACCCATTTTTTTTTTGCCTGTGTCTAACTATTTGTCTGTCTATCTATCTATCTATCTATCTATCTATCTATCTATCTATCTATCATCTTTAACTTTTGGAAAATTTTAAATCTATCCTAAGTAAAAAAAAAAAAAAAAAAAAAAAAAAAAGGTAAAACAAACTCTTAAACATCCATTACCCATCTTCAACAAAATCAATATTTCATTTATTATCCCACCTATACTCCTTTCCTGGACAATGTTGAAGTAATAATTTTATCACTACATTCATAAGTACAAGAGATTCAAGCTCTTTTATTTGATACAGCCACAGCACCATTATCATATCTTAGAAGTTTGCAGTGATTCTTAAGGGTGCCATTTGAGGGAGGTGAGTAAGAGGGTCTGCTGTATTTAAATAGTTATAAGGGAACTCAGGACCATTTGTCTGACATCACACCTTTCCCCAACACCACAGAACAGGCAGCTCTAAGAACCACCTGAGTTGTCATCCACCTGGTGGGAAGTTGGCAGATTTAGCACAGGGTTTTGCACTAGAAAGACCAAAGTGAGGGCTTGAACTCTGGAGGAGTCCTTCCAATAGACACAAAGCAAGTAGCCTAAAAGGCAATGGTTGTTAGCAGAATCTAAGGGCCCAGGGACCATTCAAGAGGTAAGAAGAGCCCTATCCAGTTTTGCGAAGTGGTTAGAGCATCGGCCCTATAACCCAAGGGTCTTGGGTTTCATTAATAGTCAAGGGCACGTAACTGGGTTGCAGGCTCGATCCCTGGTTGGGGCGCATGCGGGAGGCAACCAATTGAAGTGTTTCTCTCACATCGATGTTCCTCTCTCTCTCTCTTTCCTCCTCCCTACCTTTCACCCACTCTAAATATCAATGGAAAACTATCCTCCAGTGAAAATTAAAAAAAAAAAAGAGGTAGGAAGAGGCAAAGGAGAGATTGAAAAGGTTGCACCCCACCCAACTCAACCATCAAGTCAACTTTCATCTGTTTCATTGACCAAGCTTCTAGAACAATATCACATGACAAAGCTGTTTCTTGCCAAAACAAAGCTCTCCTCTTTGCTGGTCAAGGAGGCGTTTGTGCAGAGGTGTATACAGGTGGGAGAACACAAGGACAGGAAACCCTAGAACCAACCTCCACCTGCCCTCAGATCAGCCACTTACCCTCCAATGCATCACCTGCAAAATGAGGGCAATGCCTATCTTTGCACAGATGAAATGAAATTAGTGATGAAACCACATCTAGCACATGTTGGGGATATAACATATTTTATTTGATATGATCTAAATATATCTGCCAAACTGCTGAAGTCATATTGAAAAGCTTACAAGATATTATTTTTCAGAAAATTTGGGGAAATGTATTGTCATTTTTCTGCATATTGCTACATGCTCATTTACATAAATTACTGTTTCTCTCCCTATGACCTAATTCTAAGTCTGGCCAACAAATTCCAGTCCAGTGTTCACAGTCACTGTACTAAACAGACAGTGACATGCTTGAACAAAGGAGGAACATCTAAGGAATTATTCTCCTGAGCAGGATGTAACCAGAGGTTAGGGGACCAAGTGACAAATGTCCTGGATCCCCTAAAGATGTGATTCTTCCCAATATGGAACTTTCTTTTATTGTTTTGTCTTGAGAAAATTAGACTTACTCTGAAACCTTTTGAAGTGTGACTCACAGTGACTCCATCTGCATAAAATCAGAGTTTAGTCTCCCAGGGAAAGAGTTAGGTGACATTATTTGCAGTGATTCACATCTGCATATCAAAAAGAAAGATGGGTTATGAGGGGCCCCTTTTATGGGGGGTATTAGCAGAAAGGGAAAGGAGGAGGATGCCAAGTGAGGGCGCATTAAGGAGTTAGCAGGCTGATGCAGACGAGGTCCTGGAGGGCGAATTTATCTTCTGCTGAAACAGCTGAGCTCAGCCGGGACAAATGACACACTTTATATATCTGCCTTTCTTCCCCCTTTTAGTTCCCCCTGCAGAGGCAGCCCGGAGGGCCGCTGCGCTGCCCAGGGTAACAGGCTGTGACTTTTGCCTGATGGAATTGCCAGTGCTTCTAGCTCACCACAACAAAAGGTGGCTCTTGGCCAAGAAATTGATTCTCCCTACCACCCACTATAAAAACAGGAATCAATGTTTGCCTGGCACTTGTCAGCCAGAATCCTTACTGAGTGAATTTCTTTAGTCCTCTTTTGTCCTGGAGTGTGGAAATAGGAGCCTCCAAGGGGGGTGTGCACAGGTGAAACCACAAAGATGGAGCCTTTGGTTGGACCCGAGGGTTCCCTCTGACATTAAAATTCAGGCTGGGCGGGCTCCTGCCCCATGGGTACCTCACTCATGGATGGCTCTGAGGTGGGAGACCTTGCTTGCCCCAAACTCTCATAAATCCTCTCTTGCTCTCAACACTTGCACTCATTTCCCTCAAACACACTCTACTGCATTTGACTGATTTTAATGAAGGGCATGTTTTAATGGGGTCTCCATTCCCAGAGAGCTGCAGGTCCCAGATATTAAAGGAGCCCCTGGTTCCCTCTAACCTTTTCTCACACAAGGGATGAAATGAGGATCCCAGGCTCTTGCACAGAAGCATTCTCTTTGGACAATTGAAATTGTTAAGAAATGCACTCCTCTAGGTGGTGGTAGGAGAGCCCTGTCTTGGGAAAAGAGGTACCACTTACCTCTCGGAGACTGTGGTTCTGTTTCCAAAGGGCACTGATGTCACAGCTACCATCGTTCTTGAATAATTTTCTTCTCAACACTACAACCACGCTCCTGTTGCTCCCCTTAAGTTTTTCAATGGTTTCCGTCTTTTCTTCTGCTAAATCTCTTAGATACTGTCTCTCTGACACACTTCCTCCCTGGGGAATGATTCCTTCCTGTGGCTGCTGGGATACCTCTCTCTTTTGGTTTTCTGCCACCACTCTGTCCATTTTTTGGAAACCTTTCTTGGGTTTCTTTTTCTCTGTTTACCTCTTAAATATCAATGTCTATGAAGTTTTTCTTTGGTCTTTTACTTCTTACCCTGCCTACTCTCTCAGGGTGATCTTTCTAAGCCTGTGGCTCTTACATACATTTATGTTCCTGAACCTCTGAAGCCTTGCCTGGGATTGGGGTCTGCATCTCCTCCTGAATGTCCTACGTTCCCCCACCATTCATAGGCCCTGGATTGGATCATGGGAAATGAAAGTAGCCTCTCAATTATTGGGTCATTGATATCTGAGTTCAGAGATTTTATGATTTTTACTAGAGGCCCAGTGCATGGATTCGTACACCACTGGGGTCCCTCAGCCTGGCCTGCACCCTCTCACAATCCAGGACCCATTGGGGATGTCAGAGAGCTGGTTTCAGCCCGATCCCTGCAGGCCAGGTAGAGGGACCCCACTGGTACACGAATCCGTGCAAAACCCTCTAGTATACATATAAGATCTTTGGTTAATCTCTTCCAGCCCTCCCCTCTCCCTCCTTTCCTCTGAGATTCATCAGTCTGTTCCATGTTTCCATGCCTGTGCATTGAGCATCTGCCCCCGGTGGTCATTGTGCATCATAGCTACCTCCCGGTTGGCTGGTTGGCTGGTCGCTTAAGCGTTTATATATAGAGAGATTACCTGTGCTCATTTAATATACTTTGCCCTTGGTTAATGGATCCCATTGTAATTCAACCTTTTTATATAATCATGTCCAAGAAAGCAACAGGAAACCTGGAACCTGCATCAGAACAGGTCTCACATCTTCTGGGACACTGGTCTTACCCTGGGGGCTGTGATAACAGATTGACATGTTCACTGCTCTCTCATATTGATAAAAGGGGATTGGCATGCACTTGCAAAGCCCTCCAAATTCACCAAAAGAAACCAAAAGCAAACTTGCTGTGTTTGGGCCCAATGAGAAGAGTGATTGTACTGGAAGCTGGGCAGACATGAGCTCTAGTTCATCAGACTCTGCCTAGCCTCTCTGGAGGAGATTATCCTAAGACCCTCTGGGAATTTTAGCTTCCGTGGTCTCCTTCCCTCCCCCCGCCCCCCTACTGAAGGATTCGGCAAGCCAGGCAGGGAAACTTTGCCTGGTTGGTAGTTCTAAGTACAATGGCAGCATGCTCCCTGACTTTGTGAAGAGAAAATGAGTTCTTGCAGTAGTAAAAACAAAAGTGAAAAATTAGTTTTGTTGCTCAGTTTTTAGTTCTTAAATGATGGGGGGGGGGGGGCGGGGGAGTTTGAAGGTCTAAAGGTCTTTTTCTTTTAATTAGGGAAGAATTTGGAATTCTCTTACTGAAAGATTAATTTCAATCATAAAATATAGCTCTGACACTGGAAAATACTATCTTACTAGTACATGGATTGTTCCCACCCCCCCCCCGCCCCGTTTTTAAAAAAACATTCATGCTTACAGAAAAATGAATAGAATTATTTGATGAACCCTTGGATACCCTTCACCTAATTTCACAAATTTTTAATATTTTATAGTAGACTGGGTTTTTAACATACGTGTTTCTTGGCATATTGGCAATTTGGGTGTTCCTTAAACAATTGAAAATAGATGTTTATTGGGAATGAACCCACAGGTGCTGGACACTGCTCCAGGCCCAGAGCTACCCCCGCAGCAAGGCCACACAGATCCCCTGCCTATGGGCTCAGGCTCACCGTGAAGGGAAGACAGGCAGGCAGATAATAAATAAATAACTATAGTACACGTGCAATATAATCTGAGGTAGTAAAAGGACTTAACTGATTTTAAGTGCTATAAGCCAATTAGCTATGAATTCAGTTGTCACTCAAGCTGTCCGTAAAGTCACCTTTTAGAACCAGGCAGGAGGCTGCTGGAAGCCCACTTTCAGAAAGTGCTAATTCCTCTGGGCAGCACACAGGGGCTGAAGGGCCTGTGGGCATTTCCTTCTAGAAGTCTGCCTGGGAAGGGCAGGCTAAGGGCTAGGCTGGTGGCTGGAGGGGGCGGAAGTGAGGGGACTCCACATGTTCAACACTCTGTGGTACTGAGATACAGTGGGAGGTAAAGGAGGGGAGGAGGTGGGGGGAGGGGGGATAAGCAAAGACCCCAGGTCCCTGAGAACGTGCAAAGGACCAGAGCCAGAGGCAGGAGGGGAGACTAGTCTTCGTAGGAGACAATCCACATCTCCCGTGGAAGAAGGAGAAAGGGGAGAAAGCTGATCCACTTGGGGATAAAAGCTTTGAGTCTCCTCGCTGTCTTTTCTAAGAACCAGGAGGCCAGGACCTCCGCTGAGGGTGGGAGAGGGGGTGGGGCAAGAGGAGCCGCGGAAGCTTGGAGCACTCACTGGAGAGGATGTGAGAGTGAGGTGACAGGGATTTCTGGTGGTGCTCAGAAAATCTTTCTTGGTTGAATCTGCATGTGTCATTTTAGAAACTCCCACCTGCCTTTTAACTGAAGAGAATTCTAAATAAAAGGCCCCATCACCACCCCTGTTCACACCTCCTTCCAGCCTCCGTCAGAAGCTGCAACTAACGGTTCCTGTTCTTGTTAGAAACATAAAAATGTAGTTTGCAGCCCAGCCTGCATTTCTGGGTTGCCTTTTAGGCTCCTGGGGTCCCTGGCAGGGAGGACACAGGGTTGGGTGGCCGAGTTCGCCAGAGGACTGACCAGTGCCGGTTCCTGGGGCAGGGAGTGAACACGGGGTCCTGAACAGGGCAAAGGCTAGATTCCATTTTTCAAATAGAATGACGGGTCCTGAAGCCTTGTGCCCTGCAGAAATGAAAGCTGCAGCTTATTGGAAAGGGAAAGACCTGAATGAATACTGAGCATAGCCTGTGTGAATGCTTAATTAGAGTGAATTTCTAAAATTCTTTCTGTAGCTGGGTTGAATCAAACCTATGAGAAAGGCTATATTTATCACTCCCTCCAGTCCAGGTAGTTCATTAAGAAGAAAATGAAAGGTTCTAAATTTCAGCAACCTTTCTTTCTGCAAAGCTCTGTAGATTGACCATTAAAGATATTTTCATTTGATGGATGGCAAAGCCTTTTCTTATAACCCACGTGTAAGGGTCTGAGGGAGAGGGTGACTGATGGCTAATGGTGCCTATGGGTGAGGAAGGGGGCAAGGGAAGGGCCCTGGGCTTTTTTTGCTTTGACCTACAATTGGCAGACATTCTATTTCTTGATCTCATTTTATGCTTGCAATAACCATACACAGTGGAAATCTCTCCTTACCACTCTCCTCACCCCAGGTCCCATGGAAATGACCTACTGCATATGAGGGTCAGACCGTTATGTAAGTTGCTTGAAGATTCAGAGATAATAAGAGAAAGATCTTCCTGTTCCCAAAGCCACTGAAGAAAAACACTATGTGTATGATTTTCTGGTTCAGATTGATGGGAAATTCTCTCTAGCAATAAAGATACATGAGATGCCTGCAATGCCCCAGGCATTCCTCTGGGCTGGTTGGTATTACAGAGATAAATAAGATATATTCCCACCTGCAGGAGCTCAGAGAGTCCTGAACATATCAGGTACCCCTTAGTGACCAGTGCTATGCTATGGAGGAGCCAGAAGAAGAATGTGAGAGTCTCCACCGTCAAGGAGCTTCACTAGGAAGAGAAGACATGTAAGCAGAAGTGTCCAAGAATAAGCCAACATGCCTATTAATCCATGTAGGTGTTAGAGTACGTGGAACAGATTCATGCTCCAGGGTGACATGGGAGGAAAGAGATGTCAGAGGCCCCAGATGCTGGGAGAGGGTCTCTGAGCAAAATGTTTATAAATGATGTATCTAGTGGGACCATAAAGGACCCCTGTTAAAGTTGTCTCCCCACTGGGGTCATTCTGCATGATATAATGAGAAATTAATCACGATTGGATGACCTTCACTAAGCTGCTAACCCCTTTTCTAGACTTTGTTGCTTGTTTTGTCAGCTACAAAGAGGAAGTGGAGTGTGATAAGCCTTTTTAATCCCATGATTGTTTGGCCCACAAGGAGCCATAGATTCATCCTCTAAGGGTCCGTTGGGAGACAGAAGTTCATTTGGCTTGATGATTATGACACACATAAAGTCAAAGAAGTCTCCCAGGACTTAAGGTAAAAAGATAAAACCTGAAATGAAAAAGGAAAACAATAAATCCAGGAAATCCAACCTATGTCTAATGGACACCTCCACTGGAGAAAGTGGAGGTGAGGAAAGAGTAACTAAGAGAAAATTTCATTAGCTGAAAATTCCTTTCCTTTTCACATTGAAAGGAACCACCGAGAAGCCAGCGATTTTAATTGGGGAAAAAACAAAAAACCTAACCTCATCCTGGTAAAACTACAGGACTGCAACAATAGAGAGTTTGTTTGAAAACTTCCAGAGGGGTGAAAGGAAGTGGCTTACATAAAAACAAGAATAAAATTCTTCACAGTCTTCTCATCAATGATGACAACGCAATTCCTTCCATGTGCCGAAAGTTATTTTGAACCTGAAATTGTGTCTCCAGTCAAATTATCAATCAGAGAATATCTGAGTGGCCACCAAACATATGAATAGATATTCAACCTTACTATTTATCATAGAAAAGCAAATTAAACCCACAATGAGATACTCACTAGGATGACTAAAATTACAGGACTGACAATAACAAGCGTTGATGAAGTGAATCATAAGAAGTATGATTAGTTCAACCACTTTTCAAAAACTGATGTATTGCAATCTGGGACCCCTCAGATTGTACATGTCCAAGAGATGGTCACAAAAGACCATGTACAAGACTGTGTATAGCAGACTCATTTGTAACAGCCAAAACTTGGAAACAACCCAAATGTCTAGCAACAAGAAAATGGATAAACTTACTACACAGCAGTTCTAAAAGCACAAACTATTGATATACACAACAACAAAGAATAATTTCATTGTTAAAATGTTGAATGAAAGAAGGCAAATGTGGAGTAGAAATGAAATGATTCAGTTTCTAGGACCTTCTAGAGCAGGCAAAACTAATCTGCGATGACAGAAACACAGTCATTGCCTGAGTTGCTGAGGCAGTAGCTCTGACCCAGAAGAGAACTTTCTGGGTGATGGAATTGTCTTGTATCTTAATATGGCTGGTAGTTACAAATAAAAATCTATCCTGTTTTATGCAACTTATGCCTCAATAATTACCCAAAAAAGTAAAAAACAAGAAGAAATTGTCAAACAAATAGGAGCAAAAGAAAGATATTTAGGGGTATGCAATAACTCAGAAAAAAGGGTGCATTTTTACAAACTTTAAACAAAATTATTCCTGAGTGCATACCAGCAAAATAGAAAAAGGAACTAAAGAAGGAGAATGACATGGGAAAAGTAACCAATAGTCACTGAGGTAGACATGGATAGAAGGAAACCATTCTAACTCGAATCTGGGTGATTCTCCTTTCAGAGGCAAGATACTGATGATGAAAAATTGTATTTCCTTCTCTAGAGATTCAATAACACTTATTTATGCACTTAATCTTTAAGGCTGGGAAACCAGAGATACAATCTAAGGTGAATGAATCAGGAAATTTGGGTTTATGCCCATTTTTTAAAGTCATTCCGGAAGGAAAGGATGAAGAGAAGAAGGTAATAGGCACAGAAGGCTACATTCCCTATCTTTCTGAGCAGATTGTTCACAGACACTATTTCTCGGGCTATGGACCATCTGCCCAGGAAGATAAGAAACAGTGATAAGTAATCACCATAAAGGCTTTAAAAAGAGAGAGAAAAAAACTCAACTTGCCATGAATGAGTCCAGAGATAAAATTATAAGGACAGATTTATTTACATTTCATTTTGTTTGTGCCCTCCTGTATGCTTAATTATTTAAGTACTAGAGGTCCCATGCACAAATTCATGCACCAGAGGGGTCCCTCGGCCTGGCCTGCAGGATCGGGCCAAAACTGGCTCTCCAACATCCCCTGAGGGGTCCCAGATTGTGAGAGGGTGCAGGCCAGGCCAAGGGAACCCACCAGTGACCAGGGCAGAAAGGGACACGGAAGGCTGGCCAGCTGGGGAGGGACCATGGGAGGGCTCCAGGGCGTGTCCAGCCCATCTTGCTCAGTCCCTATCCCAGCAGCAAGCTAACCTACTGGTCAGAGTGTCTGCCCCCTGGTGGTCAGTGGGTTGAGCGGCCTTAGCATATCATTAGCATATTACACTTGGGTTGAACAGATGACTGGATGATTGGACACTTAGCATATTAGGCTTTTATTATACAGGATACTCATGGGCTACTTTGGGAAGGAAGGAAAGAAGGGAGGAAGGAAGGGAGAAAGGAAGGAAGGGAGAAAGGAAGGAAGGAAGGAAGGAAGGAAGGAAGGAAGGAAGGAAGGAAGGAAGGAAGGAAGGAAGGAAAGAAGGAAGGAAAAGAGGGAAGGAGGGAGGGGGGAAGGAAGGAGAAGGGGGGCAGGGAGAGAGAACAAGAAGAAAGGAAGGAGATAGACCATGTCTATTCTGCCTGAGGAGCCCTGAGATAAAGTACTAAGTTGGCAGAAGTAGGTCAGCTGAGCTGGAAACGAGGGTTTCTTAGAAATGCATTTAAAAGATCATTTTGGCAAAAAGGCAGAAACATATTCTTCTGCCTAGAATGAGCCACGATGGGAAGAAGTTCACGTTCAGCAGGTTTGAGCACTGAGACACCAGAAGAAACTAGTCTCAGGTGGAAGCATCAAGTACTCTGCCTTCCCTGATGGGAGCCGTGCTCTGTGGGGGAGGTACTCTCCACAGCCCCCTTCTGTTCCAACAAGACTTTAGATCTTAGACATTATCTCAGAAGATAAAGTCCCTGAACCCCATCATCTGTTATACAAAGACATGAGTCCAGCTCTGGCCACACACCATTCCAGGCCTGGAATGGATAGTGAGAACGCACCAGCCGCAGCGCCTCCTGCCTGGAGCTCACCATGGAAAGCAGGGCCAGCCATGAAGATGGGCAGTGCCTGTGAAGAAGGGATGAGACACCAGGGGCTTGTGAACAGGACTCTCAATATACAGAGGAAGCTGTGTGGGCACGGGAGCCAGACAGGACCTGGCTTTGCAGCCTGTGGAAGTGACTTGGTCACTTCCTGGTTAGCCGGCCTCAGTTTCTACCTGCAGAGCACCAAAAACAAGCCGGCTGGGCCCGCAGTAAGTGCTTCAAGGAGTCAAGGTATATACATGAGACTGTTCAGAACAGGAGCTGGGACCAGGGGGAACACGGCTCAGGTGGAGCGTCCTAGCCTAGGGCTCAGGGATCCGGGAGGAGCAGCTTTGGGGGAAGTTAGGTCTGGAAGGCTCACCATGGGCTTGGAGCCACCCACCCTTGCTTTTAGATAAGGCAGCTGAAGCCCAGAAAGTTCCCCACTTTACAGCCAAAGCTGTAAAGGGGTACAGGGGGCCCCTAAACCTCCCCCTATGCCCCACCCATGTGCTCCTCAAGGTTGGTCCTTTTCAAACCCTGGTCATGTTTCCAGGCCGTGGCCCCCTGCCCCTTCCAGCCTGGGAAGGTGACTGAGCTCCAGGTGGGGCTCCCAAGTGGAGGACGGGAAGGCATGTGGTGAAGCAGAGCTGCTTGGGGGGCTGGCCTCCGGTGTGGTGGGGGGCAGGTCAGTGGTCAGCGTGCAGAGACTGTTAGCTTTTGTCATTAACATGATCAGGATGGACACTGGGCTCATCTTGCTCGGGACCCACATTTCTACGGAGAATGGGGCAGGAGTGAGAGACATTCCACTTGCCCTGGAACACTCTTAGTCTTTTCTGGTTCAGAACCATCTCTTCCATTTCAACAGCCAGTCAGTCCCAGCTCTGAGTCCTGACTGTCTGGTTCCCGAACCTCTGGCCTGCTGCGGAGGGGCTGGGCCCACTTGGTCTTTGAGGGGAGGGGCTGGTGTTCAGAGCTGCAGTCCCGCCTGGGGATCCACACCCATAGCCTCCTTTGCACAATTCCAAGCCTCTTCTTCGGACCCCTCCTTCTCTCTGCTCTTTCTGGAAAGCATGGGAACTGGCAGGTCCCTCTCCTTATTGGTATAATCTGTGTGGAGTCCTGTCTGAGGCTCCTTTATCTAATGCCCACCCTGCTGGGGTACCACTGGGACAATCAGCCTGGTGCTGTTGGGCTCTCTCTCCACTTATCTGGGGTGTCTATTGAGATGTTTATTGTCTAGTTCCTTTTACCCAGTCCTTCTCAGAGACCCAAGCCACATCTTTTTCCAAAAATGATCCTTTCAAACTTCTCTAAGCATCTTTCACTACCAGAGGGATTTTTGCCCCTGGCATCACATCCTGCTTTTCCTACAGGCCTTCTTAGGGTAATTCTCCAAGCTGACACAGCCAACGCTTGTTCTTGTCCTAGAAATGGAGGCTTTTGCATTGAAAACTTCTCTGCATCAATGAAATCTGGCTCTCAAGACTGCTGTTTCCCTTTCTTTTTAAAAATGTTTTTATTTCTTTTAGAGAGAGAGAAACATTGATGAGCGAGAAAAACATCGATCGGCTGCCTCCTGCACGCCTCCTACTGGAGATCGAGTCCCCAGCCCAGGCATGTGCCCTGATCAGGAATTGGACCAGCAACCTCCCAGTGTATGGAACGACGTTCAACCGCCTAAGCCACACTGGTTAGGGCAAGGCTACTGCTTCTTTATGGACTGAAGAATCACCATTTGGAGACTCAACATGCATAATGATTTCTTTCTTCAAGACGGTATCCACCTTCCTCTCCCCCACTGCCAATACATCTCAATGATTCAATCGGTGAAGAGCTACAGAAAAACAATCAATCTGTGTGGCATAAAAAATACACCAGTTTAATAAGGTAAAAACACACCCACACACATTCTTCCTATTACACAAACAGCTTAGAAGCAAATTGTTTCACAGTTGAAACAGGAGCACCACAGTTTCTAGGTCCTCAACCCAAAATGGCAGGCAAGGCCATTACCTAAATGTGGGTCCCCTTTTCCTTTGTGATGAGCGTAAGAGGAACTGCTATCGGGAGAGAGCTGGAGACACAGTGGGCGAGGTGACAATAACCCTGTTGGCAAGTGAGAGGAGCCAGTGTCTGCCCCAGAGGGAGGCTGCTTCAGCCAAACTATTTCCTGAATGACAAGGACAGAACATTTATACAAGATGGTAACAAACATAGTAATTTGGGGGGCAGGGGCCTAGATTGAGGACAGGCTTAGAAATGGGTGTAGCAGGTAAATGGAGCCACACTCCCTCTGCCTTGCTCTCCAAGCTCTGCTTCAACCTGTGATGCAAGAGGCCAAGAGGAAGCAGGGGTCACTGGATTTTGCCAGATTGTGGGCTCCGAGGACCTGAGACATGCAAGCTCAGGCAGGTGGCCCACAGGAGAGATAGACAGAGCATAGAACACAGCGGGTGTCAGCAGCAGGCGGCAGAGTGTGGAACATGGCGGGTGTTGGCCGCGGCAGGATGGTGGAGCAGGTGAGCGGGGATGTCAGACCGAGGCGGGTGCCGGTCGCTGTCATCTGGGTGAGCCTCTGGTGGTTACTGAAAATTCTTTGCTCCCGCTCGCTGCGGTCCTGCCCAGTGCTCACACCTGCTGCCAGTGCCAGCCCCGCTCACACCTACTGCCAGGGCCAAAGCCGTCACTCGCACCCACTGCCAGCGACAGCCCCACTCACACCCACTGCCGGCACTGGCTCCACTCGCGCTGGCTGCTGGCGCTGGCCCCAATTGCTCCGCACCATCAGCAGGTGTGAGCGGGACTGCCGCTGTCAGCACGTGGGAGCAGCAGTGGCTGGAGTGGTGCTGCTGGCAGACAGAGGATGGGGGGGGGGGGGCCGTGGTGGGAGGGGCCAAGTGGGGGCACAAAGGATGGGCTGAGACCCGCTCCTGTGCTCACCACAGCTTCGCAGCCCACAGTTCCTTTCAAGGTGCATGGATCTGTGCACTGGGCTCCTAGTGAAATCCTCCTATCTAATAAAAGAGTAATATGCAAATTTTCCGTACCTCTGCTACACCCACAAGCCATGCCCACCAGCCAATCAGGAGCGAGTATGCAACTTAACCCAACCAAGATGGCTGTGGCCACGGAGAGAGCAGGAGGCTTGGGTTTCCTCGGCAATGGAGGAAGCCAAGCTTTCCACACACCCTGGCAGGCCCTGGACTCCACTCAAGGCTACAAAGTTTCAATTATAGAAGATAAATAAATCCCAGATACCAGGGCCTCCGCTTGGGTTGCCAGGGGGCGTGGCCGGCCTGCAAACCACCACAGGCCCCTCCCCCAGGCCACCTCACACCCCAAGGGAACCCCCATCCTTATCCGGGACACCCTTCAGGGCAAACCAGCTGGCCCCCACCCGTGCACCAGGCCTCTATCCTATCTAATAAAAGAGTAATATGCAAATTGACCATCACTCCAACACACAAGATGGCTGCCCCCATGTGGACACAAGATGGCCACCACAAGATGGCCAGCAGGGGAGGTTAGTTGGGAGGGACCAGGCCTGCAAGGGAGGGCAATTGGGGGCAATCAAGCCTGCAGGGAAAGGCAGTTGTGGTGGACCCAAGCCAGCAGGGGAGAGCAGTTGGGGGTGACCAGGCCTGCAGGGTAGGGCAATTAGGGGCAAACAGGCTGGCAGGGGAGCAGTTACACATCAATCAGGCTGGCAGGGGAGTGGTTAGGGGGTGATCAGGCTGGCAGGCAGAAGCGGTTAGGGGCAATCAGGAAGGCAGGCAGGCGAGCAGTTGGGAGCTAGCAGTCCTGAATTGTGAGAGGGATGTCCGACTGCCCGTTTAGGCCCGATCCTAAACGGGCAGTCGGACATCCCTCGAGGGTTCCCAGATTGGAGAGGGTGCAGGCTGGGCTGAGGGACACACACCCCCATGCATGAATTTCGTGCACCGGGCCTCTAGTATATAATAAAAGCCTAATATGCTAAGTGTCCAGTCATCCATTCGTCCGTTCAACCAATCAAAGTGTAATATGCTAATGATATGTTAAGGCCGCTCAACCGCTCGCTCTGACGTGCACTGACCACCAGGGGGCAGACGCTCCGACTGGTAGGTTAGCTTGCTGCTGGGGTCCAGCCGATTGGGACTGAGCAAGACAGGCCAAACATGCCCTGGAGTTCTCCTGCAGTCCCTCCCCTGCTTGCCAACCTCCCCTGTCTCTCCCCGGCCCTGATCATGCACCGGTGGGATCCCTCGGCCTTGCCTGCACCCTCTTGCAATCCAGGACCCCTTGGGGGATGTTGGAGAGCCAGTTTGGGCCCGATCCCGTTCAATGCAGGAACTGCCCCTGGTTGTCAGTGAGCTCCCACAGGGGGAGCGCTGCTCAGCCAGAAGCCAGGCTCATGGCTAGTGAGCACAGTGGCAGTGTGCTAAGGATGTCCGACTGCCGGCTTAGGCCCACAGGGATCAGGCCTAAGCCATCAGTTGGACATCCCCCGAGGGCTACTGAACTGTGAGAGGGTGCAGGCCGGGCTGAGGGACCCCCCCCCCCCCAAGTGAATGAATTTCGTGCACCGGGCCTCTAATATAAAAATAAAACCTTGGTGCTTTGTCACAACTCAGCTGACCTGACATTTCAACTGTGCTGTCCCAGGAAGAAACCTGTCTCCAGCATGGGCAACTCAGTCCCACATCCTACCTGCCCTCTGTCTCAGAGTGGTCTGCTGGGTAAATGGATCTAATCCCACAGAAGCTTCACACCCAAACATGGTGGTTTGTAAGGCTCCAAATCTGATGTTTCTTCCAAGAAGGAACCAGAAGACCAGACATCCTTGGCCTCTGAGACTAAACAGCTTTAAACCCAGGTTACCACTTTTGAATTTCATTCATTTCATTTCTCTGTCTACCTCTCTCAGAATGCTATAATACAAATGTCATTGAAAATAAGTTGTACAATTAGGCAATACTTGTCTTTATGTACCACCTGCCTAGACCAGCTGATTAACGGACTGAAATGACCCAGATGCATTTCTGTCACGTGTGTCTTTTCATCAGCTGAAATGTGGCATCTTTGCTCCTGCTACAAAGTTACATAAGGACTGAGGGTCCCCCAAATTGGCCTGGACCTCACCCTAGTGTCCAGCTCTGCCATCTGGCTTTGCTCACCTGCAGACACTGAGTTTAGCTTTCAAGATCAGGGTCAGGCAGGTCCTGGGCTCTCTCACTCAGTACATATACGTGTTTAGTGTGTAAGCCATGCAGAACCCACTCCCATGTGGCTCCTCTTCACACTCCTCATGACCCTGGTTGTGTTCCCTCCCCTATGACGGCCTGGCTAGTTCACTCTCCTACTACGTGAGTCCCCAGGTCACAGTCACTCCAGGGTCCTGCTGCTGCTTCTGGCCTCAGTCAGGTTTGCTCACTCATTTCTTTGATTTCCATAGACAGAGTTTGGGAGGTTTAGGACCATCCCAGTGGAAGAAGGCACAAAGCTAGTCCTCACTGATCTGGCCTCAGTACTAAGCTTGTATAGGACAAGCACATCTTGTATACCTCGGAGAGTGACTCCTCGTATAACTCTCACATGTCTTCATACTAAAAATGTATCACTTGGTAGCCCTTTGAGTGTATCATACAGGACTCCCTACTCATATGGTTGGAATTCAATATGTGTCTGCCTTTGGAAGAGAATTTATCTATGCTGAGGCCCAGGAGGAAGGTATGAAGGGAGGGAAAACCCTCACTGACTTCATCTCCTAAACATTTCTGGAATCCTCTCTCTTCTGCTCATCCCCACTGCACCATCCTAGTCCAGGCTATGAGGACTATTGAGCAACCAAAGCCTTTTCTGCCGAGACTGCTGCCACCATCACTAAGAATGGCAGCCAACTGGTCTACCCTCCCAACTCAATCCCTCCCATCATTCGCCTCAGGCATCATTCCGAGTGTAGGTCTGCTGACAGAGAACGAACTTACGGTCACCAGAAGGGAAGTGGGATGGGCAGAAAAGGGGAAGGGGATTAAGGGGTACAAACACCCAGTTATAAAATAAGTCACAAGGATGTAATGTACAGCACAAGGAATATCATCAATAATATTGTAATAACTATGTGCAGTGCCAGATGGTTACTAGATTTATCGTGGTGCTCACTTCATCTATAATAATAAAAGGGTAATATGCTAATTAGACCAGACGTCATTCCAGATGTTCTTCTGGACAAAGCCGGGGCCAGATGGAAGCCCGGATCCGGGTGCCTGCTGGTGGCCGGAATGAAGCCTGAGTCCCAGGTGCCAGAGGGAAGCCAGTGCTGGCAGCTGGGGGAAGGAAGGCCTACTCTTGCACGAATTTCGGGCATCGGGCCTCCAGTAAGGTATATAAATGATTAATCACTATGCTGTACACCTGAAACTAATATAATATTGCATATCAAGTATAATCCTATCTAATAAATAGGGAATATGGTAATTGACCCTCACACTGTCACAAAGATGGCGATGCCCACAGCCAATAAGGAAGGAATATGCTAATTGACTGCAACGCCCTCAAAGATGGTGGTGCCCACAGCCACAAGATGGCGGTGCCCAGTCCCCTCAGTCCCCCAGCTGCCCAGGGCCGGCCCAAGGTACAGGCAAGCTGCCCAGCCACCCAGGGCTGCCCAAGGCTCAGGCAACCAGGGCCGGCCGAGGCATGTGCTGCCGGCAGTGGCAGCAGCAGAGGTGTGATAAGGCGTTGCCTTCCCCTGATTGCTGGGGTTGCCTCCTGCCCCTGAGGGCTCCCAGACTGTGAGAGGGGGCAGGCCAGGCTGAGGGACCCCCCCTCCAGTGCATGAATTTTCATGCACCGGGCCTCAAGTGGATTATAAAAAAGTCTTTTTTTTTTTTTTTTTTTTAGTAAAGGTAAAGAAAAAATAATTATTTTGAAAAAGTTTGTTAATTAAAAAAAGTCAGTGATATACTAAGGTTCTGGGCTTAGTAGATTAAAAATGTAGTGAAAAAAAAATGGTTCTATATATAGAGCCTTACTTCTTTTTATTCATTTTTAAAAATATGTTTTTATTGATTTTAGAGAGAGGAAGGATGAGAGACAGAAACTTTGATGAGAGAGAATCATTGATCAGCTGCCTCCTGTACACCCCATACTGGGATCGAGCCTGCAACCCAGGCATGTGCCCTGACTAGGAATTGAACTGGTGACCTCTTGGTTCATGGGTTAAGGCTCAACCACCGAGCCATACTGGCCAGGAAAGTCTTACTTTTAAATTTCTTTCTAAGTTTCTTCTGAGTCTGTGTTTCTGAGTTTTAGGCTTCACTTTATACTTATTTCTCCTTTTATTCTAAGTGCTATATGTATCAACAAAAAAGATTACTCATATAATGTATATATCTATATATATAAAAGCCTAATATGCAAAGTGTCCCCTTGGGTGGGAGTTTGACCCACTGGGCTCACTATGATGCGCGCTGACCACCAAGGGGTGGTGTGGAATGAAGGAAGGCCCTGGCCGGCAGCCAGCAGCCTGGGAAGGAAGGCCCTGGCTGGTGACCGGCAGCCGCTAGGGACCCTACCCGTGCACAAATTTTGTGCACTGGCCCTCTAGTTTTTAAATAAATCCAATCTAATAAAAGGGTAATATGCAAATTAACCATCACTCCATCACAAAGATGGCAGTGCCCATAGCCACAAGATGGCGGTGCCCAGTCCTCTCAGACCAGCCGGAGTCCCCCAGTCCCGGGGGGCGGGGGGGGGGGGGCGGCTGCTGAGAGCAGGCAGCGTGAGCAGCCTGGCGGAATGCTTGCTTCGTTGCTGTGGCGACGAGGCAAACATTCCGCGCCCAGCCGTGGATGGGCCTCTGGGCTGCAGAGAGCCTCTGGGTAGCGGGCACAGAGCAGCCAGGCCCCGCAGAGAGCTACTGACACATGGATTCATGCACAGGGCTGCTAGTTTTAAAATAAACAGAGTGCAGATCTTCAGAGAGCACACACATCTTCCCGTTGCTCTGGGAACGTGGTTATGAGTCTCTGCCTGGTCTTACCATGGCGGCCTCCCCTCAGGGATGCTTCCTCCTGCTGTGTTCTCTCTGAGATGCTGGTTGCCTTTCAGTCCTAGACCTCAACCTGCTAACCTCCTCCCGGACAGTCTTTGCACAGCTGTCCCTCTGCCTGGAATGCTCTAGCCCTCCTGCTGCTCCAGCCCTCCACCTCGTTAGCTGTATTTATCTATCACCCTTCCCCAGTCTCTCTATCAAATCCCACTACACCAAGTTCTTCCACCAGCACATCCCATTTGCATCTGACTGCTTCCCTGACTGCCTCCCTTACCCAGAGGGGAGCTCCAAGCACAGACATTTCATCTGTTTTTGGTCCTCTGGGCTTTATGCAGTAGGTGCTCGGTATAAATGTTTCCTGAATGAGTGAATTTGCTTGGCACTGTTTCTTTCCCAAGAAATAGTCCCTGATCTTCATTCAGTTGGGCTCTTGCCAGTTTCACCTCCCCAGGAAGCTAAGACTGTTCCCTTGTCTCTCTGGGCCCCGGAGAATTACCATATTTCAGAGGATCTAGGTGGAATGCATACAGGCTTCTTAATTAATCACCAACTCATCTAACTCTTTTTCATCAGTTAACTGACTGGAGTGGTTAACGAACATGAGGACTTGTTTCTAGTGTGATGGACTTTAAAGTGTGATGCTCAGGGGCTGAGCCGTGTGGCTTGGTTGTGTCTGATCAACTCAGGGCTGAGTGATCCAGGGAAAGCAGCCCCAGGCAGCAACCAGCAGCTTGACTCTGTGGGGGCAGGGGAACAGAACAGGCTGATCCAGCCAAAGCCAAATGGTACAACTTTACTGGTTGGGGTGGTGGGGGAGGGTCGGCAAAGCTGCAGTGCAGCAATGCCGGTGTTTCCTCAGGGTGAGGAACCCGGGCATAGATGGAGTCCCGGGACAGTGTGTTCCACAAGGTGGGGAAGGACATGGTGGCAGAACCTCTGCTCCAAATGGGAAGGGGCTGGAGCTCTTAGAAATGAGGTGTTTCCTCAGAACAGCGGCTGCAACTTTGGTTGCACATTGGAATTGCCTGAGCAGCTTTAAAAATATTGGTACTTGGGCCCCACCCCCAGAAATTCAGATACAATTGTCTGGGTTGTGACCTGGATGTTGGTATTTTAAAAGCTCCCTGGCGGTGCTGATAGGTAGCCCAGGTTGAGAACTGCTGGCTTAGAGGGGAAAGACCATTCCAGAGGTCACAGACTGTGGCCGGGGTGAGAAAGGAAGAGAAAGTGGATGGTGGCTGTGCGAGGAAGGGATGCCTTAAATGATGCCATCTGGCAGTTCTTCAAACATGAATCAGATTTTATAAACTAAATCTCATTAACATGGCCCACAGGTATCTTAAAGTAGCCCTGTGGTGGAAAAATGGAACAATCACCTAAATTACTTATTTAGTATGATGAGATTGCGTTCATCAGTCATTCTTTCATTGTCACATAACCTTCGAAACGGGGGGACAGTTGAACTAATTCTCCAGGGGTTAGAATTGTGGAATCAGACTTCGGCCCAGCACTTACTAACTTCTTAAATGCTGTGCAAAATAAGTGTGTTTGTAATGCACACACCCCACCTCTGTGCCTAAAGATTTGAAGGCAATAAGACTGGGTTGGGGCCTAGAGAAGGTGTTTGTTTGTTTGTCTAACACTAACAAACTGCCCAGGTAAAGGCAAAAATGATCTGTAACCCCACATGGAGAAATGCTGAGTTAAAGACTTGGGATAAAGGCTTCATGTATTTGGTTTACTTAAGAGCCCTCTAATCTACCCTGTCAGCCTCTAGTGTGCCAGTACTTCCAATGCAATGGAAGCCGGAGTGAGGAAAATAACTCCGAGGGCTCTAGTGCAAGTGTCCAGAGCGAGCACAGAGCGTATCCCATTAGGTATGTCCTCACACGTTACAAAACTGATGGATGCAAAACTTAAGCCTGTCAAGAAGTATTTTATACTCCACAGCTCAAGGCAGCCCCATATCTTAAGCACTGTCAGAAATGCTGAAAGCCTTCCATCTGAGATTGGGGAGCATGAGGCAGCCAGAATCTGGGCTCATCTTTGCCTGGGCCCTCGTTGCCTGAGAGGGAAGCCCCAAAGATGGAGGGCTGCTCAGAAAAAGTTCTGCCTGAGGGACATTACATAATTTGGGGTCCTTGGTATTACTCCCTCATCACAGCCAAGGTACTCCAGCTGACTAGAATGGTGGGCATGTGGCTACGTTATAGCCTGTGCAATAGAAAAGCAGGTCTATGCTAGAGTAAAAGCAGGGGAAGGATCATACTCCCAATGTGCTATTTATAGTAGGGATTAACATTTTATTTCCTTGTTGTTTACTTAGCCATTTAACCCTATTGAGAGAGAGCACACATCATGCATGGTCCTGAGCACAAGTATGTCGAGCTAAAGGGAGAGGAAAGAAAACACGGTGATGGGATTCAGGTGAGGAGGCTGGGTAGCCAACCCCAATGAAAGCCTGGGAAATGGCACTTTCCTTTTCCTTCACAAAAAGGATTCATGCTTCCTGTCCCTGACCCATCAGGGGTTAAGGAGATAATGCTAGCCTCCAACCAACCATTTCAGCTGCAAAGAATGAAGACTAGAAAGTGAGTTGTAGAAGACTCTTGTTGAAAGATCAAAGGACCATGACAAAGCAGCAAAATCCTATATAATAAAAGCCGAATATGCTAAGTGTCTGACCGTTCGTTCAACTGTTCAACCAGTCGCTATGATGCGTACTGACCACCAGGGGGCATATGCTCCAACCGGTAGGTTAGCTTGCTGCTGGGGTCCAGCCTATTGGGACTGGGCGAGACAGGTTGGACATGCCCTGGAGCCCTCCCTCAGTCCCTCTAAAATATTTCTTCTAATTAATTTCCTTTCAATGTGCACAAATCCGTGCACCAGGCCTCTAGTATCTTTATAAGCAAACCATAGCTCCCAAAAGGAATGGAAGAAATGAAGCAGAATGAGGAAGAAATGAAAAAAATCAAATGAATACCCAAGATATTGGCCAGTGCACAGCCAGAAATCAGACAGAATTGCAGCCAGAGCACAGAACACTTCACACATCTGGAGAGTCATCACTAGCTCTGAGGCTTATCATGAGCAAGTACTGAGAGCACATGTGTAGGTTGCTAATGGCTAACCTAAAGGGCGACCTGGGTATAACAGAGAAGTTTAAGATGCAGCATTCCAAGGCATCACAAGCCCATGTTGACCAGATCATTGAAATGGCAGCAATAACGAGGAAAGCCACTGAGAAAGAACCTCCATGTTGGGTAAAATAAGAAACAATTTTCAACTTAAACAGGAAATCAAGTATTTAATATAAATATTTAAAACTCAAGATGCATATTTTTTAGCCTCTTGAAAGGTGATGCATAAGAAAGTTCAATCTTTGTTAAGAGTCAATATTTGTCAATTTTTGTCACGTGATTTGAGCCTACTAAATTAGTTAATGGAATGCTAGAAAATCACTTCCTCAATCTGTCCACCATTGATTACTTTTTGATTATGAACAATACATTGAAATGACATGTTTAAAAGATGGTTTTTGAAAATGCATAATAAATGGATGTAGGCTTTATTCTTACTAAAGTATAATTTAGCAATAATTCAATAGATGAACAGATGAGAAACTCTCATAATGACATCACAGGGTAAGTATATTTACCTTTTTGAGGCCCTGCTGTTTTCCAAAGTGTCTGTGCTATTATGCATTGCCACCAGCAACTTATGATAATTTCAATCTCCTCTTTTTCTTTTTTTCCTTTTTATTGAATTTATTGAGGTGACAATGATAAACAAAATTGAAATTATACAGGTTTTAGGTGCACAATTCCATAATACATACGTCATCTGTACACTGTATTGTTTGTTCATCACCCCAAGTCAAGTCTCTGTCCATCACCATTTGTCCCCTGTATACCCTCCTCCACTTCCCCTTACCCCCCCCACCGACCCCCCACAATCACCACACTATTGTCCATGTTCATGAGTTTTTTCTCTCTTTTTTTCTTTTCCTTTTTGCTCAATCTGTCTACCCTCCCACCCAACCTCCCAACCCCTGTCCCTCAACAGTTGTCAGCCTGCTCTTTACCTATGAGTCTGTCTCTATTTTGCTTTTTAATTCATTTTGTTCATCAGATTCCACATATGAGTGAAATTATATGGTATTTGTCTTTCTCTGACTGACTTATTTCATTTAGCATAATACTCTCCAGGTCCATCCATGTTGTCACAAAGGGTAAGATTTCCTTCCTTCTTTAGGGCCAAGTAGTATTTCATTGTGTAAATACATCACAGCTTTTTTATCCACTCATCTACTAATGGTTGCTTCCAAATCTTGGCTATTATAAATAACGCTGCAATGAACGTAGGGGTGCACATATTCTTTCAAATTAGTTTTTCAGGTTTCTTCCAATAAATTCCCAGAAGTGGGATCACTGGGTCATAATGCAGTTCCATTTTTAATTTATTGAGGAAACTCCATACTGCTTTCCACAGTGGCTGCACCAGTCTGCATTCCCACCAACAGTGCACGAGGGTTCCCTTTTCTCCACATTCTCACCAACACTTGTTATTTGATTTATTGATGATAGCCATTCTGACAGGTGCGAGGTGATATCTCATTATGGTTTTAATTTTCATTACTCTGATGATTAGTGACATTGAACATCTTTTCATATGTCTATTGACCATCTGTGTGTCCTTGTTAGAGAAGTGTCTATTCAGATCCTTTGCCCATTTTTTAAATTGGATTGTTTGTTGTTTTGGTGTTGAGTTTTATAAGTTATTTATAAATTTTGGATATTAACCTATTATCAGATGTATCAGCGACTATGTTCTCTCATTTAGTAGGTTTTCTTTTCATTTTGTTGATTGTTTCTTTTGCTGTACAAAAACTCTTTAATGTAATTCCAATTGTTTATTTTACCTTTTGTTTCCCTTGCCTCAGGAGATATATCAGAAAAAATATTGCTACAAGAAATGTCCAAGATTTCACTGTCTATGTTTTCTTCTAGGATTTTTATGGTTTCAAGTATAACATTTAAGTCTTTAATCCACTTTGAGTTTATTCTTATGTGTGGTGTAAGAAGGTGGTCTAGTTTCTTTTTTTTTCTTCTTCTTTTTTTTTTTTTGCATGTATTTTTGTTCAATTTTCCCAACATCATCTATTGAATAGACTATCTTTACCCCATTGTATGTTTTTGCCTCCTTTGTCAAATATTAATTGACCATAAAGATATAGGTTCATTTCTGTTTTTATGCCAGTATCATGCTGTTTTAATTATTATGGCCTTGTAGTATAGTATGATATCAGGTAGCATAATTCCTCTAACTTTGTTCTTCTTTCTCAAGATTGCTGAGGCTATTTGGGGTCAATTACACTTCCATATAAAATTTTGGAATATTTGTCCTATACCATTGGTATCTTCATAGAAATTGTGTTGCTTTGGGTAGTATGGACTTTTTAATTATGTCAATTCTTCCTACCCTTGAACACGGTATATGCTTCTACTTCTTTTTTTCTTCCTCAATTTCTTTCTTCAGTGTCTTATAATTTTCCAAGTACAGGTCTTTACATCCTTGGTTAAATTTATTCCTAAGTATCTACACTAATAAAAGAGAAATATGCAAATTGGCCATGCCTTCGTGACACCCACCAGCCAATCAGGAGTGAGTATGCAAATTAACCCAACAAAGATGGTGGGTTAATTTGCATATGTAGGCCGGGTGGGGCGGGACGCCTGCTATGAGGGGGAGGGCAGGGGGCAGAGGGAGCTACAGGAGTGGCGCTCTGGCCGGAGCAGAGAAGACTGAAGACTCCGGCCAGAGGGAAGGCCTGGGTCCCGGGTGCTGGAGGAAAACCAGTGCCAGCAGCCAGGGGAAGGAAGGCCTATTGCACGAATTTTTGTGCAACAGGCCTCTAGTTTTATTATATTTGAAATAACAGTGAATGGGATTGTTTTCTTAATTTCCCTTTCTGACAGTTCATTATTGGTGTATAGAAATGCAACCAATTTCAGGATATTTATTTTGTATCCTGCTACTTTACTGAATTCATTTATCAGTTCTAATAGTTTTTTATAGAATCTTTAGGGTTCTCTATGTGGAGTATCATGTCTTCTGCAAATAATGACAGTTTTAGGTCTTCCTTACCATTTTAGATGCCTTTTATTTGTTCTTCTTGTCTGATTTCTGTGACTAGGACTTCCAGAATTATGCTGAATAAGAATGGTGAAAGTGGACATCTCTGTCTTGTTTCTGATTTTAAGAGAAATGCTTGTAGTTTTTTTTCCCATTGAATATGATGTTGGCTGTTGGTTTGTCATATATGCCCTTTATTATGTTGAGTTATGATTCCTCTGTTCCCACTTTGCTGAGAGTTTTTATCATAAACTGATTTTATCAAGTGCTTATCAAGTCTGTATCTATTTTGATCATGTGGATTTTTTCCTTCATTTTGTTTATGTGGTGTATCACATTTATTCATTTGAGGAATTTGTACTAACCTTGCATTCCTAGAATAAATTCCACTTGGTCATTATGTATGATCTTTTTAATGTATTGCTGGATGTTATTTGCTAATATTTTGTTGAGAATTTTAGCTTCTATGTTCATCAGGGGTATTAAGAGATGGTTCTTTGAAAAGATAAATAAGATTGACAAACCTTTAACCAGACTTAAGAAAAAAAGGAGAGAGGACTCGAATAAATAAAATCAGAAATGAAAGTGGAAAAGTAACAACTGACACCAAAGAAATACAAAAGATTGTAAGAAAATTTTATAAAAACTGTATGCCAACAAAAAGGGCAACCTGGAAGAAATGGATAAATTCCTAGAAACATACAATCTTCCAAAACTAAATCAGGAAGAATCAGAGAATCTGGATAAACAGATTATAACTAGTGAGATTGAAGCAGTAATTAAACAAACAAACAACTCCAACAAACAAAAATCCTGGACCAGATGGCTTCACAGGTAGAAGTTTTACCAAACATTCAAAGAACTAACACCTGTTCTCAAACTTTTTTAAAATATTCAAGAGGAGGGAAGACGCCCAAGCTCATTTTACATGGCCAGCATTATTCTAATTCCAAAAGCAGATAAAGACACTACAAAGAAAGATAATTCTAATCTCTTCACATCCTTGTTATTGTCTTTTTTTTATTCTAGTCATCTTAGTGGGTGTGAAGTTGTATCTCACTGTGGTTTTGATTAGTTTCCCTAATAATTAATAATGTTATTCATCTTTTCATGTGTATATTGGCCTTCTTCACATACCGTCTTTGGAGAAATGTCTGTTTACATCCTCTGCCTATTTTTGTTGTTGTTGTTCCATTTATTTATGCATTCATTGGTTGTTTCTTGTATGTGCCCTGACCAGGGATCAAACCTGCAACCTTGGAGTATTGGGACAATGCTTTAGCCAACTGAGTTTCCTGATCAGGTCTTGGACTTTTGGTATTTTTAAACTGGAACTCACCCATACTTTAATGTCATCTAGACGCTTAATTATCCTTTCTTTCAGCAGCTCATAACCTGTCTGCTATGTGCTCCAAAGAGCTAAGATTGTTAAAGATTGTCATTAGAGCCTCTGCTGGTATAATTCTTTTTTTCAATAAAGATATCCTCCAAAGTGTCTTTTCAAAATATGTATTAGTCTTTGAATATGTTCTCTTTTTTTCTTTTTTCAGTTTACTTATTTATTTGCTAAATTTTAGAATACACAGAAAATACTGTCATTCAGAAGTGTTGATCCTTTTTTTAAATTGAATTTATTGGGGTGACATTGGTTAATAAAATTATATAGGTTTCAGGTATACAATTCTACAATATGTATATTGTATTGTGTGTTCACCACCCAAGTCAAGTCTCCTTCCATCACTATTTATCTCCCCTTTACCCTCTTCTACCTCCCCCCGCACCCACCCTCTCCTTTGGCGATCACCATGCTGTTGTCTGTGTCCATGAGTCTTTCTTTATTCCTTTGCTTAATCCCTTCGCCCTTCTCACCCTGCCCCCACCCCCCTCCCTTCTGACAACTGTCAGTCTGTTCTCTCCACTTTGTTAGTTTATTTTGTTCATCTGATTCCACATATAAGTGAATTCATATGGTATTTGTCTTTCTCTGACTGGCTTATTTCACTTCATGTAATACACTCCAGGTCTATCCATGCTTTCCCAAAAGGTAAGATTTACTTCTTTTTTACGGTTGAGTAGTATTCCATTGTGTAAATGTACCAGAGCTTTTTTATCTACTCAAAATATTCTTATTCCATATTAATGGGTTTGAGATGTGATTGCTATTCCAGTTCTGGGAATGCAGTTCAAGCCAGGAGTGTTTTCTTGGAGAGATCTGAAATCTGATAAGTCAAGGATCGTGGAAGTATCAGAAATGAGGTAGGAAGTCCAGCGATGTGAGAGAGGGAAGAGGTAGAGAAGCTTTTATATTTTCAGTTCTTGCATAATTTATTTTCTTTCTTTTCTATTGATATTTAATTCACATTCCATAACTACACCACTTTAAATTTACGAGTTGGTGGCATTTAGTATATTTGCACTAATATAACTCCCCAAATGAAGGCTCATACCCACTAAGCTGTCACTCCTATTCCCCTCTCCCACCAGGCCCTGAAAATCATTCATGTATCCTCTGCCTGTTTTTAAAGTGGTATATGATTTAAAGACACAAATTAATCTTCTTATTAGGAGTAATAAACATTATCTTACATATTCTAGATACAAGTCCCTTAGTAGATAGGTGACTTGCAAATATTTTCTCCTAGTCTAACTTTATGATGGTATAGTTTGAAGTGTAAATGTTTTTAATTTTGATGAATTCCAATTTATCTACCTCTTTTTATATTGCTTGTACTTTTGGTGCCATATTTAAGAAACCACTGCCTAGCTCAGGGTCATTAAGACTTAGTCTTGTGCTATCTTCTAAATGCTTTATAGTTTTATCTCTTACATTTAAGTCTATAATCTGTTTAAGATATTTTTTATGTATGGTGTGAGATAAGGGTCCAACTTCATGAGCATATCCATTTGTTCCAGCATTATTTGTGGAAAAGACTATTCATTCTCCCAATAAATTGTCTTGACATCTTTGTTGAAAATAAATGGGCCATAAATGTAAGAGCTTATTTCTGGACTCTTAACTCTACTCCATTAATATGTCTATTCTTATGCCAGTACAACACTATATTGATGACTACAGCTTTATAGTAAGTTTTGAAATCAGGATATATAAGTCCTCCAACTTCTTTCTTTCTTAAATGTTTCAGCTGTTCATGGTCCCGTATGAATTTTAGGATCAGTTCATCAATTTCTACAAGAAAATCCCGCTGGGACTTTGAATCTGTAGCTCATTTCGGAGAATATTGCCATTTTAACAATATGTCTCAGCATGCCTGCTTTGATAGATTCATTTAATACATCTATTTATGACCCTCACTCGTCAATTTCCTCAAGGAGGGACGGAGCACCAATCGCCAATGTCTCCTTCATCTAAATTCAGGTTGCACGTTGAGAAAGCAGTAAAGGCTTCACTGGAGGAAGCAAGTGGATTGTGCTTCAATTTTTAAAAGCAATTTAGAAAGACTATTTGAAACCCTTTTTAATCATCTCCATCAGTTTGGGTGATTTTGTTTTTTGAATTTTTTTCTTTTTGTTTTTAGTTCCAATCTGTGCCTGCATGGTGCTAGTTACTATGTACAGCCAGTTTACAATGGACATGCCCTGGCTCTCCTCAGTGGTTGACAAGAGAGAACTGTTGGCACCCGGGTGGGACAATATTGAAGATGGAAATGTTGCTGTCAGTTTTACTCTTTCTTCAGACATAGTCTGTTACAGGGCAATATTTGTGGCTCCAAGGAGGAACTTGCTTTCTCTGAAAACTCACTGGCCTTGAGCACAAATAGGCAAGCTGCTGAGTGAGGCGGGAGCCTCAGTGCAGGTTAAGAGCAAGAGTCCATTTCATAACTGTACTTGGGTGAGCCCCGGGTTGGGGGGGGGGGGTGGCTGGCACACAGCAGAGGGAGAGGTCAGCTGTTCTTCCCTGCACCTTAATAAATCAAGACTGAGACACGGGAGGTGCAAATGTAGTTTAATTTGCAGAAGGCACAGTTACTCACCGCATCAGGAGGTGCTGATTTTTGTCTTGGACTTGCCGATGCCAGCTCACCCTCACAGACCTTTGCTCCCCTCACTCTTCCCTCCCTGAAGCAAACCTTGTTGCAGTTCTTAGACTAGGAACTTCTTACCTGGGCTTTGGTCCGTCCACCCCTCAGCCAGGTAGCCCTGGTGGTGATCTTCCTACTGGAGAGTAGCCCCACCTACGACCTGCTGGGCCCCGCAGACGGCTGGCAAGAAGGCTCGGAGATGAACAATTCATGGAGTGCTGGTGGCCCAGGCCCACAGCCTTTAGGTAGAAGGAAGCAGAGGCTCTCAGGGACCAGGGTCGGGGTCTCTTTGAAAAACATTCTTGGTTCTGCTCAGGGTCTCGCTCTGAGCTGAGCATTTGGGATCTAGCCACGAACACCCTCTCCAGAAGTGTTAAAAGTTCTAATCTATCACAATAAGAGGGTATGTTGTCCATATAGTGATTTGTGTGACTCAGGACGATTACTCTTTTCCTCCATGAGAGCAGAATCTGGCAAGAAAAGGAAGACCTCCCAGAAGGTCTCAGGGTCTGCAGTTCGGGGTCTGGCTTTCTCCCGGCCACCTCAATTCTCCCTGTGAAGCTCAAGGTCAGTTTCAAAGGCCAGGCCCCCTGTGAGAAAGGCTAGGCTCCCTGAAGTTTGCAGCAGTTGGGTGGGCAGGTGTCAATCAGGGTGGAGAGCAGGATCGTTAGTGAAAGGGTGTAACTATGAAATGCTACTAAAGTAGACATTTTGATTATATCATTTTAGCTGCCAACCAGTAACCTAAGCATTGATTGAATCCGCTTTGCATGTTTTAAAATTTGTACCTTTGTTTTCACAAAACCAGTAGTTATTAGGAAGGATCAGATCACTCAATAAATAGTGAGCGATTACTAGGCCCTGGGTACCATTCCGGTCACTGAGTAATGGTGGCGGATAAGAGAGACAGTCACTGCCCTCGTGCACTGTCTTTGTCTAAGGCAGAGAGACAGCGAAGATGGAAACAAACACAGAGCCCATGTGCAGAGAGATGGGCTGGAAGGACATGGGCCGAGGTGGAGGGCTGCAGCCAGAGGCGAAACTAGAAGGGAAAGAAGTCCTCAGCCAGCTCCCCACACTGGTGGCGCGTGTACACTATCTCCTTTAAGCCCTGTTAGGGAAGCAGAAGGCACAGAGAGACGAGGCTCCGGAGCCAGGGTCCCACCAGGGCTGTGCCGGGAGTAATCGGTACAGCGGTCAGTTCCGGTCATCGGACGCCTGTGCTCTTCCATGAGGCTGCCTCCAGCCGCTTCCTCCAGCCCCTTCACCTTGCCGATGGTCTCCGAATGAGCTCTGAGAAGCCGAAATCCAGAGACTCCCACGGTTCTGTGTGGGGAAGCCCTCTCTGTGTCTTTCCTCAGAGCATGAGTGAATGAAGACGGGCTGCAAGCTGAGGTTCCAAAGAGAAGGCAGGCAGCAAGACCTTGTCCCAAAGTCATGGTCACAGGAGAAACCCTGCCTCGTCCTTCAGTGCTAACCCAGGATGCTCCCGACCAGGCAGCTCCTGAACTCCTCTGAGGCCAGCTGGCTCACCACCCTCCCCGGCAGACAATGCTCTCAGGCTGCCAGCTGTGCCCACCACACACTGAGCGCAGGCGCTATTTTTAAACCCCTCTTTGCTGTGCCCTTTTCATCTGACAGGTGAAGAATTGCAGTCATTTTCACACTGAATAACACTCATTATTCATTATCTGTAATGAAAGACCGGGTTTACTACCTGGGTGCTTTCTCCTCCTAAGCCACGCCCAGGCGACCTGTTTAATACTGAGAGGGAATCAGTCCGGTCTTATCCCGAAGGACACGTGACAGTAAATGGAGGTCGGGCCTCCACGCTTAGGGGGAGGGAAAGGGCTCAGCTGGAGACGCTTTTACTCAGTCTGGGGCCCCGAGTCAGTGCACAAGAAAGAAATAGTTTTCAAAAATGTCTGAGGCAAAAAGAAAAAAAAAACCTGAGGTTGTCACATCAGCAGCTGGGAAGTGTCCTCCCAAATTCAGGGCGTGACCTCACAGGATAATAGGAGTTTTTAATTTAGTGTGCGAAGTTCATTTGCCGGCTTGTGCAGGAGAAAATTACATCTCCAAGAGGGTTGAAGCGTGCACGTACTTAATGGCACACATCCAAGCAATTTCCATTTCACCGCTCACGTGGCACAAACCCAGCGCTGTCCAGTGAGCATGTGTAAGCGAGCGGGAACCACCTGACAGGTGGGAGGACCATGCCCAGGACCTGCCGGTGCCCTGCGGCCAGCGTGGGCCTTGCTGCAGTCACCTGCGGCCCCGAGGGAGCCCTCGGCCCGCTTTCGAAGGGCAGGTCTTTGGCCAGGTCTCCTTAGAGCCCAGCTCTCCCTCCTGCCTTGGGCTCTGTGCCACACGAAGAAACGGCTGGCATCATTTTCTGTCTACCCAGAGCCCAGGACACTGGGCCTGCATTTCAAAGCGTGCTCCCGGCATGGGCACAGTGGGCGCCGCAGGGAGTGGGCCCCAACGCTACTCACTTGTCTAGGGGACCCGGGCCTGGCGATGCTGTGAGCTGCCTCTGCTCCCCAGCCTGGGCCTGGATTTCCAAAGAGCACCTCCCTCGGCCGCTTCCTAGGCTTGGTGAGGCGGCGCAGAAACAGGTTGAGCTTCACACACTGCCTCTGTGCTGCCAGCTGCAGCAACAGTGCGGGAGGGGAAGAACCCGCAGAAAGAGACCAATTCTTCTGAAATCTCTGTTTGCTCTCAGCTCTCCTCCTGGCCTTTCCCTTCTCTGCCGAGGTCCCTGGCATGGACGTGGCTGCTTCGGTGCCCCGTGTGCTGGGCCACGGTGAGGGCTGTGGACAGAGACTCCCTGTCAGGAGATGTGGCACTGCCCGCTTGGGCCAGCAAAGAGTGAGGAGGAGAGAGAGGTGGCTGCCCCTGTGATTTCCTTAGGACACTGCCCCAAATCTAGGACCTGCCCCCCCCCCCCCCCTGCACAGAGCTGACCAGCAGGTGGCAGGTGGCAGGCAGCAGCGAAATGCCTGCGCAGCAAAATGCACGGCAGCCATCCCTCTGGCTTCCGGCGGCCTATAGGTTTGGGTCATTCTGTCACAGCGTGAAAGTGGGATCCGTGGCTGCGGGGTGTGGCCCAGGAAGAGTTCTCTCACAAGCAGAGGCAACACAGTGATTTGGAAATTGTCTTAATTTTGCACGTGGTGTGTGTGTGTGTTTCCATAGGATAAAAATAAGTTATTAGTGCCCATGCTATCAAATCTACTCTATTTTCACTTCTGTATCCAGAAATAAAATCCAAATATTAACACACATCTGCTCATTAAATTAGAGTTCGCTTCTAAAAACGTAACGCCCAAGGTCTTGATGGCTCCTCACGGTGCATTTCCCTGTAAACGTTGGCTCCTGGCAGTTGTCCGGGGGTAGGGTGGGCGAGGCGGGCACCTGCATTTTCTCCTGTGGTCTGAACACTACTTTCTCTACCACCGTTACAGTGAGCGGCCCCTTGGGCTGCTGGTCTCCTAGGAGCATTCAGCCGCCCGCAGGACAGGCCGAGCCCTACGCTGTCTTCGGGAGGAGAGTGGCTCCAGGCGCCTCCTGCGCATCGTCTCCTGCCTGGCTCCATGGAGATCGCCTATGCAGTTTCCACAGCTCATACCTAGGAATGGGGGAGAGCTGTGCATTTGCCCATTTAACGGTAGGAGTAATAGCTAATATTTATAAAGGTACTAAAGTGCTTTTATGAATTCACTTAACCCTCAACATTATGAGGCTGCTATAGTTTCACCCCCATCTTTCAGACAAGGAAACAAGCTGAGAGAGGCAGGTACCAGACCCAGCTGGGCAAACTCTGCCTCAGGGGGCAGCCCCTGTACAGCATCTCATACACAGTGATTAAGATTTATCCTTATAGTCAGCAATGAAAGTGCCAACAGCATGAAAGGGCCAATAGCATTCAAGACTCAATTACAACATAAGAGTGCACATAATCTGTAAGAAACATTCCCAGAGCATGGAGCTCAAGTGAACTGGAAGATTGTAACACTGAACCCAACAAGACAGCATTATCATAAAACTATCATAACAAGTTTGGGAGTCATAGCAAATCTACCTAATACAGAGAGACAAAATGAGGAGACAAATAAATATACCCCACATGAAATAACAAGAGGAAAAAAAAAAAACAGAAAAAGAATTAAATGAAATGGAAGGAAACAAAATGCCAAACGCAGAATTTAAAACAATGGTTATAAGGATGCTCAAGGAACTTAAAGGAAGAAAGAATGGTCTCAGTGAGAACTTAAACAAAGAGATAGTAAGCATTATAAAGGACACAGAATCCATAAAAAAGAACTAGTCAGAAATGAAATATACAATATCTGAAATGAAGAATACACTAGAAGGAATCAGTAGCAGGTTAAATGAAGCAGAGGATTGAATCAGCAATTAGAAAACAGAATAGCACTAAGCACCAAGCAGACCATCAAAAAGAAAAGAGAATTTTTAAAAATTAGGAGAGACTAAGGGATCTCAAGCATAACAACATCTGCATCATAAGGGTACCAGAAAGAGAAGAGAGTAAGCAAGGGATAGAGAAAATTTTTGAAGAAATAATGGCTGAAAACTTCCCTAACCTGGTGAAAGAAAAATTCACACAAGTTCAAGAAGCACAGAGAGCCCCAATCAAGATGAACTCAAATAATCCTACACCAAGACACATCATAATAAAAATGGCAAAGATTAAAGACAAAGAGAGAATCTTAAACTCAGCAAGTGAAAAGCAATTAGCTACCTACAAAAGAGCTCCCACAAGGCTGTCAATAGAAACACTTCGGGCCAGAAGGGATTGCATGAAATATTCAAAGTGATGAAAAGCAAGGACCTACAACTAAAATTTCTCTACCCAGCAAGGCTATCATTTAGAATCAAGGGCAAAAAAAGAGCTTGCCAGACAAAAAAAAAAAAAAAAAAAGTAAAGAGTTCATTACCACCAAACCAAACCAGTATTGCAAGAAATGTTAAGGGCCCTGCTTTAAGAAGAAGAAAGAACAAAGAAATCAAGAGAGAAGGGAACATAGGTATAAAACATAAAATGGTAAGAAATAACTATCTATCAATAATAACCTTAAATGTAAAAGGATTAAATGATCCACTCAAAAGACATAGGGTAGCTGAGTGGATAAGATCATGCCCTATATACCTGCTGTCTACAAGACATCCACCTCAGAACAAAAGGTACACCTCAGAACAAAAGATACACACAGACTAAATGTGAAGCGATGGGGAAAAGTATTCTATGCAAGTGGAAATGAAAAGAAAAAAAAAAAGCTGGGGTAGCAATACTTATATCTGACAAATAGACTTCAAAATAAAAGCCATAAAATAGACAAAGCAAGTCACCACCTAATAATGCTAAGGGATTGATCCAACAAGAGGACATAAGCCTTGCAAACATATATACACCCAATATAGAAGCTCACAAATATATAAAGAAAATCTTGGTGAATACTAAGGGACAGAATAACAGCAATACAGTCATAGTAGGGAATTTTAATACCTCGCTGTCATTAATGTATAGATCTTTCAGACAAAAAATCAACAAGGCAACAGCAGCCTTAAATGGCATGCTGGATAGAATGGATTTAATTGATATTTATGGAACATTTCGTCCCAAAGCAACAGAATATAGATTCTTCTTAAGTGCACATATTAGGACACAAAATAAGTCAACAAATTTGAGAAGATTGAAATCATGTAAATCATCTTCTCTGACCACAATGGTATAAAACTAGAAATCAACTAAAAAAAATATTCAAACACATGAAGGCTAAATAGCATGTTATTAAACAATGAATGAGTTAACAATGAGATCAAGGAAGAAATAAAGATTACCTGGAAACTAATGAAAATGAAAACACAACAACCCAAAATCTATGGGACACAGCAAACTTTCATAGCACTACTGGCCCACCTCAAGAAGCAAGAAAAATCTCAAATAAACAATCTAAACCTACACCTGAAAGAACTAGTAAAAGAACAACAAATAAATCCCAGGGTAAGTAGAAGGAAGGAAATAATGAAGATCAGAGAGGAAATAAATGGTAAAGAGACTAAAGAAGCAATGCAAAAGATCAATGAAACCAAGAGCTAGTTATTTAAAATGATAAACAAGATTGACAAACTTTTAACCAGACTCATTAAGGGGAAAAAAAGAGAGAGAGAGAGAACCCAAATAAATAAAATCAGAAATTAAAGAGAAGTAGTAACGAACATCACAGAAATTCAAAGGATTGTAAGAAAATACTATGAACAACTATATGCCAACAAATTGGACAACCTGTGTGAAATGGATAAATTCCTAGAAACATACAGTCTCCTAAAACTCAATTAGGAAGAATCAAAAAACTTGAATAGACCAGTTACAACTAATGAAAATGAAGCAATAATAATAATAATAATAATAATAATAATAAACTCCCAACAAGCAAAAGTCCTGGACCACATGGCTTCATGGGAAAATTTTACCAAACATTCAAAGAAGAACTAACATCTACCCTTCTCAAACTATTCCAAAAAATTCAAGAGGAAGGAAGACTCCAAGCTCTTTTTACAAAGCCAGCATTGTCCTAATTCCAAAACCAGATATAACACTTCAAAGCAAGAAAATTATAGACCAATATCTCTGATAAAAATAGATGCTAAAGTCTTCAACAAAATATTAAAAAACTAGATCCAGCAATGTAATAAAAAGATACTCCATGATCAAGTGGGATTTATTCAGGCGATGCAAGGTTGGTACAATATTTGCAAATCACTAAACATGATACATCACATAAACAAAATGAAGGATAAAAATCACATGATCATATCAATAGATGCAGAAAAAGCATTTACTAAAATTCAGCATCCATTTATAATTTAAAAAAATTCTCAGCAAAGTGGGAATAGAGGGATCATACCTCAGCATAATACAGGCCATATATGACAAACCCACAACCAACATTACACTCAATTGGCAAAAACTAAAAGCTTTTCCCTGAAGGTCAAGAACAAGACAGAGATGTCCCCTTTCACCACTCTTATTCAACATTGTACTGGAAGTCCTAGCCACAGCAATCAGACAAGAAGAAATAAAAGACATCCAAATTGGAAAGGAGGAAATAAACTGTCATTATTCACAGATGACATGATATTATACATAGAATATCCTAAAGACTCCACCAAAAATCTACTAAATCTAATAAATGAATTCAGTAAAATAGCAGGATACAAAATCATGAAATGTCAGGAAGAGAGATTAAGAAAATAATATAATTTACTATTGCAACAAAAGGAAGTACCTAAGACAGATACATGCAAAAAAAAAAAAAAAAAGAAAAGAAAAGAAAAGAAACTAGACCACCACACACAAGAATAAACTCAAAATGGAAAAAAGACCTAAATGTAACTCAGGCAAACCATAAAAATCCTAGAAGAAACGATAGGAAAAAAGAAAAAGAAAAAGAAAAAGAAACTATAGGCAGCAAAATCTCAGGCATCTTTCATAGCAATATGTTTACGAATACATCTAATAGGGCAGTGGTCGGCAAACTCATTAGTCAACAAAGCCAAATATCAACAGTACAACGATTGAAATTTCTTTTGAGAGCCAAATTTTTTAAACTTAAATTTCTTCTAACACCACTTCTTCAAAATAGACTCATCCAGGCCCTGGTATTTTGTGCAAGAGCCACACTTAAGGGGCCAAAGACCCGCATGCGGCTCGTGAGCCGCAGTTTGCCGACCACGGTACTAGGGCAAAGGGATCTAAGGAGAAAATATATAAATGGGACTACATCAAAATGAAATCTTCTGCACAGAAAAAAAAAATCAACAAATCACTGTATGGGAGAAAATATTTGGCAATGATACATCTGATAAAGGGTTAATATCCAAAATACATAAGGAACTCATATAACTTAACAAAAGGAAGACAAACAATCCAATTTTAAAAAATGGGCAAAGGACCTAAATAGACACTTCTCCAAAGTAGACATACAGATGGCCAAGAGACATATGAAAAAATGCTCAAAGTCACTGGTCATCAGAGAGATGCAAATTAAAACAACAATGAGATATCACCTCACACCTGTCAGAATGGCTGTCATCAACAAATCAACAAATGACAGGAATGTGGAGAAAAGGGAACCCTAGTACACTGCTGGTGGGAATGCCAACTGGCGCAGCCATTATGGAAAACAGTATGGAATTTCCTCAAAAAATCAAATATGGAACTACCATTTGACCCAATGATCCCACTTCTAGGAATATATCCTAAGAAACCAAAACACTAATCAGAAAGAATGTATGCATCCCTATGTTCATAGGAGCACAATTTACAATAGCTAAGATCTGGAAACAGCCTAAGTGTCCATCAGTAGAGGAGTGGATAAAAAAGCTGTGGTACATTTATACCATGGAGTACTATGCAGCAGTAAAAGAGAAGAATCTCTTACCCTTTGGGACAACATGGAGGGACCTGGAGAGTATTATGCTTAGCAAAAGAAACCAGTCAGAGAAAGACAAGTATCACATGACCTCACTCATATATGGAATCTAAGTAACAAAATAAACTGATGAATGGAGCAGATCCAGAGACATGGAAGCATGGAATTGAGTGCAGAATCTCAGAGGGAATGTGGGGGAGGATGGGTGGGTGAAAAGTAATCAACCAAAGACCTTGTATGCATATATGTATAACCCATGGACACAGACAGTGGGGTGGTGAGGGCCTGGGGCGGGGGGTGGGGGTGGATTGGAGGTGGTTAATGGGGTAAACAGGGGGGAATATGTAATACTTTCAACAATAAAGTTTTTAAAAATTAAATTAAATTAAATTTTAAGAGAAATAAGGTACCTAGGAATAAATTTAACCAAGGAGGTTAAAAGACCTGTACTCAAAAAATTATAAGATACTGAAGAAAGAAATTGAGAAGATCGTGTTAGATTCCTGGTCAGGGCACAAATAAGTGGAAGCATATATGGTGTTCATGGATAGGAAAAATTAACGTTATCAAAATGTCCATACTACTAAAATGAATCTACAGATTCAATACAATTCCTATTAAAATACCAATGGCATATCTCACAGATATTTGTTCTATAATAAATATTCCAAAAATTTATATGCAACCACAAAAAGAACCCACACAAAACATAAAAACCTCAAATAGCTTCAGCAATCTTGAGGAAGAAATACAAAGTTGGAGGTCTCACACTACATAATATCAAACTTTACTACAAGGCCATAGTAATCAAAACAGCCTGGTACTGGCACAAGAACAGGCACATAGATCAATGGAACAGAGTAGAGAGCCCAGAAATCAGCCCATGCCTTTATGGTCAATTAATATTTGACAAAAGAGGCAAGAACATTCAATGAGGTAAAAACAGTCTCTTCAATAAATCGTATTGGGAAAATTAGAAAGATACATGCAAAAAAAATGAAACTACACAACCAACTTAGACCATATGCAAGAATAAACTCAAAATGGATAACATAATTAAATGTAAGTTGCAAAGCCATAAAAATTCTAGAAGAAAACATAGGCAGTAAAATATCAGACATTTCTCTTAGCAGTATTTTGCCAACATATCTCCTTGAATAAGGGAAACACAGGGAAGAAAAACATCAAACTTAAAGCCTTTTGCACAGCAAAAGAAACCATCAACAAAATGAAAAGGGAACCCACTGAATGGGAAAATATATTTGCCAGTGATACATCTGATAAGGGGTAAATTTTCAAAATATATAAAGAACTTATACAACTCAACTCAAAGAAGAAAAACAACCCAATTTAAAAATAGGCAAAGGGCCTGGCCGGTGTCGCTCAGTAGTTGAGTGTTGAACCAGGAACCAAGAGATCGTGTTAGATTCCTGGTCAGGGCACATGCCCAGGTTGCAGCTCCAACCCCAGAAAAAGGCGTGCAGGAGGCAGCCAATCGATGATGTTTCTCTCATCAATGTTTCTATCTCTCTATCCCTCTCCCTTCTTCTTTCTCTAAAGAAATCAATAAAAAGCTTAAAAAAATGGCCCAAGAATCTGAATAGACACTTCTTCAAAGAGGCCATACAGATGGTCAATAGACATATGAAAAGATGCTTAATGTCACTAATCATCAGAGAAATGCAAATTAAAACCACAATAAGATATCATCTCAAATCTGTCAGAATGGCTATTATCAATAAATCAACAAACAGCAAGTGCTGGAGAGGATCTAGAGAAAAGAAAATCCTCACGCACAGTTGGTGGGAGTGCAGACTGGTGCAGCCACCGTGGAAAACATTATGAAGTTACTTCAAAAAAATAAAAATGGAACTGCCTTTTGACCCAGTGGTCCCACTTCTGGGGACATATTCTAAGAAATCTGAAACACTAATTCAAAAGGATATATGCACCCCTATGTTAATTGCAGTGTTATTTACAATAGCCAAGATCTGGAAACAACCCCAGTGCCCATCAATGGAAGAGTGGATAAAAAAGCTGTGGTACATTTACACCATGGAATACTACTATGCTGTAAAAGAAGGAAATGTTACCTTTTGTGACAGCATGGAGGGACCTGGAGAGCATTATGCCAAGTGAAATAAACCAGTCAGAGAAAGACAAGTATCACATGATTTCACTTATATGTGGAATCGAATGAATAAAATAAACTGAGAAACAAAGTAGAAACAGAGGCATGGCTACATGGAACAGACGGATGAAAGAAGGTGAAGGGATTAAGCAAAAACAACAACAACAACAACAACAACAACATATATACATAACTCATGGACATAGGCAACAGTGTGGTGATGGCCAGAGGGAAAGGCGGGTGGAAAGGTAGGTGGAGGTGGGCAAAAGGGAGGAAATGGGGAGACAGAAAAAGACTTTGCTCGGGGCAATGTGTGCACCGTGCAGTGTGCAGATGATGTTTTATTAAGTTATATAATAAAAATTACAATTTTTCACTGGAACCTGAATGGTTTAATAACCAATGTCACCCCCATAAATTCAATTTTTACAAAACCATGAGAAGGGCCCCAGTGAGACAGGAAGCCTTGGTAGGACTTTTAAAACAGTGGAGCTATTTGATCTGATTTATGCTTCAAATAGCAACCTGAAGTACATGGGGCAAAGAGATTCTAGACACGGATGAACTTTTATACCAGAATCCTCCAAGTCCATCACCAACAGACCATCAAGTGGACAGCAGCTGATATGTATGTCAGGGCAAAATCCAGGAATTGGCTCTCTAAAATGAAAAAGGTGAGACTTACCCACCCACCTGCAAAGTCCTCCTCTCCCTCTCATCTCAACCACAGAGCTTCAGGCTGAAAGCAACATTCTGACTTCACATGTACTTTTCCACCTAAATCCACCTGCCCAGCAACATGGCGATGTGGGAGTAAGAGCTCTAGCAAAGAGGAGACCAGCCAAGTCCACCAATGCCAAGGAACATTTACTGAATTCTCCTTTGTGCACGCATACAAGGACTTGGCCCTGCCTTCCTAGAACCCCAGCCAGGATGGAAAGGCAGGAGAAAGGCTTGAGAGGAACAGCACAGACTCCTACTGTCCTTGATCCTCCAGGAAAGGAACTGAGTTTAGCACTCTGTATGGGGTCACTAGGCCCGTGCAATGCAGCCCTAACTGGAGGACCTTTCTGAACCTGGCTGCCCCTGAACACTGATCTCCACAAAGGCATGAGAGAAGGCCCCCAAGAGGGGAGGCCCTGATGAGGAGCAGTCTCTGCCACCTCCCCCATGGCTGCTGAGGCCATGGCCCAGACCCACAGCTCACAGCCCACCAGGCCAGTGAAGCAGGCCCAGGTGCAGGCGCAGCCTCCACCTTGGTCCACCACATCCCTTGCATTGTGCTCTCCCTAATTTGTTTCTCACTGTTCTCTTCTTAATGAGTCCTTACAACCCTTTTAAAGGACCTAAATTATTATTTTACTTTTCCAGGAAAATTGCACACAATTTAGTATACTGGGCCGTGTTCAGCATTCCCTTATAACATTCCCCAGGCAGGAATCTGAATCACTCTGGGTTTGTGTCTGAAACACATTTCTCAGCTGAGTCTTCGCAAGAAATGGGGCAGCCACCTGGCCTCCTTCAGTCCTCAACTGCGTGGTCACTGTATTAGACATAGTTTATGTTTGCAAACAACAAAATCCACTCTGGCTAGGAATGCATTGAAAAGTATCAGAGAATTCTCAGAATTGAAGGTAAGTCTCAGAGAGAGGCCAGAACCAAGGGGGCCAGGTGGCTACAAGGACAATGTTTCTCTCTCTCTGCTCCCCTCCCTTCTTACCCCTCTGTCCTTCCCACTCTCTAAAATCAATGGGAAAAATATCCTCTGGTGAGAATTAACAAAAATAAAATAAAATAAGTGGCTTTGGGGTAGCCTCTAGTGGTGACATGTGGTAACTGTTCTCTATTCAGCTGCTGAGCCTTAAGTGAAAATGAATCTGTTTAAGCAGTGGTGAACCGCTAGCAGGGTCGCCTAAGACCATCGGAAAACACGGATATTTACATTACGATTCATAACAGTAGCAAAATTACAGTTATGAAGTAGCAACGAAAATAATTTTATGGTTGGGGGTCACCACAACATGAGGAACTGTATTAAAGGGTCGTGGCATTAGAAAGATTGAGAACCACTGGTTTAAGGCATGTTCAAGGATTGAACTCCGGAGTTCCACATTCCATTTTCATCAAATGGCCTTGCACTCCACTACCTTATGGAATATATAAGTGTTTCTCCTTTTTCTCAATTCCCATTCACTCCTTAACCTAATGCTATCTTTATGCCACTCCCAGCTCTGTGAGAATTAGAATTGTTTTCATAAACAAAGGCCCTACATTCCCAAATTTCCACCTTTCAGTACTTATTTTTCTTGACTCCTCTCTGTATTTGGTACTGTAGACTCTTCCTACACCCTTAAACTCTTCTTTTTTGACACCACAATCTTGGGTCTCCTCCTACCTCTCTCATTCCTCTGAGCACTCGCTTCCTCTACCACCACTTTAGATGGCGCCAGAGAAAACCCTGTTTCTAGATCCCTAGATGTTACCATTCCAGGTGAGACCTTTAATAATAAAAGATGATAACGTTGAGTAATAGTGAAACAAAGAAGGATGTCTTGGCCAAGATGACTGGGTGGAGAGATAGACTAGGTTTAGGACATTTGGTTGTTGGAGGATTTTGTGTTCACTGCCCAATCCTTCCTAGCATTTTCTCTATATCTTTTCATTTGCTGTGTCATCTGCTTGGAAGATGTGTAGGAATCTGAAAAGTGCCAGAGGGGGGCCCAGGGCAGTGGGACCCAAAAGCAAGACAAAAGATATTTATATTACCTCTAGTTGTTCAGCTCAGCTTTCTAGGCTAGGAAGAGGCAGAGATAAATGGGAAATTACTAGTATAGGTCAGAAGAGAGTGGAATTATATGTTCAAAGTGGTGAGAGTCTTTGTATCTGGCAAAGTTGTTTTTCATAATGAAAAAGAAATAAATACTTTCCCAGACAAACAAAAGCTGAGGGTATTCCATATCACTAGACCTGCCTTGCAAGAAATGTTGAAAAGAGTTTTTTAAGTTCAAGTGAAAAGATGCTAATTAGTAACATGAAAATATACAACACACTGGTAAAAGTAAATATATAGTCAGATTTAGAAAACTCTAATTCTGTTTTTTTTAAAATAAATCTTTATTGTTCAGATTATTACAGATGTTCCTCTTTTTTCCCCCCATAGCTCCCCTCCACCTGATTCCCCCCCACCCATGCCTTTACCCCCTGCCACTGTCCTCATCCATAGGTGTAAGATTTTTGTCCAATCTCTTCCCACACCCCTCATGCCCCCTTCCCCCCAAGAATTGTCAGTCCATTCCCTTTCTATGCCCCTGATTCTATTATATTCACCAGTTTATTCTGTTCATCAGATTTTTTTTATTGACTTGATTTTTAGATTCACTTGTTGGTAGGTATGTATTTGTTGTCACTTTGTTGTTCATAATTTTTATCTTTACCTTTTTCTTCTTCTTCCTCTTCTTAAAGAATACCCTTCAGCATTTCATATAATCCTGGTTTGGTGGTGATGAACTCCTTTAGCTTTTTCTTATCTGTGAAGCTCTTTATCTGACCTTCAATTCTGAATGATAGCTTTGCTGGGTAGAGTAATCTTGGTTGTAGGTTCTTGCTGTTCATCACTTTGAATATTTCTTGCCACTCCCTTCTGGCCTGCATAGTTTCTGTTGAGAAATCAGTTGACAGTCGTATGGGTACTCCCTTGTAGGTAACTAACTGTTTTTCTCTTGCTGCTTTCAAGATTCTCTCTTTGTCTTTGCTCTTGGCATTTTAATTATGATGTGTCTTGGTGTAGTCCTTTTTGGATTCCTTTTGTTTGGGGTTCTCTGCACTTCCTGGACTTGTAAGTCTATTTCTTTTACCAGGTGGGGGAAGTTTTCAGTCATTATTTCTTCAAATAGGTTTTCAGTATCTTGCTCTCTCTCTTCTTCTGGCACCCCCATAATTCGGATGTTGGTACACTTGAAGTTGTTCCAGATGTTGGTACGCTTGAAGTTGTTCCTCCTTACACTATCTTCATATTTTTTTATTCTTTTTTCTTTTTGTTTTTCTGGTTAGGTGTTTTTTGCTTCCTCATATTTCAAATCTTTGGTTTAATTCTTGGGGTCCTCTACTCTACTGTTGAACCCCTGTATATTATTCTTCATTTCAGTCAGTGTATGCTTAATTTCTGACTGGTCCTTTTCCATTTTTTTGGCATTCTCATTAAGATCCGTGAAGGTCTCACTAAGTTCTTCGGAGGTCTCACTAAGTTTCTCGGTGGTTTCTAGAAGATTCTTGAGTAGCCTTATAACTGTGGTTTTGAACTCTATATCCAGTAGTTTGCTTTCCTCTATTTCTTTCATTCATGACATGTTTCTTGGTCTCCACATTTTGGCTGCTTCCCTGTGTTGATGGAGTGGCTTTGTGTGGTAGGTGACCTATAGGGCCCAGTGGCTCAGCCTCCCCAATCACCTGAGGTGGACATCTTGGTGCACCCCTTTGTGGGCTAGGTGCACAGTCTTATTGTAGTTAAGCCTTGATTGCTGTTGGTACACTGGGAGGAATTGACCTTCAGGCCAATTGGATGTGAGGATCAGCTGTGTCTATAATGGAAGAACTGCTGTGCTGGAGACACTCTTATGGGGCAGGACTTGCTTCAGTGGGGCTTTGGTGCTCACTGAGTCTGTCTCTTGAGTGTGTTGCTTATGGATGTGAAGAGTTGAAATCTGGTGTCATCTCACACTGACCACTAGGTACACTGGCTCCTGGATCTTCAAGGAGGTGCAAGTCAGCTCCTGTCTGAGGCCACCCAGCAGGAGCTACAGCAAGATCTGCAGATTTGTCCTCTTTGCTTGGGGTTTGGAAGTTTTGGAGCTGACCCAGCTGCAGTTTGTTAGGTTAAGCTGCAATAGGGCAGGCCATTCATATGCAAAAGCCGCTGCGCACAGTTTGGGTGGGTTTGTAAATTGTGCGGGGTGGGGTCTCAGGGAATCACTAGGGCATAGCAAACAGCGATGGCTGCCATTCAGCCGTCTCTGCATCTCCGCGTTTCCGTGTCCCCGAGTCCTGCGCCCCAGTGCAGCAAACAATGATTCCTGTGAGCACCTCTGCAAGAAAGCCACCCTCACTTTCCAACCCAATGCCAGACAGTCCAGTTTCTTCCTGTAGGAATCTGGGTCCCCAGTGTCTCACCGGCAACTGGAATTCAGAGCAGTCGGGAGCTTGTATCTCCCTCCCACTTGAAAAAGATCACCACATCCTCAGTTGCCAGCCCTCTCCACATATGTGCCTTCCTACCTCTGCTTTTCTGTGACTCTGCACCTCCTACACATTCTCAAGGCGCTTTTTTCTTTCCTTCTAGTTGTAGAACTTCCACTCAGCCAGCTTTCCCGTGGTTCTGGGTGATAGTCGTTTTGTCTTTTAGTTGTAGTTTTGGTGTGGTTGTGAGAGGCAGCACGTACAGGTGTATACCTTATGCCGCCATCTTGGTTTCTCTGTTTTATTGTGGTATGCTAACCACTTAACTACAGTATAAAGGTTAAAGGAAAAGAGTATGAAAAATTAGCTACTATAATTTGTTGAAAAATAACTGTAGCTACTATAATTTGTTAACGAATGCACAATATAAAAATAAGTAAATGGTGACATCAAAAACATAAAAGTGGGAGTAAAAGGGTAAAGTTTTTGTATGTGATCAAAGTTAAGTTGGTATCTGCATAAAATAAACTGTTATATCTATGAGATCTTTATGTAACCCTTTAGCAACCACAAAGCAAAAATATATAGTAGATTAAGAAAAAATAAAGAGAAAGGAATAAGAGTATATCACCAGGGAAAATCACCAGTTTGTGAAGGTAGGCAGAAGGGAGGGAGGAGGGGAGGAATGAACAATAGAACTACAAAACACGCAGAAAGTAGTTAATAAGATGGCATTAGTAAGTCCTTACTTATCAACAGTTACTATAAATGTAGATATATTAAATTCAATCAAAAGGCACAGAATGGCAGGGTGCATAAAAATATATATATATTCTATATTCTGCCTTTAACAGATTCACTTCCGCTTTAAAGGCAAACACATGTTCAAAGTGAAGGAAGAGATAAAAATATTCCATGCCAGTGGAAACCAAAAAAAGTGGGGGTAGCTATACTTATATCAGAAAAAATAGACTTTAAGCCAAAAACAGTAACCAGACACAAAAATGGTCATTAGATAATGATAAAGTGTCAACTCATCAGAAGATATAACAAATTGTAAATAACATGCACCCAACATTGGATTACATAAATATATTAAACAGATAATAACAGATCTGAAGAGAGAAATAGACAGCAATACAATAACAGTAGAGGACTTTAATACCCTACTTTGAGCAGTGGATAGATCAGCAAGACAGAAAATCAATAAGAAAACATTGGACTTGAACCATACTTCAGATCAAATGAACCTCACAGACATATGTACACCACTCCATTCAAAAGCTGCAGAGTACACATTCTTCTCAAGAACAACAGAACATCCTCCAGAAGTCAACAATAAGAGCAAAGTTGGAAAAATTACTAACATGTGGAAACTAAACAGCATCCTCCTGAACAACCAATGGGTAAAAAAGGCAAAAGGGAAATAAAAATTGTTTCAAAACAAATAAAAATGGAACACAACACACCTATGGAATTCTTCAAAAGCAGTTCTTTTTTTAAAAAAAAAAATTCTTTATTGATTTCAGAGAGGAAGGGAGGAGAGAGAGATAGAAACATCACTGATGAGAGAGAATCATTGATTGGCTGCCTCCTGCACGCCCCCTACTGGGGATCAAGCCCGCAACCCCGGCATGTGCCCTTGGCTGGAATCGAACCTGGGACCCTTCAGTCCGCAGGCTGATGCTCTATCCACTGAGCCAAGCCAGCTAGGGCAAAAGCAGTTCTTATAGGAAAGTGTATAGCAATGCATGCATATATTAAGAAAAAGGGCCTCTCGCTCACACTATAAAAAAGAAAGGTCTGAAATAAACAACTCCACTTTACACCTAGAAAAAGAAAAACAAACTGAGCCCAAAGTTAGCAGAATAAGGGGAATAAAGATCAGAGTGGAAATAAATAAAATAGAGACGAGAGAAACAATAGAAAAGATCAACAGAACTAAAAACTAAGATTTGATTTTTTGAAAAGATAAACAAAATTGACAAATATTTAGCTGGACTAAATAAGAAAAAAAGAAGACAAATAAATAATACCAGAAATGAAAAAGGAGACATTTTTACTGATACCACAGAAACACACAATATTAACAATTATATGTCAACCAATTGGATAGCCTAGAACAGTGGTTGGCAAACTGCGGCTCGCGAGCCACATGCAGCTCTTTGGCCCCTTGAGTGTGGCTCTTCCACAAAATAACACGTGCGGGCGTGCACGTACAGTGCGATTGAAACTTCGTGGCCCATGCGCAGAAGTCGGTTTTCGGCTCTCAAAAGACATTTCAATCGTTGTACTGTTGATATTTGGCTCTGTTGACTAATGAGTTTGCCGACCATTGGCCTAGAAGAATAGATAAATTCCTAGAAACATACAACCTACCAAGACTGAATCATGAAGAAATAAAAAATCTGAACAAACCAATCATGAGTAAGGAGATTGAATCATTAATCAAAAATCTTCCAGCATAGGAAAGCCCAGTACTGGATGTTTTTCACTGGGGAATTCTACCAAACCTTTAAAGGAGAATTAATGTCAATTCTTCTGAAACTCTTCCCAAAAAATGAAAGAGAAGTGAATACTCTCAAACTCGTTTTACAAAGCCAGCATTATTCTGATACCAACACCAGAAAAGGACACTACAAGAAAGGAAAATTATAGACCAATATCCCTGATGAATATAGATGCAAAAAATCTTAACAAATGGAACTCAGCAATACATTAAAAGCATCATAGACCAGAAACAAGTCGGATTGATCTTTGGGATGCAAGGTTGGTGCAGCATACACAAATTAATAAATGTGATACATCATTGACAGAATGGAGGATAAAAACCATATGATCATTTCAATAGATATAAAAAAGGCATTTGACAAAATACAACATCCTTTCATGATAAAAACCCTCAACAAATTGGATATTGAAGGAATATTCTTCAACATAATGAAAGTCATATATGACAAACTCGCAGTTGGCTTTATACTCAGTGAAAAGTTAAAAGTTTTTCCTCTAAGATCAGGAACAAGACAAGGATGCCCACTCTGACCTTTCTAATTCAATAAGTACGGGAAGCCCTAGCTGAAGAAATCAGGCAAGATAAAGAAATAAAAGATATCCAAAATGGAAAGGATGAAGTAAATTGTCTTTATTTGCCCATAATATGATCTTATACATAGAAAATTCTAAAGACTAAACCAAAAAACTGTTGAAACTAATCAACAAATTCAGTAAAACTACAAAATATAAAATCAACATACGGAAATCAGTTACATTTCTATACACTAACAGTAAAATTTCTGAAAAAGAAATAAAGAAAACAATCCCATTCATAATAGCATCAAAAACAATGAAATGCGTAGGAATAAATTTATAATCAGTAAGTGTCAGATACGTATAATAAAAACTATAAGGCTTTAAAGAAATTGAAGAAAGCACAAACAAATGGGAAAATATCCTGCTTTCATGGATTGGAAGAATTAATATTTAATATTATATATGTCATATATTTTAGCAAATGCCCATACTACCTAAAGCCATCTATAGAGTCAATGCATCCCTATCAAGGTGTTAATGGCATTTATCTCAAAAATAGATAAAACAATTCTAAAATTTGTATGGAAACACAAAAGACCTTAACTAGCCAAAGCAAGTTTGAGAAAAAAGATCAAAGATGGAGGCATCATACTTCCTGATTTCAAGCTATACAAGAAAGCTATAGTAATCAAAACAGTATGGTACTGACATAAAAATAGACACATAGATCAACGGAACAAAAATAGAGAACCCAGAAATAAACTCCCATATATATGGTCAAATAATATTTGACAATGGAGCCAAGCATACTCAATGGGAAAAAGATACTCACTTCAATAAATGCTCTTAGAAAAATGATATTGAACCCCTATCTTACACTACTCACAAAAAATAATGATTCAGCAATTCCACTTCTGAGTATATATTCGAAGGAAACAAAAACAGGATCTGAAGAGATACTGTAGCATTATTCACACCTAGAGGCCCAGTGCACAAAATTTGTGCATGGGGGGGGGGGGGTGTCTCTCAGCCCGGCCTGCACCCTCTCCAATCTGGGACCCCTCGGTTTACAAACTCAGTAAAGCTGCAAACCAGCAGTCAGACATCCCTCTCACAATCCGGAACTGCTGGCTCCTAACTGCTAGCCTGCCTGCCAGCCTGATCGCCCCCTAACTGCTCCCCTGCTGGCTTGATTGACGCCTAACTTCTCCCCTGCCAGCCTGATGGCCCCCAACTGCCCTCCCCTGCTGACCTGATTGCCCACAACTGCCTTCCCCTGCTGGCCTGATGGCCCCCAACTGCCCTCCCCTGCTGGCCTGATCGCCCATGACTGCCCTCCCCTGCAGGCCTGATGGCCCCCAACTGCCCTCCCCTGCTGGCCTGATCGCCCACGACTGCCCTCCCCTGCAGGCCTGATGGCCCCCAACTGCCCTCCCCTGCCAGCCTGATTGCCCACAACTGCCCTCCCCTGCTGGCCTGATCGCCCACGACTGCCCTCCCCTGCCAGCCTGATGGCCCCCAACTGCCCTCCCCTGCCAGCCTGATCGCCCTCAACTGCCCTCCCCTGCTGCGACCCGTCTCCTCTGCCAGGCCCCACCTCTGCTATGTGTGTGGCCATCTTGCAACGGCCATCTTGTGAGGCCATCTTGTGATGGCCATCTTGTGACAACATTAGGGCATGATGCGTGAGGGAGTGATGACCACCTAGGCTATTATTGGTATAGATAGCCAAGATATGGAAACAACCTGAGTGTACATCAACAGATGAATGGATAAAAAAAAGGTGTGGTATATATATCCTATCTAATAAAAGAGTAATATGCAAATTGACCATCACTCCAACATACAAGATGGCTGCCCCCATGTGGTCAAAGATGATTGCCCCCATGTGGACACAAGATGGCTGCCACAAGATGGCCGGCAGGGGAGGGCAGTAAAGGGCCATCAGGCCAGCAGGGGAGGGCAGTTGGGAGGGACCAGGCCTGCAAGGGAGGGCAGTTGTAGGCAATCAGGCCAGCAGGGGAGAGCAGTTGGGAGGGACCTGGCTTGCAAAGGATGGCAGTTGGGGGTGACCAGGCCATCAGGGGAGGGCAGTTGGGGGCAACGAGGCCTACAGGGGAAGGCAGTTGAGGAGGGGGACCAGGCCTGCAGGGGAGGGCAGTTGTGGGGGGACCAGGCCAGCAAGGGAGGGCAGATAGGGGAGACCAGGCCAGCAGGGAAGGGCAGCTAGGGATGACCAGGCCAGCAGGGGAGGGCAGTTGGGGGCAACGAGGCCTACAGGGGAAGGAAGTTGGGGGGGGAGGACCAGGCCTGCAGGGGAGGGCAGTTGGGGGGGACCAGGCCTGCAGGGGAGGGCAATTGGAGGGGGACCAGGCCAGCAAGGGAGGGCAGATAGGGGAGACCAGGCCAGCAGAGGAGGGCAGTTAGGGGTGACCAGGCTGGCAGGGGAGGGTAGTTGGGGGGGGGGGAGACCAGGCCTGCAGGGGAGGGAAGTTGGGGGGGGGGGCCAGGCCTGAAGGGGAGGGCAGTTGGGGGTGACTAGGCTGGTAGGGGAGGGCAGTTAGGAGTGACCGAGCCAGCAGGGGAGGGCAACCAAGCCTGCAGGGGAGGGCAGTTAGGGACAATCAGGCAGGCAGGCAGGTGAACAGTTGGGAGCCAGGAGTCCTGGATTGTGAGAGGCAGTCAGACATCACTCAAGGGGTCCCAAATTGGAGAGGGTGCAGGCTGAGCTGAGGGACACACACCCCCCATACACGAATTTCCTGTACTGGGCCTCTAGTAATTAAATATTATTCAGCCATAAGAAAGAAGAAAATTCTGCCATGGTTGGATATTGAGGGCATTATGCTAAGTGAGATAAGTCAGAGAAAAAGACAAATGCTGCATAATATTACTTATATGTGCGATCTAAAAAAGTTGTACTCATAGAACCAGTGTAGAATGGTCATTACCAGGGGCTGGGGTGAAGGAATTGGGATAATGTTGGTCAAAGGATACATACTTGCAGTTAGAAGATGAATAAATTCTGGAGATCTAATGCATAGCATTGTGACTACAGTCAATAATACCGTGTTATATATTTCAAAGTTGCTAAGAGACTAGATTTTAAATATACTCACTACCCAAAAATAAAGATAATTATCTGATATGATGGAGGTGTTAGAATAATCAGAGGTGGGGAACCTTTTCTCTGACAAGGTTCATTTTGATATTTATAACTTCATTCTTGGGCCATATAAAATTGACAACTTAAAAATTAGCCTGCTGTATTTGGTCAAACTTTAATTAACTGACCCCTAATATTTTGGTAGGGCCAGACCAAATGATTTCTCAGGCCTTACACAGCCCTTGGGTCGGACATTCCCTACCCCTGTGTTAGATAATGCTACGATAATAATCATATTGCAATATATAAACATCATTTTTTAAGAAGAGATATAAGCTGTAAACTCGGAAAAATATAGGAGTAAATCTCTATGACTTTTGATTTGGCAAAGTTTTCTTAGATGTGAGACCTAAAGTACAAACAACAAAAGAAAAAACAGATAAGTTGGACTTCATCAACATTAAATACTTTTGCACTTCAAAGGACACCATCAAGAAAGTGAAGTGACAGCTCACTGAATGGGGGTAAAAGTTTGCAAGTCATATTTCTGAAACTCTTACAATTCAATAATAAGAAGACAAATACATAACCCAATTTTAAAATGGGCAAAGAACTTTACATTTCTCCAAAGATACACAAATGGCCAGTAAGCACATGAAAAGATGCTCAACACCCTTAGCCATTAAGGAGATGGGGATCAACACCATCATGAAGGACATCTGCAGTAGTGTCAACAATAAAAAAATTAAATAATAAATAAATAAATAAATAAATAAATAAATAAATAAAATAAAGAATTTACAAAATTTAAAAAATACAATGAGATACCACTTTATACCTACTGGAATGGCTGAACTAATAATAACAATTATCTATACTAATAATATCCTAGGGCTGTCATGACCTAAATGACCAGACAGACGACTGGTCACCAGGAAGTGCATGGAGCACCTATCAGTCCCTCCCCCGTGGCCCACAGGCTCCTATCACAGCAAGGCTGGCAGCAGGCAGATCAGGCCCAGAGAGAAGCCCAGAGAGAGAGGCAGGGCCTGATCCGCAGCCTCTGCAACTGCTGGTGAGGCCCGGAGAGAGAGAGAGGTGGGGCCTGATCAGCAGCCGCCACAGCTGCTGGCGAAGCCCGGAGAGAGAGAAAGGCAGGGCCTGATTAGCAGCTGCTGTGGAGGCTGCAGATCAGGCCTGGAGATAGGCCTGGAGAGAAAGGCAACTTTCAGCGGGGCCATTCTGAATTTCCCAGAAAAGCCAATGGCTACCTAGGAGGCGGAGCTTTTGACGCTGACTGGCATAGAAACTGACCAATCAGAACTTAATCTGGGTGAACTTCGAAGGCAGAACCTAAGGTGGGGGCTGAGGAGGGTTTTAAGGGCAACAGCTGTTTGGTGTAAGGTGTAAGAAAGCAGTTCAATTTTTTAATAACCGGTTTGGCAGAATAGTGCATATGGCTGGCTAGCAGTCCAGATATAGGGATTATGTATTTTTGTCTGAAAAGAGCATCTCCTCCTGCTGAAAAAGGCTTCCCCCCCGCCCCCACCCATTTAAGCAATCCTATCCTATATAATCTATCTATACTAATAAAAGGGTAATATGCTTATTAGACCAGGTCGACCGGCCACCTTCCGGACATCCGACTTCCTTCTGGACAAAGCCATGGTGGTGGGGGCTGAGGCAGAGGCAGTTAGGGGAAATCAGGCCAGCAGGGGAGGGCAATTGGGGGTGACCAGGCCGGCAGGGAAGGGCAGTTAGGGGCGATCAGGCTGGCAGGAGAGAACAGTTAGGGGTGATCAGGCCGGCAAGGGAGAGCAGTTAGGGGCAATCAGGCCAGCAGGGGAGACCAGTTGGGGGCAATCAGGCTGGCAGGGGAGCAGTTAGGGGTGATCAGGCAGGCAAGCAGAGTGGTTAGGGGTGATCAGGCAGGCAGGCAGGTGAGTTGTTAGGAGCCAGCGGTCCCAGATTGCGAGAGGGATGTCCCCGATTGGAGAGGCTGCAGGCTGGGCTGAGGGAACCCCCCCCCCCATGCATGAATTTCATGCACAGGGCCTCTAGTTATTATTATAAAAGACATTAACAAATGTTTGTGATGTTGTAGAAAAATTGAAACCCTCTTTTACTGTTGGTGGGGATGCAGCTCATTTGAAAAATAGTCTGACAGCTCTTCAAAATGGTAAACAGAATTACTATTTGACCCAATGATTTCACTCCTAGGTGAAAGAAACAAAAACATATCTTCACACAAAAACTTTTATACCAGTGTTCATAGCAGCATTATTCAAAATAGCCAAAAAGTGAAGGAAAAACCCCAAATGGCTCTCAACTAATGGATGGATAAATAAAATGTGGTATATGCATACCATGAAATATTATTAATCAATTAAAAAGGAATGGAGTATTAATATGTGTTAAAACATGGATAAACCTTGAAAACATAAATTTAAAAAGTTATTCTCAAAAGACCTCATAATCATATAATTCTGTTTATATGATATGTCCAGAACAAATAAATTCATACAGAAAGAAAGTAGATTAGTGCTTGGCACAGCCTTGGAAAAATGAGAGGATTGAGTAATGGAGTTTGTGCTGTAAAATTGTGGCAAAGTTTGCACAACTCTGTCAATATACTAAAAAACACTGAATTGTCCACTTTAAATATATGGATTGTATCTCAATAAAGTAGTTATGAAGAAGGAGGAGGAGGAAGAGGGGAGGCAGGGAGGAAGAAAGATTCCTGCCTATCTAGACCTTCTAAAACTGAAGACAATTAGGGTATGCATCCTAGGCTCAGATTTTTCCTCCTTGTCTTTGTGGGTAGGGTGGAAGCATGGTTGCTGGGGTAACTAGCCCTTCTGCCAATGCCTGTAGCTCCAGCCTCAGCTTCCCCTCTGATAGTAGTCTGGGAGTAGCAAAGAACTGCATCTGCCATTGTCTCTGTCACCTGGGGGCAGGATTCTTTGCTCTCCAATAGTATGAATTACTTTAAAAGAACATGACTTATTTCCTCCCTTGACCAAAAGTGGATCTAAATAGTCCTGTGTACAGAATGTGCAGAATCCTAGTTTTAGGATTATGTTGCTACTAGTGGCCCGGTGCACGAAATTCATACACATTAAAAGGGAATTAGAGGAAATATTTTAATATTGCTATTTGCCTTTTCTCTATAATAAAAGTGTCAGAGATGAAAGAAAATTAGTAAAATGTATATGAAAATCTTGCTCCTGTCAGAGTCTGGGGCACGCCGTGGGACCCAGAGTCAAGTCCCCGTCCACCCGCATGCACCTTAAAATCGCGTGAGATCCAGACCTGGCCGGCACCACACCCGTCAAGCCCCGCCAGGTGGAGGGCACAGCCTCAGGTCCCCTGGTGCACCCTCAGGTCCCCCAGCCCGGTGCTGGGGCAGGGGGCATGGCCTCAGGTCCCCCGGCCCAGGACGAAGGGCTCGGCCTTAGGTCCCCTGGCCCAGCACCAGGGCAGGGGGCACAGACTGAGATCCCCCGGCTGGGTGCCGAGGTGGGGGCGCTGCCTCAGGTCCCCCTGCCTGGGGTGAAGGGCACGACCTGAGGTCCCTCGGCCTGGCACCAGGGTGAGGGGCGTGGCCTGAGGTCCCCTGGCCTGGGGCTGGGGCGGGTGGCATGGCCTGAGGTCCCCAATCAAGCCCCGCTGGGCAGGGGGCGCAGCCTCAGGTCCCCTGCCCCAGCCCAGCGCCACACAGCCTCAGGTCCCTGCTGATCGCTCATTACAGGAACCCCGCCTCTGCTGTGGATGCAGCCATCTTGTGACAGTGTGAGGGTCAATTTGCATATTACCTCTTTATTATATAGGATAGTTGTAAATGGCCATGTTTTAATTCCCCACAAGATGGCAGTATTGTCATACTCACATTCTAAAACATGGCCCTGTTAGAGGCACTCAGTAGGTACAGGTGTAAATGAAATGCATTCTAGTTTTCTGCCTCTTTCAAAACACATAGGCTCAAGTTTTATTTGAATTAATGAGCATAAAATAACTATTAAACTATTCTTTTAAAAGACAGAATTATGATTATTTAGAGTTAAACAGCTCTTCTTTATTAAACCTCCTTACTAAAAATGTGGTGTAAAAAATATATTTCTTTCAAAAATGGAACTAACAACTTAATTTTGATATTGTATTGACCCCTTGCAAATTAGAGCTATGATAGTGTCCCTTCACACTTTCTCCTCCTGCCGTGCAAGGGTCCCTAAGAGAACACATTCATCCGAGTGCTAAACAGCAAAGCGCCCAGGGTTCTGGACTTGAATCCTGGTCCCACCATCTACTAGCTGTGTGACCTTCACTTCCATGTGCTTAATTTTCTCACCTGTAGGAACCAGAATGATTTCTACCTCACTGAGTTATTTGGGGGGGGGGGGGGTGGCAGGGGGTAAATGAGTACTTAGGACTCCCTGGGGAATAATTCATGCTCAATAAATGATAGGCATTAACTCCGTGGTTTTCAACTTTGGTGTTCACTGGCACCTCCTGAGTAATCTTTTAAATGACCCATCCCCAATGTAAATAAAAACCTCACACCCATTAGGACAGTTACTATCAAACAAACAAACAAAATTAAAAAGTGCGGGCAAGAAATGTGGAAAAATTTGAATCCTTATATTTCTGGTGGAAATGTAAAAGGGTACAGTGATTATGAAAAATATTATGGCAATTCTTTCTAAATTAAACAGAATTACCATATGACCCAGCAATTCCACTTCTTAGCTAGATACACACGAGAATCAAAAGCAGGAACTCGGAGATATTTACACACCCATCTTTATAGCAGCATCATTCACAATAGCCGAAAAGTGGAAACAACTTAAATGTCTATCAACAGATAAATAAGCAAATGTGATACATATTCATAAAAGCCTATTATACTTACATACCTATCTATGTAAACAACTGTGGTACATATCTAAACTGAGCTATAAAAGCCTATTATATTTAATTTGAAGTGGAATATTACTCAGCCTTAAAAGGGAAGGAAATTCTGACATATGCACAACATGGATGAACCTTGAAGATACCATGCTATGTGAAGTCCTAGCCATACACTGAAGGACAAATGTTTGATTTCACTTATATGCGGCCCCTAGAGTAGTCAAATTCATAAACACAGAGAGGAGAGGGAGGCGGCCAGGGGCTTGGGGAGGGGGAGTGGGGAGGAGAGTTACTGTTTAATGGGGACAGACTTTCAGCTTTGCTGGATGAGAAGAATTCAAGAGTTGGTGGTGGTGATGGTTGCACAACTTTACGAATGTACTTAACTTCATTAAACAATACACTTAAAAATGTTAAAATGTAAATTCTATGTTATGTATATTTTACCACAATTTTTAAAAGCTTATTTTTACAAATTTTCAAAAACACTTCAAAGAAAAAGAAATTACCAGAACAGCAATCCAAACTTCTGGGGTAGAGCCCGGCGTCAGTATCTTGTACCAGCCCGTAGGGGTCTGAGGCAGGGTGGGCGTTGAAAAGTCCTCAAGTGGGTGGCCACTGCCAGACTGAAGCAGAGCGGGAAAGCAGTGGGGGGACTGGGGGCCTGGCTCAGACCGCCCGTGACCCACCCCTGCTCCAAGCCCTCCTGTCTCCTGATGCTCAGCAGCTGGGATTCAGGAGGCCCAGAGCTGCTGCGTGAGGGCTGAGGTCTCCAAAACGCAAGTTTGGATAGTGGCTTTGGACCAAAATGTTGTGAAAGGCTCCACTGGGGCTGGAGTCTGGAAATGAGCCCATTTGTTGGGCCCATATCTTCCCTGCAGTTGTCTTCCAAGGAGTGACTCCCGGCTAGAGGGCATGCATGTCCCCTAGAGCCTGCTCCTCCCAGCAGACTGCTCGAGCTGGCCGTGTGGCAGGTGGACAGGACGCCCTCACAGTGGGCCCGCTCCAGTGGTCTCCAAAGCCTGGAACCATAAGCTGAGCCCTCCAGGCTCAGTGGCCTCCTGGGACCCTGAGGAAGGGAGGTTAGCCTTGGAGTTAGGGTGACCCTTCCGTGTGCTTAACTGTGATTGCCGTTACCCCAAAGCAAGGCCCGGAGGAATGCAGAGCTGAGTGAGGAGTCTGCCCCCTTCCCTGCGCTTTCCCTCTGATAGGAGGGGGTTTGGCCTCAGAACCGCAGGTGCCGCCTGCAGGGCCGTGAAATGAGTGGACGGAACCAAAGAAATGTCCAATAATTCAAAGGTGGTGGGGGTTGTGAAAGCACTATCCTGGGAGCTGGGAGAGGGGCCCCAACCCATCCCTCCACCCCCGTGGTCTCTGCCCCGGCTCCTAGCCTGTCTTTTGCCACATGAGCCGGGTCAGAAGTGAAGCTGATCTGCAGTTAGAAGTCCCTCCTGGACCCACTGTCATGCACACATGCACACACGTGCATACACACACTCACATGTACATACATAAGCATATATTAAACACCTGAGGAGAGATTGGTGATAGCCTCTGTGAAGCTATTCGGAAACCAGCTAGGATAAACTGTTGGCATTTTCCCTGGGAACAACAGTGATGTCACATTTCCACAAATACCCACCCGAAGCCAGTCTCCACGAGCCCAGGCCCAGGCTGCTGCTAATAAGCAAACACCCAGCACTGAGGTCACCAGCAGGCAAAGGAGAAGAGGACTCATGAGATAACCCTTTATGCTCACAGCACATTCATTAATTAAATTATCACCTCACTGTGCCTGGAGTGAGCTGCTCAACGAATGCAAGCACTGCCGGCTTTATGGGGTCTGCGGCTCTTTACGGCTCTTTACGAGCTGACAAGTGTCAAATTGGGGCTGTGCTGATAGATAAAGAAACGGAGCTGTGGTGATGGCAGCCCTTGCCTTCCATATCTTTATACTGTGCTATAAAAGCCTATTATACTTAATTTGAAGAGTGAAAATTGTTGACATCTCTTTCAATTGCTAATCTTTAGGAAACAGTGAATGGAATATTATTTAAAATGAAGAACCCGCTTGCTTTATTGGAGAGTAGTAAAAATCTAATAGTTGGCAAAACAATACAGTGTTTACTCTTCAAGATAATCGGGTTTATTAGCTTAAGCACCAGTCAGCCTCAGCCAGCATCTTCTTCGAGGTTTACCTGGATACAGCACCTGAGGTTTCATTTGTTATTGTCAGGGTTTTTTTCTTTGTTCTTCTTTTCTCCCTTCCTCCTCCCCTTGGATCTAAGGTGAGTCTTTTAAGGAACAACCATCTCAAGTGTAGCATATATTCATTTAACTGAAAAATATCCTGCAAGAGAAAAAAACAGTTTGTCAGATGCTACATTCTTAAAGGTCATAATTTCCCTACGTGAGAACTTTCAGGTCAGGAGGCTGGGAGTTCAGAGGCCTGACCAGGTTGGAAAGTAAGTCTGTGTGTCCATGCTGTTCATGAGTGCACACACACACATAAACACATATAAACACACACACAATCATACACACGGAAACTCACCCCACAGCAGGATTGGGCCCTGTGCTCTCTGTGTCACCACATTGAGCCCGCCCTGTCCACCTGTCTGTCTCCTCCATTGTCCTGGAGCTCCGGGAGACCAACGACTGGGTCGATACGCCCTGGGAGCCCAGGAGAGTGCTGGGCACAGAGGCATTTAATAAGCACTTAGGGAAGGAAATGGTAAATAAATAGACTCAGAACTAGAGAGATAATTTTTATTATAACATTTTGGGAACAGACTTTTTGTGCTAACGGCACCTGATTCTTTCACCTTTGGGCCTCGGCGGGGTGCCCACCCCAGGAGTCCCAGCTCATCTCCCTCATCAAGGACCTCCGTGAAGCATGCGCACTCACACTTGTGTGTCTATTTCTACATGACTGTCTTCGTTGCGGCGAGCCTACGTCAGAGCCAATGCCCAAATGTCCAAAGCAGAACAGTGGGGTAGTTTACTCGTTAGACCCTGGCCATACCTTTGGAACTACAATCACTTGCATGTTTACAGAAATAAAGCTCTTTTGCCTTCATCAGCCTTTCAGTAAATGATGATAAGTGTGATTTTTCACTGCCGAGACCAGGGCTCTCCATCTTCACACTGCAGGGTCGGGTATCAAGACCTAGAACTTGGCCGAAACCGGTTTGGCCCAGTGGATAGAGCGTCGGCCTGTGGACTCAAGGGTCCCAGGTTCGATTCCAGTCAGGGGCATGTACCTTGGTTGCGGGCAAGAGGCAGCTGATCGATGTTTCTCTCTCATCGATGTTTCTAACTCTCTATCCCTCTCTCTCCCTCTCTGTAAAAAATCAATAAAATATATTTTTTTAAAAAAAGACCTAGAACTTGAGTGTATAAGCATCCCTTCTCGGGAGCCCTAGGGAGGGGCCCCGGGAAGCAGCGTTTTTAACAAGTGCACTAGGAAAATGACTTTGTTCTAACTGAGGCCACTTTCCTCTGGCAGCGCCAAACAGAGGCAGGACGGATGAGTTGGCTGTAAGCTCCATGGGGTCTGAGCTCCCTCTGAGCAGACCTTGGGCCCTCGGCCAGCTCAGGAGCCTTGAGGTCTGGCACACGACAGGACCTTAAATATTGCTGCCATCCTCTCGAGGATTTTTCTTCCTGATTCCAGTCCATCTTGGAATCAGGAAGAAAAATCACAGCACCCGCGAGTGCAGGCGGAGGTAGAGCCAGGTGGAGGGTCTTCTCTCAGCCCAAGCCCAGTCTCCGCTCCACTCCCTCTGCCCAGGCTCCCTGCTGCTGGGGCCTGTGAAACAGCAAAGGGGAGTCAGGCCCCAAGTTCAAAAGGTGAAGAGGCCTCCTGAACAAGCCCTCTGCTGGGCCTGCTGATCTCTCATTCTAGGAGAAGCTGCTTATCTCTTGGACTTTCAGCCTGCTAATTCCAACCAGGGTACATATCACTTAGCTTTAGGCAATAAAAAGAGGGGGGAAATGTGTTTATCTGATGTGGCCAAATCCAGTCTCTCCCAGATGACTCTTCAGTGGGACTATTTCCTTGTTCTCCAGGTTCCAGTTTCGACAGTCAAGGCCAGCCAAAGAGCAAGGCTCGCCCGGTGGCCTGAGAACTTGGACTTGTCAAACAGGCCAGTCAAAAGGCCCTGATCCCAGTTACCCACAAACAGTGATTCAGGGTCACTGCCAAGGTCAGGAGCAGGTAATGAGAAGAACATTGGCCTCAGGCTCTCTGTTTCATAAACAATGGGGTGCTGGTCAACTGGGATTCAGAGGGCATTGAAAATATCTAAATAAATTCCTTGTTTAGGCCAGATGTGGCCTCTGGGAGGTCCGGGAGGACTAACACTCTGGGTGACACCTGGAGGCCCAAAGTGGCAGCCAGACCTGACTCAGGCCAACGAAAGGCCAGAGACACAAGGCCCAGCCCTACTGCTACCTGCTCCACCTGACAGTGGCCCCTGCTTCTGGTTGGCAGCACAGCCCCGGAGGGAAACGGATTGGTGGCAGGTAGCAGATGTCACTTCATCCCCGTGGCCCTGGAGAGGAGAGACCAGATGGCGGATGAAGCAGCTTTGGGCAGACACACACGCTTGATGTTGGGGAGCTGTGCCCCTGACCAGAGAGGACCCCAGGCCCACAAGCTTGAGCCAGGCCTCGGTGCTTTGGTTTTGCTGTTGGCCAAGGCTCAGATCAGCTGGTGGATGTGTGGGAAGGGAGAGGTGGGAATGAGGGCACCCCACCAGTTATTCCTTAGCATGGGAGCTCCAGGGGCGCATCCTTAGAGATGGTGGCCTTTGTGCTCCGCTGTCCCATGCCGACTACTCTGCTCTGCCCTTGTGCCTCCCCCCCCGCCCCCCCAACCCTAACCCTAACCCTAACCCTAACCCCCCCCCATACACACACACTGTCAAAAGCAGTGAAGGGAACCTCCTTGCTAGGACGGAGCCACTTCGATACAGGCTCCATCCAGGGGTCTCCCCGCCTAGTGTGGTGCCGATAAAAGGATGTTTGCGGTTCAGCTGCCCCCACTGAGAGCTGACAGTTGCACTTTCCCAGAAGGGGCCTTATTCGGCCACAGGTGACACTGTCTCTACAGGGAGCAGAGGCCCCAAAGGAGCTTCCATAAAAGTGCTGCTTCCAGGAGCCCCAGGAGCGGCTTTCCTTAAAGACCAGGCCCCACCACCGCAGAGCTGGGGGCCAGGAAGGGCAGGGCTGGAGGGCGCCCCTGGTTTACTTGGAGGCAGTCCTGGCGTGGAGACTCAAGTCACAGCTGGACGCTGTGACGGAGAAGGGGAGGGGGAGAGCCCACACGGGGTTTCTGCGTATCTTACATATCTTATTGTCTCCTCACTCCGCAGGCAGCAGCATCCACTAGGTCCAATTCTGCCAGAGCATTAATGATGCTGTAAAATAATAAGGTGAGACCGCCCGCACGAGAGTGAGCCCTTGATAAAAGGGAGATTTACAGCCATGTCCATCAGTGTAATTATCTTTTACTGGGGTTTAAACGTAGTAGTAATACTAATCTCTACTTAGTATAGTTTACAGGATCTGTGAACACTTTACAATCTGCCTCTCTTCACAAGTGTCAAATTATGGCAATATTGATAAAACAGTGGAGTAAATGGCAGGCAAGACAACCCCAGAACCAGCTAATATGCTTTTTACTGCACTATAAAAGCCTATTACTCTCTAAATTTCAGGTGAAAATTTATGGCCAATAATACAGTTGATAATGTTTTGGAAATAATATCACAGATGATAAAATTTGCCTCTTCACCTTCTTCAGCCCTCCTCCCCCCCCCCTCCCAGGCCCCAGCTGCACCCCCAAGCCCAGCCTCCTCCATGGACCTGACTCCCTTGGATGGAAAGGGGAGATGGCTTGCGCTCATCTCTCAGCCCCTAGGACCCCCCAGGTCCCCACGTGGCTCAGAGGCTCCCAGGGATGGACTCAGCTTGCGCTGCCTCAAACATTGCTCTGTCTCTTTAGAAGAAGGCACGTCTATAGGCAACTTTGGCCCAGTACCCCGTGCACACTTCGATCATCTACCTGGGCTGGAGCTCAGCCCCAGTGAAGAAAGTGCTGGCTCCAGACTCCAGACATTGAGTTCTCGGTGTAGAATGTCTGGTTTGGAGTTTGTATTCCAGACTCCCCACTTTCCCTGGCCCCTTGCTTCCTGGTTCTGCTTTTCTGCCAACATCATGATCCCAGTAGGGAAAGGTGGCCTAGGACATAGGGCCAGAGTGAAAGGGGAGAGAAGGCGATGTCCCCACACCCGCTTCCCTCACAGCACACAGCAATCCCGCCAGCCAGCCTCTGAGGACACCAGCGCCCACTGGCACACACCCACTGTCCTACAGATGCTCCTGAGAGCTGCTGTGGGTGCAAAACACTTTTACAACCACGAACCTAACCCTTGCAAAACAGGAGACTCTACCAACACAACTAAGATGTTATCTTATGAATCAGAGGCAGCCCTGGGGTTGGAGCCCAAAGAAATTAGCACTGTGACTCTCACTACTTCTCTGAGCCACAATTTTTTGATTTGCACAATGGTATTACTTGCCCCCTCCAAGAGTCTTTATGAAAATCATATGAGCATGTAATATATCTGAAAGTCTTTGGAACTGTCAAGTTCTATAACAATGACAATAATTATCAGTACACCTAACAATTACTCATTGTGTGCCAGGCATTAAGCTAAACATTTCATATACACTGAGTGGCCAGATTATTATGCATAATAATCTGGCCACTCAGTATATATATATATATATATATATATATATATATATATATATATATATATATTAGAGGCCCGGTGCATGAATTCATGCATGGGTGGGGTCTGGCCAGCCTGGCCAGGGGGAGGGGACATGGGCGGTTGGCTGGCCTGCCTGCTGGTCGAACTCCTGGTCGAGGGGACAATTTGCATATTAGCCTTTTATTATATAGGATATACACTGAGTGGCCAGATTATTATACATTCAGAGATCATAATAATCTGGCCACTCAGTGTATATTAATTCCTATAAGTATACCCCCCAAGCCCTATTAGGGAGGTACTATTACTATTATCCCCATTGTAATGACATAGTTAGAAACTGAGACTAGGAGAAGCTAAGGGACGGCTCAAGGTCACGTGGCTAGTAAATGCTGAGATGGCTGTGCCCTTAACCACACAGTGTTGCTCATGAAGGTGTGTGAGCTTGGAAAACAGAAATTCAGTCAGTGAGGCCAATTGGCCTGTGGGCTGCAGGAACCCAGGATGAAGCTGGCATATGAAGCCACTGGGGACAGTTAGAGCCATGCCTTTGCCAGCATGGCCTTCCCAATCAAAGTAGAAAGATTCACTACTTTTCAGAGCTTGGCGGTCCCCAGATCTGAACCGAGCCAGTAAGTAGATAGTGACCCAGACTCCCTGAATTTTGAAACTGGTGTTGGGGGTATGAGGCCGTGGGGGCTTGAGGATCTTATAAGCCACCAAGGCCAGATGACTTGTCCAAGGTCACGCTGCAGATGAGAGGTAGATGGGAAACTAGAAGACGGCTCCCCCACCTTCGGCTTGGGGTTTGTTCATTGCATCCGATCAGCCTTTGCAGGGTGCATGCACGCGTATCCTGCATCAGAAGCTTCTGGGGACCGTGCTCAGATGTAGAATACAAGGTCACCTTAGCTTGCTGCAAACCGCCCCCCCCGGGGGGTCTGTACTTTAAACAGATAGATAGGACTTTGACACGCTGCCCCACGCCCTTGTTTCCAAAGAGATGAGGTGCACCCAGCACTGTCCTAGGAGGCCTGTCTTTGCTACATGGACTGGGGACAGCAGGGCTGGGCTCCATAGTTGGGGGGTTAATTTTAAATGGGGAAATGGAGAAGAGGCTGCCCTATGATAGCGAATTAAATCTACCTCCCAGGCACACATTGCTGCTTCTCAACTTTCACACAAAACCACCTCTCCTTTTTTATTTTTCCAAAATCATTTTCAAGGTGTTTTCCTCTCTCTTTCCCGGCCTGGTCCAATCCAAGGCTAGTCTTTCAGTCCCAGTGCCAATCCCACACCACCCTCAGAAGAACATGGTGTGCTTTATCCTTCCCAATGCATCTTAGATGATGGCGCCCTGGCCCTAGCCCCTCTCAGAGCTGAGAAAGGGTGTTTTTGTCAGCCTAGGCCATCACTGTTTATGTGCCTGGATCCAGGAGCGAGAACGTGAGGCCAAGGAGGCGGCTGGGAAGACAACTGCGTTTCATGGGACAATGGTATGGATTATATGCAGGCCTGGGGCACACAGAGTGATCCCCAACTAATGATGGAAATACCACCGCTGCCATGCAATGCTCTGAAAATGTGCAGATTTGAGGGAGGGGAGTAGATATAGTAAGTGAGAGCTATCTGGCATTCTACCTTAATGGGGATTAGTTCACCAACTTGCTCTCCAAGAGGCCTCAGGACACTCAGTAGGTGCATTTGAAAGAGAAATACAGAAGATGTGAGCCTGCCTGGCTCCAGAAGGCAGCGGGGAGGAAGGGCCCTCAGCAGAGAAGAATCAGGGAGCTCAGGGGAAAGCTCAGGATGGGGAGAAGGGAGTTCAGAGTAGTGGAAACACAAAATCAAGGTAAGCAGAGCTGTCGTCACAAAATTTCTCAGGATGTGCTCTACAACCCTTCTAGAACAACACAGATTATAAAGTAGCCCCTTAACATCTGCTGAAGACAGACTCCAGCTGTGGCGAGTTACCTGAATATGTGCTTGCTGCTATCCTCAGAACCAAAACAGAGAAGGGACTATCTGTCTGGCCCAACATCAACAGGGCAGCCAGATCAGAAAGCCAGGTGAGTTACAGAGAAGGTGAGAAGCAGGGATATTTCTGGAAAATCAGAGAAGCTTCTTTTGACACAGGAAATAATTCTTTCCTCTGTCTCGGAAAGAAGGAAGAAAGGAAGGAAGGAAGGAAGGAAGGAAGGAAGGAAGGAAGGAAGGAAGGAAGGGAGGAAGGAAGGAAGAAAGAGAAGTTTTCTAGTGATAGAAGGAAGTTTCCAATTCTCAATAATAATGAGACAAATTTTAAAAAGTCTCAAAGATTGTCGAGGCAACTGTAGTAAAATGTCAACAGTGGCTGAAAATACAGTCCATAGAATCTCTCTTCCTGAAAATACCAGTGTTCTAGAGACGATTACTTGACTATAAATTATTTTCATGCACACATTTTTTCTATTTTCCATTGTACAAATTTTACAAGGAGTGTCACTTGTCTGAACAGTGGGTATTGAACTGCTCAGATAATTTAAATCATTAAAATGTATACTTTTTAAATTCTAAAATTGTTAAGGAATAATAGTAATTAATTTTGAGGGGCAGGAATTGCCTGGGAGGTCCAGTTGGTTCCACAAATATACAAGAAACAGAAGAGGCCAGGCAAGGGAGAAAAGGCACAAGATCAAGCCTGTTGTTTGCCCCTGTGTGTGGAGGCAAGAAGTCAGAGAGATTCCGCCCTATCTTATCCACCCAATCTTATCAGGTGGTAAATCTGTCCTTTGATCTTGTCAACAATGTGGAAGGTTGGAGACAGCTGCCACCACCCTCGTCAGCAGGGCCTCCATTCCCTCATAAAACACCGATGAAACCTGCAATAAACCAGCCTGATAAGGAAGAAGGCTCACGATTTCAAAAGTCAGCAGCTCCACAGAAAATGCCCTTCTCTGCCTCCAAGGTTCCTTTATTTGAAGAGCAAACACGAAGCACCCATTCCCCTGGCCATAAAGTTTCTGAGCAAAGAGTTTCACTAACCCTGAGATTAGCAGAACTTGTTTGGAGTGTTGCCCACATTCAGAAACCACCTCCCCTCCTTCCCTTCCCGAAATTCTTCACAGATATGGGCACAGGGGGGCCAGCAAGACAAAGGGCAGGGACCAGAGCGACAATAAAAATTCAGTCCAGGAGAAATAAAGAGTCATTTGATGCCACAAAGTAAACTAATACTCTATAATTGAGTTGAGAAAGGAGAAGAAGGGGTAGCAATTTAGTAGCACATCATAAACTATAACTTTGGAAATGTTTATTTTAACTTCTGTTTAATTTTCTGGGGAAATTGATGGAACCCGCTGAGTTTAGCAGCAGTAGACAGAGTCCTAACCATCGCCCTCTCTCTGGGAATATCCTTAGTTGACTTTCTTGAGCAAGTGTCAGAGGAGTCGAGTTACTTAAACCAGAGATCTCCAAAGAATCCAGAAATAAAGCCCGCCTCCAGTGAGTCTTCGGAGAGTACTAATACACCTCAGGGCAGAGATGTTGTTTGTTCAGTACTACAGAGGAAGAAATGTTGGATGATGAATAGGTGAATGAAAGGAAGAGTGAGGGATGCAACAGGCCCTGGAGGAAAGATAAACAGCACCCTGGAGCTGAGGGAGAGAGACAGGAGCAAATTACATATCACAGGAAAGTCTACCTAATGCCTCCCATTCAAGGTGATAAAAGGCAACTAAACCAAAGGATAATTTAATTAATTGGGGAAAATTGTCCAAGTCTTTCATCTCTTCTGCCCCAATTTAAAGAGACCAATTAAAGAGGAGGAGGACCCTGGGGGGGGAGGGGGGGGCTTGCTGACCAACACACCCCTGGCTGGCAACTTCCCTGCCCAGAAATTTCTCTCTCCAAATTCCCAAGCTGGGAGTGATTTTTCCTTGTATGGGGGCAGAGGGAGGGGGGTGCAACTCCTGGAAAGCTCAGCTCATCTCTCTTCATTTTCTACACTTATCTCATTGCTTAACATACAGTAAATCTTTACACACCCTTACATGTGGGCCCGTGGGCTGTGGGGGTGCTCAGTGTGTTCACTGTGTGCTTTCCACTCAATGTTTCTGTGTTCAGGAGGGTGGGGACCACCTTGACTAACCTTGCAAGCACCTGCCCCAGTGCTGGGCACCTGGAGCTCATAATCATGGTGGCCCAGGGACTAGTGCCAAAGGGTGGTCAGCTGGAGTCCCTCTCACCCCTGTGCTCAGCTTCTGCATGTCTGTGGTGCCTGTTTAATGTTGCCTGGAGCAACACCCAGCAGGTGGGCTCCATGGGCATTTGGGCTCTGGTGGGCATCAGTGTTCCAGTCACTGGAGATGAGGATGCCTAGATGAGATGGGGCTAAGCTGTAACTGATGCCAAGCCTGTGAAGCCGGCAGCCTCTAAGATGCCCCAAAGTCATCCACAGTGGTCAATAGTGTTTGGCCAAAACCCTATAAGATAGGCAGAATTGAACTGATCATCCTATAAGACATAGGACCCCGTTAGTGAATAGGCCATGTTATTTCGGTTCATATGTGGAGTGTCTCCAAATGTTTCTAGACCAAGAGACCGGTGCTGGGTCTTCATGGAGAATTCAGCCATAGTGCTCTTCCGGGAAACTCCATCAGACGCATTATCCCCATCCATGGCTCTCTCCAGTGCCATTAGCCACAGCCTTGCGGAGAGGAGGATGCTAGCCTCTCAGGGAGGACCGTGCAGGAGACAGTGACCATCCTGCAGAACAGGTGCACAGTTCCCCTAGACAGGAGGCTGCCCCAGAATTTTCTGCTAGTCAAGAGCACAAGCTCTCTGCCAATGGCCCAGGTTCCATGCCCAGTTCTTACACTTACTTACTACTCATGTGAATTGAGCAGAACACTGTGCCGCCGTTTTCTCATCTGTAAAATTAAGGTGATAAAGCCAAGGTTCTCACTGGGTTGCTGTGAGTAGATGAGAGGACGCAGGCACGGCATTTGGAAACACTCAACCTGTGTCAGCCGTCATCTGTATTATTTTGGGACATAGCCAGCATTTTGCTTCTTAGTGCTCAGAATAAATAGCTTGTAATTTTCATGTCTACAAAATATTCATGTTAAGTCTGGTTTCTGTCTTGAAGGTTGGCATTTCTGGAACATAAGGGCACCCTAGTTAAAGACAAGAAAGACCCCAGCCTCAGATCCAGGTGAAGGCCAAAGTAAGCACAATTGCCATGAGGTTACGGCATGGGCTGGGGAGAGGTTAGGGCTGGCCACCATTTGCCTCTGTGTTGTCTCCCATATTCCAGCACACATTCCTGTCTGGGACCCATCCTCCAGCCCCAGTGTGGCACCAAAGGATCTTTGCGCGCGTGCACACACACACACACACACACCCCTTCCTTCCACGCCATGTGGGTGTCCATCGCTCCAGCAGACGTTGTGGACTTCCAAATGGTTTAAGAGTTTGGAGGTTGGGTATCTGTATATCCATGTTCTTGGTAGCATTATTCACAATAGCTAAAAGGTAGAAGCAACCCAAATGTTCATTGATGGATAAATGGGTAAACAAAAGGTGGTATATACATACAATCAAATATTATTATTCAGCCTCATAAAGGAAGGAAATTCTGACATGTGCTACAGTGTGGATGAACCTTGAAGACATTGTGCTAAGTGAAATAAGCCAGTCACAAAGAGACAAATCCTGTCTGATTCCGTTTATGTGAAGTACCTAGAGGAGTCAAATTCACAGAGACAGAAAGTAGACTGGCGGCTGCCAGGGGCTGGGGGAGTGCAGATAACTGGAGTTACTGGTTAATGTGGATAGCCTTTCAGTTTTGCAAGATGAAAAGAGCTCTGGAGACTGATTGCACAATAATGTAAATGCTACTCAACTGTACACTTAAGAATGGTTAAGATGGTAACTTTTATGTTTTGTGTGTTTTGTCACAATTTAGAAAAATGTCCGGATGTTGGGTCCTCATACCTTCAGACTCATAGGCTGCCAGGGTTCATCGTCTGGGGAAGCAGCTCAGCATGCTCTCTCCACATGCAGAGGGGATGCCCTGGCCTCCCTCGCAGCCACCTGTGCGCAGCCTGCTCACCAGCCCGTGTCCTGGTCAGGGCTGCTTCTGCCCAGAAGGGGGATGCCTTTCCTGGTGTGTACAAAGGCGCCATTGGCCCCCCAGCCCTGTGCCTATGGGCTGTGTCTGCCCAGAGGGGTGCCTTCCCCAAAGCCCCTGTGCCCCTGTGGGGTCAGGGCAGCCCTGCACGTCCGTGTCCTTCCCAACTGGGCTGGGAGCTGCCCAGAGCAAGTTCTCCATATTTCCAAGTGGTCAGGCAGCACCGTGCACACAGTTAGTGCTTAATAAAGACTTGTAGGTAGGAGGCAGGCAGGAAGCGGGGAGAGAGAGAGGAATGGGGGGACAGGCAGAGTGGATAGCATAAAGATTTTTCTGGAGACAAACATGACATGTCTCAATCTGTGGTTTGTGCACGTATATGTGGCCTGAGAACCAGGGGAGTTCTTCTGCGCTCTCTGCATTTTCCATGGATTCCTGGGGTTTCATCTTAGGACTGGATGTGTCCTTCCCAGAATTTTGAAAGTTGCAGTGGGCTAGGAGGTATTCCAGGTCCTCCCCAGCCCTGGGCATTTCTGATCCTCGCTCTTCTCTACTGTGAGCAGCTTGGGGCTCAGCTGCCCGCTGTGGTCAGTGTTCTTGGCAAATGCTAAGTGGCTGCAGAGGCTCAGACTTCCAACCCCCCTTGTCAACCTCACTCCTGCTGGGCCCTTAGAGATGCTGCTCCCGTGTTGTTTCTCAACACCCAGAGCAATGAACTCAAAAGCCCCATCCTGTGGAGGTAAAGTGTATTTCTCCTTCCCTCTGCCCCCAGCCCTGTGTCCCTTTCTCTCTCCGGTCCTGGGCCTCCGGCTCACAGCTCCCGCCCAACCCGGCCCCCGCCCCTGCCCCCGCCCCCCACCCACCCCCGCGCTTCCATATCTGCAGAGACTGTTCCCAGGAGATAATGGCCCAGGTCAGACGGAGGGGAGCTTTGTGGGCTTGCAGAGCTGCGGGCTTTTCCTAGCTCTTCGCCTGCTGTTTGCTCACCTGTCATTTCAGCTTTGTGACAAGGCTGACAAGAAAAGGGGGAAGGGGCGCATTTTTGGCAGGAAAGGTAATTTATTGGGAGGCTGCTGGCTATAAACATGCCCTTTCGGTTTTCGATTGCAGCCCAGGCCACCACGCGGCCCGGTCCCTGTTAATGGGTAACCAGTGAGAGCCCCTCGTGAGGCAGGTGCAGAGAGTGCCTCCACCTGGGTCTCTCCTTCCCACTCCTTCGCTGCGGCTGCCTTTCTTTGCTGGGACACAAACCCGCTGAAGAGGGATGCCCAGGAGCCCGGCTCTCAGTTCAGCCACTGTAGCCTCCACCTGACCCTAAAGGGCCTGCTTCTCCCAGCCTTGGTCTCCAACCGTGGGCAGGAGTGATCACCGAACACGTGGTGTGGCTTCATACATGACCTCTGACCCTGGAGGGCAGGGTATCAGGGTCAGGTGTGGTGGCTCCTTGTTGCAGAAAAGAAAGCGCAGCTTGACGTGAAGGGGGCAATGGCTGAGAGCGGTGAGCTTTGCCAACTTGTCAGCACCCCACATACAACCCCAAACACACCTCCCGGGGAAAGAGGAAAAGCCAGTGCAAACTGGACACCCGGCTGGGAGTGATGAAAGATTCATGTTTTTAGAGGAAGTCAACCATTTAGAGTCTGATTTTTTTCAGAAGAAATATGCGAAGAGTGAGGAGCCAAAGAACGTGAAGCCACGCAGACGTCTTGAAGCCATGCCCGGCGTGGCCTGGATGGGGTGGCGGCAGAGCGAGCCTCAGGAAAGGGGAGAGGGCTCCTGGACCCCCCCAGGGCAGGGCGGCCGGGGGCTAAGGGCTCCTCCTGGAGCACGGCCCCGCCCCCCCTCTGCCGCTTGAAGAGTGATACCAGCAGGGGGCAGCAGAGAGCCCAGGGCGGTGGGAGGCTAGGGGAGGGGGATGCTCTAGACTTCCTTGGATGGCATCTGTCTGCCCTTTCTCCATGGACTTCCTCCTGTCGACGCCCACTTTCCCCATCTCTTTCGTCCTCTTTCTCGTCCCTTTATCTCTGGTCTTCCTTTGAGGTTGTGCTGCCAAAGCCAGACCCCTGAAAACCGAGGGGTCAGTCATAACATCGTGGAAAACTCCTGTCTCCCTGGACAAGCCCCCCCTTGCAAATGTGGTGTGACAGGCAGTGACGTGGGGTCCCCGAGAGCCTTTCTGAGGGCCTTGGGCAGAGCCTTGACCCTCCCCGGCCTCAGCTCGTTCACCTCAGAACAGCAGTCAGGCTGGAGGCGGGCAGGGCACTCCTGGCCCCATTAGGATGAGCCTCTGTCTGCTGCCTGGCCCTCGGCTCCAAACAAAAAGGAAGGAGAGAAAAGTAATGCCCTCCCTGTTAAGGAGACCAACGTTGCTGCCAAGTGCTTTGGAGTAGAATCAGATGGCAAAAGCTATTTAAAATAATGACACAGATGGAAGCCACCAGCAGTTGTGCGCCGTCAGAGAAGAGTCCTTGGGGACAGCTGAAGAAAAGGGGCATTTGGATGACTGGTCTGGTTGAAACGGCACTAAATCCAGAGTGAACTTGGTGTTTTCCAGAAAACCTTTTCTTGAAATATTAATTCCACGAGTGTACAGCTGGTTAAGCCCACCAGGCGACGCTGCTCGGGCAGCCTGCACTCAGATTAAAAACAGACCAGCCCCTCCTGGGCCCAGGTAACCACCGTCCTGACTCCCAATGCCGTGAAGGGGTTTTGCCTGTTTTTGAACCTTAGGAACCGTGAACTCTTTTTTGTGTCCACCTTCTCTGGTTCAACATGATGCGTGTGCAGCTCACCCACGTGGCGGCGTAGAGTCGTTGTTCACTCATTCTCATTGCTGAATTGTATTTCAGTGCGTGATCGTACCACCATCTATTCACCCATTCTACTGTGAAGGGACATGAAGGCTGTTTATGGTTGAAGCCATTATGCATACAATACACGTGCATGTACTCTTTTTGTGTTGTTAATCCTCACCCGGGGATATTTTTTCCATTGGTTTCTAGAGAGAAGGAGAGGGAGGAGATAGAGAGAAACATCGATGTGAGAGACACATCGACTGGTTGCCTCCCACCTGCACCCCTTCAGTGCACAGGCTGATGCTCTAACCACTGAGCACGCCGGCTAGGGCCATGTCATGTGCTCTTCGTGGACATTTGTCTTTATCTCTGTTGGGTATTCACAGGAATGGGGAATGGTCTCGACTCAGGGGCGGGGCCAGGGATCTGTAAAGCTCTTTTCCTCTCTGAATTAGGCAAGCCATGAGTATGAAAAGGCAATGTTTGTATAGAATTGACTTTTAATGAAATTGAGTATGAAAGCTAGTACATAGCATGCTACTAAAATGCAGGCCAGTGGCTCTTAAACCTCTCACCGCCCCTGCCAAGTAGGCCATCAGTGCGGCTGGCTGGCAGCAACAGTGTGAGGGCCGGCACCTGGGAGGCAGTGCTGTGGGAGGGTTTCCGTGCCTGGCAGGACTGCCTAGGGAAGGATGGAGGCATTGGTGTTAGGGCTGGGCACTCCTGGGTATTGGAGGCTGCGGGCATTCCTCTGATCCTCCGCCTCTCTCTCTGTGACCTCCCTCACCTCACCCTCCCAGGCCGCTTCAGAGCAATTTCCATCACACTGTGTCCGGCTGGGCTGCCCGGTACAAGCTCTGAGCACCCCATGAGTGTGAAATCAGCCTATGCAAAGTTGCGCAGAGGACCTGCTCACGCCTTGTAATGACAAAGGAGCAAGTTCCTAGTAGGAAAGGTGACTCCTTTTACAAACGTCCCCGGGATATCTGGAGTGAGCTGAGGGTTGGAGGAAGGGAGTGGTGCAAGAAAGAAACGGGAAACAGATGGAGCCGGGCTGGCCAGGTTAAGACTCGGCATTCTGAAAAGCACCCAGGGCGTAGGGCATGCCACGGGGGTTTCCTTCTGCTGGCCAGTGACAGCTGCCCACTGGCAAAGTCAGGACAGGTAAGGCCACTGTAAGATGTTTCTGATGCATGAGTCCCGTCCCCAATTCAAACCCATCAGCTGAGCAGGCAGTGGACAAAAACTGAGAAAGCCAAAGCCACTTTGGGGACCCCAGCCAGGGGCCAGGGGCTCTCTGCTCCCAGCACCTACCGCTCGACCAAGAAAGACTCTTCTTCTTCGGCTCTGGCTGCTGGAAGAACTGTCTGTGCTCCACGCTCCCCACTAAGGCCTCACGGGATGGCTGACGGGCGGGCGGCAGTGGGGCCAGTGCGGGGAGGCAGGATGCCAAAGAAAAGACCGTTCTGTACCAGGCAAGGGAAGTGCCAGGTGCGGCTGGGTTCTGAGGAAAATGGGGCTCCCCAGGTAGAACATCTAACCTCACCGTGAGGCACCACACTCTCTTCTCATTGGATGTGTCCAGATCCGCTCTGGGGCGGGGGATTGTGACATCTCAGGGGCTGCATCCTCCCCTCAGCTGTGTCTGCATGGCAGCCCTCCGCCTGGGGGGTTTGTGGGTCACAGAGGGGCCTGCTCTGGACTCTGGCTGCTGCAAAGCGCCGGGCCTGCCGACACGGACCATCATCCCAAATCTCCGAGGCCATGCTGACACCTTGATGAGACCCCGCCCTTGTGCCCAGCACCCCCTACTCCAGGGAGCGAAGAGATGTTCTCTAACTCATCAGCATGGGCCTCCTGGCAATAGCTCACTCAGTTATTATTTTATGAGACTGTTATCCCTGGCAGCCACGGGATTAATAAAAATTGAGGGTAATAAAAGAAATCACAGAGGAAACTAATGCTGTCAACTATGCCATAAAAGAGAGGAAGCAGGCTGTGTTTGTAATGACAAATTCTCCTGGTCTCACAAAGCTCGGAGTCAGGCCAGGAGGAAGGGACTACGAGGCACATTTGGAAGGACAGACTGCACCTGGTTCCAGGTAACCACCTCTCCGTGGCATCGACTGCAGAGCCCCCTCCAATGCGCTGGGGGGCAGAGGGGACGGGTCTCTGGTCCCGTCTGTGTCTACAAGTAAACCACCGAGGAAGATGCTCCCACCACTCTTCCCACCCTCTCTGCCGTCTACAGTGACCGCGGCCCAGACCCTGGGGGCGCCTGTTGCACATCCCAGGGCCTGGAGTCCCACAGCTGCTTCGCTGCACTTGACACCCCAGCCTTCCTCCCGGCCCCTCACAGAAGCCCGCAGGTGCCCACTGCACCCAGGTCTGCAAAGCCTCCTGGGAAGCAATGCCCCAGCGCCCTGCCCTGTCCCCTAGGACTTCCTGAAGCTTCCTGGGCAGGTTCTCCCTCAGTGTCTCCTAATGGCTCCTTTCGCCCCTTTCCCCATCAGGTCTACACCGTGGGTTCTGAGAAGGTAGTGGGATGAGAGGGAGGGAAGAGGAGGAAGCTCATGCCTGACCCAGGCCTGCCATACAGGGAGCACACGAGCTGAGGTTTTGTCTAAGGACTTGCACTGAAATTGTGAGGCTGTGGGGCGGGTCGATGCCTCCATGTCCCCGTCACTGCATGTGGTGGGAGTGTCCCGGAAAGCACACACAGGCGGGGGAGGAAACAGCTTTTGAGTCACTCTTGTCCGCCTGTGCTGTCAATTACTGACCCCAATCATAACCTGATGTCCCAGCGACCCAGATGTGGCACTGAGGGACCCTTAGCTCCATATTTGAAAAAGCCCTGAGCTACCTCCAGGAAAGGGGAGCCCAGCCTCAGCCCAGGAGAGCTAACTTCAGAGACAACACAGAAGCAGCTCAGATCAAAGATGATGCAGACGTGCAGTGTGCACCCGGCTCTGAGCACGGGGGTGCGTGCTGAGGGCAGGCAAGGACAGACACCACTCAACAGAGCTTTGAAGAGGGGAAGAATGCTTTAGGGCTAGAATAAGGACAGCCTAGACAAGGAGACTGGCTGGAAGGGCAGGGGCTAGGAAGTGGCCAGTTAGGAGAGGAGATGAGAAAGCACACAACTGGGACAGAGATGAGCAGTCACCTGTGGCGCGCAGTGGCTCTTCTGTGAAACCGATTAGCTCACAGGGGGTCATTTGGGCAGATGCCCCTGGGACCCTCCCCAACTTTATTTAATTACTAAGAATTTTCTGATGGTTATTGAAAAAGCGAGGAGATGCTTCTGGAGAAAGTCAGCTTGCTTTTGCAATATACGTGTCAAACAGCTCTGGCTTGTCTCAGCGCCCAGGTGGACTAATAGGGGAGAGTGAAGGGGCCATGAGGAGGAAGAGTGGATCTCAGAACAGGATGCATGATCAGGCCCCGCTGTTTGGACCCTGAGCAGAGTCCCTGAGGAGCACGGCCGTGACTCATCCTCGCCGCTTTACCTCCCACTCTGAGGTGTCCTGCTCTGGCTCTGGGCTTCCTGGATCCCAACTTTATCTGAGGAATTTCTCCAGAAGGAAATGTGGGTGCTCAGTGCCTGGGCCTCTCAGCAACTTGGGGAAGAGGGTGCATGCAGTGAGGGCTGAGCCTGGGGCCAATTGGCCACCTATCAGTATGCAATCCAAACACCAGCCAAGGCCCTTGGCCAGTAATAAACCCAGCCAGCTGCAAAAACAGGCCAGAAAGCCAGAGGAATACAGCCTTGCCCAGGTAATGATTAACTGGCAACACGGGGGCCCTGGAGGTCATAGTGATAGTGAGAAAGTTTCCCCGAGCTATCTCAAGTGCAGAGGGCCTGGGAGGGGCCCTGGCTGGGGCCTGATCCTGGGCAAACGATTCCTGCCCCCTCCAGGGTGTGCTCGCTTCAAGGACCAAACACTGAGCCTCCCTCTGGGAACAGGGGAGCTGACATCACAACCCCAGCGACGAGGGCCCTGGTAAAGTCCACGGTGAGGACACCAATAGGGGCGTTTTCCCAGGAGGCGGCTTTCCCCCAAACATGCGACCGATATGTATCGATATGCCCTTCCCAGAAAATGGAAGGTTAGTGCTTATCTGTACTGCCTGGCACATCCTAAGGCACTGAGGCCCTCCCTGCTGAGTGAAACTGGAAACGGATTTTCAACGGGACTTTCTAACCTCTGGGTTTTTTAGTACTTTTGAATCTTGCAGTGGAATTCTTCACAATTTTCTTCTGAAATTTCTAGACAACTTCAGATGCAGAACTCATGCTTCCATTCAAACTAATGAGACTGCTGAGCCCCTGCTGGGTCCACTGTGGGCTCAGCACAGAACTCCAGAGAATTCTCATTGGGAAGGCAGGCTAACACCGAGGAAAGCTAATAAAGGGACTGTAAGATAAAGAAGGGTCAGTGAACCCCCTCAGTGTTCTAGGAAATCTCTATATCAGTTGGGGACCAATAGTGTCTTTCAATTTGCAGAGAGAAGTGAAGGCACAAAGAAGCAACTCACTCGAGGGCGTGAGGTTGTCAGCGATGAAGATGGTGCCATTAGCCGCTAACCCAGCGCTGGCTCTTGGACCTTCTACTGAACTGCACACCTTAGTGGTGAACCCGCCCACCAACAGGGTCTCAACTCAAAGACACACTCACACTGCCGCTCCTTTGTCTTCAACTCCACCACTCTCTGCAAATGCAAGGCGACAGTTAGAAGCGTCATTTCTGCCTCACACTGAAGCGGGAGGCTCTTCCTACACTTCTTCCTGTAGAAAAGGAGCCACGCTGGTTCCTTGAAAAAAATGGTACTGATTTCTACGGAGACGCCCCACCCCGCGTCACACAGCTGTCCCAGGATGGCATCAAATATTGACATCCTGCCCTGGGTGAGCAGGCAGCCATGCTGAAGGAAGACAAGTACCCATTTCTGGAACCTTCCTACTTCAGGAGGCCAATCACTGAGCAACCGTCCTATATTCTTTTATTTGTTATCTAATTCATCAAGAAACTTCTATTAAGACACCACCCAGAGTAAACCATTCCATTTCCAGTCAGTATCTAGTAACATAAGTCGGTTTTTACACTTTTCAGATGTGCATGATAAACCTGATCTAGTTTTTTAAAAATCTTTATTGTGGAAAGGTTAACATATACCCACTTTTTCCCCCTGTTGACCTCTTCTAGTAGCCCCCGCCCCCTGCCCCAGGCCTTCACAAGCCTATTGTCTATGTCCATGGGTTATGCATACATGCATGCAAGTTTTTTAGTTGATCTCTTCCCTCCCACCCCACCCCCCACACCCTCCCCTGCCTTCCCTCTGAGGTTCAACAGTCTATTCCATGCTTTTGTGTCTCTGGATCTATTTTGTTCATCAGTTTATTTTGTTCATGAGACTCCACATATAAGTGAGATCATGTGATACTTACATTTCTCTGACTGTCTTATTTTGCTTAGCATAATATTCTCCCAAGTCCATCCATGCTGTTGCAAATGGTAAGAGTTCTTTCTTTTTACAGCTGCGTAGTATTCCATTGAGTAATTGTACCACAGATTTATTTTATCCACTCATCTGCTGATGGGCACTTGGGCTGTTTCCAAATCTTAGCTATTGTTAATTGCACTGCTATAAGCATAGGTGTGCATATATTCTTTATGATTGTGTATCTGATTTCTTAGGATATATTCATAGAATTGGGATCACTGGGTCAAATGGAAGTTCCATTTTTAATTTTTTGAAGAAACTCCTTACTGTTTTCCACAGTGGTTACACCAGTCTGCATTCCCACCAGCAGTGCACGAGGGTTCCTTTTTCTCTACATCCTTGCCATCACTTGTTTGTTGATTTCTTGATGATAGTCATTCTGACAGGTGTGAGGTGATACCTCATTGCCATTTTAATTTGCATTTCTCTGGTGATTAGTGACTTTGAGCATTTTTTCATATGTCTCTTGGCCTTCTGTATGTCCACTTTGGAGAAGTGTCTATTTAGGTCTTTTGCCCATTTTTAAACTGGATTCTTTGTCTTCCTTTTGTTCAGTTGTATGTGTTCCTTATATATTTTGGATAACCCCTTATTGGAGGTATCATTGACAAATATATTCTCCCATGCAGTGAGCTCTCTTTTCATTTTATTGATGGTTTCTTTTGCTGTGCAGAAGCTTTTTATTTTGATGTAGTCCCATTTGTTTATTTTCTCCTTAGTTTCCTTTGTCCTAGGAGATGTATCGGCAACAATTCTGCTATGTGAGATGTCTGAGATTTGCTGCCTATGGTTTCTTCTAAGCTTTTTATGGTTTCCCGACTTATGTTTAAGTCTTTTATCCATTTTGAATTTATTCTTATGAATGGTATAAGTTGGTGGTCTAGTTTCCTTTTGTTTTCTTTTGCATGTACCTGTCCAATGTCCCCAACACCATTTATTGAAGAGACTGTCTTTACTCCATTGTATACTCTTGCCTCCTTTGTCAAATATTAATTGAGCATAATGGCTTGGGTCAATTTCTGGGTTCTCTGTTCTGTTCCATTGATCTGTATGTCTGTTCTTGTGCCAGTACCAGGCAGTTTTGATTAGTATAACTTGATATCTGGTCTTGTGATCCCTCCAGATTAGTTATTTTTCAAGATTGCTATGGCTATTCTGGATCTTTCATGGTTCCATATAAATTTTTGGAGTGTTTGTTCTAGATCTGTGAAATATGTCATCGGTATTTTAATAGGGATTGCATTGAATCTGTAGATTGCTTTGGGTAGTAGGGATCTTTTAATTGTGTTGATTCTAACAATCCATGAACACAGTATATTTTTCCACTTGTTTATATCTTTTTCTATCTCTTTTTACAATGTCTTATAGTTTTCTGAGTACAAGTTGCCGGGGTTCTTGTTCCAGCATTAAGAAGGGTTTAGCAATCTGGAGAAAGGCTGTGTGTAACTGAAGTAAGAGTCCAGAGATGAAAGATAATTTTGAAAGGCATTGAGGGTCAGAGGAGCCTAGCTAAAGGAGCTAAGTTCTCCTTGTCTCAGGACCCCTTGCTTTTTATTAACACAATTTGTCCTAAGGCAAGGTGGAGATATACACTTCAAAGGGTAGGGTTTCGTACAGAAGCATTGTCAGATTGGGGAATAGCCTACGGCTGTTCAGGTGTTTGGCCAACAGGAGGCAATAACATGTAGATGAAGATGCCCTGAGCTCTCTGGCAGCAAACAATCAATTTAATGCATCCTTTTCAGGTTTGGGGAAATGCCTTCAGCCATTCCCAACAGACGATAACATATGTGACTCAGCCCTTGTTGAGTTCCCAAGTTCCATCAATCTTTTGATGAAAGTCTTGCAATTATAACATGCTGGAACTGGCTTCCAGCACAAGTCTTTTATTGCCTTGGTAAAGTTTATTCCTAAGTATCATTTTTTTGTTTTGTTGCAGTGGCAAATGGAATTGTTTCTTTAGATTCTCTTTCTGAGAGTTCATTATTGATGTATAAAAATGCCATCAATTTCTGGGTGTTAATTTGTATTCTGCTACATTGCTGAATTCATTTATTAAATCTAGTAGTTTTTTAATGGAGTCTTTAGGGTTTTCTATGAATAATATTATGTCATCTGTGATTAATGACAGTTTTTCTTCCTCCTTTCCAATTTGGGTGCCTTTTATTTTTTCATCTTGTCTGATTGCTATGGCTAGCACTTCCAGTACTATGTCGAACAGGAGTGGTGAAAGTAGGCATCCCTATCTTGCTCCTGTTCTTAGGGGAAATAGTTTTAGTTTTGCCCATTGAGTATGATGTTGGCTGTAGGTTTGTCATATAAGGCTTTTATTATGTTGAGGTATGATCCCTCTATTCCCCTTTTGCTCAGAGTTTTTATCCAAAAAAAAAGGTGTTGGATTTTGTGCTTTTTCTGCATCAATTGATATGATCATGTGATTTTTGCCTTGCAATCTGTTTATGTGCTGTATCACATCTTATTGATTTGCAAAAACTGTACCAGCCTTACATCTCCAGTGATCTACTTTTAAGTATGTTATACTTTAAAACCTCCACAGCAGCCCTGGCTGGATGGTTGAGTTGGTTGGAGCATTGTCCAGTACACCAAAGGTTGCAGGTTCAATCCCCGGTGGGGGGAGGAGTCTGCGTACTGGAGGCGATCAATCGATATTTCTCTCTCTCTCTCAAATCAATAAAAACATATTTTGTGGTGAGGATAAAAAATAAATAAATAAAATAAAACATCAACAACATTATGTGTTCATCATGAAAAGACCATCCTGTTCAGTATTATTTTAAAAAAATCAAGTTTTCCAATATAATTACTAGCACACAAGAAATACAGACTGGTGGGAGCAAATTTAAATGACACTCAGGGTTGTCAGGGTTGCAGTTAGCAGAATTCAGAATGTGGGAAACTGTACATCAGTTGATCCCTGTCATAGCTGGGTGATGGGCACCGGCAGGGGGACAGTGAGGGTGGGTGGGGGAAACATGGGGGGAGGGGGTTGTATAATTTGCTTTGCTTCTGTGAATATAAAAATTTTATAGTAAAGAGTTAAAAATATCTGCACATATTTTGCATACACACATACACAAATTCAAAATAAGATTCAATCAGACACCTCTCCCTCACCCATTATAATGGGAGAGAGTGAGGATGAAAATCTGTAGAATGAACCAAAATGTCCACCTCATTCACTCTTGCACCTCATCTCCCTGGACTGGCCCATCACACTCTGAATCAGAGTCACTGCATGGCTCTAGGAAACACTGAGCATTGGGGACAGAGGGTGGTGTCAGCCTGCATCTCAGGTCTGAGTGATTTGGGGCAAATCACTTAAACTCCTTTATCAAAAAATGAGAATCATTAATTTAACCAACATGTGTGGTGGATGTCAAGATGAGGTAGACAACCACTCCTGCACTCTAGGAACAAGAAATAATCACAAGGAATCTATTACACAAGGTGGGATGGCCATTAGGGGTTCTGAGCTAAAGAGGATCACTGGTCTCTGAATATCAGGGAAAGCTCCCTGGAGAAGCTGCCATTTGGGCAGGCCCCTGCCAGGCAGGATTTCAGCAGGCCGATGGGAAGAGGAGGGCAAGGGGGCAGAGGGGGGCAGAGCCAAGGGCATAAGAAAGAAGTAGTATTGTAAGTTACATAAATGTCTAACCACTATGCTGTACACCAGAAACTAATAGACTATTGAATGTCAACTGTAATTGAAAAAGAAATAAAAACACTAAGGTTGAAAATCTCTTTAATTCATAAATAAATAGTACTTCCTCCAGCTTTGTTTGGTTCAATGTGTGTATCATGTCTGCATGTACTAGATTGCAATTCTTTCTTTTTCCTGAATAAATCCTTTTCGGTGACAGGGGGAAAAAACTAAGATATAAGCCTGGAAGGTAGGTCAGGGCCAGGCTGTGAGTCCAGGGATGTGCCAGTGTGCTGGAGCCTCTGTGGAAGGCAATGGGGCCATAAGAGACTCTGAGGAGAGGGTGTTTTGATCAGGATGGTTCTTTGAGAAGATTATTATAGAGAGGATGCACTGGGGAGAAAGACTTGGTTCTCTTTACAGCTAGAAAGAGAAAAGGCCCCACTCAGCCTCTCTATGAACCATTTCTGATAGCAAAAAAGACAAAACATGTTCTACAATGCAACAAGACTTCCTTCTCTAGGGGAGAAAGTACACACACACACACACACACACACACACACACACACACACACACACAGTTGTGAGGCATGGGGTTTGAGCAGGACTCCATGAAAAACATGTCAGAGGAAGCATAGCTAGGAAAAGGAAAGATGTCAAATGCAGACGCAGTGAAACCCGAGACTAGCGGGGAAAAGCCGCCTTTTTTCTACCATTTCAGAGAGATCCCTGCATCGTGCCCTGGCTCCTTCTGGACCCAAGGTCTCCAGGAGCCGGTGTACAGGGCTGGTCCCCACTGCTGGATGGCGCTTCCTGAGGGGGAGGTGGGGACCAGGAAGCGCCATCAATATCTTTCTAGTCTCTCTATAGCAAATTACATTGCAAAATCAAGGTGCACGCAAGTAAGAAGTGTAAGAGTTTAATGGGGTGTGCCAGGCACTTGATTCATACACATGTTCATTTGCTGTTTGTGGTATTTGGCAGCTTTTTAAAATGTGTAATTTGTGGAATTTTTCTCTTCTCATTCTAAAAATGAAAGTAACTAATTTTTTATTCTTTTTCTAAAAATTTAGATCCCCAAAATCCTCATCTCAATTCCTCAGGATAGAGAGCACTCTCGAATTTGTACGTGCCCTGTTCCCTAAGCAAGTGAAAGTGTAGGGGATTCCACGCCCCCCCCCCCCTCTATATCCCCCAGCTCAGCTTTCCTGTGATGCCCAGTGCGGGGGGACGTCAGGCAGGAGCTGGGCAGCTCTAACACTGCGGGCACTCCGGCCTGAGGGCCACCAGGACTCGCTGCCAGGGAACTGGGGACTGATGTGAAAATGTCTGCAGGGTAGAAGCTCGGGGGTGTGCCTTCTGTGGGGGTGTGTCTAGTGTGGGGGGTGTCTACTGTAATGGTGTGTCTATTGTAGGGGATCTCTGTTGGGGTGAATCTACTGTGAGGTGTGTTTATTGTGGGGTTGTATCTTTGTGGGGGTCTCTGGGTGTACCTACTGTGGGGTGCACCTACTGTGGGGGGGTGTATTATGGGGGGGTGTCTATTGTGGGGGAGTGTCTATGGTAGGAGTCTCAGTTGGATGAATCTACTGTGGGGGTGCGCCTCCTGCGGGGATGTGCCTACTGTGGGGGTGTCTACTGTGAAGGTGTGTCTATTGTGGGGTCTCTGTAGGGGTGCATCTTCTGTGGGGGTACACCTGCAGCCCTCAGCCTGGGCACACAGGAGGCCTGTTTTTACACATCAGTGCTTGTTCAGCGATCATCACCAGCTTACCAAACCCCAGATTTGTTAGCAAAGATGGTCTTCCTATTTCTAAAAACAAAAAATAACAAACAAAATTCTCTTTCTTACCAGGGGTGGGGAACCTTTCTCCTGCCAAGGGCCATTTAGATATTGATAACATCATTCGAGGGCCATACAAAATTGTCAACTTAAAAATTAGCCTTCTATATTTGGGCAAACATTTAATTAACTCACCCCTAATGCCTTGGCAGGGCCAGACCAACTGATTTCTCCGGCCTTATATCGCCCGCGGTTCAGATGTTCCCGCCCCTGCACATTAACATTTTCCCAAATAGCAGGGTAGGGTACCTGTGGTAAGACTCTCAGGAGAGGGACAGGCAAATGCCATGCCCTTCTCCACAAAGGTGTGATGCGCCCATGGCCCTGTTGGGGCAGTGCACTGTGTGGGAAGAGGGGCCGCCGGAAGAACATTGTAGAACATCCTCTCTATAATAACCTTCAGTCCCCAGTTCTCCTGCCTAGCTCTCCTGGAGCCTCGGTGCCACTCGCAGGGCTCCCCAGCAGTGAGAGCCGGGGACATGGAGGTGCCAAGGAGCCAGTGGTGGAGCAGAGGTGGCAGAGATGGAAGGCAGTGCCCTGAGGGATCCCATGGCCACAGCCCACGGCCCAGGATGGCAGCCAGCTGCGCCCCCCGCCCCCCCAACCACCACCACAGTGGCTGTCAAGGTCCAGCACCCGCAGGACTTCCCAGTCGCACCTCCCGCCCAGCCTCCTCCTCCCTGGAGGACAGGACTGTGTAGTTCCTGGAGGACAGGACTGCCTCCCACCCTCACAGCCCAGCACTGTGCTTTGCAACAGTGGATGCTCCATAAATGTTTGCTAAATGTGTTAGCCTTAAAAATCAGTGCACCTATTCACTTCAGAGGCTGGCCTCGCTTGGTTGTAAGGACCACAGGCTCTAAGCCCCCAGGACATGCATATTAACTGTCCTCAGGAACCCGCCCACGGGCCGGAATACCGGCATGATGGGGACCCTCTCCCTCCCAGCCCACCAGACAAGCCTGCCTGTCCCAGCTACACTGCACAAGCGCTGTGCTAGGCGTCCGTGTCTATACGTGGGCACAGCCTTCCACCACGTGTTCCCAGAACCAAACCTGTCAAGCCCTCCAGAGAGGCCTCCCAGTTTCAAACCTGTGAGGACGGTTGTCACCTGGGTGATCAGAAACGCTGTTTGCTCTTGGGGCTGCCAGCTGTTCAAACCTTCCCTGGTCCCGCCCCTTCCGATGCCCAGTTCCTCCTCACTCTCCCCCCTGGGCTTATCGTCCCTCAAGAAATCCTTCTGAAGTTCAGATGGCAAGGCTGCCCCTCTCGGCAATCCCTTGTCTGCAATCCCAGATTCCCACTCCCTGGGTTTTTACGAGACTTGGCCTCCGAGCCCTCCTGGGTGGCCGGGGGTGGGTGTGGCACACACCTCCTCCTGGAGGCCTCCAGAGCCTGTTGCCGGGCAGGTCTCGGGTATGCAGACAGGGACCAGGATGCAGAACGCCTAGGCCAGTGGTCGGCAAACTGCGGCTCGTGAGCCACATGCGGCTCTTTGGCCCCTTGAGTGTGGCTCTTCCGCAAAATAGCACGTGCGGGTGCGCACGTCCAGTGCGATTGAAACTTCGTGGCCCATGCGCAGAAGTCGGTTTTCGGCTCTCAAAAGAAATTTCAATCGTTGTACTGTTGATATTTGGCTCTGTTGACTAATGAGTTTGCCGACCACTGCCCTAGGCAGACAGAAAGGAACAGAAAGGACGGGGCTGGCCCATTCACTGGAATCACTATCATCACCGCAGGCAGAGAGAATGAGAAATGTCACAATAGTCCCCAGGCCCGGAGAACCCAAGGCAGCAGCCAAGGAGGGGAGGAGAAAGAAGACGTGGACGTGCAGCAAGACGATCACCAGCTGTGTGACCCAGGCTGTCCAGGAGCCTCCTGGGCCTCAGCTCCCTCACCTGTAAAATGGGAACAGTAGTTGCTGTGTCATAGGGTTGCCCTGAGGATTAAATGAGTTTATAGAAAGCCCTAAGACACCGTAAGTAACAGATGACACTTAAGTTAATTTTAAGATATTTCCTAAGCTCTTCTTGCTGCCAAAGGCATGAGGGGGGCAGTGAGTTACTGATACTGTGTGATACATGGCACAAAAAATCAAACTCATCCTTCGGCTGGGAGGCCCCGGAAGGCAGGCAGCGTGGAAACCAGTCCTGCTGCGTCCCGGGAGGGCGCCGCCACAGCCACACTCGCCAGCACTCTGTTCTCTAAGAAAGTGTGTTTCAGTTAATAATATATATTTTTTCCTCCTACCTTCCATAAAGTCCTAAAAGCTATTGAATGTTCAATTCATTTTCACTAAGTGTCTTGGTATCACACACTCAGGAGGGCGTGTAGAAGTTCATTGGTTACCTGGAAATTTCCCTTGTGCTGGTGGGGGTGGGCGGGGCAGGGGACACAGCTCCTACAATGGGCCGGCTCTGCTTCTCTGTTCCTTTGGTAAAGTGTGCGTCCCGCTCATCTCCCCCGCCAGGCAGGGGGGTTCTGTCCCTGGTACGGACGGAGAGGTTACAGAATTTGCCCGCAGTCACACGGTGAGGACCTGGATGAGACCCCAAAACGTGGGCTCAGGGCCGCCACTGCCCCTGCTGCACCCCGCCTCTCGCCCTTTTCGGTCTTGATGAATCAGCCTGAGCCCTCGGGGCTCCTCACCCACCCTCCGGTCCCAGAGGTCTGACAGCATTTCCTTCGCTGGAACACCTTGTAGTCACTTGTGCCAAGAACTGGCAACGTCGCACCCTGTCCCCAGGGAAGCGGGAAGGGCCAGCGGCAGGGGCACGCATCTTGCAGAGACCCTGTACTTGGAGATGGGAATCGCCCACCCTCTGCCTGGGGGACTACCGGCAGCGAGGGGAGCAGCAGGGCTGAGGGCCGCCATCTGTGGGTGAGAGCCAGCACCCACACTGATAAGGAAAACTTAGAAACCACAGCACCAAGCGGTTTGGGATCATTGCCGCCGTTGATGGTTGTCAGAGCACACTTCTGGGTTTTGAATTCAGGCAGCTCACACTGTCCTCACTTCCTGCTGTCTCCTAATTTTTACACCCCACCCCCCAGCTTCCCAGGGAACTAATCCACCCTACCCCAGAGGCTCACACCTCTGTCCCTGTTTCTGAACCCCCAGACCAGACCTTAGCCCAGGAAGAGATGGTTGGGAGGCAGAGCCTTGCTAATGATTGAATCTGGGTGATAGGTATGAGGAGGTTCCTTAGACTAGTCTCTATATTTGTGCATGCTTGAGTTTTGTAACAAAATCCTATATCATAAAACCCTAATATTTTGTAACAAAATCCTATATAATAAAACCCTGGTCGAACTGTGGAACGACCAGTCGCTATGACACACTGACCACCAGGGGGCAGATGCTTAACGCAGGAGCTGCCCCTTGGTGGTCAGTGCGCTCCCACAGGGGGACACCGCTCAGCCGTAATCTGGGCTCACAGCTGGCGAGCGCAGTGATGGCGGCGGGAGCCTCTCTCACCTCCAAGGCAGCACTAAGGAGCAGCGAGCGCAGCGGTAAAAGGGTGCAGGCCAGGCTGAGCCCCGCCCCCGCCGCCCAGTGCACGAACATCTCGCACCAGGCCTCTAGTTTTAAAATAAAAAGACTATTTGGTATCTCCAGGATTATGGAGCACAGCACAAAGCTATTAAGCAGTTAGAATAATGATTCATGTTTGTTGGACACGTGCCTTATTTCATGTAATTAGCACCTCGGACCCACAAGGCAGGCACCCACCATCCCACAGTTTGTCGATGGGGAACTCATAAGGAAGTGACAAGACCATACGAGGTGCCACTGTGGGCTGAGCCTCGGACTTCACAGTCACTCCCTAAGGGCTCTCTGTGGGCCAAGCCTCGACAGGTGACCAGTGACACCCTATCTCCACATTCAGCCGCCACCCCGTGGGGAAGGCTCAGTGACCGTCCCACGTCACAGGGAGGAGCAGGGCTCCCGGAAGGGACGGGCCCAAGGTCGCAGGGCAGGAAGAGGCAGTGTGAGACCCACACCCTCCGCCTCCCCTGGCTCTGCCCCTGCAGTGACCTCAGCACCCCTCCCTCCTCCTCACTGAAGGCCCAGCAGGAGGTCTCATCGGGTCATGGCCCCGCGGGAAGCCAAGGCCCTGAGCGGGGAAGGCCCTGTGCCTTTGGAGGCCGGCTCTCTCAGCGCCCGTGCAACGGAGTTCTTGGGTCCCGGCCCGGGAAGCTGTGCTTCACAAGCTCTTCAGGTGATTCTGACTAACGTTTGTGAGCCAGGGCAGTTTACACTGCCTTTCCGAACTGCCTGCAACGCCCTTTTTCTCTGGCTGTTCACTGCCTGTCACACAGAAGTGTGCCCTGGAAGGAGATGAGGACAGACGGCCAAATATGCACAGGGGTTATCTCTGGAGGGTGACGGACAGGTGGCCTTCATTTTCCTGTTAGTATGTTTCTTCTAGAATATTGTGTAGCACATGAATAACTCCAAAGAACCTGAATTGTTATAACCTCTACCTTGGAACGGATGAAGGGAAGCAGGGTGTCACCTGGAGGGACCAGAAACAGGATGTGACAGCCAGGAGGGCAGCCACGCAATACGCTGGGCACTTTGGGGCTCACAGGGCCCCACGGAACCCCAGCCTGGTCGGTGTGCAGCCCGGTTTTGCAGGCACAGAACCTGATTTGAACACATTTTTCATATTTGAGAAAAGAAGCGTTGGTGGGTCCCCAGTGCCAAGGAAGGACTGGGTTTTGATCCTGAGGAGTTTGGGAGCGGTGAGGGGCTCAGTTTCCCGAGAGGACATTCATGTTCCTAATTCACTGAGCTTAAGAAACTCCCAGACCTCTATCTGCCATTCTTTGAGGCAGGGAAATAGGTGAAGTGACATTGTGAGGCCTTTCCCCAGCTTACGCCCACGCTGCCTGCACAGCCCCCAGCCCCCAGCCCCCAGCCCTGGAGCAGGAAGCCAACGGTCTTGCTCAAGAACCAGTGTGACGGGTGGTGAGGCCATGACATGGCTGCCCCTCAAGGCTGCTGCATACACGGGGCCAGCGTCCACACCGGAGGTTGGAGCTGTAATAAAGCGCGGTTGACTGATGCCGAGAACTCGAATGAGGCTGGCTCTGCTTTGAAGAGCAGGTCTCGCCCACCACTCGTCCGCTGACCTGGCACAGAGGGATCACACAGCTCCCCAGCCACACTAGTCAGAGAATCCTTTCAGGACCAGTGACAGTGCCTGCTCAGCGGGAAGCCACCGAGCGCCACAAAAACGTGGGTGAAGCTCACCCACCGCCTCCCTCAGCGGGCGTTTGCTCAGGTCGGGGGAGCAGGGTCAGCCCAGGCACGCAGGCGCCGAGGGCAGTGTGGGCTCCAGGGCCCTCCGCCCTGCGGAGCTATGCTCACACTGGGGACTCCCTCGGGAGCCGTGATCCATTGCTCAAACTTCCTTGGTTTGTCAGTTTTTCCTATCGGCAGCCGTGTTCCAGTTAGGAGAGCAGCTTTCTAGAACTTTCCTGCTCAGCTCCGGCTCTCTTCCTCTTCCATGCCTGCTCCCCTCCCTATACCTCACCTGTGGCGCCTGGGAAGTGGGGCAAACTCAGCCTCTGATCTTCTCCGTAAAAGCCATCATCATCAGCTACACGTCCTTGTTGAGAACTCAGAAAGGAAACAGCTGATGAACTTAAGGGATGCCTGGTGGCTGTGAGGGAGGAAAGACCAAGACTCAGGACACCTGAGTCCCAGGCCCTGGACCAGGTCCAGTCACCCCCAGGTAGTCACCCCCTCTCCTGTCAGGTCACCTGCCTGCCGGCCATTCCCAGCATCCCGGGCAGCACGTGGAGTCCACCCTGGCCGCCGTACCCACAGCCCTGCAGCAAGGTGGTCAGCAGTCCTATATAATAAAAGCGTAATATGCAAATCGACCAAACGGCGGAACCACCAGTCGGCGGGGGGCAGGGCTGGCAAGCAGGCAGCGCCAGGCCAGCCAAGGCTTGTGCCAGCGGGAAGAGGGAGGGGACAGCAATGGTGGGGGGAGGGCGGCGGCAACCAGTGATGGTGGAGGGGTGATGGGGGGGGAGGGCGGGGCTGGCCACTCACCGGCTGACGCCATCCCCTGATCAGCCTGCCGGTTATCTCCCACAGAGGGAGGCCAGATTGTTGCTTAGGCCCGCTCCCCATCAGTGGGACATCCCCTGAGGGCTCCCGGAATGTGAGAGGGCACAGGCTGGGCTGAGGGACCCCCCCGAGTGCACGAATTTTCATGCACCGGGCCTCTAGTCAATTTATAACGGTCATTGCTTCCACAGAGATCTCTTCCCCCCGCCAACTTAAAATTTAAACCGTCTTCACTTAGAAAAGGAGCTGTGTGTTCTGGGCCCAAAGAGAGTAATAACATCAGCAGGATAAAAATCTGGAGGGAAGGGGTTGGCTCTGCTCTGTGCCTCTCCTACAGACGCTGCATAAACAGCACTCAGGGCCCGAGTTTTATGGCGCCTCCTGTGTGCACTGCCCGAGACGTCCCCTGTATATCACAGCCTCCACAATTTAGCTAAAGCTGCAGAGCTAAACAGCAGCTGGGCAACTGTCCCCACATCAACCTGGACGGCACGTGGCTGCATTACCTGCTCCTGGCAGTTGCAGCCCTTCAGGGAATGACAAGAGGTGGCCACATCACAGGCAGCTCCCGCCTCTGGCTGGGGACGCTGCTCGGCCTTGTTCCAGCAGCTCTCAGTGCATTGTTTCCATTTTATATCTGTTGGTTTTCCCAAAACACATTTCTTCCAGTCTTTTCATCTAACAGGCATCTCAAATGGGTCTGTTTGTCCCGTAGCCATTTCTGAAGGGGTAGAACAATTCTGATGGAATCTGAAACCTCAGTAAGCAATGCCAAGCTACACCTTGGGCTCAAAAGTCGTCCCCATCACCCTCTTGAATAAAATGGTGAAACCCAAAAGTGTCCAAACACTCAGACCTTCTGCAAGGCTTGAAAGATGGTTGTGAAATTTGGTTTTTAAGTAGGTTTTAAGGGGGTCCCCAAAGCACCACAAATGCCACCAGGAGACGGCCCAGTGCCAGTGGTATAAAGGGAGTGAGTAGTGGGTTTTGCCCTCCACACAGGACAGGCCTGCTGGCTGGAGGCCGTCTGAGATGCGTGCGCCCAGACACTGTACCGGGTGTTTGGTGAGGAGGGGAGCAGAGTTTTTAGGTGAATCCTTTTGGGGGGCCAAAGAGAAAGGGGTGCCAACTGCCTGCGGAGTTGTAGTCAGTCTTGTTAGTGGCATAAAAAATGCAAGGGCCCCAATATATTGTCAGTAGTCTGCATTCAAAGTCCTACTGGAACCGAGACTGTCCCCTATACCTCCTCAGTCTCACTCACTCCTCACAACAGCAAACCTATCTCCAGGGCTGAAGTCTGAGAGGCTGACTATTGCATAAAGCAGAGGGACCCTGCAGGGCAATGCGTCCTCCTCACCTCTGCTCCACACAGCTAGGAGCCCCCGTCCGTCCAACACACAGTGCCTTCCAGTCACGTTCAGTAGGTCTCACACTTATCTATACTAATAAAAGCCTAGGTCAGTGATAGCGAACCTATGACACACATGTCAGCACTGACACGCGTAGCCATTTCTGATGACACGAGGCCTCATGCCGAGGATGAAACATTTGCTGCTCCTGAGGATGAAACATTTGCGACTAGAGTCTTGGAGTTAGTTTTTTCCTCAAAGTGACACACTACCCGAGTTATGCTCAGTTTTTTGGCGAAGTTTGACACACCAAGCTCAAAAGGTTGCCCATCACTGGCCTAGATGGTCCTTGCGCCCTTGCACGATGTCGTCACAAGATGGCTGCCACAAGATGGCCACCACAAGATGGCCACTACAAAGATGGCCACCACAAGATGGCCACGCACACAGTGGAGGCAGGGCCCAGCAGCCACTCTGTGCAGTGAGGCCTGGGGGTCCTGCGGCTCCGCACGGCACGGAGGAGACCAGTCCCAGCGTCTCCACTGCCTCACACAGAGGAGGCGGGTTGTGGCTGAGGAAGCAGTTGTGGGTGATCGGGCCAGTAGGGGAGGGCAGTTTGGGGCAATCAGGCTGGCAGGGGAGCAGTTAGGCATCAATCAGGCCAGCAGGGGAGTGGTTAGGGGGCGATCAGGCTAGTAGGTAGAAGTGGTTAGGGGCAGGCAGGCAGGCAGGCAGGCGAGCAGTTAGGAGCCAGTTGTCCCAGATTGTGAGAGGGATCTCTGACTGCCGGTTTAGGCCTGATCCCACAGGGACATCCAGTCGGACATCCCCCAAGGGGTCCCAGATTGGGACCCCCCCCCTCTCCCGCATGAATTTCGTTCACCGGGCCTCTAGTGTGAATATAAGAATTAATCTGCAGAATAGTTTCACCAAAATCATTTCACTGTGCTTTATGCGGATCAAGGGAACTTCAAAGGTAATTTTGGTCAAACATCATCTTCATGAATCTAACCTGGGTATAGATGCCTCCAGGGGGTACTTGGGACACTGATGAGTGTAAAGCCCTGAGATGCACATTTCCCCAAAACCTGGGATGTCCATCTGGTGTTTTCTGCTACTTCTGCAGTCAAATACAGAGAAGGAAAAGGACAGGAAGAGATCATGCCTCAACATTTAGGAGATTTTTTTTCTTTCTGTCCTTTGCATAAATATTTCCAGGTCCAAAAAAAATAATACATCATCCTACAATGTAAAAAAAAGAAAAAGAAAGAAAGGAAATTCAGGACACATGAAACATCCCAGGCGCCGCTCAGTCTGCGGCTAGCCCACGGTTATCTCTGACCGTCCACTGGCAGTTGGAAGCATTACAGCGCTGATAACCAGAAATGAGTAAGCACTATGGCCGTTCAGAATGTCACCCTGAAGCACCAATAAAAAGCTCATAAACTCCTGGGCTGGCATCGTTCTGTGGCCAGCGTGCTGATGAAGGAAAGTTTACATTACACGTCTTCAGGTTACAAATGACTATTTAACCAGCATTCTCCCCACCTAATATGGGCTGTTTGGCCCTCAGGCCAGTCCAGCTCAAGAGCATTCCACACGCGCTGCCAGGCCTTTCAATTCCTGGAAAATGGAACTCGGTGAACTGAAATTCCTGGAGCGGGTTTGCGCAAAGCTGAGCTCCATGAACAGTAAATCAGAAGCTAAGCTGTAGGTGCCTCGGAGGATCCCAGGGTCGGAGAGGACCCACTCCTGTTGGAAACGAGGGCCCAGGTTGTTCCAGGGAAGGGAGAGGCTTGCAGAGGTTTGTGAGCGCAGTCAGGTCAGGGCAGAAGCCCCGGCACCGGGAAGGCCGCCACAGCCTGGTCATCCTGACTGACAAGAGACTGTTGCCATTTTAATAAAGCAATGTTTGGGGGAAATATTTTCAATTCATTTTAAAATCGAGGGACTAGAATGAGCTCTCTTGAGCACTCCTCTCTCCCCTCCTACCTCCCCACCTCTTGGTGCTCACACACCCAGACTGGGCCTCCACCCTCGGCATGTGGGGCTGCACCCATGGCCATCCCAGCAGATTGCAGGCTTCTGGAGACTCACGCCAACCCCCAAGGCTGCACGTTCTCCCACATCAGCAAATGGTCAGTAAGGAGGCTTCCCAGTGATAATCATGACCATTTTTTTCTTCTTCTTTATTTCTCTTGGTATAATCCTATATAATAAAAGCCAAGGTGGGGTCGCCCTCGTGCAACGTCATCACAAGATGGCCGCCACAAGATGGCCGACAGGGGAGGGCAGTTGGGGGCAACCAGACCAGCAGGGGAGGGCAGTTAGGGGTGACCAGGCCAGCAGGGGAGGGCAGTTAGGGGCAACCAGGCCGGCAGAGTAGGGCAGTTGGGGGTGACCAGGCAAGCAGGGGAGCGGTTAGGCGTCAATCAGGCTGGCAGGGGAGTGGTTAGGGAGTGATCAGGCTGGCAGGCAGAAGCGGTTAGGGCCAATCAGGCAGGCAGGCAGGCAAGCGGTTAGGAGCCAGCGGTCCCGGATTGTGAGAGGGATGTCCTAAGGCCGGTTTAGGCCTGATCCCACAGGGATGGGGTCTAAACTGGCCATCAGACATCCCCCAAGGGCTCCCCGATTGGAGAAGGTGCAGGTTGGGCTGAGGGACCGCCCCCCCCCCCCCCCGTGCATGAATTTTGTGCACTGGGCCTCTAGTTTACAGATAATAAAGTGCATAATTCTTAAGAGCACTTTACATCTGTACACATCTGTGCAACCCACAGCTGGATGAAGAGCATTTCCAGTCCCCCAGAGGCTGCCATGCACCCCTCCCCAGTCACCCCGCCCTCTGTGCACCCAGACCGAAGGACACACTGCTCTGATGTCTGTCACCACAGATTTGGGTTGTCTGGCTGTGAACTTGGTATAAATGGAATCACACACCACGTACTCTATGTGCCTGGCTTTTTCCTCCACCTTATGTCTGTCATAATCACCCATATTGGTGTGTGTAGTGTGATGAATTCTTTTCAAGGATGACTGCTTTTTGTTTTTTAATGAATTAGGGTTGGTCCTTATATGGCCCTCACTTCTCTGCTTTTCCTGATCCCCCTTCTCCTTCTCTGTTCACATCAGCATGTGAACTTGTCCTCACCCAGTGATTTGGTAAGGATGGAAATATGGGTCACAGGAATCCATTCTCATATAGAGAAAATCCGCGTGCGTGCGCTTCCACCCACACAGACATGTACCTCCGTCCTCAAAGGCTTTAGTGTGGCTCATATAAGGGCTTAGCCTCAGCTCTAGGAATGTGAGGCATTGCAATGCATTCCTGGAAGTCTCTTTGGAAATGCCTTCCCTGAAGGAGTCTAACAATTGGAGAGGATCCAAGTTGGTCGTGGAGTCTGGAGGAAGAGTTATATTTAGGTCTTAGGTCATTGAAATGCTGGCTCCCTTCTGGGGCAGGGGTTGGGGCAGCAGCCAGCAGACAACAGTACCATGGCTTGATGTTGGCTGTGAAACAGGGTGGAAAGTGAACAAGAGGTAACGAAGTGAAGAAAGAAAGAAAGAAAGAAAGAAAGAAAGAAAGAAAGAAAGAAAGAAAGAAAGAAAGAAAGAAAGAAAGAAAGAAAGAAAGAGAGAGAGAGAGAGAGAGAGAGAGAGAGAGAAGGAGGGAAATATGGGAGGAGGGAGGGAGGGAGAGAGGGAGGGAGGGAGGGAGGGAGGGAGGGAAACAAAGAAAGAAAATGTGAAAAGATGCTCCCTGGGGCCAACTGCAAAGAGAGGTCAATGATAAATTAGAAGAGAAAGGAAGAGATGAAAAGTCTTACTAGTTTTTAGGGTAGAGGAGGAGGAAATGACTAGACATGAAAGTGGGGTGGTAATAGGGAGAAATAGACTTTTTATTTATTTGTTTGTTTATTTTTAAATATTTTTTATTGATTTCAGAGAGAAAGGGAGAGGGAGAGAGAAACATCAATGATGAGAGAGAATCATTGATTGACTGCCTCCTACACATCCCCTACTGGGATCAAGCCCACAACCCTGGTGCCCTTGACCAGAATCAAACCTGGGACCCTTCATTCCATGGGCTGATGCTCTATCCACTGAGCCAAACCAGCCAGGGCGAGAAACCGACTTTTTAATTAAAAACAACCGTGGGTACTGTATATATGTATAGAAACACATACCTATACAAAATGTAACTATAAGGTTGCCCACTAGATGTCAGGCAAAGACAAGCTATTTTCTGAAGCAAACCCACCAAGGGATTAATTCCTCTGAACAGAAACTTGTAGAGCAACTCAGAGGTGTGTGACCCACTTGTCAAATGAGGCAATCTACATCATTACCTCTAATAAGCAAAAGCCCTGGAGGAAATATAACTCCTTTCTCAGTGTTTGACTCTACGTTTAACTAGATATTGGAAGTCAGGAAAGATATGCTAAATTAGAAAAACAGTATAGTTTGAGATGTAGTGCTTTGGGGATTTTTATTTTATTTTATTTTTTTGAAGCTAAGAAAACTAAATTGTGGGGTACTGTCTTTGCAGCACAAGACCTCCAAACATTACCTCCACTTTGCCGTCAGACAACACCTACTGAGGTTCTTCTGTGGACTGGCTCCCCTGGGGAGCCTAGAGGCCCCCGGAGGCACGGCCTCTGCCTTCCAGCTGTGAATTCCTCACTCCATAGTTTCCTAGAGCACCTAGAGCAAGGACATTCACTGTTGGGTCTCCTGCCCTGAGGACCGCTTAGCTCGCGAAAGGATTTTAATAAATAGGCATTGCTTCTGTCCTCTTGTATATAAGAACCAGCTAACAAGTAGGGGATATTGCTCCAAATCCAACATTACATAATTAACCACTAAATTTGTGCAGTTCAGGCACCAAAGCATATTACATTTTCTGTCTCCTTGTTCCCAGGTTCCTTGTACAGCTAGAACCAGGATCTCGTGATTTTTGTCCCACTTCCTGAGAAGTACAGTGTACATTCTCTCGCTCTTCATTTTCACAATTCAATGAAGCAGTTGTCATTTTTTCCCACTATTCAGATTGAAAAACTGAGGTTTGAAAAGGTTCCATTTCCCCCCAGTTACAGACTATTAAGCTTGTGTTTTAAATAAGGTAATGGCCACAGGGTGTGTCTAATGCTGCACATGGCATCGGAGTCAGTGTGGCCAATGCCTGAGCCACTCCCTGTTTCAGATGAAGATGCCTGTTTGGTTCAGCAAGTGCGGCCATCTACAAGGAATGGACCACATCATGTAGTGGCATGCCTGAGATGTGTAACTCTTGCCCATAAGCCCGATGCATGGACTCCTGGGCAATAGACCCTCCCGGATGCTCACTGTTGCCAAGGCTACGAGAAGCAGAAGTACCCACTGAGCCACGCTGGCTGGGCTCCATTCCTGAATGGATTGTTCAACCTCAAGGATTCCTAGAGATGGTTAAGAGAAAGGATACCATTTAACCAAAACCCTGATAAAATTAAATAATCAGATATTTGTTGTGTCACCAGACATCTCAGCTCAAGACTGAAATATTTGTAAAGGAGATCCTTTGAAATATGGACATTTTCTCTTGTTTTCCTCCTCAAATCTCCCATATCTGTGCTCAGCCCTCTTCCTGCTCCCAATCTCTTCTCTTGTTTTATGTATTCAAAGGAAATGTACTCAGCAAACCCCTGGGTGTCCCTGGCAGCAACAGTGATACTAAACCCATCCTCTGCTTTGTAAGCACTCATGGTGCCCGATGCCCCAGGCAATGAAATCAGCCTCGGGGACCAGCGGGTTTGCACAGCAGCTCATTCGAACCCAGGCTCTGCAGGCTCTGAAAGTCCAAGAGGACTGTGTTGGGCACACTGCCTTTCCGTCTCCCTGTGCGTCCCATTTAGTCTTCAAAATGAGCTTGCCGTTAAAGAACTAGCTCTCTGTGGGGCTGTAGAGATCTTTAAGGCATCGAGTTGATATTGTAAAAAAAATATTTTTTAACTTATTTCAGAGAGGAAGGGAGAGGGAGAGACAGAAACATCAATGATGAAAGAGAATCATTGATCGGCAGCCTCCTGCAGGGCCCACACTGGGTATCGAGCCCACAACCCAGGCATGTGTTCTGACCAGGAATCAAATCATGACCTCCTGGTTCATAGGTCGATGCTCAACCATTGAGCCTCACCAGCCAGGCTCGAGTTGACATCTTCAGTCACTGTAACAAGGAAATCATAGATTTGAGAGACAGGCTGTCTTCCTGTGGGGTCAATTGATGTTGCAAAGTATTGTAACTAAGAGCAGGGACTTAGGAGCTAGGGTGTCTGGGTTCCTTTCCTGATTCTGTGGTTGGCCGGGAACAAGTCAGTCTCTCTGTTTACCTCAGAAAAATGGGGATGATAGTGATGATGCTGATAATGAGGGCATCCTCCTTGTAGAGTTGCAAGAGGACTAAAGAATGAGCTACTATTTGTAAAAGAACTTAGAACAGTATGACACATTCCACTCATGAATTTTCAACCAATATCAAACCTTAGTAAAAGAACCCAATTCAAACCTTATTAAAATAACACAATGCAAACCTCTCAGATTCCGCTTTGAACTCATGCACCACAGCTCCCTGTAGAGCAGCTGTTAAGAAGAGTACAAATTTCAGAGCACAGATTGAATACTGAGCTGAACACACGTCACTAAGTCAGAGGAGGCCTTCTGCCCTTCACCTCCCATGAGAGGTTCGGCCTCCATTCTCTTGAGACCTGTTGCTTCTCTGATCTCTGCTGCTGCTCAGATATCAAGGGCACTTGTCTCTTTGGCCCCATTTCCGATGATCTTTGTGTTCGAGCTGCTCTTAGTTTCTCCCAGTAAACAGTTTGCCTTCTATTACAACCTCAGTCCAGTCCAAGCCAATGAACATTTATTAAGCACCTCCTAGCCCAAAGCACTAAGAGGAATGCAAAGATGTTCCTCCCCACCCTTCCTCTCAAGCAAGACGTGTGCAGGGCTCATTGCGTTACCACGTAAAATGGAGCAAGCAACCTGGCTGAGACCCAAAGTGCTGCAGGCAGGCACACAGGGGACGAACAGCAGGTGGCCACACAGAGAAGGTGACCTTTGATCCAGGCCTTACATGGTGAGGTTTCAATAAAGGAGGCCCTGGCCTGGGAGCTCGGGAGGTGGGAGGTATTTATTTATTCAGTAAACATGAGAGGCATACCCTGTCTTTCATGACTGCCTACCATGTTCCAGGTGCTAGGTTTGATCCCTGTCTAGCCACCTACTCGCTGAATGACCTTGGATGGTTTACAACCTCTCTGTGCCCCAGTCTCCTCGTGTATAAAATGGGGAGCGTGATGATGTCTAAATATCTATCTCATAATAATACATATCTCTAGATTCAAGTGCTCTTAGAACAGAGTCTGCTATATAGTAAGTGCTCAATAAAGGCTTGCTAAGATTCTTGTTGCTAAAAGTTGAACAAATAGTTGCTTTAGATACACTATCTGCCATCAGGAAGCGCACAAATATTGCTAGAGCCACAGACATGCAAACAAACAATTACACTGCCTGTACTCTCCTGGGAGAGATGCCCAGGGACGTTTTTTTGTGACCTCCCCCTCTCAAGTCCTTTTGAATGGAAATGCCTTTATGTGTTCCTGGCTTTCTCATAAACGACGTTAGTGACCTCCATGGAGCCTTGCGGAGGCAGCCACGTGTCCCGCCTGTTGAACTCCCCAGGTCCAGGCGCAAGCAGATGCCACCACATATGTAAACCCAAAAACAAACCAACAAAACAAAACCATGACAGTACAGAGGGCAGGAGACAGATCTGAAAAGCAATCATAATGCAGAATGGCACAAAAGGGGTGAAGACATTTTAGTAAACGATGGAAAGGCAGTTAACTGTGGGTGCGCAGTTCTGCTCGGGGCGTGTATAATCATTAATGTGCTTTAGGCTCTTGTCTGATCTCACACATCCCCAGATCGCTTCAGCTATCATTAGCCCTAAAATGTTCACCTCTAGCCCAGACCTATCTGTGAAGTTCCTAAATCATGCAGGAGTCTCCGAAGGAATATTAGGGTCACCTCAAACTGCGCATGTCCCCGAATGGACTCATGGGCTCGCCCTCGAGCCAGGGGCTTCCCTGCCACTCTTCCCTGCTGCCCAAGCCGGAACCCCATGTCCTCCCGGCTCCCTTGGCCCCTGCCTTCCCCAACGGGATGGGGGGGTCAGCATTGAATCCTGCCGGACCACCCTGAGATCTTTACACTTCACCCAGCACCTCTCGCCCCCTGAGCCGCATGTTTCGCCTCCAGGCTCTAGGCCAACCACATATTTTATCAATTTCCCTGCCCATTTGTTCCCGTCACTCCAATTTTTTTTATTATTAAGGTATTATATGTGTACATATCTTACCATTGCCCCCCCACCCCTCTCCCATACATGCCCTCACCCCCCCCCCGAGTTTTGTGTCCATTGGTTATGCTTATATGCATGCATACAAGTCCTTTGATTGATCTCTTATCTCCCCCACCTCTCCCTAACCTTCCCCCTGTAATTTGACAGTCTGTTTGATGCTTTACTGTCACTGTATCTATCTTTTTGTTCTTATTTACTTTTTTGTCCTGTCGTGTAGATTCCTGGCGGTCACTTTGGGGACCATAAAAAACACATCAGAGAACACGTGTACATTCCTTATGGGCCTGATCTTCACAACCATCAAGTAAGATGGTGGGGCAGGTAGTCTTAGCACCATTTACAGACGAGAAACCTGAGGCAGGCAGGTGCCCATCGACGGTTCCGTCACTGAGCAGAGCCTGGGTGGGAACCCGGCTGCCTGGCTTGTCACCTCCCAGTGCCTCCCGGCACCCCATCCCACCACTGTGTACCCGCATTTCTAGGGAAATGAAACCCCACCCTCAAGTTCATAATCTGTGGGGTCAACAACAAGAGGAGGCCACTCCTTTCCTTGTGATACAGGCAGGGCCAGAGTGGACAAGGTGAAAAAAATACACAGAATAACATTTAAAAGGGCCCTGACCTGGCATCGCCCCAGTCCAGGCAGCCTCCTCCCTACCCAGGTTCTTGACATGGTGGGGTTCCCATAAATAATTACCAGTTACTCCCCCTGACCTCGAACCTTAATTCCAGTCCAGTTTCCACCTTCCCCCAAACTCGTTCCTCTTTGTGAAAGATGAGGAAGTTAATGTGAGCGGAAAGAAACCAGGGTCAGTGCTGCAGAAGGCCCCGCCCGGCAGGAATCCAGGGTTACATAACCTGACCTGAAGCAGGTCAGCCAGGCCTCCTCCTCTGTGGCCCCTGTGAGCGGTCCATCCCGGGCCCTCTCCTGCCCCCTCTCCTGCCCCCTCTCCTGCCCCCTCTCCTGCCCCCTCTCCTGCTCCCCTCTCCTGTCCCCTCTCCTGCCCCCTCTCCTGCCCCCTCTCCTGCCCCCTCTCCTGCCTCCTCTCCTGCCCCCTCTCCTGCCCCCTCTCCTGTCCCCTCTCCTGCCCCCTCTCCTGTCCCCTCTCCTATCCCCCTCTCCTGCCCCCTCTCCTGCCTCCTCTCCTGCCCCCTCTCCTGCCCCCTCTCCTGTCCCCTCTCCTGCCCCCTCTCCTGCCCCCTCTCCTGTCCCCTCTCCTGCCCCCTCTCCTGTCCCCTCTCCTATCCCCCTCTCCTGCCCCCTCTCCTGCCTCCTCTCCTGTCCCCTCTCCTGCCCCCTCTCCTGTCCCCTCTCCTATCCCCCTCTCCTGCCCCCTCTCCTGCCCCCTCTCCTGCCCCCTCTCCTGTCCCCTCTCCTGCCCCCTCTCCTGTCCCCTCTCCTGTCCCCTCTCCTGCCCCCTCTCCTGTCCCCTCTCCTGTCCCCTCTCCTGCTCCCTCTCCTGCCCCCTCTCCTGCCCACTCTCCTGCCCCCTCTCCTGCCTCCTCTCCTGCCCCCTCTCCTGTCCCCTCTCCTGCCCCCTCTCCTGCCCCCTCTCCTGTCCCCTCTCCTGTCCCCTCTCCTGCCCCCTCTCCTGTCCCCTCTCCTGTCCCCTCTCCTGCTCCCTCTCCTGCCCCCTCTCCTGTCCCCTCTCCTGCCCCCTCTCCTGCCCCCTCTCCTGCCCCCTCTCCTGCCCCCTCTCCTGCCTCCTCTCCTGTCCCCTCTCCTGTCCCCTCTCCTGCCCCCTCTCCTGCCCCCTCTCCTGCTCCCTCTCCTGCTCCCTCTCCTGCCCCCTCTCCTGCCCCCTCTCCTGTCCCCTCTCCTGCCCCCTCTCCTGCCCCCTCTCCTGCCCCCTCTCCTGCTCCCTCTCCTGCTCCCTCTCCTGCCCCCTCTCCTGCCTCCTCTCCTGCCCCCTCTCCTGCCCCCTCTCCTGCCTCCTCTCCTGTCCCCTCTCCTGTCCCCTCTCCTGCCCCCTCTCCTGTCCCCCTCTCCTGCCCCCCTCTCCTGCCCCCTCTCCTGCCCCCTCTCCTGCCCCCTCTCCTGCTCCCTCTCCTGTCCCTTCTCCTGCTCCCTCTCCTGCCCCCTCTCCTGCCCCCTCTCCTGTCCCCCTCTCCTGCCCCCTCTCCTGCCCCCCTCTCCTGCCCCCTCTCCTGCCCCCTCTCCTGCCCCCCTCTCCTGCCCGGACTCCATCCAGCTGCTGAGGGCCACTCCCACAGTCAAGGACTCATCACCCAGGGTCCGTGGAGCCCCAGGGGCTGTGGACAGTCAGGATGTTCGTGAACTTGAATGAAGGAAAAAAATAACATTTTCACTTTCACTCACCTTGAACTGCAACTTATTTCCCATAAATTATTAGTGGAACTAGCGACAGACACGAACCACAGTCGTAACAACAGCGGCTGGGTTGCTGACACCGATGGAAACCAGGAATTTTCATGTCGCATTATGATTGTTGCAGACAGCTCAAAACATCATTCACACTCAGCATTTCTTCTCACTGTGGTGGCTCTTAGGCCCGTAGTTAAAGTGTGGTGTTTAATGCATTAACAAAGAAGCACATGCATCGCTATTTCATAAATTTATGTTTTCAATATGTTTATAACTGCATTTGAATCCAATTAGTTCCCTTGGTAATCCTGTGCATTTAACCTTATGCACATAAACACTTTGCTGCAGAACGGGCCATGGACGTCCCCAGGCGGCCACACAGGCCTGTGGCACCAGCAGCTGGAACCCCTGCTCCAGCCCCAGCCACACCCCACAGCCTGGCTTTCCTCCGCCCTGCCTCCACCTGTTTGCTCTTAAACTGCCGGGTACAGGGATGGGGGTGGGAGTAAATTAACATTTCTGAACTGGGGGCTCCTCCTTCTGGCCACACAAGATGGCCAGGAACCCCTGGGGGGAATCCCCCCTTATTAATTCTACAAGAGGTGTTGTGGGTGGGGTGTTGAAGCTGAGTCCCGGGGAGACTGAGCCGCCTGCTGGACTCTCGGGGACCCTCGGGAAGATTCGGGGTCACACAGGACTGCTGAAGTCTAGAAGCAGAGAAACTTCAGATTGCTTTAAGTGGCCACCTCGTGCTTGGTGCCCGAGTGCCGCCCTCGCCCTGCGGGACACTGCGTCCCCTGGGAGTGAAGGGAGGAATTCGGAGCTGAGGAGCTGGGATAAACATGCGCGGGTTCCAGCAGGCATGTGGCCCGCCCTGTCCTCTCCGTACAAGCACCCGCCCAGCCATCCGAGACTCCCAGCCCGCAGGCAAAGACCCTGTGCTCAGAGCCTCTTCCTGTGGGTCCACCAGAAACAGAGCCAGGATCGGCCCTGAGAGGAGCCTGGGACACGGGAGGAAGACCTGTGTGTGACGGCATGTGTGTGACGCCACGCCTCTCTCGGCAGCCCCAGCTGCCTGGCTGGTGGCTCACCTGGCCTTCATCGTCCATCCCAAGACGTTACTTCCATCACGTCCTCAGGGGCCCCTGTCTCCACCCACTGTACTGTCCCAATAGACTCAAGTTCAGCTCATAAAAATAACCTACAAGAGCAAAAGGATTCTCAATACCCTAGGTGTTCTTTGTTTGAACACACGGTCAAGGGTATGGAGATGGTGCAGCTCTTCAGCACTCCTTGGATAATCTCAAAAGGACCTAGAGCTCTGATTAGACACCCCAGCACCCCAAGGCCCAGTCAGGTTGACACTTGAAATTAACCAGAGCGTCATTAAACATGAACTCCCATGTCTACCCTCCACCCCACCCTCTGGCAACCACCATGCTAGTTCCTGTCTCTATGAATTTGACTACTTTGGGTACCTCGCCTAAGCGATATCATACAGAATTTGTCCTTTAGGATCTATGGTAATTCTATATTTACATTTTTGAGGAATTACCAAATTGTTTTCTGCAGTGGCTGTAATACAGTCCCACCAACAGTGCACAGGGGTTCAATTTCTCCACATGTTCACCCATACTTGTTATTTTCTGGAAGGGGGTTGTTGGTGTTTTTTGATAATAGCCATCCTAACAGGTGTGAGATGATGCCTCATTGTAGTTTTTATTCTGATTCCCCTAATAATTCATGATGCTGAACATCTTTTCATGTGCTTCACAGTCATTTGTATGCCTTCTTTGAAGAAGACATCTACTCAAGTCCTTTGCCCACTTATGAACTGCATTGCTTGTTTGTTTTTTGTTGTTGAGTTTTAGTTCTCTATATATTCTGGATAATAATCCCTAATCAGCTATATGGCTTGCAAATGTTTTCTCCCATTCTGTGGGTTGCCTATTACTCATTGATAGTGTCTTTAATGCACAACAGTTTTTAATTTTCATAAAGTTCAATTTGAATATTTTTTACATTGTTGCCTGTGCCTTTCTGTGATATCACATCCAAGAAATCATTGCCAAGTCTAATGTCGTGAAACTTTTGTCCTATATTTTCCTTTAAAAGTTTTATAGTTTTAGCTCTTATGTTTAGGTCCTTGGTCCACTTTTGTGTAAGGTGTTAGGTAAGGGTCCAGTTTGTCCCCACCTTTTGTTGAAAAGACTGTCTTTTCCCCATTGGCTGTCTCCTGGCACCCTTGGTGAAAATCGTTTGACCATCTATGCAAGAGTTTATTTCTGGGCTCTTTCTTCCATTTCATTGGTCTAATATGTCTATCTTTACGCCAGTATCCCGTTGTTTTGATTGTTGTAGCTTTTTAATAAGTTTAGAATCAGGAAGTGGGAGTCCTCCAACTTTATTCTTTGTCAAGATTATTTTGTCTGTATCGTATCTTACGCCTTAGTTTCACCACTTGTAAAGCGAGGATTGTAGCTGCATCTGCCTCACTGGATCGTGTGTGTTAGAAGAGGTAAGATGTGTAAAGCACTTAGCACTTTCAGGGAATATAGTAAGCCATATATCAAATTGTTCTATTAATACAAAATGCTATAAAAATTCTTTAATGAGTTATTGCCTTTTCCAAATTAACAACTGTAATATGTCTTTCATGCTTAGCCCACACCTTCAGGAAGCCTCCGCCAGTTTCCAAGTGTTTACTGGCCCTGTCTCAACTAAACAACCTGGACTGGAGCAGTCCAGCTGGCGTTCGGAACGCAGCTCTTCCACGTAACAGCTGTGTGACCTAGGTTGAAACACTCACTCTCTCCAGCTTTTGTTTTTTTGGAATGAGCATAATACCTCCCTCTGAGTCTCCTGGGGAGGGAGGATAAATTTAAATAATGTGTGTGAAAACCCTAGTACCATACATTACACATAGTAAGCACTAAATAAATTCTGTATTTCTCCCTCCCCACTTCGCTTTCCCCGTTTTTGTTCTGCTCTAGACAGCTTGTTTCCTTGCTTTTCTCTTTTTTCTATGAGAAAGACACAAGAGAATTCTCTCTTTAAAGAAATAAGAAACATTTGTTTGGCCCAAATAGGGGCTAACAATGCAAGGTCCAACCCTTGAGAAAGCACTGAGTCCACAAGGGCTTGAGGGACTGGCCGTCAGTCTAAGGGTCACCACGCCCAGTGGCTCTGCCAGCCATGGAAGACCTCAGTACTATACAGGCAGGCACATCTCAACCTAGGGGTTCATTCATGTATTTTGTATTTGTTCATCAGGGAATATTTACTGAAGGTCTACCACCCAGGCTTGTGCCCACCAGGAATCCTTGCTCATGGGAAAAAAAGATTAACACAAAAATACATAGAGCAATGCATGCAGTGTAGATGGAGCTGGGTTTAGCAGCAGCCTCAATTTGTTTTCTTTTCTTGAACTTCTTTCAGAAAGAACACTAAAAACAGCATAAAAATTATAGCCCGGATGGCATGGCTCAGTGTTTGAGCATCGACCTATGAACCAGGAGGTCACGGTTCAATTCCCAGTCAGGGCACCTGCCCAGGTTGTGGGGTTGATCCCCAATGTGGGACATGCAGCAGGCAGCTGACCAATGCTTCTCTCTCATCACTGATGTTTCTATCTCTCTCTCCCTCTCCCTTCCTCTCTGAAATCAATAACAATGTATTTTCAAAAATTATAAGTGAATTAAGTCCAAGTGACAGAGCTACGTTTGTCAGGCCTGCTCCTATTGTGTTCAGGACCGCGGCTCAAGTGGCAGATTGTTTGGGAAAGTACTCAGTACTCTCACCAGGGCTGGGCATAAGCTTGACTGTGGAGTGATCCCAGGAAACGCCCCGGTAGTTTCCTCCTCTCTGCTGCCCAGACATGAGATAAGGAGAACACCACCATACGTGCCAATGAAGTTCAGAGGCCAGGGTCAAGCTCAAGGTCCTTCTTTGTGTTTCCTCGTCACTTGCTCTACTGAAGTCTTCATCTCCGTGAAATAAAGTGTGATCATTGTTTTGGAAACACATCTCCTGATTCTGACATAAAAGGACGTGTTTGGCACCTTGCTTCATTTCAAAGGTAAAGTCAATAAACATGGGTGATGTATTGACGTGAGCAGGAATAACACCCCCCAGAGTCCCTTTCTTGTCACTGTGGGCTGTTAAATACTGTACTATACCTTGAAAGAAGGTGAATAGAGTTGCTCTGTTAAATTAATGAACAAATTGTCCTACCTAGGAGCTAACGAATAGATTATCTATATTAATAAGAGTAATATGCTAATAAGACCAGGAGACCTTCCAGAGACCTTCCAGACGTCCTTCAGGACAAAGCCTGGGGCTTGGCCGGCCTGCAAACTGCCCCCAAATGGCCCTCAGCCCCTCACCCAGGCTGGCCACGCCCCCCAGCGGGGACCCTCACCCCGATGGGGGCATGGCCAGCTTGCAAACGGCCCTCAGACCCTCGCCCAGGCTGGCCACACTCCCCCCATGGGGACCGTCACCCCGATGGGGGTGTGGTCAGCCTGCAAACCGCCCCAGCACCTCGCTCAGGCTGGCCCCGCCCCCCAAGGAGACCCCCCACCCTTATCTGGGACCCCCTTCAGGACAGACCAGCCAGCCCCCACCTGTGCACCAGGCCTCTATCCTATCTAATAAAAGGATAATATGCAAATTAACTATCACCCCATCACAAAGATGGCGGCACCCATAGTGGCCAGGGCGCTGGATGCGGCGACGAGCCCCAGCATCCTGTGTGGCCCGGCCAGTGGAGGGAGAGAGGGTGGGCAGGCAGGCCTCTGGCCAGAGGCCTTCCGGGGCACGGGACTCTGGTGTCATTACATGCCAGGCTGAGGGACCCTCTTATGCACGTATTTCGTGCACCGAGCCTCTAGTCTATACTAATAAAAGAGTAATATGCTAATTAGACCAGAACACCTTCCAGAGACCTTCCAGACGTCCTTCCAGACAAAGCCATAGTGGCAGGGCCGAGGCAGAGGCAGTTAGGGGCAATCAGGCTGGTGGGTGAGGGCAGTTGAGGGTGAGCAGGCCGTAAGAGAGGGGGCAGTTGGGGTTGATCAGGCCGGCAGGCAGAGTGGTTAGGGGCAATCAGGCAGGCAGGCAGGTGAGCAGTTAGGAGCCAGTGGTCCCAGATTGCAGACATTCCCCGAGGGGTCCCAGATTGGACAGGGTTCAGGCCGGACTGAGGGACAACCCCCCCACACACACACACGAATTTCATGCACCAGGCCACTAGTCTTATATAATATTCTATAATACTAAACAATGAAATTATTTTTAAAAATGACTTCATTATTATTCTAAATTTGAGGGAGGAAAGCTATTTATAGATTCTACAGTAACCCCTAGTTTTCATCCAATACTTCAAAATATAATTATTTTCTTTAATCTTTATTGTTGAAAGTATTAAATAGGTCCCTCTTATTCCCCCATTAACCTCTTCCAGCCTGCTCCTGTCCCATCTCAGATCCTCACCACCCCATTGTCTGTATCCACAGGTTATGCATATAAGCATACAAGTTCATAGGTTGAGCTCTTCCTATCCGCCCTCCCCTGTCTTCCCTCTGAGGTTCAATAGTCTGTTCATGTGTCCATGTCTCTGGGTCTATTTTTGTTCATCAGTGTATTTGGCTCATTAGATTCCATATCTGAGTAAAATCATGTGATACTTCTCTTTCTCTGACCAGCTTATTTCGCTTAGCATGATACTCTCCAGGTCCATCCATGCTATTGCAAATGGTAAGAGCCCTTTCTTTTTTAATTGCTGTGTAGAATTCCATTGTGTAAATGTACCCAAAATATACTTCTAATGTTTCAGATGTATTAATATACTTAAAGATATAATTTTTTTTACTCACTAAATAGAAAAACCAATGTCTATAAATCATTCAGAAATTCTGAGGCCATGTGAAGACTATGGGTTTACAACAAAATGTGGTGACTGAAATTTACTAAATTGTTAGTAAAACACACAGACACACAGATACAAACACATATACACACACAGCCCACACCCCATACCATCACTTAAAATATATTTAATCTGTATTCTTTGCCATATGATTCAGTTTCACATACTTAGTCAAGCTCTGAATGATGGTGAAATAAGTCTACTAACCTTAGGAAGCTTTAGAGATTCTTCAATGTGGTGGGATTTTTAACTTCAGGAAGCATAGAGCAGGCTTGGTTCTCGTTTTCTGCTGCTCACATAATAGCTTCTACCCACAAAGGACTACTCATATGATTCACCCAGCACATGTGGGAAGTGAAATTGGTGTCCATGGCCAATAAAAGCAATGAGCAGCAGAGTATAAACCAATCTGGGCATCCGGATCCTGGCTTCTATGCCCTTGGGAGGATGACCAGTCATCTTCCTGTATTGGGGGTACTTTTCTCAGACCCTAAATTGCCGTCTCAGATTCTGAGACCTCCCTGAGATAAAAAGAACCAGAGAGGTACATGAAAACTGACATGAAACAATGGCCAAAAAAATGTTTTAAAATGGCAGACAATTCATAGATCGTCATGTAGTGTGGGTTCATTTCTGCACAATGCTTGTATGTGTTAATGTGTGTATATATACATGTGTATACTTAGAGTAATTTGGAGAATATTACCAAAATGTAATAAGTGGATATTGCTTTGAAGCACAATTTTAAGATACTGTAAGTGTTTATTTTACTTTGATATTTAATTTTTTTATAATGAGCATGTACTAGCACTAGTTCTGCAATCAGGGGAAAAAAATTTTTTTAATTTTAAAGAAAAAATATGCCAAATAAATTTAAAGCCATCATTTTTACATGTGACCAGACGTGGTTTTATTAATGGCAGAATGAGTAACTAAAAATAAGATTATGTCTCCCCAAAGAAATACAGACAAGCCTTATTTCCTCATATCCCCATTTTTTATGGCTCAAAGAATATATGATAGTTAATAGGATCCTAATTTTTAAAGGTGCTAATAATTGCTTAGCCTTGATATGAAGGAACTAAGTGAATGAATCAGAAGAGTTAAATAAATTCAATGTCTAAAATTACAAATTTAATCAAAGTTTATACCAGGATTTTCACTTATTGTGAGGTTCAATGCTGGGCTCTATCTCATTTTTCAAATAATATTGCCTACATAGTTCTATCCTCCTATGTCATTCAATGACAAATCATAAGCATTTCTACACATTGTTAGAAAATTTTCAGAAACAGGCTTTACTAGCTGTGCAGTAAACAATAACAGATGTGGAATAAGCAACTGTGTCTTGGTTGATTGCACTACTTGTCTTTTAGGTCTTACATTAGCTTTTAAATATAATCATTATTTATTCATCAGTTCACTCATTTACCAGTTCAACAAATACTTTTTGCGTACTGGCTGTGCACCAGGCACTGTGATAAGCACTGGGGATGCAGCAATCAATAAGCAGACATCTCCCCAGTGATGGAGCTTGTGGTCTAGTGCAAGACAAATATCAACCAGCCAAGTGCTGCCTTGTCGCACACTATACTGACCACTTGGACGAAGAGTAGAGTTTGATGACAGGTTACAATTGGGAACCTGAATTCTATGGGCTGAACTGTGTCGTGTTCCCCTTCCCCGCCCGCCCCCCCGCCCCCCAAAAAAGGATATGTTGAAGCCCTAACCTCAGTGCCTCAGAATGGAACTGAAATTTGGAAATAGGGTCACTGATGTTAAGATGAGGTCATTGGGAAGTGGCCCTAATCCTACATGACTGGTGTGCTTAAAAAAGAGGGAAGTTTGGACACGGAGACACACATGGGGAGAAGCTATGTGAATATGAACAAGGTCATCTCCAACCCAAGGAGAGAGAACCATCCCGGATTCTCCCTCTCAGCTCTCAGAAGGCACCAATCCTGCCGGCACCTTGATCTCAGGCTTCTGGCCTCCAGAACGTGAGGGAATACATTTCTGTTGCTTCAGCCCCCCAGTCTGTGGTACTTGGTTACAGAAGCCACAGAAGGTGGCTTTTCTGAAGAAGTGACATTAAGTTATGATCTGACAGATGAGGAGGACTCGTCAGGTGAAGAGAAGAGGAGAGAACCATGTGCGAAATGACGACGAGGGGGCTAAGGCCACCGTGGATCCCTCGCCCTTAACCAGCACACAGATGTTGTCTCTTCTTCATCAGTCATTTTTGGCCTGTCTGACCTTGGGATGTTTGCAATTCCAGAGTATTGGAAGCCTGCCCAAAGGATCCTGGATTTCAAATAGGAACTCTCTGCTTCATTGTAGTCGCCCCACTACTAAACAGAAGCCCCCCAGGTCCTTTAACATGCTGGTGGTCATTTTTAAGGGATGGTGAACAAAGCATCTTCGAGGTCCCCAGTAGAACATATGAAGGGAGCGTGGCTATTTGCAGTCATGGGAGCTGTGTGCGGAGACACATCAGACTCCTTCAGTTAGGTTTCCTGTCAACGTTTAGTGAGAAATGTTGAACACAAAACAATTACAGAAGATAAATAAATTTAACATTTTCATTTAAAAAACAAGCCTCAGCTATACTAGTAACTTTAATCTCCTTCCCTGGGCTGAATCCAAAGATGCTCTGAGGTGGTTAGGAGAGGAAGTCAGCACTTCCTAGCTTGGTAAGGAGCCACCACCAATGCATTTACCCGCCAAAACCCAGGTCCTCCCGTTCTCTCCAGCTCCTCATCAAACCAGTCACCAAACGTGGATCATGTGTCTCCTCCATGGCTCTCAGGTCTATCCTTCACTCCATCCCACCAATACGGCCTCAGCTACGTCTCCCTCTTGTCACGCCAGGATTGCTACCAAGCATCCCCATTTCTCTCTTTCTTCTGACCATTCTCCTGGCTTCTGAGGGAGGGATTGTGATGTAGCACAAGTTTGTCCCCATTCTCAACAGCAACCTTAGCACCTTTGGGTGCAAGAATGGCTTATCAGCCCGGCCACCTCCCGGGCCCCCATACCTCTAGGCTCCAAAACATTAAGTAAAGAAACTACAACCCCTGAAAAGCCCCTCCCTTCATCCCCAGCACAACTGATGGGCAGCATTCACAGCATAAGGCTCTGGAGGTTCCCATGTGACCGGGGTCAGCCAGGGAGCCTCTCTGAGCCTTGGTTCCCCATCTGTGGAGAGGTCACTGGGCAAAACGGAATGTACATGATTTGTTCCTGTTGGTCCAATTGCACCTGCGACTCTCTCTGCCCGTTTTAAATATAGGTTTTATTATTATTCAGGTAAATCATAAACAGATCAGGAGACAACTGCCATTGATAAGATACTTTGCTACTCACAGTTCCCAAGAGGAGGGACAGGCCATGCCATGCAGGGCCACATGCAGGTCATTCAGGAAGCGCACTGGGTGAAAGGAAAATGTGGGCAAGAGCCTTTAATGCGGTTTCTGTGGGAAGGAGCAGGTGAGGCAGGGCAAACAGGCTTAGAATTGGCTGGTTTGAGTCTTTTCAGCAGGCTCCTGGGCATAGGAACTGTTTCTAGTTGTCTGGTACCTGCCCTGGGTGGATAGGGGCCCTGGGTGTGAGAGCTCCACGGAGGAGGTGGGGTGAAGGCTCCGGACTGGTTGTTTTGCGTATGAAAGACAGTTCCCGGACCAGACTTTTGCTTTCCCTAGGAATCGGCTAACCTGGGAGGGGTGGTCCCCGCCTGATCAGCAAGGCTCCCAGATGTCAAAACATTAAGTAAAGAAACTACAACCCCTGAAAAGCCCCTCCCTTCATTGATGGGCAGCATTCGCAGCCTAAGGCTCTGGAGGTTCCCATGTGACCGGGGTCAGCCAGGGAGCCTCTCTGAGCCTTGGTTCCCCATCTGTGGAGAGGTCACGGGGCAAAATGTGGGTGATGTGGCCAGCGCTGCGGGTACGCCATCAGCACTGAAGGAATGAGTCAGCTTCCTCCTCTCCAGGCTTGTCCTTCCAAGAAACAGCTCAGGCGTTGCTTCTCCAGGGCATTCTTCAACCCCTTAGGCGGGGTGGTTTGTTCCCCTCAGACCATGGCTGCCTCTCAGCACTGCCACGCCTGATTGGATGTGTCTGTCTTCCCGCCAGATGGGGAGCTCTTTGAGGGCAGGCTCAGGCCCTCCAGATCTGAATCCCAAGAGCCCACCACTGACCTTGGCTCCTGGTCACAGGGGCTGGCTCCGTAAACATTTGCAAAGTAAATGAACTCACTGTGGCTTTGCCATTTCCACTGCCCCCCAAAGGAGTGGTCCTTGCGGGCGCCTCTGGGAGCAGACACTTGTGCTTCCTCATCCTGAGTCCTCAGTACTTCCCTCTGCTTGAAGCCAGACCAAGCCCTTAGCACATCTGCACATCGTGCACCAGCTGGAGGGAGCACCTCAGCTCCAGCGCTGATTTCCCAAGCACACCTTAACGTGTGAGCCCGCCGGCTACAGCTGGAGAGCCCCGCTAATGAGGGGAGGCACTGTGCCTCAGCCCGCCGGGAAATCAACACGATCTCCTCTCCTCTGCCTTCCCAAGAGAGTCCCTGGTTCCAGCCTGGACAGCTGGCTCCCAGGTCCATCCCTGGGAGCCCCACACTGATCCCAGAATAAAGCCAGGCTGCTTTTGCAGAAAACCTCGGTGCACAGAAACAGATGGCATTGCATTCTAGCGAGGGGAAAATATCACATTTTTTATAATTTTTTAATATGTTTTTATTGATTTCAGAGAGGAAGGGAGAAGGAGAGAGAAACATCAATGATGAGAGAGAATCACTAATGGTCTGCCTCTTGCGTGCCTCCTGATGGGGGTCGCGCCCACAACCCGGGCATGTGCCCTGACCAGGAATGGAACTATGACCTCCTGGTTCATAAGTCGACGCTCAACCACTGACCCACAGCAGCCGGGCTTAATCATTTCTTAATTAGAAAGTGTCATAAACACACTTAGGTTCTCATAGTCTAACTAGTAGTGTTCCATCATGGCCCCATCCCTGTTAAGTTTTATTCCCACTCTACTCAGCTTCTAAAATGACAGCCAGAGCCTGGCTGAGCTGCTGGGTGTGGTTCACAGACCCGCTCCAGTGCAGGGCGAGGGCAGGGGGACTCTCAGCTCCAGGAGCTCTTATTGTGAGGCCTTCTCTTTGCCTAAGCTGTCTGTTGCTTTGTGACATTTGTTCCTGGGGAAGAGAGGAGAGAAGAGGAGGGAGAGGTAGCTCCCCCCCACACGCAGCTGCTTCTGATATGTGTGCTCTCTGGAGGGCGAGGGGGTGGATGGGAGGGAGAGACAGCTGCTGCGCCAACAGGCCTCAGAACTCTCTAATCCCACCCCTGGCGTCCTGCCTGAGTGCCTCAGCTGCCCAGAGCCCTTGATACAGGTTGGCAGAGCACCATTCATTCGGTCTTAGCCGCATGCATTCAGCTGTTAGCACGTGCCAGACAGTGGATAGCCGTGGAAGGCACAAAGCATAAAAATAGGTTTCCCTAAAGGCGCTCGGGTTCTAGCTGAAGTCAACTTAGTAAAGATGCAAATAAAACATGACCCAGTAACAGATATCAGATGTACCCCGATTCAATCTGGAGGGAGTCAGGTGGTCTTTCTGGTGAGAGCAATGCCTTAGCTGAGTCTAGATGTAGATATGTTAGCCATGTGAAAATGTGAGAGGAGGGGAGGGAGACCAGACTTTCCGAAGGAACAAGCAAGAGAGAAGGGGCATTGCATGGTCAAAAAACCACATAAGCCAAATATTCATAAAATATTCATAAACCTCAGTCTGTAGATCTAAGTGAGGTCACGTCAGTTGTATCAGTATGTGCTCAGATACAAGAAAAAGAACATCCAGCTAAAGTCACTCAAGCCAGGGCTTCCCAAATTTCAGTGTGTGTACAAATCACCCAGGGATCTTGTTCAAATTAAGTAATTTTTAGTGTGGTAAAAAGTGGAGTGGGAGCTACATTAAGAAATAAAATTGGCCTGGCCGGCATGGCTCTGTGGTTGAACATCAACCTATGAACCAGGAGGTCATGGTTCCATTCCTGGTCAGGACACATGCCCAGTTGTGGGCTCAGTCCCCAGTTGGGGGAGTATAGGAAGCAGCCAATCAATGATTCTCTCTCATCAATGATATTTCTCTCTCTCCCTCTCCCTTCCTCACTCTGAAATCAATAAAAACATTTTTTTAAAAAAGTGGTGGTACGTTATACAATGGAATATTACTTGGCCATAAAAAAGAATGAAATCTATAATTTAGGACAGCATGGATGGATCTAGTGGGTACTATGCTCATTGAAATACTAGTAAGTCAGTCAAAGGCAAACATCATATGTCTCACTTATATGTGGGATCTAAAGAATAAAACAAACAAACAAACAAAAGAGATACAGGCTCATAGATTCATAGAAAAGACTGATGCAAGCTAGAGGGGTGGGAATCAGGACTGTGTGAAAAAGTTGAAGGGATTGAGAAGTACAAATTGATAGTTATAGAACAGTCATGGGGATGTAAAATTCAGCACTGGAATATAGTCAATAATATTGTAAAAATTATGCATGGTGCCAAGTGGGTACTGAAAATATTGGGGGAACACTTTGTAAAGTATATGATTGTCTAACCACTATGCTGTACACCTGAAACTAATACAAAATGACATTGAATGTAAGAAAATATATACTTTTGATTATTTTTAAAACTGGACATTTGTACCTTTTGTTCACCTTCATCCAACTTCCCCAACCCCCACCCCTGACTCTGGTAACCACACATATGATCTCTTTTCCTGATTATTGTTTCATTTTGTTTTGTTTAGGATTCCACATATAGGTGAGGTCATACAGTATTTACTTATTTCACTTAAAGTATAATACCCTCAAAGTCCATCTATGATGTTGCAAATGCCACATATTTTTCAAAACCTCTCAAAATTAAAGAATAAGAAAACAAACTTATTTTTTAATATATTTTTATTGATTTCAGAGAGAAAAGGAGAGGGAGAGAGAGAGATAGAAACATCAATGATGAGAAAGCCTCATTGATTGGCAGCCTCCTGCACGCCCCCTACTGGGGATCCAGCCTGCAACCCGGGCATGTGCCAGAATTGAACCCAGGACCTTTCAGTCTGCAGGCTGATGCTCTATCCACTGAGCCAAACCAGCTAGGGCGAAACAAATTTATTTACTTATTTTTTTAAAATATATTTTTATTGATTTCAGAGAGGAAGGAAGAGGGAGAGAGAGACAGAAACATCCACAATGGGAGAGAATCATGGATCGGCTGCCTCCCGTAAGTCCCCCGCTGGGGATCGAGCCCACAACCCAGGCATGTGCCCCTGACCGGAATCAAACCTGGGACCCTTCGGTTCGCAGGCTGACGCTCTATCCACTGAGCCAAACCAGCCAGGGCACAAATTTATTTTTAAATAGGCAAAAGTTATACAGATGGGATGGCCAATAAACCCAGGAAAAATGCTCAACAGCATTTGTCATTATGGGAAAAGCAGTTTAAAACCACCATTACCACCACACATCTGTTAGAACGGCTAACAGTGAAAAGCCTGACCATCCCAAATGTGGCAAAGATATGGAGCAACTGGAGCTCTCATTTGGAAAACAGTTTGGAAGTCTCTTAAAAAGTTAAACATAAACCTATAATATGATTCAACAATTCTGCTTTTAGGTCTTTACCCAAAATAAATGAAAGTAGATGGCCAAACAAAGACCTGTATATGAATATCTGTAGTAGCTCTATTTGTAATAGCTCCAAACTGGAAACAACCCAAATGCCCATCAACATGTGAATGGAAAAATAAATTTTAATATTTCCATACTTTTTCATGGACTTAAAGGGAATAAATTTTTGATTCATGAAACAACATGGATGAGCTGCAAAATAATTATGCTGAATGAAAGAAGCCAGATACAAAAGTGTAAATACTGTATGATCCCATTTATTTAAAATTCTATAAAATGGATACTATCTTATAGTGACACAAAGCAGACCAATGGGACAGAGAGAGATGGAGAGTAGCAGGAGAGACTAAGCAGGGGCACAGTGGAACTTTAGATGGTTTAGACACATTCATTCTCTTGATTGCATTGATGGTTCCACAGATGTAAATATATGAAAAAATATTTTAAATATAGAATGGGGCAAGTGTAGGTTTATGGTTGCGAGTATGCAAAACACAGTTTATTCTTGTATTTTTATTTATTAATTATTGTATTATTTTCTATACCAACCACTGTAAACCTACTTTTGCCCCACTCTGTATGTGCACTGTATTGTCAACTTGACCTCAATAAAACCATTTAAAAATTTCTCAAGTTAGATACTGGAGATGATCTCCAAGATGGTGGCATAGTACTTGCTGTCTCCCACAACTACATCAAAATTACAACTAAAATACAGAACAACCATCGTTCAGAACCACCTGAAATCTGGCTGAATGGAAGTCCAACTAGAGAAGTAAAGAAGAAAGCTCACTGAGACTGGTAGGAGGGGCGGAGGCATGGATCAGACTGGTCTGACAACCACGTGTGGTGTGTTTTTCATCGGGAGGGATATCTCGGCTGCTGAGGTCTCCCGCGAGAAGAAAGGGGCCCTGCCCCACACCAGACCCCCCAACCCAGGGTTCCAGAGCTGGAAAGAGAAGTCCCCTATAACTCCAGGCTGTGGAAACTAGCAGAGTTTGTGGCTGAGTGACACAGAGGCTGCTGTAGATCCACGCAGTTCCCCTTAAAGGACTGGTGCACGGACTTAGATGGTCCCGCTTCCTCTGAGTTCCAGTGCTGGGCAGCGGCTTTGGGGGATCCAGGGACATACGGGGAGGAACTGGATTGTCTGGCATAAGGACAGGAACTCAGGGGCAGCTCTCTCCCAGATAGAGGTGCTTGCAGGGATCATTGTTCCTATGCTGAGACCTCTCCCATCACAGAGCTGATTGGCAGCCATATCTGAGTTTCCATCAGCCTGGCCCACACTGTTCATTCTGCCTTGGTGATTCCCTGCGACCACACCCCATCCAATTTGCAGCCCCACCCAAGCTGTTTGCAGCAGCTTTTCCATATGAATGGCCCATCCTGGTTCAGGCTTCAGACTTCCCTAAAATCTCCCAAACAAGCGGCAGCTGGTGACAGCATGCCCCAAACCTATCAATAAGACACCCAAGACCCAGCACCAGCAGTAGCCTGCTTTGCTTCACAGCTGGGCCTTACCTGGGCACTTATAAACCCAATACAAGTAGCAACCACCTGAATATCTCTCTGTAGTTCCTGCCGAGTGGCCCCAGTCAGTGGCTGACTTTGCACCTCCCAGGAGGCCCCAGAGCCAGTACACCCAGTGGAAAGCTTAAGGCCACACCAGATTACAACTCTACACATCCACAGCAACACACTCAAGGGGCAGACTCAGTGAGCACCAAAGCCCACTAAAGCAAGTCTTCCACTGTAGTTGTAGCTGGTCCTCAAAGCCAATTGGCTTGGAAGTCACTTCCTCCCAGTGATGCCAATAGCAATCAAGGCTCAACTACAAAAAGACTGTGCTCATAGCCCACACAGTAGTGCACCTGGAGTTCCCAGCTCAGCTGACTGGGGAGGCTGAGCCACTAGGCCCTACAGGACACCTACTACACAAGGCTACTCTACCAATTCCAGGAGACATAGCAGCTCTACCTAATTAATAGAAACAAACACAGGGAAGCAGCCAAAATGCAGAGACAAAGAAACCTCTCACAAATGAAAGTAATAGAAGCAAGCAACCTTCTGCTGAATACAGAGTTCAAAACAAAGGTTATAAGGTTACTCAAGGAACTTAATGAGAGCTTCAAGGGACTTCTGAGACTTTCAAGGATCTTAGTGAGAATGTCATGGACATAAAAAAGGACCAGTCAGAAATTAAGCATACACTAAACTGAAATAAAGAATAATTTACATACCAATAATGAATTCTCAGAAAGAGAAACTAAACAAACAATCCCATTTACCATTGCAACAAAAAAACTAAGATACTTAGGAATAAACTTAACCAAGGAGGCAAAAGACCAATACTCAGAAAACTACAGGACGTTAAAAAAAAAAAAAGAGAGAGAGAGAGATAGAAGAAGATATAAATAAGTGCAAGACTATATCATGTTCCATAGACTGGTAGAATCAACATCATTAAAATGTCCATACTACACAAGGCAATCTACAGATTCAATGCAATTCCTGTTAAAATACCAACTACATATTTCACAGATCTAGAAAAAATACTCCAAAAATTTAGATGGAATCAAAAAAGACCGTGAATAGCTGCAGCATCTTAAGAAAAACAAAGTTGGAGGAATCACAATACCAGATATCAAGTTATACTACAAAGCCACCATAATCAAAACAGCCTGGTACTGGCACTAGAACAAGCATATAGATCAATGGAACAGAACAGAGACTCCAGAAATCGACCCAAGCCATTATGCTCAATTAATATTTGACAAAGGACATACAATGGAGTCAAGACAGTCTCTTTGATAAATGGACTTTGGGAAAATTGGACAGATACATGCAAAAAAAAAAAAATGAAACTAGACCACCAACTTACACCATACACAAGAATAAACTAAAAATGGATAAAAGACTTAAACGTAACTTGGAAAACCATAAAAATTCTAGAAGAAACCATAGGCAGTAAAATCTCAGACATCTCTCATAGCAATATGTTTATGGATACATCTCCCAGGGCAAAGAACACTAAGGAGAAAATAAACAAGTGGGACTACATCAAAATAAAAAGCTTCTGCACAGCAAAAGAAACCATCAACAAAAAGAAAAGGGAGCCCACTGTATAGGAGAAAATATTTAGCAAGGATACATCTGATAAAGGGTTAATATCCAAAATATATAAAGAACTCATACAACTTAACAAAAGGAAGACAAATGATCTAATTTAAAAATGGGCAAAGGACCTAAATAGACACTTCTCCAAAGTGGACATACAGATGGCCAAGAGACATATGAAAAAAAAAAGTCACTGATCATCAGAGAGATGCAAATTAAAATGACAATGAGATATTACCTCACACCTGTCAGAATGGCTACCATCAACAAATCAACAAATGACAAGCGCTGGCGAGGATGTGGAGAAAAAGGATCCCTAGTACACTGCTGGTGGGAATGCAGACTGGTGCAGCCATTATGGCAAACATTATGGAGTTTCCTCAAAAAATTAAATATGGAACTGCCATTTGACCCAATGATCCCACTTCTAGGAATATATCCTAAGAAACCCAAAGCACCAATCAGAAAGAATGTATGCACCCCTATGTTCATAGCAGCACAATTTACAATAGCTAAGATCTGGAAACAACCCAAGTGCCCATAGATGAGTAGATAAAAAAGCTGTGGTACATTTATACCATGGAATACCATATAGCAGTAAAAAAGAAGAATCTCTTACCCTTTGAGACAGCATGGAGGGACCTGGAGAATATCATGCTAAGTGAAATAAGTCAGTCAGAGAAAGATAAATATCACATGATCTCACTCATATGTGGAATCTAATTAACAAAATAAACAGATGAACAGAGTGGATCCAGAGACATGGAAGCATGGAACAGAGTGTGGAATCTTGGAGGAAAGTCAGAGGAGGGTGGGTGGGTGGGAGGTAATCAACCAAAGACCTTGTATGCATACATGCATAACCCATGGACACAGACAATAGGGTGGTGAAGCACTAGGATGGGGTGTGGTGGTGGGATGAAGAGAGTCAATGGGGGAAAAGAGGGGACATATGTAATACTTTCAACAATAAAGAATAATAATAATAATAACTTACAGGGATTCAACAGTAGAGTAGAGGATTCTGAGAATCAAATCAATGATTTGGAATATGAGGAAGCAAAAAACACCCAAACAGAAGAGCAAAAAGGAAAAAAAAAAATCCAAAAATATGAGGTTAGTGTAAGGAGCCTCTGGGACAACTTCACACATACCAATATTCGCATTATGGAGATGCCAGTAGGAGAAGAGAGAGACCAAGATATTGAAAACCTATTTGAAGAAATAATGACAGAAAACTTCCCCTACCTGGTAGAAGAAATAGACTTACAAGTCCAGGAAGCACAGAGTCCCAAACAAGTGGAACCCAAAGAGGACCACATTAAGACACATCATAATTAAAATGCCAAGGGTTAAGGACAAAGAGAAAATCTTAAAAGCAGCAAGAGAAAAGAGGTTAGTTACCTACCAGGGAGTGTCCATATGATTGTCAGCTGATTTCTCAACAGAAACTATGCAGGCCAGAAGGGAGTGGCAAGAAATATTCAAAGTGATGAATAGCAAGGACCTACAATCAAGATTACTCTACCCAGCAAAGCTATCATTTAGAATTGAGGGTCAGATAAAGAGCTTCACAAACAAGAAAAAGCTAAAGGAGTTCATCACCACCAAACCAGTATTACATGAAATGTTGAAGGGTATTCTTTAAGAAGAGGAAGTAGAAGAAGAAGGAAAAAAAATATGAACAATAAAATGGCAATAAATACATATCTATCAGTAATTGAATCTAAAAGTCAAAATAAACGAACAAGAAATCTAATGAACAAAATAAACTGATGAATAAAATAGAATCCAAGGCATGGAAACATGGAACAGACTGACGAATCTCAGAGGGAAGGGGGGCAGGGGGGTAGGAAAAGATTAACCAAAGATCTTATATGCATGTATGCATTACCTATTGACACAGACAATATGGGGCGGGGCAGGAACTGGGTGGAAGAGGGCAATTGGGGGGGAAAGGGAGACATCTGTAATACTCTCAACAATAAAGTGGTTTGTTTTTTTTAACCAAAATAAATAAATAAATAAAGTAAAAATAAAAATTTCTCAAGTTAAACATGTATGGCAAACTTCTGAGGTGATGCATGGACTTCATACTGCCTCATGTTAGCAGATTCCTAATCTCTGGGTGACTCTGTATTAGTGATGCTAAGTTTTGATAACTTAGTAAGGTGGTGACTGACAGATTTCTCCATTATAAAGTGAATTTTTTTTTTTTTTGCAATTAGAGAATCATTTATAGCAGGGGTCCTCAAACTTTTTAAACAGGGGGCCAGTTCACTGTCCCTCAGACCGTTGGAGGGACGGATTTTAGTTTAAAAAAAAAACTATGAACAAATTCCTATGCACACTGCTAAGTTGGCTGCTAAGCAGGACATGAAGCAGCGGCAAAAACACCCGGCGGGCCGCATAAATGTCCTCGGCGGGCTGCATGTGGCATGCGGGCTGTAGTTTGAGGACCCCTGATTTATAGAGTGATACATTGGCACCATGCAAATAATCCTCATCTTCAACTTCCTTTCATCAAATTATAGCAGGAGTCAGAAGCATTTTTGTAAAGTTCCAGACACTAAATAATTTAGGCTTTGTGGGCCATATTGTCTCCATCTCAATTACTCAAATCGGCCCATATAGCACAAACACAGTCCTAGGCAGTATGCAGATGAATGAATGTGGCTTGTTCCAATAAAACCTTATTTATGGACACTGAAATTTGACTTTATACAAATTTAATGTATCAAGAAATATTGTTCTCCTTTGGATTTTTTTCAACTATCTATATATATAAAAGCCCAGCGACTGAATGGCAGAACGACCAGAACAACCAGTCAACCAGTCGCTATGATGTGCACTGACCACCAGGGAGCAGATGCTCAATGCAGGAACTGCCCCCTGGTGGCCAGTGTTCTCTCACAGTGGGAGTGCCGCTCAGCTGACCGGGATGAGTGGCACTCCCACAGTGGGCCAATCCCCACAGGCCACGCCCCCCCACCAGTGCACAAATCTGTGCACCAGGCCTCTAGTCTAAATATATTAAAATGTTCTTAGCTGGTGGGATACACAAATCAGGGAGTGGGCTAGACTTTACTGGTGGATGGTAGTTTGCTCACCTCTGGTTTATAGACTCCATTATTGCCCAAGTCGATTATTTCATTGAGGTTTGCAAAATGTTAATTTTTCTAATTTAGTTATTTTCTTCCACATATATTAGCTGATGTACTTCTGTAGAGAACTGCTTCTCATCAATTAGGAATGAAATGCACTTTCCCCTCAAAAGGCAGGATAAATGCTTAATTCTTTCCCTTTAATTGCAAATTTTTAGAAAAAGAAATTAGTGTAACTATCATAACCCATGGTAGTACAATGATTTCCTCTTTCTCCATAAAACTATAAAGCCATGGATTTTTATTTATTTGGTTTTTAATAAAAAATTCATTTGTTTTTCCAATGCCCAAATTATCCCAAATTTGGCCATTAGGAAACCCCTTCGGGTTGGTTTCTGTCTGTCTTTGGTACAACCCCATTAATCTTGGCAGCTTCCTTACTTTTGGACACATGATACACCAGGCTGACCTTATTCTTTCTCTGCCCAAATCTGGAATCAGCCATTTCTCCAAAAGTCCTGATTCCTTTAAGGAGGATCAGTATTAGATGTAATTATACAAAAACAGCAATTTCACAGGTTTCAACCTAATACCAAGAAACCACGGTCTGGACCCTAAATGTGCTCATTGCTTCTGCAGTGTCATTGTTTCTGGGCCTTTCAGTGGATAAAGCTAGGAAGTGCTTTTATTGTTTTAATGTGAATTCACATCAGTATTATCAATTTAAAATTAACGCAGACTTTTTTGTTTGTTTGTTTTGTTAATCCTCACCTGAGAAAATTATATTTATTTATGTATTTATGTATGTATGTATGTATGTATTTATTTTAATTGATTTCAGAATGGAAGAGAAAGGGAGAGAGAGCTAGAAACATCAATGATGAGACAGAATCATTGATTGGCTGCCTCCTGCACACCCCACACTGGTGATTTAGCCTGCAACCCAGGCATGTGCCCTGACCAGGAATCGAACCTGGGACCCTTCAGTCCACAGGCCGACGCTCTATGCACTGAGCCAAACCAGGTAGGGCTAAGGCAGACTTTTTAAACTTTAATTTTATATTTCTTTTCTCTCACCTTGAAAATCTTGACTCATTGCATCAACAAATTTACCTATTTATTTTATCCTACAATATACATTAGTTTCCAAATTACTATAGCAACATGATTGCAGACAATACAATGAATGAAATTTAAGATTTCTCTGTTGTTTTTTTTAACTTTAATATACATCGCACAGTTGCAGATATGACACATTTCTAGAGAATCAGACATTCAACAAGCTCTCAGTACTAAACATGTTAACTGTGGCATAGGACACACAAAGGGACCAAAGGAATAAAAGCAGTAATTCACACAAGAGCCATGTGAGTAGGATTGTAACCACAACCTTTTTTATTGTCTTGGTGCTCTGCTCCAGCGAGGCCCCTTAGCTGAGAATAACAGATGACAAGTACCCACATATTCTAGAGATGTTAGACCATCTATGTCAGTATTGCTCAGAGGTGCCTGCAGGCACACTGCCCACCTGAGACAGAAGGGGGCGGTGGGAGGAGAAGGGAAGGAGTCGTCAAGGGCCGTGAAGTTGCCCTCACTCTCAGGGAGGAGGTGAGGTGGTGCTTCCCCCTCCGCTTCCAAAGAAGTGAGGGGCCTCCAGCCTCAAGACCAGAGCACTCAGTTTCCTCTGGGATAAATGCGGGGGGTGGGGGGGTCAGGTTACCGAGATGCCATCCCTTCTCCCCGTCTCGGTCCTTCAGGCCTCGCTCAGCCTCTCTCTGAATTTTAAAGCTGCATCCCTAGGGAAGAAATGAGGCTGGTGTTATCTAAGGAGGCCGCTATGAAATGAGTTACTCTCTGCTCCCTCCAGTTATGGGCTTGGTGGCTTTTACTGAGGCATTTCTCACAAACATTGATGCCTTCACTCTGGCTGCGTGGCCCCACACTGCTCATTGGCTGAGAGAGTCCAGTTGTGGGAGCAATGTGGGCATCGTGGACAGAGCAAACAATGGATTCAGGAGGCCAAGTACATTACTGGTCTTGGGCAGATGTGATGTTTAGCTACCTCCTTCTCACCCGCAGGCCTCTCACTTCCCCCCAGATTCTCCCACCCCACCCCCCCTTACCCCAGGGTATCCTCTCTGATGGTGACAGCTCACACTTCTAGCTCACATCTCTGACCTGCTGCCCTTAGCTGAAGAGAGTCTGTCCAAACCATTCTGGGTGTTCCTTGAATTGTTTTTGGTTGAAGTTCTCACCCTCCTAGCTGGTATTTTTTTTATGCCAGTTCCAGGGCTGTCTTGCATGAGAAGCTCTAGGTAGACATTTTTCAATATTTAAAAAAGCAGGAACATTTGTGTATGTTTGGAAAAAGTAAATAAGTATGAGGTTCCTCAGAGTATTAACATAGGCTCAACGGCTCCCATTCCAGCCCTCCCCTAAACCTCATGTGCCACTCAGGGCCATGTGGCAAGATTACTAAGCCTAATTAAGTAATGCAGCTGATAAACCATTTCCAAATATACAGTTCATTGTGCTTTATGTTGACATATGTGCTCCTAAAAGGCACCACACTACACAAAATCACTCAATAAACAGCACAGGGCTTGTGGGAGTAAGTGGGGTTGATGAACAACTCTAAATATCATCAGTGACACATTCAGAAAAAAGATAGAACCCTAATTTAAAAAAAAAAACAACACAACAGTAGCACAGTTTTAACATGTTAAATGGTTAATAGATTTAAATATATTACAATGAATATGGCAATTTACCTTGAAAATGAGGTGGAGCTCGCTTGTGGAGGGGGCTGGGAAGGGTTGCGTTATTGGTGGAAATGGCGCAGAAAGTGGTAATGCTGTGTGGAATCACCTGTCCAGCTTCACAGGCTGAGAAGTGCCGGACGTTTTCACACTGGGGTGAAGGGCTGGATGTCCAGTCTGGGCCCACCAGGCGCTCCACTCAGCCACAAGCTGCATGGCTGGCCTTGGGCAAGTGACTCAGCCTCTGATATCTGTTTTGTAATGTGTAAAATCACAACAATAATTCTCACCTCAGGTTACGGAGAAGATTAAATGCTCTTCTCCCAGAACCTGCTCCAAAGTGAACAGTCAGTGAATGGCAGCTATTGGGTATTACTGTTATCACCACTACTTCTGGTACAACAGATGCCACATGGCAGGTTCAAGGAGTGTGTAGCATTCACAGTGACAGATGATCCCGTAGAGCCACCATCCCAGAGGGCAAGAGTTGCCAACTCCTTGGTCAAATCCACTTTTGGCTTGTCTTTCTAAGCACAGCCACACCCGTTCATGTAGGTATCGGCTCTGGCTTCGTCCACCTACAGCAGCAGACTGTATGGCCACAGACTAAAATGTTTCCTTCCTTGTCCTTTAGAGAAAAAAATGCCAACCCTGCCATAGGGTGCAGGCAGAACAGGCTTCATCTGAGACACAAAGGAGACCACATCCTTCTCATGGCTTCGCCAGGTCAGATGGCGACAGGTGCTTGCCCCTCGCAGAAGCTGAGGCCCACAGAGGGTGACTTACGTTTCCACAATCCTCCAGCTAAGAATTAATGGGGCCTGGATTAGAATCCAGGTCTGCTGTGATTCCAGAACGTGAGCTCATTCCATTCATTTGTGCTGCTACTAAGTTATGTTTTTTAAAAGTGCTTAGTAAATGCTGGTGAATAAATGAATGAAGGGATGGGTGGTGGGTGAATGAAGCTTATATCTTTGTAAAGCTGTTCTTTGCTCATTATCAGGAGGTCATGTCCTTAGTGGAAAGGACCTAGCCATCTATCACTTACTATCTAACTAACTAAAACTTCCTAAGGCCTCTAAGACACTTTCTTCATTGGCAAGAAGAGCAAAAACACCTATCTCAGAGGTCTGGGGTGAAGGTCAAGTGTTATATACAATGCAAGCTAAATACATGGTTATATTAAGGCTAATTATTACTATGAATTATTTTCTTTCTTTGACATTTGAGTCATTCATTCATTCATTCATTCATTATTGAGCATCTAATATGTACTAGGTACTGGAGACACAAGAAAAGTGTCTGCCCTCAAGGAGCTCATTCTCATGGGGAGATAGGGAAGATCACAGGCAACTATAATGCAACTGGTACGCCACTGACAGGAATAGGAGAAGGATGAGGCCTTAAACTTGAGATTTATAAAAACATAAGCACTTCCTTTTGCCAATTCAGTTCTCTACTTTGCACTTATAGGTGCTCCGCCCAGTACTGACATCTGACTCTGGTCCCCTCAGGCCAGGCCAAAGGTCCTGGAACACGGGCATCTAGGAGCTGAGAGGAAGGCCCTGCCGGCTCTGCAAACAGCCTCTGCAGTGGTGAGTCAGCCAACGTCTCCACAGAGCGTGGGTCGGGGCTCTGCCCAGGACGCCAGGTTCTCTGCCTTCCGAAGGATTCACTCTGGCAGCTAGAGACCCAGCTGGTGAGAGCTGACAGGCACAAAACAACAAGCATGTCCTCTAAAACTGGCTTGTTTACACTCTCCTTCCCCACTCTCTCGTGTTGTTCTGGACTGAGCGCTCTTGCCCCCCACCCTCACCAGCTCTTGTTAGCAGGAGTTAGTGTGTTTGCATAGCCACAGACACGTTTACATTTCAGACATTTCCGGGCAGAGACAGCCTCTGTGCTCTGCCACGTCCCATACCCTGAGTCCCAACCACATACATGTTGCTTTCAAACATGTTATTTCACTATTCCCGGTGATGATGATGATGATAATAATAATAGTGGCGGCCATCTTGGTTTGAGCACATCCTATGTTAGGGTCAGAGATAAAGGTTTTATGTACATTATCGCATTTTATACTTACCACAATGCTATGAACCAAGTATACCATTATCCAAATTCCACAGATGAGCAAACAGACTCAGAAACATTAATCAAATCACTTGTCCAAAGACACACAGTTAATAGGTAGGAGAGCTGGGTTTTGAATTCAGGTCTGATTCCATAACTAGTGGGTTTAATCCACCTTCTAGGTCAAAGCCAGACCAAGTCCATTATAAGCTAAACTAGTAGCCCGGTGCACGAAATTCGTGCATGGGGGTGGGGGTTGTTCCTCAGCCCGGACTGTACCCTCTCCAACCTGGGACCCCTTGAAGGATGTCCTATTGCCGGTTTATAGGGATCCGGCCTAAACCGGCAGTCGGACATCCCTCTCACAATCTGGGACTGCTGGCTCCTAACTGCTCACCTGCCTGCCTGCCTGTCTGATTGCCCTTAACTCCTCTGCCTGCCAGCCTGTTCACCCCCAAATGCCCCCAACCCCGCCAGCCTGCTCACCCCCAACTGCCCCCCCCTGCTGGTCTGCTTGCCCCTACCTTCCCTCCCCACTGGCCTGCTCGCCCCCAACTGCCCCCTTGCTGGCCTGCTCACTCCAAACTTACCCCCTGCTATCCTGATCACCTCCAACTGACCCCCACTGATGGCCTGCTCGCCCCCAACAGGACCCCCTGCTGGTCTGCTTACCCCGAACGACCCTGCCCCCACCAGCCTGATCATCCACAACTGCCGTCCCATCCTGGCCTGATCACCCACAACTGCTCTCCCCTCTTGGCCTCTAACCGCCTCTACCTCAGCCCCGCCACCATGGTTTTGTCCAGAAGAACGTCCAGAAGGTCTCTTAGAAGGTCTCCCAGTCTAATTAGCATATTACCCTTTTATTAGTATAAATAGAGGCCTGGTGCACGGGTGGAGGCCAGCTGGTTTGCCCTGAAGGGTGTCCCGAATCAGGCTAGGGGTCCCCGCTGGGGTGACTGGCCAGCCTGGGTGAGGGGCTGAGGGCTGTTTTCAAGCTGGCCACACCCCCTTCAGGGTGGGGGTTCCCACTGGGGTGCCTGGCCAGCCTGGGTGAGGGGCTGATGGCTGTTTGCAGGCTGGCCACGCCCCCGGCGACCCAAGCTCCCAGCCCCTCCTTTTTTTTTAATTTTTTTTTTCCAGTGCCTCCTTGAGTGGAGGCCAGGGCTGGCTGGAAGCAGGTATCTGGGATTTATTTATCTTCTATAATTAAAACTTTGTAGCCTTGAGCGGAGGCCAGGGCCAGCCAGGGCGGGTGGGAAGCTCGGCTTCCTCCATTGCCGGGGGCAACCCAAGCCTCCTGCTCGCTCCAGCTCCATGGCTGCCACCATCTTTGTTGGGGTTAATTTGCATACTCTCTCTGATTGGCTGGTGGGCATAGCAGAGGTATAGTCAATTTGCATGTTTCCCTTTTATTAGATAGGATAGTTACAAGGATTCTATTGCTTGCTGCTCCCTCTGGCTAGAATGCCCCCCACCCATATCTACATAGCTCACTCTGGTACCACCTAAGACGCCACCTCTCCCCCCATCTTTCCTATCCCTTCCTCTGCTTTATTTTTGTTCATAAAACTTACCCTTACCTGACATCATATACATCTGTTATTTGTTTATTATCAATCTCCCCATCCTAATATATACCATATTTTCCAGCGTATAAGACAACTGGGCATATAAGATTTTTCTGGGTTAAAAAGTCGTTTTATATGCCGGAAAATACGGTAGTCCAATATATCTAATCCATTATATCTAATCCCATCAATATAGTCCAATATACCATATTTTCCGGCGTATAAAACGACTTTTTAACCCAGGAAAGTACGGTAAAAACCTAGGGTCCATAACATCCACAATGACCGGAGGCTTGACCAACCGGAAGTCGGCTGCGGGAGTCCGGACCCAGCACTGACTGCTGAGTGGGCTGCGGATCAGACCCAGAGAGAGGCCTGGGGAGAGAGAAGCAGGGTCTGATCTGTAGCCTCCATGGCAGCTGTTGATCAGCACTTGCCTCTCTCTTTTGCTCCAAGCCTGGCCAGCAGCCACTCCTCTCTCTCTCTCTGGCTTCCACTGGGGCTGCTGATCAACCCTGACTCTCTGATCAGGCCCGTTGATAGGCCCAGAGATGCTGACTGGCATAGAAACCGACCAATCAGAACCTAATCTGGGTGAACTTCAAAGGCAGAACCTAAGGTTGGGGCTGAGGAGAAGTTTTAAGGGCAATAGCTATTTGGTGTAAGGTGTAAGAAAGCGGTTCAATTTTTTAATGACCGGTTTGGCAGTATAGTGCATATGGCTAACTAGCAGTCCAGATATAGAGATTATGTATTTTTGTCTGCCAAGAGCATCTCCTCCTGATGAAAAAGGCTCCCCCTCCCCCATTTAAGCAATCCTATCCTATATAATCTATCTATACTAATAAAAGGGTAATATGCTAATTAGACCAGGTCAACCGGCCATCTTCCAGACGTCTGACTTCCTTCCAGACAAAGCCATGGTGATGGGGGCCGAGGCAGAGGCCATTAGGGGTGATCAGGCTGGTAGGGGAGGGCAGTTGGGGGCAAGATCAGGCTGGCAGGGGAGGGCAGTTAGGGGCAATCAGGCAGGCAGAGGCAGTTAGGGGCAATCAGGCTGGCAGGGGAGGACAGTTGGGGGCAACCAAGCCATCAGGGGAGGGCAGTTGGGGGTGAGATCAGGCCAGAAGGGGAGGGCAGTTAGGGGAGATCAGGCAGGTAGCAGAGGCAGTTAGGGGTGATCAGGCAGGCAGGCAGGCAGAGGCAGGGGTGATCAGGCAGGCAGGCTGGTGAGGGGTTAGGAGCCAGCGGTCCAAGATTGTGAGAGGGATGTCCAACCGCCGATTGTGGGATTGGGCCTAAATCGGCAGTCGGACATCCCCCCAAGGGGTCCCTGATTGGAGAGGGTGCAGGCTGCGCTGAGGGAACCTCCCTCTCCCCCGTGTACAAATTTTGTGCACCGGGCCACTAGTTAGACTATAAAGTCCTCAGGAGTGAGTGCGGGAACCCCTTTCATGTCCCACGTGGTTCAGGGTTCAGGTTCAGGGTTCGGGTTCTGGAGGAGGCCGAACACAAATGAAAGAGACTAGAAAATATATTAATTTGGCGATATTGGGGGCCAGGCGGGAGCCCACCTCTAGGGGGAGGAATACACCCCGCTCTGGCCTTGCTATCCCTTTTATTAAGGTTATGGGATACACCCATAGCCTTTAGGCAGGCAATTCCAATAATAGCCAATCAGCAAGAATTTACATAAGACTAACAGGTGGAGGCTGCTTCAGCTACCAATGTCTCAACTAAACAGTGAGTGATTAGCTCTGACCTTTCAGAGCTTCCAAGGTTAACCAGCTTTCCGGGTTCCTTGTCCACACCTTTCTGCTAGTGGGACAATGATCGGTTTCCGACAGGTGAGGACTTTGTTTTGTTCACCATGCTGAATCTCCAGCAACTAAAAGAGTCTGGTCCCCAGAAGATACTCCAAAAAGATTTGCTGAATGAATATATTTAATGCTAATTCAAGTTATACAAAGTTGAAATGGTGCCATGTAAAATATTAATGACACCTCCCTTGGTTTGCAAAATTTGAAGTGATTCAAATGTTTCCAAATTGTAAGAATTCATCAAGATTCACACAATTTCAAAGCCAGTGGGACAGGGAAATTATAGGCTATGTTCATGCTGTTAACCATGGTTAAAGGAAAGCCTGTTTCTGTACTCCTAACACTTTAGACACCAGATGTAGGCTTTTCCACTCCAAGAAATTATCTAGTTCTTGGGGTACACTGACTGGGTGTCCTACAACCTCACTCAACTCTGACTCTTACCTGCCCAGTGTTAGCCCTGATCCCACAGATTAAAGGCTCAGTCCCACAGGTTGCCCCCCAACCTCAGACACCAATTGTATGTATTAGGTCCCAGGTTATCCACAACTTCTATCCAACTTGGCTACAAATTGGAGGTTCCCACAAACCCCTCCTCAGGTTCAATAATTTGCTAGAATAGCTCACAGAACCCAGGAAAACCTGCTATTACCAATTTATTATAAAGGGTTCAGCTCTGGAGCAGCCAAGTGAAGAGATGCACAGGCAAGGTGTGTGGGAAGGGGCAGAGCCTCCATGCCCCCCTTCCAGGTGTGCCACCCTCCCAGCACCCCACCGTTCACTAGATGCTCTCCATACCCCGGAGGTTGGGTGTTGTGGAGGCCTCACTGTGTAGGCCTGCTTGATTAAATCACTGGCTATTGGCGACTGAACTCTTGAACTTGGCCCCTCTCGCCTCCCCAGAGGTCCAGGGGTGGGACTGAAAGTTTCAACCCTTTAATCACAGGTTGGTTCCCCTGCCGACCAGCCCCCATCCTCCAAGAGTCACCTCTTTCACACAGACTCAGGTGTGGTTGATAGGGGCTTGCTATGAAAAACAAAAGTTGTTCCATTCACCTCTATCACTCAGGAACTTCCGAGGGTCCTAGGAGGTCTGTGCCAGAAAATTGGGACAAAGACCAAACACATATTTTTATTATACACAGTATCACAATGGTGGCACCATTTTAGCGGCAAACTCTGGATTCAGTACACCCTGAGCCAAGCTGTTATTGAACATTGGGAATCCTATGAGCGATTTTGATGACTGGTGTGCTATTATTTTATCATTTGCTAACATTATCATTTAAAGTATTTTTGGTGCCGATAAAAACGTCATCCAAGTATTCACTATGTGCACATGGTGAAAGATTTGCCTGAAACCCATTAACTTTGGAGAATCTAACTGTCACAAAAACACGCTGCAAGACTGCGTCCTGACACCCGCCTGTGGTTGCTGGGGAGAGGACTCTGCCAAAGACTAGAGCCAGGCTGAGAAAACTTAAAGCAGCTCCAAGGCAAAAATAAACATAGGGCTTCAGAAGTTGTCCTGATACTTTGTACTTATTTCTTTGGCAAAATAGACCTTGAATTCTTCCAGTTTAAAGCCACCCTTGTCTAAAATGTGCCCCTCCAGCCCCTACAGGGTCCTTTGCAGCTCGTGACTCTCCCGAAGGAGCCGGGGGCCTCATTTCTCCACCTGGAGGGTTTGTTGCAGGAGAGCAGAGCAGCCATCCAGTTGTGAGGATGGTCCTTGAGGCTCAGTCCCCTGGGGGCAGTTCCCCACTGTCCTTGGCCAGGACCTCAGCACAGATTTCTTCCCACCTTGATTGCAGGGGCCCATATCAGCTACCCAGACGAAACTGTACAGGCTTCCTGGGCCAAGGCCTTTGCTTGTGCCAATAAATGGCTACCCTGTCCAACAAAAGCTTTCATCAGGCCCTAATTGACGAATAGGCCATTTCTTCTTCCTTTGTTCTGAAACTGCCTCTCACTGGCTCATGCTAAACTTTAGCTACCTCTTTCAAACACAGAACAAACTGTCAATGATATGTACCAGAAGCTAACTCGAATGCTAACTTCCCACACCGCCTGGGGCCTGAACACAGGTCTACATTGCGGAAGCAGAGTTACGTCTGAAACCTTGAGAAGGATCAGTTCCTCCGTGCCTCTTGCATCTCCCTGAGGCCTTCCTTGTGCTGCTTTGGCTTCTATTCACTGACCCAAACTCCCAGGGCTCCCCCACCCCGCAGGCCTGCCCATGTGCCTCTGACACTCTCCATCCACGGTAAGTCTTAATCAAAGAAGGCTTTATTGAGTTCCTGGTCTTTTCTTGTATGTTATCCTGGCTTCCAATTTCTTTCTACAACTTTGCTTTCTAAATGCCCGTTTCATTTTTCTAAAATGAAATCTTGCCACCATGAGGCTCACGTCTGCCCACCCTTCCCTCTCCCCCAAGTTCATGGAAGGTCATGGCCCCTGAGCCCATTCTTCCTCCTCCCATACGTTGTGCTGTGATCCTGGCAGGTCTGATCCACTGCTGGGGTGGCCCTTTCAACAGGCTGGTCTCACTCATGGCTCCTTTGCTCCTCTGCATCGCGGCCGCTGGCATCTGTGAGTATACCTGGGCCCCTGCATTGTCATCCCCCACTTTAAACTCTGTCTGGTTACCTGGCAGTTCTGACACTTTAAACACTCTCATTCTGGTGGTAGCCACACTTTGCTTGGATTACCGAGATGGCCAGTTCTTCATCCGTCTGTGCCCTTTCCGCAGTCCTTCCTTTCTGGGCAGCTGGACTTCACCAGCACTCTCCACTCCCAAGCCCCGTGTTCTCCTTGCAAACCTACCCTACAAAACCACAGCTCTGAGTGAAATCAGCTCTCTGCTTTATGTTCACACACACACACACACACACACACGCACACACGCACACACACGCTGCTTGAACTATCAGAGACTGTGTTCCCAGCATGAAGGTAGTAACACTATCCTACCTAATAATAGACAAATATGCAAATTGACCACACCTTCGCTATGCCCAAGCCATGCCCACCAGCCAATCAGGACGAGTATGCAAATTACCCCAACAAAGATGGCGGCTAATTTGCATATCAAGACAGCGTAGAAAGAAGCTAAGAGCTACAGAAGGGAGCAAAGCTGCGGAGAAGCAAGCAAGCCAGGGGGGGGGGGAGGAGCGGAGGCGGGGCCAGGGGAGAAGGGAAAAGCAGGCGGGCTGGCGGAGAAGGCGGGGCGGGGGAGAAGGGAGGAGCACAAGCGGGGCTGGGGGAGAAGGGAGGAGCGGAGGCGGGGCTGGGGGAGAAGGGAGGAGCGGAGGCGGGGCCAGGGGAGAAGGAAGAAGAGTGGGCGGGCTGGCGGAGAAGGGAGAAAAGCAGGGGGGCTGGCGGAGAAGGCGGGGCAGGGGACAAGGGAGGAGAGCAGGCAGGGTGAGGTAGAGTGCAGCAGGAAACCCTATTGCAGGATTTTTCCTGCAACGGGAACCCTAGTAAATCTGTATAAATCTGTGGCCTCCAGCCACAGGTGGCCTCATGCTGCCTGGCAGTTCTTCTCTGTGTCTCCAGTCCACCCTCTAACTCTCTCAGAAGTTATTTCACACTGTCTTAAATCTGCTTGTGAGCCCTTTTCTACCTCTTCCCCCCACGCCCACCCCTAACTCCTTTTATGAACTTGTCTGCATCCTCACACATCCTTTCTTCTTCTTCCTCCGACAGTGGAGAAGCATCCCTGCTGCTCCCAGCTCAATGTTTCCACCTGCACTTTGGATCCCTCCTTCGCTTCCCATTCTTCAAGGACAGCGGTCGGCTGAATAATGGCCCCAAAGTAGCAAGTCCTCATCCCTGGAACCTGTAAATATTACATTATTTAGAAAGGTCTTTGCAGATGTGATTAAGTTGATGAGCTTGAGATGAGATTGCGTTGGATTATCAGGCAGACCCTAAATGTTGTCACCTGTGTCCCAGAGTTCCCAGGGGCTGGAAGAAGCAAAGAACAGATTCCCCTTGAGAGCCGTCAGAGGGAGCAGGCCCTGCCAACACCTTGACTTCAGACTTCTGGCCTCCAGAACTAGGTAAAAATCCATTTCTGTTGTGTTCAGGTGGTCAGTTTGTGGAGGTTTATTACAGCAGCCACAAAAAACACATACGGCAACTTCGTTCCAACAACCACTCCCTGTCCCTATACTTCACGTCTTCCCCTCAGTGGGGAAAGGTACCTGCAAAGACCTGGCAGCCGAGGAGCGGGCATGTTGGAGAAGGCCAGGGAGGTGGCAATGGGGCAGTCAGGACACTGGGACGAGGGAGAAGGGCTAATGGGACTAGTGAGAGGTAAGGAGGGAGGCTCTGTGCACACTGACTCTGCCTTCCAGTTGAGGCTCAGCCCTGGAATGCCAAGATGGATAAAGCAGACTCTGCCTACCAGTCCACAGCCTGGGGTATACGCTTATGCACGAAAAGGAGAGAGGTCAGAGGCACCCACGGGGCCTTAAAGTGTGAGGGCAGTTGGCGGGTGTTTGGCTTTCCAGGATGGCCGGAAGTGTCCCTCTAAGTAAGCAAGAGTATCCGCTCCATAGCTTCTCTGGTGAGCAGAAAAAAGAGCAGGAGAATGAAAAGACAAAAGCAGTCATGGAAAACGTGCCGGGTGGGAGAATGGGAGCTCATGAGCCTTAGGGCCAGAAACCCGGGGTTTACCTCTCAGCTCTGCAGGTAACCGGCTAGAGGCTGTGGCAGAATTCTTCAGGATCGGATGCCTTTAGCCATGAAAGGATCTGGCTTGATTAGGAATAAGCCTGATGTGCAAAGGGCCTGACCTGAAGACACAGTCATTGAGAGGTAGCGGTCACTGTTATACTAGCCACGAAGATCCTCAGGTTCTGCTTCGGCCCTGCTGAGTGTGGGTGATGAACACTTCAAGAACTCACCCACTTTCAACTTAAAAGTAACTGCCACCTTGGAGTTACCCCCAACAAAGATGAGCTGAACAAGCTCAGCCACGTCCACAAGAACACAGGAGACATCCCAGCTGGTAATGGTGGTGTCCTTTTGTCCCATTGGCCTGTGGGCCTTATTCCTGGAGTTCTCTCCAAAAGTGAGGAAGAATTTCAGCTTTATACAAGCTCCATGGTCCTGTCACTCTGACCAACAATACGTACCAGCCATTTTAAATATGAAAACTTAGCTGTGGTCAGTACCTTGCACATAACAATGTTTAGTACATGTTTTGGGGGGAAAGGAAGATATCCTTCACGGACTATACCTAGCAAGTAGATGGATGTTGGAGCCAGTGCCTCTACACCTTTTAAAATGAAGGAACTGCCCTGACCGGTTTGGCTCAGTGGATAGAGCGTCGGCCTGCGGACTGAAGGGTCCTAGGTTCGATTCCGGTCAAGGGCATGTACCTTGATTGCGGGCACATCTCCAGTGGGGGGCGTGCAGGAGGCAGCTGATTGATGTTTCTCTCTCATTGATGCTTCTAATTCTCTATCCCTCTCCCTTCCTCTCTGTAAAAAATCAATAAAATATATATATATTTTTTAAAAATGAAGGAACTGCCCTGGTTGGGTGGCTCAATTAGTGGGAGTGTCAGCCCGTACACCAGAAAGTTGCGGGTACAATCTGTGGTCAGGGCACATATGATAGGCAACCGATTGATGTTTCTCACTTGGATGTTTCTCTCTCTCTCTTTCTCCCTCTCTCTTTTTTATTTTCTTTATTAAGGTATTACATATGTGTCCTTATCCTCCCCTTTACCCCCCCCCACCCGCTCCCGTCCCTTCCTCTCTCTTTAAAATCAACAAAAACATATCCTTGCATGAGGATTTAAAAATGTATAATAAAATCTAATCTAATAATAGACAAATATGCAAATTGACCGCACCTTCTCTACGCCCAAGCCACGCCCACCAGCCAAGCCACGCCCATCGACCAATCAGGACGAGTATGCAAATTACCCCAACAAATATGGCGGCTAATTTGCATATCAAGACAGCGTCAAAGAACCCAAGAGCTGCAGGGGGGAGAAGGGAGGAGCGAAGGCAGGGCCGGGAGTGAAGGGAAAAGCAGGCGGGCTGGCCGAGAAGGCGGGGCGGGCGACAAGGGAGGAGCGGAGGCGGGGTAGAGTGCAGCAGGAAATCCTATTGTAGGATTTTTCCTGCAACGGGAACGCTAGTAAATAAATAAAAAGAAGGAACTATGGAAGCCTCACCCAAGGTTATGCCAAGGGGGTGACCCCGGTAAAGCACGTGGAAGAAAAACTGGTTCTACAACCCTGGGAAAAACACACAGGAATGAGATGAAACATTCTACTTAATTGGCCTAAGAGCTCTCACAACCTGTTTTTCTGCTCTTTTGTGTTTTATAAGCATCTGTCAAAACTTTCTCCTGCTGTCATCACCAGCAGCCCTCAGGCCTGGACATGCCTTCTAACATTTATACTGCTCTATTTGTCCAGGTCCCTGCAGACTGGTCTCAGCTCACCCAAAAAAGCTAAAATGGGTGGTTGTTGTTTTATGTCAGCCTAGAGGAGTTTAGGTACTTCACCTACAAATTCAAGACAGAGAATAAGGCCTAGGGCTAACCATAGAAAAAAAGGCATGCAGACTTAGTCTCTTCTCTAATAATTCCATATGTCACTCAGTGACAGGAAGGGGAGTGGTGAGGAGGGAGAGAAAGAAGGAGGGAGGGAGGGAGGAGGGAGGGAGAGAGAGATGCAGAGTGCACAGTAAAAGGCATCTAGGTCCCCAGGTGGAGATGTGGTTTGGACATTGTCTATAAGCTAAGGAAGATAACTGTATTTACTCCTTTCTTTTCAGTTTACCAAAATCCAGTCAAGAATGCCTGGCCATTGAGACCCCAGCATAGAGGGCCTGATTGAAGTAGTGCATTTGGGGGTTTTAAGCTCCATACTAGATTTCAGATACAGACAGATTAAAAACACTCGCAATTCCCAGTAAGAGCAAGACAGTGTTGGCTGATCCGAAACTAGGCAAACTTACCTGGGGGGGACCAACAATTCAAATGGCTATGGCATTCTCATAAACAAACAAGGGAGCAAGAAGGGAAGCGCACACCTTCAAAGTGCTTCAAGAAAAGAATTGTTAACCTTGAATTTATATTCAGTGAAAACGTCCTTCGGTGAGATGATTAAACACAGACACTCTCAGATAAAGAAAAAGTAAGAGAACTCATTGCCGGCAGACGTGTTCTAAAATAATTGCTAATAGGAGTTCATCCGACAGGAGGGAAATAAGACCAGGAGGAGATCTGGAATGTCAGGAATGAAGAGCAACAAACGTGGTAAATGTCTGGCTACATAGAATAGACTATTCTTTTCCTATTGAGTTATCTAAATTTTTTGACAGTTTGACAGTGAAAGCCAAAATTATAACAGTGTCTGATGGGTTTTTTAATGTATGTGTAGATGTAATATATAAGTAAGAATAGTAAGGGGGAGGGTGAAGGTACCAATATAGTGGTAAAGATCCTACATTCAGTATAATGCAGAGACAAAAAGCCTTAATTTTAGTGTCATTAGGATGTGGGCAAGGCTCAGGGTGTTGCAGAGGACCAGAAGTAGGATCTTTAGCCTCCTGGGCCTCAATGGCAGCCCCATTGCTAACATGAGCAGCACCTGGACAGTTGATGAGAGTCAACTGTGGTTATACATGTTGTACTTAGTTCTGTACGTGTCCAAGTTCATAGTTCATTCATTCAACAAACATTTTCTGAGCACTTATTATGTGCTAGGTAGATGAATAAGAAGTAATCTGTGTCCTTAAAAAGCTCATTATGCTATGACAATGTGAAACAGATTCTATTGTTACAGACATAATGTCATGGAAGCAAGAAGTAAAGATGGCTCAGGGACACCTTTGGTAAGGGTGCTCCAGAGAAACAGGACCAATAGGAGATATAGGTAGGTAGGTAGGTAGGTAGGTAGGTAGGTAGGTGGATGGATGAATAGATGATAGATAGATAGACAGATAGATAGATGTAGTTGTATTTTTTTATAAGGAATTGGCTTACATGATTATGGAGGTTGAGAAGTACCAAGATCTGCAGTCAGCAAGCTGAAGACACAGGAGAGCTGATGGTGTAAACTCCAGTCTGAGTTCAAGTCTGAAGGCAGGAGAAAACCGATGTCCCAGCTTGAAGACAGTTGGACAGAAAGAGAAAATTCTCCCTCACTCAGCTTCTTTGTCTATTCAGGCTTTCAGTGGATTGGGTGAGGCCCACCCACACCAGGGAGGGCAATCTGCTCTACTGGGGGCTACTGATTCAAATGTTAATCTCATCCAGAAACCCCCTCGTAGACACACCCAAGAAAACGTCAGACCAAATATATGGGCACCCATGGCCCAGTCAAGTTGACACATAAAATTAACAATCACAGATGGGCAGAAGAGAAGAGCCCTAGAGCAAACTGAGGAGGAGTGGCTAGAGGAGTAGAAGGAAATCAAGAGAAGGTAGAATGCTATTGTAAATTGTGCTGCTATGAACATAGGGGTGCATATATCCTTTCTGATTGGTGTTTCTGGTTTCTTGGGATATAGTCCTAGAAGTGGGATCACTGGGTCAAATGGAAGTTTCATATTTAGTTTTTTGAGAAAACTCCATACTGTTCTCCACAGTGGCTGCACCAGTCTGCATTCCCACCAGCAATGGACGAGTGTTCCTTTTTCTCCGCATCCTCGCCAGGATTTGTCATTTGTTGATTCAGCAGATGAGTGGATTAAAAAACTTTGGCACATCTACGCAATGGAATACTATGCCACAGTAAAAAGGAAGGAACCCCTACCATTTGCAACAGCATGGATGGAGCTGGAGAGCATTATGCTAAGTGAAATAAGCCAGTCAGAGAAAGATAAATATCACATGATCTCACTCATTTGTGGATTATAATGAACAACATAAACTGATGAACAAAAACAGATCTAGAGACAGAGAAGCATCGATCATATGCTCAAACCTCAGAGGGAAGATAGGTGAGAGTGGGGGTAAGGGGGAGAGATCAACCAAAGGACTTGTATGCATGCATATAAGCATAAGGAATGGACACAGACAACAGGGGGTGAGGGTGAGGGCAGGACTGGGGGGATGAGGGGACAATGGGGGGATAGAGACACATTTGTAATACCTTAATCAATAAAAATTTAAAAATAATAATAATAAAGTTAAAAAAGAGAGAGAGAGAGAAGGTAGAATGGGGAAGCCACAGGCGGGGAGCATTTCAATGAGGAAGAACAGAGATGGACACTGGGCTGGTCATAGGTTACCTCAAGCGTGGGGCAGGGATGGGGCGGAATGCAGTAGTCGTCTGTGGAGTGAAAGGAATGGAAGGGGACAGGGAACCAGGACAGTTTCTTTCTAGAAGTTGAGTGATGGGAGGAGGAAGCAATGATAAGGCGGAGGGGGGTGGGTTTTGTTTCTGTTTCTTTTTCACCGGAGACTTGAGCACACAGCGTTCTGAGGAGAAGGCCCAATAGGGAGGGAAGATAAGGCTGCAGACCAGGAGAGTGGTCCCTGAGGGCACATGCCCTGAGGAGTCGGAGCTGAGCGTCCTTGGTCCTTAAAGGGGAGGAATTGGAAGAAACAGAGGATCTTTCCTGGTGGGAGCTGGAGGACATTTCTGTCTGACTTATCACTGTCCTTCTGTCCCGTGAGTCAAGGAAGCTGTGGTCTACCTGGTGCCACTTCCAGCGGGTGACTCAGCCTCCCTATGCCTGTCTCCCCATCAGAAATGTGGGCTAATGACCCCGACCTCAGAGGGTTATTGCGAGGATTCACTGAAGTACTACATTCAAGCATGTTCAGTGAATGTTTGCTATTCTGTCTAATAACTATCACCATCAACACTAGTATTAGTATATCTATCTTTATTGGTAAAAATCAATTACAAAGTCTATTCTTTTGGTCATTTCTAGTTTTTAGAAACAAAAAAGGCTCATAAAACCTTTCCCGTTGCCCTGCCCTTGGCCCAGAGGGTCAGGTGCACCCATTCTCCACAGTCACAGGCAGCTCTCTGCCCTTGGAGGAAAATGCTGGGTTTCCCAGGAACTGCTTCAAACAGGTTTCTCGGTGAGGTGCAAAGCCCAGCAGATCTGGAAGGCTGTCACACGTGGTCTCTACCGTGTGGCTCTCAGGCGACACAGGCAGACATTGGCAGGGGGCGCTGCTTTGGCTGTGGTGCTCCCTGTGACACTGGCACACCCGATGGAAGTGATGACGCGGCGCCAGCTCCATTCCAGCCCTGCAATCGAGTCCAAATTCCAGTCTATTCCTGCCCCTCTGGACCAGCTAGGAGCCTTGCTTAAAGGGCCCTAGGTTCCTGTTCACTTGTTAGCAATGGCTCATGCTCCTCCAGGTCCCACACACGTCCCAGAGTCATCCAGAGCGGAGACACAGCCCACAGCGGCTGAGTCACTCCACTGTCAGAAATGCCTCCTCCTTTTCAAATATCCTCTTCTGAATATACTGTCAATAACCACATCCGGCAGGGAAACAAGTCAGTGACCTTAGAAACCGAATCTCAGAGCATGGAACTCCCCCTAAATCGTATTTCAGCAAAACCTCTATGGGGCCCAGATTCTTGACCTTCCAGGAAAATGTCCGTGTGGAGTGCAGCCTGTGTTCTCATTCCAGTCTTGGTGCTATTTCCTCATGGCGTTTTACACGCATCTTTTCCATGTCCTTCCCGGTCCCGAGGTCCAGGGGGCTTTATAAAATGGCCCTGACCCAGCAGGGTCCCAATATGTTCCCCTGGTAACTGTTCTGGAACGAGAGGGCCCCTAGTCTGGGAAGATCCCTGTTGGTCAGCACGGGTTCTGGGTCACACTCCTAGAAGGCAGAGGGGAGGAACATGTCCACTGCAGGTTATTTCTGAAAAACTCCGTTCTATGGAGGGTGGCCACCCGCCTCAGTTTGCCCCAGACAGTCGTGGTTTGTGGCTGTTGTTTCTTGTGCATATTAAGAGCACCAGTTTCACTCTGAAAAGTGTCCAGCTTATCCTCAGTCTACATGATGGCAGCTACACCTTTAGGCTTCTAGAGCCTTTCTGGTAATTGACAGCTGTTTATACTTGAATTGTCTGCTAGGGGGAAGCCTAGTGAAGACTTCTGCCAGTTTGGGGAGGGTTAGGGGGCATTTGGTAGCACACTCCTCACTGCCTGTCACCCTCACCCTGGAGATAGATCCCCAGGTGGTTTCAAAGGGCATCTCCCTGTCACCAGCCTTCATGGTTCTCAGAGCAGAGAACCTCCCCAGAGCAGGAAGCATCCCTATCACCGGTGACTGACTTGCAAGGAGAGGAGTCGAAGGGTGGGAACCCTTGACTCTTGCTCTCCCCTGCTAACTGGCCACAGCCTTCCTGGCCACCACAGGGAGTAGTGCGGGCCTTTCAAGGACAGACCTTTGTCTAATGCCCGTAAGACAATGCCTAGGGAGTTCAAAGAGGAGCCTGAATGGGCCCAGTGCCTGCACATGGTAGGTACTAAGTATTTGTTGACTGAGCTCAGCATTTGCTGACTGACTAAATACATACCTGAAGAAGACAATGGCAAAGAACCAATATCTGGAGCTCTCTTCTGAGCTGGGAGGGAATGCAGCACCCTCATACAGCACCTGAGAACGTAACTCCTGCCTCTCTCCCACCCGGAGCTCAAGGAAAATCACCCCTCCAGGCAACAATCCGGGACTGGGAGGCCCTGTGGGGTGATGTGAGGAGCCACATATGCACACAGCTGTTTCCTGTGCCCTGAGCCCAGGTCCAGTAGGTGTTCTCACCAGAAGTGGCTGTCCTCAGAACTCTGCTCCACCTCCCCTGCCTCACCCCAGTCCCCAAGAGGGAGCAAACTGAGGATCCTCAGCTCCCTGAGTGCAGAGGGCCCGGCTTCTCTCTCTCCTGCCCTCTTTGCCTCACTCTTAGCAGCTTCACTCTCTCTCTCTCAGGCTCTTTTTCTCTCAGGGTCCTGGAGGCAATAAGGATAGAAGTCAACATAGACTTTAAAGCAAAAAGCATTAGCAGAAATAATGAAGGGTCACTTCATAGTGATAAAATGATAACACTGAGTTTCTCATTGGGTTGTTGCTTGGTACTGTTAGCCATCCATATTACTATTACAAACGTTTTTGAATGTAGTTCAAACTTGTTTTGAATATAATCAATTCACCAAGAAGATGTAACAATTTCATGTATTTAATAACATAGCTTCAAAGATATAAAGCAAACAAAAGAGAGAACTAAAATGATAAATAGACAAATCCACACACATAGTAGGAGATTTTGTCATACTTCTCTCTACAATTGAAAAACAGATAAAAATCAGCAAGGACATAGATTTGGACAACCCAATTCATCTCTTTGGAAACAGCTTGGCGTTATCTTTAAAATTATGGCTATGCAAACCCAGCACTTCCCATTCCAGGTATAGGCAGCAGAGACACTTGCATGCTGTGCACCGTGACTCAGATGCAAAAACATGTGTGACAGCGCTGTCCACGGCCAACGAGAGCAAACAGCGGCCAATTTCCCACCTATAGTCAAATGAACAATAACTGTGACATATTCATACGAGAGAATCCTGCACCACAATGGAAATCAGAGACTAACGCTGAACATAACAGCATGATGACTCTCAAAGGGAAAAAAGCAAGATTTTAAAAATACGGAATGATTCCAGTCCTATAAAGTTTAAAACAATCAAAGCCAAAGTTTGCTGTTTAAGATACATACGTAAGTGATCATACTACAAAGGAAAGGAAGGAGATGGCTCTCACAAAAGTGAGGCTGGTGGTCCGGGGGAAGGATCTGATCTACTTCCTGACTAAGCAGCGATGACCCAGCTTTCCGTGCGTAATGCTGTACTGAAAACTGTACCCATGCTGTTATGCAAGTTTATGAATGCTGCTCGGATTTACCAATAAAAACAATATTTGCAAAAACTTAATAAAGGCTGGGTCTTGGAGGCTGTCCTGCCCAGAGAAACTCTTCCTGTTCTCACCTGCCTCCTCCCTCCCCCCTCCGCCCCACACTGCAGTCCCCTCACCCCCTCGCTGCCAGGGTGGCCAGTGCTACTACTGAAGGGAAGGCTCCTGGCGCCGGCCTCCTCCACCCCCAGGCCATGCGAGGCCCTTTCTAGACAGGAATGCCTATTTCCTCCCCCAGGAAGAGCCAGGTGTGGTCCCGGAGGAAATGCCCACTCAGCCTGCTCTGGCCTTGGGCCCGGACCTGCCGCCACTGCAGGAAGGACGCATTCACCACAGGGCCTGTACAAGTTTGTAGCATCCACGTGGGGCTTCGTTGTTGTGAAAAGCATGCATTTGCCTTCACCTCCCTGTCTTGGGCACATGAAGGGGACGGAGCACTGTATTGGGACAGAATTCAAAGATTTAGGGTATTCAACCCTTTGGCATCGTCTGTTTCCAAAACTCAGTACCAAGGAGTGGAGGCAGAAATGGTGGAAAGTTAAAGGCAGGTCTCTAGGGTAAAATCTCTGAACCATGCTCCTTCCGTTCCTCAGCCAGAAACACCTGGTCCCCAAAGTGACCTGGGTACATTTCCAGTCCATGTTGGAGTCCCAGCCAGGTCTCTAGACTTCCAGAAACCACCTTTTCTCCGGTTAGATTGCTGACACCTGTATATAAAATAGATTCCCATAAACAGATATTTTTCAAAAGCTTTTAAAACACCAAGAGTTGACCTGAAGTCTGAGAAATGTAAGCCTGGAGCTCCGTTTTCCCCAATGTGGGAACTTGGCCAACAGCATTCCTCAGCAGGGACTGCCCTGCAAACAGGCAGGAACTGCCCCAGGGCACCTGACCATCTTCCCCAACACTCTGCTGGTCCCACCATGGGCCCTGGGACCCCCAGGCAGGTCCACTGCCAAGACAAACAAAAAGCAGGCTTTTCATCTCCCAGCTCTGCCCTCCTTACTGGAAAGAGAGAAAAGCAGAACTGTAAAAGACAATGTGGAAATAGCTCCCAAGTTGGGAAAACCACTCCTAATGAAGGAACTCAAGCTCTACCTTGTTCTCTCATAAATGAAGCCATCCCCGCTCTAACCCACAGGCTCCTCCATGGTCCTGAGGAAGACATAGCAGGCCATGAGGCTCTGAGGGGCCCACCTTGTCCCTCCTGTTCCTGCCATTTCAGCGACTCGAAGGAGGCCAGACCCTGTCTCTGTCCCCTGCTCCTGCCTCTCCCACCCTGGGCCTCTGAGGTCTCCCCACGGGCCTGGCCAGGCCTCCATGGCACTGGATCCTCCTCCTGCTTGCTTTCTAGGAGCCCCTCCCACTGGTCCTATGTGGACATCTCTGCCTGTTCCTTTTCTGGCCAATTGTGACTTTTTGTTTCTACTCTTCTCCCCCACCCCATTTATAGTTGGTTCTCCATTCAGCAGGCAGGGTGACCTTATAGAAACAGAAATCAGGCCTGGCCAGTCTCCTTCTCACACACCCCAGTGGCCTCCCCTCATTTAGAGAACAAGATCCAAATCCTTCCAAGAGTTCCCATGCCCTTAATGACCGGCCCTGCCTGTCTCCCCTACCCCCTTACCTCTTGCCTTTCAACCTGCTCCTCCAGGCAGACCAGCCTTCTTGCTGTCCTGAAGTACATACAGCTCAGGCCCGGCCTGGGGTCTTTGCCTTGTGGTCCGTCTGCCCCGGGCCCTCCTCCCTTAGGTCTTCATGTGGCTCCCCACTCCCCGTGTGATTTCCAGCTCTGCTTTAATGTCTCCTCATTAGAGAGGCCATTTCTACCTCTGCTTCTGCATCTGTTCACCCGTATAATTCACATTTGAGCATGATATATGTTACACGCTTGCTTACTGCAGTCTCCTTTGGCAGAATGGACATTCTGATGGCAGAAACATTGTTGGTCTTATTATTTCTGCATTCCCAGAACCTAGCATGCTAACATAATAGGCACCCAATAAATATTGTCAATGGATGAACCAATGATAAAAAATTTATTTAAATTCTTTAAACATTCTATCTTAAATTAAAACAAATATATGGTCATTTATTTGCCAATATTTTAAAAAGGGCCAAAGCCTTTTCTTTATTAATATGGTGTCCTCATTGGGGATCCTTGCTGTCTCCTTTTTTGCATATGTCACACCTACAATGTGTCCATTATTTCAAATTTCAATTTCTTTTAAGCAATATGAGATCTTAAAAACTCTTGAAAAGCAATTTCAGTATAGATTCTTTCCATATTTTTATTATTTCCCCCAATCTCCACTACACTTAATTTAAAGCAAATCTTTAAGTCAACCTGCCTTATCAAGTCTTTCCAAATCATTCAACTCAGTTTTCAAAAAAGTAGCTCTTCCTTTTTACACTCATTATAGTTTACATAAGATTTAATCAGTTAACATATATGTAATTAAATTACTCGTTTAATAGCATGTATTATGGGCATAAGCTGGTTTAGGAACAAACACCACTCAACTCAAAGGTGTGCAGGTGAACTGGAGAACACCACCTGCCAGTGGGTTTGTTAGGGTGAGTTGGCTTAGAGGAGGTGAGAAAATAGAAATTCTTCTATACAGTAACCCCCTTATCCTAAGGACCCCCCGTGGATGCCCGAAACTGCAAATATTGCTGAATCCTATTATAAACCACTAGAGGCCTGGTGCACGAAATTCGTGCATGGGGGTGTGTGTCCCTCAGCCCAGCCTGCACCCTCTCCAATCTGGGACCCCTAGAGGGATGTCCGACTGCCCATTTAGGCCCTATCCTAAATGGGCAGTTGGACATCCCTCTCACAATCCAGGACTGTTGGCTCCCAACTGCTCGCCTGCCTGCCTTCCTGATTGCCCCTAACCACTTCTGCCTGCCAGCCTGATCACCCCCTAACCACTCCCCTGTCAGCCTGATTGATGCCTAACTGCTCCCCTGCCAGCCTGTTTGCCCCTAACTGCCCTCCCCTGCAGGCCTGGTCACCCCTAACTGCCCTTCCCTGCAGGCCCGGTCACCCCCAACTTCCCTCCTCTGCCAGCCTGGTCACCCCTAACTGCCCTCCCCTGAAGGCTTGATTGCCCCCAACTGCCCTCCCTTGCAGGCTTGTCCCTCCCAACTGCTCTCCCCTGCTGGCCATCTTGTGGTGGCCATCTTGTGTCTACATGGGGGCAGCCATCTTGTGTGTTGGAGTGACAATCAATTTGCATATTATTCTTTTATAGATAGGATTAGATAGGATAGAGACCTGGTAAACGGGTGGGGGCTGGCTGGTTTGCCCTGCAGGGTGTCCTGGATCAGAGTGGGGGTTCCCTTGGGGTGTGGGGCGGCCTGGGCAAGGGGCCTGTGGTGGTTTGCAGGCCGGCCACACCCCCAGCGACCCAAGCGGAGGCCCTGATATCTGGGATTTATCTATCTTCCATAATTGAAACTTTGTAGCCTTGAGCGGAGCCAAACCTCCTGCTTGCTCCGAGGCCACAGCCATTTTTGTTGGGATTTATTTACCTTCTATAATTGAAACTTTGTAGCCTTGAGTGGAGGCCTGGGCCCGCCAGGGCAGGCGGAAAGCTTGGCTTCCTCCATTGCCGGGGAAACCCAAGCTTCCTGCTCTCTCCATGGCTGCAGCCATCTTGGTTGGGTTAATTTGCATACTCGCTCCTGATTGGCTGGTGGGCGTGGCTTGTGGGTGTAGCAGAGGTACGGTCGATTTGCATATTACTCTTTTAATAGATAGGATGCTTTTCCTGATACAGACATACCATTTTGATTATATTGGTACATCCTAATTGTCAACATCACTATGCTTGTGCTTTGGGGTCATTAGTAAGTTAAATAAGGGTCACTTTGACACAAGCACTGCCCTCTTGACAGTGAATCTGATAACTGAGATGACTACTAAGAGACTGATGAGCAGGGAGTGCATGCAGTGCAGATATGCTGGACAAAGAGATGGTTCACATCCAAGTGAGAGATTTCACCACGCTACTCAAAAAAGCAATTTAAAACTTATGAATTGTTTATTTCTGGAATTTTTCATTTACTATTTTTGGACTGCATTGACCATGGGTAACTAAAACCATGGAAAGCAAAACCACAGACAAGCAGGGACTATTGTAATATACAAATCCCTGACAGGTGGCCATTCGGATGCAAACCATGTGGACGCCACTGAGGAGAATAGAAAAAGCAAAATTATGTCGGCTAAATGCAACGAGGACCAACAGAACCTAGGCAATGAATTTCCTTCTTCTGGCCAAGAAAATATTCTCATGGAAAGGAACTAAAGTTAATATAGAGCCATAATGAATGTTGGATTTCAATAAATAGAATTATCCTACACCATTGGTTAGTAAACTGAACTTAGTTCTCATTCTCTAGGGAGAATGAAGAGTCATTCTCAATCTTTTTGTGGTACTTTAAATCCTAAGTAAATTAATCCCTTTGGGTATTTTTAAAGACAGACATCTGAACTCAGCATGAACCTAACTTCTAACTCTTGCTCTCCTCACCTGGTAACATTTTATACAACCCGATGTCTCATCACCCTGTTCTTCTGTTCATCTGTCACCTATGTCGTGCTGGACAACCATGGCCTCAGCTATGGATCTTGTCCCAACAAGGCTCCCCATCCTGTCTCTCACTGAGATCCTCTTCCTATGGCCCCACTGAGGATGCTGACCCAGGGGGGTAACAGTCATGGATGTTGGTCATGGGATGTTATCATTCATCCTCCCTTCTTCTCAGGTGCATGGGCTTCAGAAGCCTAGCAACTTTTCTCTACTGAACTCTGGTCCACCATGCTGCCCTCAGCCCGGACAGGCTAGGCAACTGAGGAATCTATAATGGGCTCCAATTATCACTTTCAAATCCTCCTTTGGAATGAGAAGGATGGAGGTCAAGGCCAAGACCCTTTCCTTTTGGGAATTCCCGCGTATGGTTATGACACTTGCTTTCCTCAAACCATAGCTAAGTCCTCCCTCTTCCTGGTGCCTTGGAAAGTCATTTTGTTAAATGCAGATGTGAACTAGTTATTCTGTTTTGACTCACATCATGGAGTCCGTTTCTGAATGACCTAATCATGGTGACAAGCAAAGGAGTCTCTGAAACACACAGGAAGGGACATGCAATGGGAGAGACTCCATTCATGAGTGAGAAGGGACTCAGGTAGGAGGACAGACAGGTGCTTCCTGAGGGCACATGCCCTTCATTGGCTCTCAGACCAGATACCAGGAGACATTCAGACCATGAAACCACTCCTCTGATCTGAGTCATTGCTCATCATGTGGCTTCCTGTGTAGTTTGCTTAATGGAAGAACGTGCCATTTAAGCCAGTGCGCACACTTGGTCTATTCGCAAATATATTTTTTATTATAAACTAGTGGCCCAGTGCACAGACTCATGCACATTGAAAGGAAATTAATTAGAAGAAATATTTTAATATTGCTATTCACCCTTTCTCTATAATAGAAGTATCAACCAAATTCAAAATCAACAATGACAGATTGAAACACACGCGTGTGATTGGCACCAGTGAGAGCTTTATATGTATCGCACATGTGTGAGTCAACTTAGCCTTTTATAGACATAGAATAAACTTGCTTAATTAGATCTGCTTTCTGATTTAGCTAAACTTTTCCCAGTCCAGTGAAGCACCCCAACTTCTCTTTCAGGTAATTGTCAGCAACACAGCAGTAAATATCAACACGAAGCAGATTATTATTGTAGATCATGCAGGGAGAGCAAAGGGTAAAATATTTAACTGCAGCAGTGTTTGACTAAATTCTGTGCAGTGAGAAAACCTGAAGCCATTTCAAGGTCCACCATTTCTTACTTCTTTTCAGTCGGGTCTAGTTTCTGAACTTTCTAAATCTCAATTTTCCGGCTAATGAAAATAGGACTCCACCAAGTCTTCTATCTACCTACTTCAGGACTTCTGTGAGGATCAAATGAGACGAGGCACAGGAAAATGCTTCACAGACATTTGGTTCAAGTGTGAAATGTTTGCACCTGGCTATAAAGCAAGTTGTGTTCTGGGCTGAAGAAACTGCAAGGAGGCTAGTCATCGCTAGAGAGAGGAAGCTGGGCGTTGGTACATGATGTCATTACCCGGACAGACACTTAGCATATTAACCTTTTACATATATAGATGGCCTGTCGCTAGGGAGAGGAAACCAGGCATTGCTACGTCATTACCCGATGTCCATAGCCACCATTTCTGGGCTGGGCTGGGCTGTGGGATGCATTTTGTGCCATGGGGTCTCAACAGCGTCAGCTGCATGGGCTGTCGCTCCAGGGTCGTGGCAGGGCCTATGTCCCACTTGGGGGAAGCCAAGTGTTGCTTTGTGAGTGCCAGGTATGCAGTGCCGTTTCTCTGTGTGCATCACGGCAGCTCCTGCACTGTGCGTCAGCCCCCTGGTGGTCAGGGCGCATCATAGTGACTGATCGGACGGTCGGACACTTAGCATATTAGCCTTTTATATATATAGATTAATGAGATGACACTCAGACCTTTTCATTCCACTCTCAGTATGTGTCTGTCTCTCTGAGACCAATCACCTTGAGGATTCTGACAAGATAGTTTCCGAACTTTGAAGCTAAAACCAGACCCCAGAGCACACACTCCACGGGCTTCCTGATGTCTGTCAGCCAGCCCAGCAAGGACGCACGGCAGCCCTTCCCAGCCCTAGTCACGTCCATGTCTAAAACAGCATGGACACCAGCTTCAGGCAGGTCAGGGAAAAGCAGAATCTTTGGAGATGAGGCCAGGACAGTGGCTATTGTTAAAGTTCTCCAAGAGACTCTAACGAGCTGCTGGAGTTGAGAATCACTGGCTTTGTGTGTGTCTCTTTCTAAGATGAAGACAGAGCCCTCGATTCTGGAACCAATCTGAATAGTCTTCTGATCTCTGTTCTACTCAGCATTTGTAATAGTATTAGTACTGAGGGCCTAATAGTGCAAGCACCATGTTATGTACCTTTATATACAGTATCTGAAAACTTAAAACAACCCTGTAAGATAGATGTCATTATCCCCATTTTTAATGTTTCATTTTCTTTCATAGCTAAGAAAACAGACTCAGAAAGGTTCAGTAACTTGACCAAAACTCACACAGCTGGTTAGCAAAGAAGCCATTCCTCACTCCAGATCTATCTGATTCCAAAGTCCAGCTTTCCCGATGCCATGTTGTCTCTTAGCCTTGAATGGTTATAGGAACGACGATGTGAATGCTCGCATTAGTAATGCTTTTTTCCAAAATGCCATCCCTAGGAATGGGGGCTGGGAGGACTGTTCCTCCAGAGGCTGTTGATGTGAAGGTAGCTGGCCGTGTTCAGCAGGCCGTTTGTTATTGTCATCTAATTGTGGAGAACAGCAAACCAGAGGATAATTTTGAGCTAAATTACATCTGTGTTTTTAATCAAGAAGCCAACATTATTGATTATGTAATATCTTTCCTCTCTATTTATTTTAATCCTTGAGAAAACAATCACTTCCCCACTATACCCACTCCACCCCTGATTTGGAGATTTACTGCAGTGCCTGAAATCTAACAAGACTCGCCCGTGGCGTGCTGCAATTAGGTGCATAAAGTATCAAAACGGATAGTTCTTCCGATTGTAGAAATCCTGATACAAAGACTCCCTGGCATTACCCTAAATGTGTGTGGGGGGAGAGGCCTTGCCTCCCTCCACTCCCCAGACCGACGGCCCTCTGACTGAGTCATCAGAGGATCGGCTGCACCAGCTCCTGGTTCCATACTTGCTGGGGAGCTGAGAGCTGGGCTGTTATCTAGACACTGCCTCACATGGCACTCCGACGAGGGCACATGCTGCTTGTGAATGATGGCGTCCTTGTACAAACTGGAGAATGACGGTCAGTGCTGGACCCAGAATCGGGGGATGTCATCCACAGAGGTGCACAGATATCTCACTCAGCTCTACAAGTTTGTGATGACCTCTCCATTTTGGTGCTTTTGGGGTACTCCCAGCTGAACCCTGAAATACTGTTCCATAGAAACAACCGATACATTCAATATTCAGCACCGTGCCTCACGTTTCCTGGGCGGTTCCTAACTGTTTGTGGAGTAAATGAGGAAGGTGAGGACCTGCATGGCAAGTTCCCAGGACTTTGGTCAGGACTTTTTATACATATATTGCATTATTGCATTATGTGAATCTCACAACAGTTCCCAAGGGAGAACACTGAGCTCAGAGAACACATAGCTAATCAGTGGTGGAACCAATTTTCAAACCAGTTCTGTCTCCTTTGAGCCTCATACTCTGTTCTTTGCACCACTTACTAGGAGTAGTCCAAGAGAGGACCTCTTGTCTGTCCCAAACAGGGGCTCCAACCTTTGCCCAACTGATCTCCCCACCTAAGATCTAGACAGTCAGCTCAACACATCAATGAATATCCCTTCTGTTTGCAGGGCACAATCCATGTGCTGCCGGGGAGGCGCCAGCCGTGGCCCCCGCCCTGCGGGAGGTAGAGGGCTGGTAGCCAGGCTAGCTCTGGTGCACCACTGCCAAGCACGGCAGGTCAGAGGACATGAAAGCAACAGTTACTCCAGCTGAGGAATGGGTAAGGCTTCCTGCCATCGCTGGTGTCTCAGGTAGGCCTCGAAGGAGGCATGAGAAATGAGGGCAAAGGCAAGGCAGAAAGTCTCGGGACCCAGGGTGTGGTCTGCTGTGCCGCCAAGAACTCCGAGCCCGGTTCCCCTGGATCCAACTCCTAGCCTCGCCACTTTGCCAGCAGTGAGTTAGCTGACCCCTCACGCCTCCATTTGCTCACCTGTGAAGTGAGATGCAATCTAACTTCAAGGTTCCTAAACTTCCTTCCACGCCACTGATGAACAAGCTGGAGCTCCCGCAGCAGAACCACCCAGTGGTGTGAGGGCAGAACGGGACCGCGCATGCTCAGGGCTAAGCCTGACTCCTGCATGCAGAAGTGCTCCACAAATATTAGTTGCTGTTTTTATTACTTGGGGTCCAGCAAGCAGTCCAACTTGACTAGAGCAGAGGATGTGGGTAGAAGTATCTTTCCATCCCCAGCTCTTAGCACATTGCTTGGAACATATTAGACCCTCTTTATAACATACTAGTAGTCCCTGAACCTCTCTGCCCCAAGAAAATAGAGAGGTATTTAGGAATCCCAATGAACCAGCCACACCACCTTGCTCTGCACCCCTACCTCATTCCGATGTCAGGGAACATGCACTCGCCATCCGCCCCAGGATCTGGATGCTCTCCGCCTAACTCTTTGCATGGCTGACCTTTCTCATCTTCCAAGTCTAGCTCAGATGTCACCTCCTCAGAGAGGACTTCCCCATCCACCCTCTCTATAGCGGGCCTCCCCATTTTGGTTCCTCAGCACATAGCCCTGTTCCTTCTCTTCATACATATCACAGTGTCTAACCATTTTGTTGTGTTTGCACCATTCAAACGTAAGTTCCATGAAGGCAGTCAGTCTCACTCACTCTTTAGTGCCAAGCACAAATTAGCTGCCCAATAAATAGTTCTTGAATGAGTTGATGAATAAATGACTCTTCAGTTTAAATATCTGACCGGAATGACCCTCTTTTTCAAGGTTACTTTTTTTTCTTCTTTTAATCATAATAGAACCATCACTAACAAACCTGTTTGTAATCTTCTTTTTCATTTTTAAATGTCAACTCACCCGTGCTTGCTTTCTCTCTTGTGTATCTTGAGTTAAAGAAATTTTCCGCCCTGGCAGGGTGGCTGAATTGGAGTGTCATCCTGGGCACCAAAAGGTTGGGGGTTCGATTCCCAGTCCGGACACATACCTAGGTTGTAGGTTTGAGCCCCTGGCAGGGAGTGTATGGGAGGCAACCAATAGATGTCTTTCTCTCATATCGATGTTTCTCTCTCCCTAAAAATCAATAAAAACATATCCCCCTGTGAGGATTAAAAAAAGAGCCCTGGCCGGTGTTGCTCTGTGGTTAGAGTGTCAGACTGTGCACTGGAGAGTCTTGGGTTTGATTCCTGGTCAGGGGGGTGGGGGATGGTAAAATAAGTAAAAGGGGTGATCAGGAGCCAAATTATCAGGGATTTTGTTAAGAAGTTAGATTTTACCCCAAGGAACATGAACTTATTAAAATGTTTTAAGCAGGTGAGTTCTTTCAGCATTTATTCAATAAACACATGCCCTCAAAGAGGCCTCAAATTTCACGGTGGAGGGTGAACTTACATAGGCTAAGGCTGGAGGTAGAAATGCTGGTAGGAGGCACAGGAGCATGGACCAGGCTGACCTTTCTCATCTTCCGAGTTTTAGAAGGTAGTCCTGACAGGACTTGTCTGAATGTATGTGCAGGGCGAAGATAAAGGAATGGAACACTATTTCCAGTTTCTGACTTGTGCACATGGGTTAATAATGGTGCCATGATGGAGACAAGGAACACTGTGGGAAGGATGGGTAGGTATTGGAGCAACTGGGTTTGAGGTGTCGGTGACATCTGGATGGTGCTGCCCAGGAGACACAACCAAACATATGGGACTGGAACTCAAGGCTAGAGGCAAAGATTTGGTAGCCACTGGCATCAGAGGGTAACGGAAGCCATGGAGTGAAGGCTGTCCCAGAGTGGAGAGAGAACAAATGCCTAGAGCATCCTGAAGAACACCAACAAGGAATCCTTCCTCTGCTGACTTCCTTGGCGAAGTTTTCAATCAAGGGTTATTTAAATACATTATAATATACTTAAGGCCTGAGATGGAACCTCAGTGTCTTGTGTCCCAATCCCCTACCTGCATTCCCAGTGCCATCACCTTGTCCGGGCTCTCATGCTTCTCATATGGATCACTACAGTCTTCTCATTGGTCTTCTCTTGCAGGCAGGGGGAATCTACTTCCACGCTGCTACCATGATCTTCCCAAACTTCATTCTGAGAAACCAGTCATCTACTTAAAACCCTTTAAAAATTCCCTATGCCCATCTTAGGAAAATCGAAACTGCTTAGCTTGAGAAATTAGGCCTCTTGTAATTAGAACCCTACCTACCTTCCTTGCCTCATGTTGCTAACTGTACTTTGCTCTAGCCATAAACCCATGTATTTCCCAGATGTCACTGTGCCTTCTCACACATTGTTTTTCTACGAATCCCCCACCTCTTTCCTGGACCTAAATAACCCTTACTTGCCCTAGCTGGTTTTGCTCAGTGGATAGAGCATCAGTCTAAGGACTGAAGGGTCCCAGGTTCGATTCTGGGCAAGGGCACATGCCCAAGTTGCAGGCTCATCCCCAGTAGGGGGCGTGCAGGAGGCAACCGATTCTCTCCAATCATTGATGTTTCTATCTCCTGCTCCCTCTCCCTTCCTCTCTGAAATCAGTAAAAATGTATTTAAATTTTACTTCTCCTTGAAAGCTCGGCTCAAGTAGTATTCCCCCTGGGAGGCCTTCCCTGCCCGGCAAAGACTTAGATGCTCTTCCTCTGTGTTCCCACATTATCTTATGTTCCCATTTTGGCTTTCAACACTCTGCATATATAAAATCTTATTCAACTTTGTGTTCTTGGTAATTGGTACACAGGAGGCACTCAATCAATATGAACAGAATCGATACCTAACGGCTAACATTTATTGGGACTGCAATATGAAGGTGGTCTGCCTGTACAACCTGTGCTCTTAACCACAGTGAGCTGCCTCTAATAACTCCTTCTGAACTCAACATTTGGTATATATTTGTCTTGTTCTTTAAAAATTAACTTTTCTACATTGTGAGCTTCATCAAAACAGCCATATTAGCCATCTTTATACCCTTGCAACAACTGTTATGCTTTTCATTACGAAAAGATGATATTCAATAGGTATCAAATAATAACTACTCAATAAATATCTAAGAAATTAGTGTTGGATTTCAGCTTGTTTCTAGACACTATTTGAGGAACTGTTGCCATGAACTGTACTAGGCATATCTTACATGTACCTCCATTTAGCTTCACAACATTCCTACAAGAGAGCAGTACTCTGCCATTTTATAAATGAGGAATGTGGGCGCAGGTGGGCCATGCAACTTGCACCAGGTCCCAAGGAGAAGTGGAGGCTTGCTGTCTACTTAAAGTGTATGATTAGCTCGACATACGAAGGAGAAGGCAATAAACATGATCACCAAGTGATCCAGTTCAGATCTGGATTGGTACTGGGAAAGATGCCAAGAGGCCTGTGTCAGAGAAACGTGACATGCTGCCAAAGTCATTTCTGACAAGAAAGCCCTTGGAGAGGCTGCTGGCAAATGAGACCAACAAGCCATCACCCACCAAGTGGGACTGAAAGGCTGCACTGAAGTCATCCTCCATCTTATGTGACTGCAACTGCTGCATCCGACATCCAGATTCTGGGACAGTTTCATCCGATTTCATTAGCCTGGGCTTTAATCTACCTATCTAGCAGTAAATTCACTTCACAAAATTTCTCTCCAAAAATATTCAAGTTGCCCATCAACTGCAATTTTTTTTAATCCTAAAGTCTCTCCAGGGTCCTTAAAATTCATCATCTTTCCATAGATGAAAAAAAATTGTATGCCAGGGCAAATGATGTAAATACAACTAGTTTCCAGTAAAACTTTCAAAAGGCACCCAACATTCTTCAACATGAGGCTGCTAATTTTATTGATCTGGCCTCGGTTATTAAATGCCTCAGTTACTGCAGGCATTGAGTTCATCAGAGTGATTATCTTAGAAGCACAACTGCCATTGCAACTTCTGTCCAGTCGTAAGTTGTAGTGTCAAAGCTTTGCACTGTGGCACATAAGAGAGTATATCCTGAGCATATGAATTCTGATTATTCACAGCCATCATGGCTACACCTCCCAAATTGCCAGGCATTGTCAGTTTATTAAAAACAAATGATTGTGCCAGGCCAGTGTGGCTCAGTGATTTAGCATCAACCCATGAACCAAGAGGTCCCTGGTTCTGTTCTTGGTAAGGGCACATGCCCAGGGTTGAGGCTCGATCCCAGTAGGAGGTGTGCAGGAGGCAGCCAACAGATGTCTCCCTCTCATCGATGTTTCAATCTCTCTATCCTCCCTTTCTCTTTCTCTAAAATCAATAAAAACGTTATTTTTAAGAAAAGCAAATGCTTGCAAACCACCTTTGGTATATTCATACCATAGAACACTATGATCTAACACCAAGCCTAGATTTCTTTCTGGGTTCTCAGCAAAATGCTTTTTTCTCTCTCCCTGTGTAAGCCAGAGAAACATAAGAATCCTTCTTAACACCCCCACTCCGTTACCCACCTCCCAGCCCACTGCCAAGTCCCATCATTCTGAGGTCTCATCACACCCACTCTGGCCCCCTCAAAACCACAGCCCAGGACTATCTTCTCAAAGTATAAATGTCCTACCCTACCTACTTTGGCACAGAACCACAAACCTATCTCAGTTTGTAAACTTTACATTCAGTTAGATAAATTAATGTAAATTCAAACCAGTTCTAATAAACAGTTTAATATACAGCAAAAAGTAGAGTCCATGTAATGTACAGGAGCCCTGACTACATTGACCACTGACTTCTGGAATGATAAATATGTGTAACACTAGAAAAACAGGTAAGATGCTTACCTGTAGTCATGTTTTCTGAAGCTTCCATTATTATATTTCATAATCTAATCCACTGATATGCAATTTTGTAAGTCTACCTTCCTAATCATTCTATAACCCCTTTTCTTCCTTAAAATAAGTGTAATACTCTGGCAGGTTAAAAAACTAGTCAATAAAAGTCCAGCCAAGAAAACACTCATTTTTGCAGCCTAAAATAAATGGTTTCCATCTAAAGGGAAAAGCTACTGGCAAACAAGTTTTAGTAAGTAGGCTGAAAACAACAAAACCAATCATTGCATTTATTATCCCAAAGTGTGCACAGACCGCATATCACTGTCCTGCTCTGGGCTTTGCAGTGAATGGACAGACTTTGCAATCACACAGTAAAATCAAAATTCCATTTCATTCTTCACACTTCCCATGACTTACTGGTACAGTATTATAAATAGCACAAACATGCAAGGTGAACAGGTCACCATTCAGTTACTTTTTAATATGTTTTCTATTAAGTTTGCCACAATTCAGAGGTTCCTAAATGTAAGGAACCTGATTTTCTTCAAAGGAAAGTGTTTCTTAGCAACGGTGCAAGGTGCTTTACAGTAGACTCATCCAAGGCCATCGTGCCTAAGCAAACTGAAAGCAATATAACCTCAACTCCTGCCATTTATAGCATCTTGAGACTGGTGTTTTGTTCAACCCAGCTCCCTAGTCAGGGGCTGGTGATGACCTAATGACAATTTAGATTCTTCCCATAGTAAATGATAGCACTCTATGTCCCACTGTTTTAGATGATAAAGTAGTGTGATGTAGAACTATGGACTCTGGAATAGAAAATAGGGCCAGATAGATACCAGCTCTGCCATTTATTCTATCTTTGCTGCCAAATCTGGGAAGAAGCTAGTTATCTAGCACACCTCCTACCCAGTCTAAGAACCCACCTACCAATGGTCAAATGTCATCAGCATGTCACATCAGCGTGTCAGCGTCTCTCACTGCTGAACTACCAAGAGCTTTTCCTTGGACTTATTAAAGCCTCTCTGCCCTTTCCTCATCTCCATCCCAATTCAATCTGGAGGGCAACCCTTCCAATGCCACATGTAAAGACAAGTGTCCAACCCCTACCCCCTAAGTTTTCCCTGACCATTTCTTAAATAACTTGGTTTGGGGACAATGCTTCCTTCAGGTCAACTCCAGATTAGCAGTGACCTTATAGAAAAAAAGACACTAAAGAACTTCAGATTAAGTTCTAATCCAGGGAGTCCCCAATCTGGATGATTAGAGTTCCCTGGGAGCTTCTGAAGCCAGATTTCTTATCTCTAGTTAATCAAAATCTTGGGGGATGGATCTCAGGAATCTGAACATTTGTAAAATCCCCCCATGATTCTGCCAATCATTCAGATTTGGGAATAATTCAGCAAATTAGTATAATGGGACTATTTGTCTTGATCTTTAAAAAGTTTTGCTTCTTTGAAAATAATCAGGCAGTATAAAGTTTTGTTACTCAGTTTAATTATAGGGCAAATCATTGACAACAGTGAGGAAAAGGAACCAATTATTAAGGTGAATTATGGTAAGTGCTATCTGATGCAGAAGAGAACTCATTTCCTCAGGAATCAGGGGTTCATAATAACTGCTTGAGTGAGACTTCCTGAGAGTAATATAGAGTCTTTCCTTAGGGAAACAAGGGCGGAGAGGGTGGGACAAGCATTTTCAAGCAATGTTAGAAATTGTATTACCAAATAATATCATGAGTTAATAGTCTATTATACTTAGTGTTTCTAGTCCCTTTGACTGTTTTTGATTTCCAGCTTCTCTATTTGGGTCTAGCAATCTGTATCTATGTGGATTGTCAATGACACCTTTCTACCCCACATTTCTCCACCTGTTCAGTATTCTGTTTAAGTGTACAGCTGTTGCCTTTAACTCCTCTTAGGTGAAAAATCCCTCCAGGCAAAAACTATGCCTTCAACTTTCTTAATAATGACTTAAAGGGAGCATATAAGTTTTGGTTCTTTGTAAAAATCTTTTTATATTCTCAAACTCTTCCAAAATGTTGAAAAAGAAGGAACACTTCCTATCTCATTCTCTGAGGCCAACATAGCCCTGATACCAAAGCCAAAGACACTACAAGAAAACTACAAACCAGGATCCCTTATATTCATGGAAAAATCAACAAATTACTAACAAGTCAAACTTAGCAGCATAGTAAAAGGATTATACCAAACAGGATTTATTCCCAGAATGCAAGGATGGTTCAACATATGAAAAGCAGTAACTGTAATATACCACACTAATAAAATGAAGCAAAAAACCACCCACAATCAATGATAAGAGAAAGCACCTGACAAAAATTCAACACCCTTCCTTGTTAAAACACACTCATATTAAAATAGAGAAAAACTCCAACATAAAAAACTCACAACTTAATGGTGGAAAATTGAAAGCTTTCCTCTCAGATCAGAAACCAGGCATGGATACCTGATTTCACCACTTATATTATTAATATTAGAGGCCCGGTGAACGAAATTTGTGCACTCGGGGGGCGGGGCCCTCAGCTCAGCCTGCGCCTTCTCACAGTCCGGGAGCCCCCCAATCAATCGCCCCAAAGAGGTAGGCTCTGCCCACCTGGTCAGGGCTCTGTGATATATCACCCCTGCAGAGGGAGGCCCCACCCACCCGCTGCAGCGCCCCCCGCTGGGTAGCCTAGGCCTCCCTCTGCGGGGCGATCATGGGGCAAAGACTGGCCCCTGACCAATCGTATTACACCTGCCTCTGCTGGCCTGGCACAAGTGAGTGTCATAGCGTGGTCATCCAGGTGGTCGTTCCACTATTTGGCCATTCGGTCGATTTGCATATTATGCTTTTATTATTATAGATTAGAAGTTCTAGCCACGGCAATGAGGCAAGAAAAATAATAAAAAGTCATCCAAATTTGGAAAAGATAAAGTAAAATTATCTATTTGCAAATGGCATGACCTTGTATGTAGAAAACCCTAGAGTCCACCAAAAACTTAGAATAAAAAAATTCCCCAAAGTTGTAGAATATAAAATCAATGCACAAAAATCAGTTACGCCTCTATACACTAACAACAAATAATCCAAAAAAGAAAATTAAAAAACAATCGTACTGTATCACAAAGAATAAAACACTTTGGAATAAACTTAACCAAGATGGTGAAACACTTATATACCAAAAACTAATGCTGCTGAAAAAAATTAAACATGACAGAAATAAATGAACAGATATCCCGTGTTTATGGATTGGAAGAATTAATATCTAATCTAATAATAGACAAATATGCAAATTGACCACACCTTCGCTACACCCAAGCCACGCCCACCAGCCAAGCCACGCCCACCAACCAATCAGGATGAGTATGCAAATTATCCCAACAAAGATGGCGGCTAATTTGCATATCGCGACAGCGTAGAAAGAAGCCAAGAGCTGCAGAAGGGAGCAAAGCTGCAGAGAAGCAAGCAAGCCGGGGGGGGGGGGGGGGGGGAGGAGAAGGGAGGAGCGGAGGCGGGGCCGGGGGAGAAGGAAGTTGAGCAGGCGGGGCCGGGGGAAAAGGGAGGAGCGGAGGCGGGGCCGGGGGAGAAGGGAGGAGCGGAGGCGGGGCCAGGGGAGAAGGGAGGAGCGGAGGCGGGGCCAGGGGAGAAGGGAGGAGAGCGGGCTGGCGGAGAAGGCGGGGTGGGGGAGAAGGGAGGAGCGGAGGCGGGGCCAGGGGAGAAGGAAGGAGAGCGGGCTGGCGGAGAAGTTAGAAAAGCAGGGGGCCTGGCGGAGATCGCGGGGCGGGGGACAAGGGAGGAGAGCAGACAGGGTGGGGTAGAGTGCAGCAGGAAACCCTATTGCAGGATTTTTCCTGCAATGGGAACGCTAGTTGTTAAAATAACAATACTACCCAAAGTGACCTACAGATTCCACACAATCCCTATCAAAATTCCAACCGCAATTTTTGCATAAACTAAAAAAACCTGTCCTAAAATTTATATAAAATCTCAAAGGACTGGGAATAGCCAAAATAATCTTGAAATAGAACAGCAAAGCTAGAGACCTCATATTTTCTGATTTCAAAACTTACTACAAAGGCACAGTAATAAAAATAGTGTGGGCTGGCCAGAGTGGTGGCTCAGTTGGTTTAGTCTAGTCCTGTGCATTGAAAGGTTGCAGGTCCAATCCCCTGCAGAAGGCAACCAATCGAAGTTTCTCTCTCACAATGATGTCCCCCCCTCCCCCGCTCTAAGCAGGTCCTCAGGTGAGGATTAAAACATACACACACACACACACACACACACACACACACACACACACACACACAAAACCACAGTGTGATGCTGGTATAAGGACAGACATATTGACCAGTGGAATAGAATAGAGCCCAAAAATAATCCCTCACATATATGGCCAATTGATTTTTGACAAGAATGCCAAGAATATTCAAAGTAGTAAGAACAGGTTTACAAGTGGTGAAGCATCTGAAATGGGATTCATTTTTTTAAATTTAAATTTTATTTTATAAATATAAAGGAAGGAAGAGGGAGAGATAGAAACATCAATGATGAGAGAGAATCATTGATCAGCTGCCTCCTGCATGCCCCCATTGGGGATCGAGCCTGCAACCTGGGCATGTGCCCTTGACTGGAATTGAACCTAGGACCCTTCAGTCCACAGGTCAATGTTCTATCCACCGAGCCAAACTGGCTAGGGCTGAAACGGGATTAATATTAAGGATGTACAAAGAACACCTACATCTCAACAACAAATAAACAGCTCAATTTAAAGAAATGGACAAAGGACTTAAGAGACATTTTTCCAAAGAAGACATACAAATGGCCAATAAGCATGTGAAAAGATGCTTGACATCACTAATCATCAAGGAAATGCAAAATAAAACCATGAGACATGGCCTCACACCATTTGGGATGGCCACTACCAACCCACCCCCCATCCTCAAAACAAAACAGCAGCAAAAGCAGAAAACAATAAATGTTGGCAGGGATATGCAGGAACTGGAACCCTGCTGCATTACTGATGGGAATGTAAAATGGTGTAGCTTTTGTAAAAAACAGTATGGCAGTTACTGAAAAAAACAATTAAACAGGGTTACGTATCATCCAGCAATTCCTAGTACATACCCAAAAGAACTGAAATTGGGGACTCAGATACTTGTACAACAATGTTCATAACAGCATTATTCACAATAGCCAAAAGATAGATACAACCCAAATGTCCATGAAGAGATGAATGGATAAACAAAGTGTGGTGTATACGTATAATGGAACATTATTTTGTCTTAAAAAGGAAGTTCTGACATGAATATGCCTTGAAAATATGCTAAGTGAAATAAGCTGAACACAAAAGAACAAATATTGTATGATTCTATTTATATGAGATACCTAGAGCAGTTAAATTCATAAAGACAGAAAGTAGAAAAGGGTCAACTAGAAGATGGGGAGAGGGGGGCATTAATGTTTAATGGGTACACAGTTTCTGTTTGGAAAGATAAAAAAATTCTGGAAATAGTGGTGATGGTTGCACGTTGTGAATGTGCTTAGTGTCACTTAGTGGTACACTTCAAATGGTTAGAATGGTAAATTTCATGTTACATGTATTTCCCACAATAAATAATGCCAGCCATGGTTAAGAACTTGGCAGTGAGGTCATACTTATCTGAAACCTGGATCTGCTACTTTCCAGCTGAGTGAGTTTAAGAAAAAGACTTAACCTCTGAAGAGCTTTATCCTTTTGTAAAATGAGGATATCACTACCTCATAGAGGTTGTTGTCAAGATTAACATTAAAACAAGTAAATGCCAAGCACAGGGCCTATCGCCCTATCAACTTAACCACGATGGGATGGTTCGTTACTTTAACAGCTCTGGAGATTTAAAAAAAAAAAAGGTAGTAGATTATCATAAAAAAAAAATAAGTGAAAGTAAGTGGAAAAGCTTTAAATACACGCACAGGCACCAGGTAACGAGAACTTTACAAAGGGAGGGGCCGCCTTGGCTTTCCAACAGCTGAGAAAAACGTGAATACAGAGAACGGCACTTCCTCCAAGTGGAAGGGTGTGATATAAATGCTGAGAAAAGAAAGTGCAATCTTAGCTCCCCAGTGACAGTCTAGTACACCTATTATTGGGTTTATTCTAAGAACACTTTTTCAGACATATGGATAAAGCAAAGTGCTTCTGGAGGAGGGTTTCCAAGAATAATGAAGGATGGATTACATATAATGGAGACATAAACAACTATTCAAGTTACTCAACAATGGAACAGGCTTCAAGTACTAAAGCACCGATTTTACAGGAGCAATTACTACACTGGAAAGGAAGCGGAGTGCTAGGAACAGTGACTTTGAAGGTACTTTGCTCTAAGATTCTATGATTCTAAATTTAAATGTTTAAACTTAGGCTTTTTGGAAAGACAATGCTACTCCATAAAGAAAAATGCAATATGGAATGAAATTCTCTTTGGATAACTAAAGTAGTAACTTTTGAGCAAAAACAATAAGACAATTTCCAAAGTGTGTACTTCTAATTTGCAAATACACTTTAGGCAAAAAGGAAAAACAAAACAAAAACACACACTTAAAACCCACAAGCACAAATAAAACAACTTTAATAGATATTATTTTGTATTTATATAGTGCCTTCTTCAAGAACCTTAGATGCTTTACATACATTTTATCTAATTAATCCCCACAACAACCCTGTGAGGTAGGTATTACTCCCATTTTACAAGATAGGGAGACTGAAGCACAGAGAGGTTAAGTGACTTGCCCAAGGTCACACAGTTAAATTCACTGAAGAGCCAGGACCTGAGCGCCTTAGCCTCCTAGCTCCCAGTTAAATACCTCATGAGAGAATCTTTAATGAAGAGTATCTTTAAAGAAAGTATCAAGAGTAGTATGTTATGAAAATGAGATCTTTCTACTGCCATCAAGGAAAGAAAAACCCTACACTGACGGTTAGAGACAACAAGATCCATATATTACACATTTCCTTTTCCTTCTGGAAGTCACATGGCTCCTGTCTTAAGTAATCTTCTAAAGGTAAAGTTGCCAAGACAGAAGCCATATGACTTCGAAGTGAGATTTAATTTAGAATATTTACGTTTAGTTATGATAATTTGTAGAAATTTTATTCCAATATACAAAATATGGAACAGCCATTCCCAACAATCATGGACATAGACAGCAATCAGCCACCATTTACAACTGAAGCCTGCCCTTCATTTCAACCACAGTCAACCAACAGACAACCCACAATGCTGTCCATACAGGTCACTTTCCTTACTATATCTGCATTTCCCCATAACCCTAACCCTATATGTTTTTAAAGTATGTTGAGTTTCTTGCAAACATTCTACTTAGATGCAGCTGCACTAAGAGTGAAAAGTAAATTAAGAACCATCACCCCACAGTCCCTCCCCTGACAAACATACCAGTACTATTAAAGGCAGTATAGATGTGAACAGTGTATGACTACCATGGAACACAACAAGAATGCTATCATTTGCTTTAATATGAAATTTAACCTTAGCTTTTACTGTTTTTTAAAATGCACAATGTGAAAACAAACAAAATATTTCAACGCTGTACCTTTATGCAAATGACTTCATCTATCTTTCTTACACATGCCATGGCCTGACTCACATAAAAACGGACTCAGCTTCACCTTACTCACCTTCTCTGTGCTGAAAACCACAGAAACACCACTTTAAAATCCAAGACAATTTGGTTTAAGCCCTCAAAATAAAAAATGTATCCATTCCACTGCTACGGCCTTCCCCACATTCTCGGTTGTGATTCTCTGTGCAATGCTACGTTATTTGTACAGAACAATTCCAGCCAAGATAAGGCTTCAGAAACTATACCTTAAAAAGTAGTTTATCAAAATACCTCATAATTTTCTCCCAGCACATCTGTTAAACAACCCAATTAACTAAGTGACCCTGTTAAAGATATGTTCATGGAATGAATAGGTGAAGTCATTTCCTGAGCTAAAAGATACAGATAATAAATGTTAATAATAGCAGCAGACAAAAGGATTCTTTTTTGTTTTTCGTATTCAACAGTATTAATAAAATAAGTTTAGAAAATTACAGCAATTAAAAAATTACTGCCTGAAAAGACTCTGATAAATAATATCCAAGGCTTGATTGCTATTATTTTGAATATATTATTCAAATACTTTCCACAAGTGACATTTGGTCACTGTCAGAGAACTTACTGATGCATGAAAAAGTGTCAATTGCAAAAATTTACACATTTTAATTACATACATTACTTCTTAAAACTCCTAACAGAAGGGAGTCTTAACAAAGTTAATTTCCAAACAGTCTCCCAGTAAGATTTGTAAAGGTGGATGGAGAAAAGGACATGTTTGTGTATTCCTGGTCTACTTTATTAAAAGTTAATTTTCAAAGATTTTTTCCGCTAGCTACTGGGGTTATGGTGAATGATTCCTTCTTTCCAAGGTAAAGAATGACTCTGGAAAATAATATAACTGCTATGACATGAATCTTCCAGACATGACCTCAATTGCAAACATTAGAGTATTTAAGAATTCTAAAGACAAGTATACCACCACTGCACCAGAATGTCTTTTATCATCCTAACAACTATAGGGAATTTTTTTATAGTTTCTTATTTTGCTGAAATTAAAGCTGAATAAAATAACTGACTTAGAAGCTAAAACAAACGACAAATATTTAGCCAGAGATATCAGTTCCTCCTGAAAAAGAATATTTACCTCATCTCATTGCAATTTTTCTTACGGTATCTTACTGATTTAAATAGAGTTTAAAATTCACCATAAAAATAGAAACAAGCAAAATGACTAGTTAACTGACAAAAGCTAATAAAACTTAAAAATATGCTCAAATTTACTGACAGAATCATGGGCACTTCATACAATACTTAGACTCTAGCAGTTTTAAGTAAAATAAATAAGGAAAAATTATAATTACAAAGCCAGTCTTTCCCCTTGGGGAAACAAAAAGCCACTTTTGACCAATTGTTCCCTACATATACATATACTGTATATTATTAAAAGCTTCTTTAGAGAAGCAAAACATATTTGTCTTCCTGATACTGGATTCTAAAACCTGTTAGTTTTTTATATCAGGAAGGCAACTGCAAGTGTTGGGCCCAAAAGTATTTCTGGTTTATGATTGAAAAGACCATCAAATATCCTTTCTGTACTCATTCAACACAGGCAAATTTATACACTGTATTCTCTATCATCTCCTTAAATTATCAACATAACCTGGCATAGATTCCTATTCTTTCTACTGCACCCCGAAGGAGTTAAAATCATTACTGATGCAATTAATAAAGAGAACGTGTGTGTATCGATTACCGGAAGGCTGCTTTACAGGAGGAGCTGCTATCTCTGATGTCATTTCCTTGTTGAATGGAACTGCACAGACAGCATGATACCTGAGCAAATAAATCAACTACCATAATAGGAAGAGCTTGTTAATCCATAGTCTTTGCTTTATTGTGTGCAAAGTGTGCCACTGCCCCCTGAGCTTCCTGCATTTCTCTTTTCTTGAAAAATTAGTGCTTGATCCTTTCCATAATAACCAGAGAAGAAATGAGGCAGAAGTCTCTTCATCGCGGTTCCCCTCAGTCTCGAGACTGATAGAAAAGGATGTAACCAGACTCAGAGTTCTTTGAGATATCTGATGTCAACCCGTAGAATTCTTCAATAGCTTGTGCATCTATTTTCTGTGAGGCAAAATGTAAACATTAATACTTAAACAAGCTCCTTGGACTTCTTTAATTCAGTAAAACCTTCAACATTTCTTTGAAACATACCTTTCATTTTCTCATTTGTAAAATAGCTCTGCACAACCAGAATAGCTTAAATTTAAATAATATCAAGTGTTGGTGAAAATATGGAGCAACTACAACTCTCATACACAGCTGGGGAAATATAAATTTATACAGATACACTGGAAAAATGTTTAGCATCATCTAAAGCTGAACATTCAATTACCCTTTAATCCATCAATTCTATTTGTAGATATGGGCCTAAACTATATGAAACCACTAATAGTTGTTGCTTAAGATTTGTGCACTTTGCTATAGGTATATTATAGCTTAATACAGTTCTTTTTTTAAAAATCTGGTTTTATTGATTTTAGAGAGACGGAGAGAGACAGAAACATCAATGATGAGAATGAGCAACTGACTGCCTCCTGCATGTTCCCTGAAACCCAGGCATGTACCCTATCCAGGAATCAAACCATGACCTCCTTGTTCATGGGTCGATGCTCAACCACTCATCAACACCAGCCAGCATAATACATTTCTTCTTTAAATAAAAGTTTTTTTAAAACTAGTTCTGTCATTGAAAGCTATCCCTTGTCATATTCTAAACACCATAAAGGTTAGCTGACAATTCAAGCATTGGGACTGGATGTTAGGGAGTACAAAGTAAAAATTAGATTACAATCTGAAGATCTAGATATTTGTCTAATACTCAACCTGTCATATATGAATGAGAAGCTGGGAGAAAAAAGTGAAGAGTAAAACACATATACACCTTGAAGAAAAATAAAAAATTAAGAAATTACTTACTTCTACAATATCGTCATCAAACAACAACCAAAAGTCATGACTCTTAACTATTGCGATGTAATGGCCTCTATTAGGACCACTGAAACAAAGAGAAAGAAAAATTAACTTTACAAAATGTTTATTATTATTACTCTTCTATCCTTGAATTTCATGTTCTATAGAGTAGAAAACCCAAAACAGAAAAAAAATACTCCTTACCTATCTATCCCTCCACCAAATCAAGCTATATCGATTTGAACTGGCATTCAATTTTAAAATCAAATTATTAGTACTCTACTTTGAGAGGTACAACCAGTATTCTATTTATATAAAGCTATGTTATTAAAATTCTTTATTGTCTTTGTAAGAGTTGTAATTATTTCTAAAAATATTTTTCAAATTTGCTTCTATGAAAGGTTTAAATAAAATTTTCTAGCATTTTTAGTGGGAGGGGATGTGGGGGGGTCACATCCAGTACATGCTGAGTTAAACTACAACACAATGCATGCAGAATTATTTCTAAGTCTTACTCCCATGGCTACAGTTTTTCTCTAGAGGAAAAATCCTATTCGTGATGCTTGAAAAGGCAAAAAATAAATATATATATATATAAAATTCATGGTTCTAAAATCAAGTTCAAACTTCATAAACTTCTTTAAAAACAAATGACATTTGCCCAATCGTCAATATCATTAGTGCTATCTTTAAGTTATAATTATTACTAGAGGCCCAGAGCACAAAATTCGTGCATGGAGGGGGGGTCCCCTCAGCCCAGCCTGCACCCTCTCCAATCGGGGACCCCTTGGGGGGTGTCCGACTGCCGGTTTAGGCCGGATCCCAGAGATTGGGCCTAAACCAGCAGTCGGGCATCCCTCTCACAATCCGGGACTGCTGGCTCCTAACTACACACCTGCCTGCCTGCCTGCCTGATCACCCCTAACCGCCTCTGCCTGCCGACCTGATCTCCCCTAACTGCTTTCCCTGCCGGCCTGGTTGCCCCCAACGCCCCCCCCCCACCAGCCTGGTTGCCCCTAACTGCCCCCCTGGTCGTCCCTTACTGCCCCTCCGCCGGCCTGGTCGCCCCTTACTGCCCCCCCAACTGCCTGTCTGCCTGGTCACCCCTAACTGCCCCCCCACACTGGCCTGGTCACCCTCAACTGCCCCCCCTGCCGGCCTGGTAGCCCCACACAGCCTGCTGTTTAGTTGTTTGGTCGTCCCTCACTAACCCCCCTGCCAGCCTGGTCACCCCACACAGCCTGCTGTTCAGTCGTTTGGTCGTCCCTCACTAACCCCCCTGCCAGCCTGGTCACCCCACACAGCCTGCTGTTCAGTCGTTTGGTCGTCCCTCACTAACCCCCCTGCCGGCCTCGTCACCCCACGCAGCATGCTGTTTGGTCATCCGTCCAGTTGTTTCGGTCGTGATGGCCCTTGGCTTTTATACTGTATATTAGGATAACTGCCTTTGTGTCTCAACTTAAACAAACCTGGAGTATAGAAATCTAGATATATGTAAAAATAAAGGAGATTATTTCTTTTAAAAGAAATTTCTTTGCTTTAAAAAGGATATGTTAAAGATTTCAATCTCTCAGTTTAAATATAACTCATTATAAAAATGTATAATTTTTTATTAAATTATAAATCTATAATTGATATTATAGAGTTTGAAATAATTTTCAACACAAATTATTCTTTATGATGAATACTATTTTTAAAAAGCAGCAAGCTCAGACATTAGAATAAGTGACCTACTACATTTCCCACATGTTGGATCCTTAATCCTATAGATGAAATGATTATCTTAGGTGACAAAATGGCACAAACAAGAGGACTTTTTCACTGCAAAGGAAAACACCTAAAAATGGGTGTTTTTTAAAAATGCTTTTAATGCTAAAATAAGTCTAATTTCTCCATTTCTATAGGATTCATCTAAACAGTCATTTTAGAGTGAGAAGTAAGAAATGGGGGGTAAAAACATTTCAAGGGCGTGAAAATTAAAAAAAAAAAAAATCACAGAAAGGTTGAGCAACAGAGCCTGAGAGGGAAAGAGTAGGTGGGCTGAGGACAGGTAGGTATCAGACTGAAATGGTTAGACACCTTTATCCTTTGGCTAAGAACTAGTTTGAAGAACAGTAGGCAAAAGTTAATTACAGAAACTAATAAGATGAAGGACTGAGGGTAAGAAATTGATACCTAAGGAAGTGGTTAATCAGAGATTTACATTCAGAACATAAAACATGTTCAGTTCAATATGCACAGATGCCTGATATGTACAAATGACTATGCTATTTCTGTGGGGATTAGAGACAGCAACAACGTCCTGCCCTGAAGAAACTACTCCAGAGGCATATACAGAAGAGGATATAAAAGAAGAGCCATGGGACAATGAAATAAGAGCTCATCCAGTGAGAGAGGAAGGGAAAGAGCTGAGGAATCAAGAAAGGTTAGTTACACAGAGGAGTTGGGGTTTGAGATGGGCTTAAAGTACCAGCAAATATTTGTTGGAAACCTATGATATACCAGGCATTGGGGATAGAGAGGGAGGAAACTGGACTGGCACAGACATGCTGAAAATGAGATCCCCCAATAGTCAAAGGCTTCAGACAAAGGCAAACCCTTTATACTGATATGAAATGTATCTGCAGATAAGTATCATAAATAAAAAATAAAAATGAAAAAACTTAAAATATGTTTAGTGTTTTAATGAATGATTTCCCATTTTTAAAAGTGCATATTCTTGCCCTAGCCAGTTGCTCAGTGGTTAGAGTGTTGGCCCGCAGACTGTAGGGTCGTGCATTCAATTCCTTGTCAAGGGCATGTGCCTCAGTTGCAAGCTCCATTCTGACTGGGTTGGGGCATGTGTGGGAGGCAACCAATCGATGTGTCTCTCTCATATTGATGTTTCTCTCCCCCCCCCCCACTCTCTCTTAAGAAAAAAAATCAATGGAAAAAAATATCCTCTAATGAGGATTACATAAATAGATAGATGATAGATAGGTAGATAGATAGATAGAGCCCATTCTCATAAGGAAAAACAGATGTATAAGTGGATAAATACAATACAATACACTACAAAGTAGTAAGTCATGACCAGCAACGCACACCTAGTAGTTACAGAACACAGAGGCACAGCACCAAATGGAGACTGAGACTGTAGAGAAGACCACTGAGGAAGATACACAGAGGTTTAATAGGCAGAGCAGGGGACAGGAAGAAGGCATGAGGGGACCACAGTGAAAGAAAAGGAAGAATAAGAGACTAGTGTGGGGAGGGATGTGAAATAGCTTCTGTGAAGAACTCAGGCAGGAATGCGCTCCACCGCAGTCAGCTGGCCCATGAGGAGTCAATGAGCATCCCTCAACTTCCTGCAGCATTCTGACAGCTAAGTTTGGAGACATGAACAGGCAGCAGGAGAATGTCACCGTGTTTACAACAACGTTTTAACTAGAGGCCCAGTGCATGAAATTCGTGCACTGGTAGGGTCCCTAGCAGCTGCTGGCCGGGTACTTCCTCCCTTCCTCCGGCCGGCCCTGCCTCCTGGTTGAACAACCAGACGAATTCCCGGTTGAGGGGACAATTGGCATACTACGCTTTTATTATATAGGATAACTGACTGGTGGTAAGGCTGGGAGGAGAAGCAGATGTGGCCAAGGAAAGGGTTAAAAAGAAAGATCAAGAGACAAGAGGCTGTAAGGGAAAAAGGATGGATTAAATTTTAAAAGACGACAGTGAGGGAAGGGAGCTCAGGGCTGTGATAAGGAATCTCAGAGTTCAAGATCTTGCCAGTAGAGCAATTCCAAAAGATGGAGCAGAATTTAAATGGGGTAAAACTGTCACTGAATATGAAAAGACTATCAAATGGAACAGTTATGGTGTGAAAAGCTAATATTATTACTGTTGTTGTTATTAAAACAGTAGTAGCAGCTAAGTGATTTACATTTCCCTTTTAATCCTGATAATGCAGTAAGACAGTCGATATTACTTACCTTTTATAGAAGAGAAAACGGACATTCAGCTAGTTCTTTATGGTCACAATGACCAGAAATGGCAAAAGGAAAACTGAAACCAAGGTTTCTTTGCCTCTAAAGCCTCTGGACTGAATAATTACAGATTCTTTATTTCTTATTGCTTTCCTCCATTCAGATGTCATCACTCTTAGTTTAGAAATGGAATGCTCCAAAAATGGAAAGATAATAGCAAAGTATATAATACAGGGAGACAGGCTAATGAAGGCAATGGAAGTTCAAGACTGTTACCACAGCTGACTTCCAGTTGTCATTACATATTCTGAGCAGAGAGCGGGGAGGGGACAGCTAAACCTGGGGATGCAGGGGCTTTCTTAGTTGGATAAAACATACTATTAGTATAACTTTCCCCAAACCTGGGAGAAAAAGGTGAGTGTCTTATTTTATAACTAGAGGCCCAGTGCATGATTCAATCATGCATGTGTAGGGTCCCCTACACGCTTTCGCTTTCTATCGCGGCGGAGCTGGGTGCCTGTCTGCTGGTGCACCAGGCCTTTCGGAAGCCTCCAGCTTGGCGGAGGCTTCTGAAAGGCCTGGTGCCGGAGCAGACAGGCACCCAGCTCCCCCGCTTTTGATGGTCCGCGGTGGGACGTGAGCTCGCTGCTCCAGAGGCCCCTTCTGTTCCGCAGCACAGCCATGGCACAGACGCTGAGCTCGTGCCGCCGGTGGTGACGCGAGCTCAGCGTCCCGCTGGCCCAATCGGCTATCCCGGCCACCCCGAGTCCCGCCCCCTGGGCCTCCCGCTGGCCCAATCGTGGGCGTAGCGGAGTGATGGTAATTTACATATTACCATTTTATTAGGTAGGATTATTACAGGAAATTCTCAACAGTCAATGAAGACTGTATGTTTCAAGTATAAATTCTAATTACATGATGCTCATAGTTTAAGAATTTTTTTATCTATTTTATAAATTAAGATACAAAGTGAGAAATCACACTAAATTGGCTAATGGAAGTAAACACACTGAGGTAAAAAGCAGAAAACTTATATTTGCAGATTATTTCCAAAGCCATTTTAAATGGTTTTCATGACCATTAACTCAATGAACATATCCAATGAATCTAAGAAATAATTTATTTTGCAAATCTATTTAGGCACCATCATTTAAAAATAAATAAATGGAAAATAGGCCTTAATGTTCTTAGAGTAATATTTAAATAATAAGAAAAAATTCAAATCCAGAGAGGGAAGAGGGTGGGGGGAATAAAGAGGGTAAAGGGAATCAAATTTATGGAGGCAGAAGGAGACACGACTTTGGGTGGTGAGCACACAACAAAGCATACAGATAATGTACTGTAGAATATTTATAAATATTTTCATTTATAAACGTTTTAAGGAGGAAATGATAAAATCTATCTGGATGAGAATCTCTGAAAGGTCTACCCTGGAATCCCTCAAGAATACCCTGAATGCTCACTGTTCACCGACCCATCCTCCCACTGCCAGGCCCCACAACTGCAATTACCTTCCACAGTGAACCACAACAGCAACAAGGTCATACATTCTGTCAGGATTGGTTGCATCACCTGAAGTGTTAAAGAGACGAAGTTCTAAAGGAAAAACTACCCGGTAAGAAAGTTTGGTGTATCGATGAAGTTGATCCATATATTTAAATCTCTTCAGGTGTAGAGCTAGAATCATGGGCAGCTTTTTAACTTTCATCCTATTAAAATAAACATGAAAACAAAATTTCATAAAAGATGTACACTATATCCTTCAAAGAATGAGCAAATTTTATGATTCCATTAACAAATGGTTAACTGTCAGTTTTAATAGCCAATACTACCCACTTTGCATATTTCTAGCAGTTATTTTTATATTGAGAAAGCAATATTCTGAACATCTTAAAACAACTCCACCCCCACCCTACCCATCATCACCAAACCACATAAATTGACTGAGCACTCAACATAGCTTCAAAGCACATGGAATGACTATGGTCTTTGTTAAGAAATCTATTTCTGGAATATGATAAGGCTAAATGCACATGGTGTCTACGACTAGTGGAAGGAAAACCAATTTTTTAAAACCATCAACTCTTCTGGATGTGAGTGGAGACTGAAATCATTGGTTTAATCAAATCTATATAATAACAGGTTGAGAGTTTCCGGTCAAGATGGCGGAGTAGGAAAATGCGGTAATCACATCCTCCCACAACCATGTCAAAGTTACAACTAAACTATAGAACAACTATTATTCAGAACCACCTGAAACTTGTTGGTTGAACAGAAGTCCTACAACTAAGGATATAAAGAAGCCACATCAAGACTGGTAAAAGGGTGGAGACACAAAACGGGCTGGTCCTACACACTATGTATGGTGAATAAAATTGGGATATCTCGGCTACAGAGGTCCCCTCTGAAGAGTGAGAGGTCCCCGGCTCCCCAACAGGCCTCCTAGCCTGGCCTTCCAGTGCCAGGAAGCAAAGTCCCCATAACTTTGGCTGTAAAAACCAGCAGGGATGTGGCTGAGTGAGACAGAGGAATCCCAGACAGTTCCTCTTAAAGGGACTGCTCACAGACTTACACAATCTGAGCTCCAGCACTGGGGCAGCAGCTTGAAAAGCACCAGGATACATGGGGAGAAACTGAATTGTTTCACATCAAAGCAAGAGCTGGGGGGTAGAGGCAGCTTTCTTCCAGACAGAAATGCTGGCAAAGGCCATTGTTCCTTTTCTGTGCTGACAGATGGGCTCCACATCTGAGACTCTATCAACTTGGCTCATACTATTCGCCTTGCCCTGGTGATTCCCTGAGACCCACCCAACTTGCAGACCCACCCAAGACTTCCATTCTACTTTCCATATGAATGGCCTTTCTTGGTTCATGCTCTGACTTTCCTAAAACCTCTCAAATAAGCAGCATCTGGCCATCAGGTACCTATACCTCTCGCTAAATGCCCCAGGTCTGACACTAGCGGCAACCAGCCTTGGTTCCCAATTTGGCCTCTCCTGAGCACCTCCAAGCCCAGCACAAGTAGCAGCCATCTGCAAACTGCTTTGTAGCTCATGTCGGGTGGCCCCAGGCAGAACAAAAGTGGTAGTTGACCTTGGTCTGCAGCTCCAGGAAGCCCCAGAGTTAATGCACCCAGTGGACAACTTCAGATCACATCAAAGCAAAACCCAACAATCTCAAGATGAGAACTCAGTGGGCACTAGGGCCCTGCTGTAGTAAGTCTTGCTCCATGAAGTGGTCCCTACACAGTGGTCATAGGCAGTCCTTGTAGCTGATCAGCCTGGGGGTAAATACCTCCCATTGAAGTGCCAAAAGCAATTAAGGCTCAACTACAATAGGAAGCTGTACACAGAGCCCACAAAGTGGTGGTGGTGATGGGGCACACCTGGAGTACCCAGCTCAGGTAAACTGAGAGGCTGTGCCACTGGACCCTACAGGATACCTACTACATTAGGCCACTTTACCAAGCACAGGAGACAGCAGCTCTATCTAATACATAAAAACAAACACAGGGAGGCTGCCAAAATGAAGAGATAAAGAAATATGTCCCAAATGAAAGAACAGAACAAAACCCCAGAAAAAGAACTAAAAAAAATAGAGGCAAGCAATCTACTAGATGCAGAATTCAAAGCACAGGTTATAAAAATGCTCAATGAAGTTAGTGAGAACTTCAACAGCATAAAAAAGAACATGGAAACCATAAAAAACAGCCAGTTAGAATGAAGGATACACCAACAGAAATGAAGAATAATTTAGAGGGAACCAATAGTAGAGTTGATGAAGCCAAGAATCAAATCAGTAATTTGGAAAATAAGAAAGCAAAAAACACCCAATCAGAACAGCAAAAATAATCCCCCCAAAAAATGAAGATAGTGTAAGGAGCATCAATGGGGGTTCCCCCTCATGGAACTTCTTTCTGAAGCGATTTGGCCTTGCAATCGATGTTGATGCTTGACCTGGATCAACCCATGATTTTGTGCATTTGGGATTTTCAAATTAATCCACTTTTCATCACCAGTCACATTTCGATGCAAAAAAAGACTTTCTTTCGTGCCATTGAAGCAACATTTTACTGATGACTTCTCAGTTTTCCATTTGTCTTTCATTCAGTTGATGTGGCACCCATTTTCCTTTCTTTAAAATCTTTCCCATTGCTTGTAAATGACCGGAAATTGTTTGCTGAGCAACGTTTAATCTTTCTGTAAGTTTTTTTTTTAGTTTGACATGCATCTTCATCAATAATGCTTGTAATTGTTTGTCTTTAAGCTTTTTTGATTGACCTGGATGTTCTTTGTCTTTCACATCGAAATCATCACTTTTAAAGCATTTAAACCAGTGTTGACAAGTATCTTGAGATGGAGCATGTTCACCATAAGCTTCCCGAAGCAGCACTTTTCTTCAAAATAAAGTAATGAATTATAACATCCCGCAAGTGCTCTTATTTTGGCACAAAATTTGACATTTTTAAGCATATAAATATCTATTATGTTAACATCTTCATAAAATTTGACATATGAAGTTTTGAAGCTTGCTGTCAATACAACAAAATAGCATACATATCAAATCCCATATATCAACATATGGATAACTCTATCTATTGAAAAAACCCCACATTATTAACCGATATACCTGGTAGAGACTGAAGGGTGGAGGGACCAAAGGGCTGGCCAAGATCCCACAGACAGCAGCTGAAGTTCCAGTATCTCAGCTGTGGGGAGTTGCCATTGACAACTCTAAACCCCAAGCTAGGCCCCCCAACAAAGAGCACCAGACCTGAGAGAGGTGCCCACATAATATCGGGCTGTGAAAAGCAGCCTCACCCGGACGCAGGGGCACGTGGCCTCTCCCGGACCCGGGACCCAGCCTCACCCGGATCCAGAGGCGCACGGCCTCACCCGGACCCGGGATCCAGATTCACCTGGACCCGGGGGCGCACGGCCTCACCCGGACCCGGGACCCAGCCTCACTCGGACCCAGGGGCACGGCCTCACCCGGACCCGGGACCCAGCCTCACCCGGACCCAGTGGCGCGTGGCCTCACCCGGACCCGGATCCAGCCTCACCCGGACCCGGGACCCAGCCTCACCCGGGCCCAGGGGCGCGTGGCATCCCCCGGACCCAGTGGCACGCAGCCTCGCCCGGACCCGGGACCCAGCCTCACCCGGACCCAGGGGCGTGCGGCCTCACCCGGACCCGGGACCCAGCGGGGCCTCGTCTTCTCGATCCCAATTCCTGTCGGTCAATTCCCTCTCAGCAATTCCTTTGGCCATCCTCTCAAAGCTCCGGGGCGGCTGCCGTGGAACTCGCCAGGCGGCAGGCTCAGCTAGGCTCCGGTGCGCTCGGTGCACGGCAGCGGGCCGGTCCAAGGTCGCTGCGGTGGTACTCGGGCCTGCAGCGGCGACTAGTCGCCCGGCGAGTGCACCCGGATCTGGGACCCAGCGGGGCCCCGTCTTCCCGATCCCAACTCCCATCGATCAACCCCCTCCCAGCAACTCCTCCGGCCATTGTTCCGGATGGTGTCTGCTCTGCCCTCCAGTTGCAATCTCAAAATTGTTGTGGTAGGCAACAATCAGGCGTCTGCCCTATGCCGCCATCTCGGTCCTCCAGAAGATTCTTAAATAACCTTATAAATGTGGTTCTGAACACTGTGTCGTCCATTAGTTTACTTTCCTTCATCCCTTCTATTCGTGACCTGCTTCGGTGTCTTCACCTTTTGGCTGCCTCCCTATAGCTCAGCTTCCCCAGTCTCCCTAGGTGGTCGCTCTTGATACCCCCCTTTGTGGGCTGAGTGCAAAGTCTTGGTGTTGTTAAGCCTTGATTGCTGTTGGTACACTGGGAGGATATGACCTCCAGTCCATTGGCTGTGAGGATCAGCTGTGTCTATGCCGGGAGACAGCCTTATTCAACTAGACTTGCAAAATTGTAAAAGCCTCTGTGCTTAGCTTGGATGGGGCGGAATTTCAGGGTGGAGCCTACAGCCTTGGCTTCCCGTCAGCCCCGCCCTATGAGGGTCCTGGGTCTCAGTGTCCCTCTGTACTCCCTGCAAACACCTCTGAGAGAAAAGCGCCCTGGAGCTTCGCCCGCCGCCAAACAGTCTAGTCTCTCCCCCAATGAATCTGGATTCCCAGATTCTCGCCCGGAACTGGGGCTCAGCGCAGTCTGGCGCCTTTGTCTCCTTCCCACCAGGGCAATCCAGCGGCACAGTCAACAGACCATCCTCTGCGCGCATTCCCGTGCGCGCCTCCAGTGCTCTGCCCTTCGCCACTCCCCTGCGTCTCTGCCTCACAGCCCAGGTTCCCCCAGCATGAGCCTGGCTTCCCAGGGTCTCGCCCGGAGCCGGGGCCCAGCGCAGCCGGAACTGGGGTCAGCACGGTCCGGAGCCCCTGTCTCCTCCCCGCCAGGGCAATTCAGCGGCACAGGCAATAGTCCGTCCTCTGCGCACATTCACGTGCGCACCTCCGGAGCTCTGCCTTTCGCCGCTCCTCTGTGCCTGCGCCCCACGGCCCAGATTCCCCCAGCATTAGCCTGGCTTCCCAGGGTCTCGCCTGGAACTGGGGTTCAGTGCAGTCGGAGCTGGGGTTCAGCGCAATCTGGAGCTTTTATCTCCTTCCTGCTAGAGAACACCGGCCAGGCCGTCAGCTGCCCCGTCCTCTCCGGCTCCGTCCTCCCCGCACACGCGCGTGCTCGTGTCCCCGCCCGTGTCTCCATACCTCAGGCTTTTACGGCTCCTCTGATACTCCTTGTGGTTTTCTCTTTCCTTCTAGTTGTGGGCATTTCAGTCAGCCAGCTTTCCTGTGGTTCTGGATGATGTCCGTTTTGACCTTTAGTTGTATTCTTGAAAATGTTGTGCCAGGCTGCAGGTTAGGTGCTTAACCTATGCCGCCATCTTGGTTCCTGAAATTTCTTTTGAGAGCCAAATTTTTTAAACTCAAACTTCTTCTAACGCCACTTCTTCAAAATAGACTCGCCCAGGCCATGGTATTTTGTGGAAGAGCCACACTCAAGGGGCCAAAGAGCCGCATGTGGCTCACAAGCCGCAGTTTGCCAACCACTGCCTTAGGCTACTCAAGACAATCCAATCAGTGTGCAAGCAAAGGCAGTCTCTGGAGGCTTTGAGTCTTTTCCTGATCTAATAAGTCAGAAACAGCATTTGACACTGCACTAGAGATTGTGAGGCATAGCAGATATACCTAATACATAGTAGCAAACCCAAACAGGCAGCCAAAATGGAGAAACCAAAAAAACACCAACAACCCCAAACAAAAAACAAGAGAATTCTCCAGAAGAGCTAAATGAAATGGAGATAAGAAATAGAGTACAGAATAATGATGGCAAAGATGCTCAACAGCATGAGAAAAGATATAGTACCTATGAAGAATGACATAGCACTAATAAAGAACATAGCTGAAGGAATACACAGCAGATTAGGGAAAGCTGATGATCTGATACATGAACTGGAAGACAGGGTAGAAAAAAAATCACTCAATCAGAGAAGCAAAAACAATTAAAAAAGAGAAGGACCGCATAAAGGAATTGTGGGAAAACATGAAATGTAACAATATTCGCATAATAGGTGAAGCAGGAGAAGAAAGTGAGCAAGAGATAGAGAACTTGTTTAAAGAAATAGTGGCAGAAAACTTCCTGAACCTATTGAAGAAAAAAAAATCACAAAAGTACAGGCAGCACAGAGAGTCCTAAGCAAGAAAAATCCAAACTGGCCCATGCCCAGACACAACATAATTAAAATGTCAAAAATTAAAGACAAAGTCAAAATCTTAAAAGGCAGCAACTGAAAAGCAATTTATTACCTACAAAGGAGCTCCTGATTTCTCATCAGAAACTCTACAGGCCAGAAGGGAATGGCATGAAGTATTATTCAAGGTAATGAAAAGCAGGGATCTGAAACAAAGATTATTATATCCAGCAAGGCTATCATTCAAAATAGATGGTCAAATAAAGAGCTTCCCAGACCAAAAAAAAGGCTAATGGATGGAGTTTATCACCACCAAAACAGCACTGCAGGAAATGCTAAAGGGACTGCTATAATGATAAGAAATAGAGAGAGAAATATAGGCATAAAGCATTAAAATAGCAATAAGTAAGAACCTATCAATAATAACCTTAAATATAAATGGATTAAATGCATCAATCAAAAGACATACAGTAGCTGAATGTATACAAAACATGACCCAATTATATGTTGTCTACAAGAGATCCACCTCAGAACAAAGACTCACACAGAATAAGAGTGAAGAGAAAAAATTTTTTCATGAAAATGGAAATGAAAAAAAAGCTGGGCAGCAATAATCATATCTGACAAAATAGACTTCAAAATGAAGGCCATCATAAAAGACAACAAAGGTCACTACATAATATAAAAGGGATCAATCCAACAAGAGTATATAAAACTGGTAAACATATATGCACCCAATATAGGAGCACCTAAATACATAATAAAACTTCTATACGACATTAAGGGACAGATCGACAATAATAACAGTCATTTTGGGGGAGTTTAATACTCTGCTGACTTCACTGGATAGATCTTCCAGGCAAAAAATTAACAAGAAAACAGTGACTCTAAATGACACTGGACGAGATGTAATTAATTGACATTTATAGAATATTTAATCACAAAGCTGCAAAATATACATTCTTTTCAAGTGCACTTGGGTCATTCACAAAAATAGAACACATGTTAGGATACAAAACAAGCCCATGCCCAGACACATCATAATTAAAAGTTCAAGAAAACTGAAATCATATCAAGTACCTTCTCGGATAACAATGGAATGAAATTAGAAATCAAATAAAGTAAAAACACTCAAAAACATGGAGGCTAAATAGCATATTATTAAACAATAAATGGGTTCCAATGAGATGAAGAAATCAAAAATTTCCTGGAAACAAAAGAAAATGAACACACAACAACCCAAATTGTATGGGACAAAGCAAAAGCAGTGCTGAGAGGGAAGTTCATAGCATTACAAGCCTACCTCAAAAAAACAAGAAAAATTAATAATAAACTACACAACCCTACAACTTAAAGAATTAGAAAGAGAACTACAAGAGAAGTTCAGAGTAAGTAGAAGGAAGGAAATAAAAAAGATTAGAGCAGAAATAAATGACATAGAGACTAAAAAGAACAATACAAAAATGAAACCAAGAGCCGTTTCTTTGAAAGGATAAATAAGATTGATGAACCATTAGCCAGACTCATCAAGAAACAAAGAGAGAAGACCCAAATAAATAAAATAAGAAACAAAAGTAGAGAAGAAACCACTGACATCACAGAAATACAAAGTATTGTAAAAAAATACTATGAACAACTATATGCCAACATGCTGGATAATGTGGATGAAATTTTCAAATTCCTAGAAAAATACAATCTCCCAAAACTGAACCACGAAGAATCAGAAAACCTGAATAGGCCAATAACAACTTATGAAATAGAAGCAGTAATCAAAAACACTCCCAGCAAACAAAAGCCCTGGTCCATATGGCTTCACAATGGAGTTTTACCAAACATTCAAAGAACTAACACCTATACTCCTCAAACTATTCCAAAAACTTCCAACCTCTTTTTATGAGGCCAGCATTATACTAATTACAAAACCAGATAAAGACACCACAAAGAAAGAGAATTACAGGCCAATATCCCTGATGAACATAGATGCTAACATCCTCAACAAAATATTAGCAAATCCGATCCAGCAATATATTAGAAAGATCTTACACCATGACCAAGTGGGATTTATTCCAAGGATGCAAGGCTGGTACAATATTCGCCAATCAATAAACATGATACATCACATAAACAAATTGAAAGACAAAAATCGTGTGATCATATCCAATAATGCAGAAAAAGCATTCCACAAAAATCTAATAACCATTTTGGTAAAAATTCTCAGCAAAGTGACAACAGTAGGATCATATCTCAACATGATAAAGACCATATGTGACAAATCTACAGCGAACATCATACTCAATGGAAAAAAACTAAAACCATTTATGGAAGAACAGGAATATAACAGAGATGTCTGCTTTCACCCGTATTTTTCCATTGCTTTTTAAAGAGAGTAGAAGAGAGCGGGAAAGACAGAGAGGAATATAGATGTAAGAGAATCACATCAATTATTTGCCTCCTGCAGGAGCCCCAACCAGGGCCCGGGCCAGGGAGGAGCCTGCAACCGAGGTACATGCCCTTGATCTTTCAGTCCACAGGCCGAAGCTCTATCCACTAAGCAAAACCTGTCTAGGGCCACTTGCACCAGTCTTATTCAACACTAGAGGCCCAGTGCACGACATTTGTGCACTGGGGGCGGGGGATCCCTCAGCCCGGCCTACACCCTCTCGCAGTCTGGGACCCCTCGGGGGATGTCTGCTAAGGAGTCCTTAATCCTGCTGTGGAGGCAGGAGAGCTCCCGCCATCACCTCTGCACTCGCCAGTCATGAGCCTGGCTTCTGGCTGAGCAGCACTCCCCCTGTGGATTCACACTGACCACCAGGGGACAGCTCCTGCATTAAGCATCTGCCCCCTGGTGGTCAGTGTGTGTCATAGCAACTGGTCTTTCTGCGGTTTGGTTGATTTGCATATTATCCTTTTATTATATAGGATATTATATAGGATAGTCCTGGAAGTCCTAGTCACAGCAATAAGACAAGAAGAAAACATAAAAGGCATCAAATTGGAAAGGAGGAAGTAAAACAATTATTATTTGTAGATGACATGATATTGTACATAGAAACCCTAAAGACTTCACCAAAAAACAACTAGATTTAATAAATAAATTTAGTAATGTAGCAGGATACATAATTAATACCCCAAAATCGATGGCATTTTTATAGATCAATAATGAATTCTCAGAGAGAGAAACTAAACGATCCCATTTAATATTGCAACAACAAAAAAATAAGATACTTAGGAATAAACTTAACCAAGGAGGTAAAAGATTTGTACTTGGAAAATGGCAGAACACTGAAAAAAGACATAGAGGAAGATATAAACAAGTAGAAGAATATACTCTGTTCATAGATTGGTAGAATTAACATAATTAAAATGTCCATACTACCCAAAGCAATCTACAGATTCAATGCAAACCCTATTAAAATATTAACAGCATATTTCACAGATCTAGAATAAACACTCCAAAAATTTATATGTTGCCAAAAAAGACCCCAAATAGCTGCAGCTATCTTGAATAAGAAGAACAAAATTGGAAGGATCACAATACCAGATACTACATTATACTATAAAGCCATCATAATCAAAACAGCCTGGTACTGGTACAAGAACAAGCATATAGATCAATGGAACAGGACACAGACCCCAGAAAATGACCCAAGCCATTACGCTCAATTAATATTTGACAAAGAAGGCAAGAACATACAATGGAGTCAAGACAGTGTCTTCAATAAATGGTGCTGGAAAAATTGGACAGATACACGCAGAAAATGAAACTAGACCACCAACTTACACCATACACAAGAATAAACTAAAAATGGATAAAAGACTTAAATGTAAGTCACGAAACCATAAAAATCCTAGAAGATACCATAAGCAGCAAAATCTCAGGTATTTCTAGTAACACTATGTTTACCAATACATCTCCTAGGGCAAAGGAAACTAACAAGAAAATAAACAAATGCAACTATCCTATCTAATAAAAGAGTAATATGCAGATTGACCATCACTCTAACACACAATATAGCTGTCCCCATGTGGTCAAAGATCCTGCCCCCATGTGGACACAAGATGGCCACTACAAGATGGCCAGCAGGAGAGGGCAGTTGGGAGGCACCCGGCCTGCAAGGGAGGGCCGTTGTGAGGGACCAGGCTTGCAAGGGAGGGCAGTTGGAGGTGATCAACCCTGCAGGAGAGGGCAGTTAGGGGTGACCAGGCTGGCAGAGGAGGGAAGTTGGGGGCAAACAGGCTGGCAGGGGAGCAGTTAAGCATCAACCAGGCTGGCAGTGGAGTGGTTAGGGGGTGATCAGGCTGGCAGGCAGAAGCGGGTAGGGGCAATCAGGAAGGCAGGCAGGCAAGCAGTTGGGAGCCAGCAGTCCTGGATTGTGAGAGGGATGTCCGACTGCCCGTTTAGGCCCGATCCCACCAGGATCCTAAATGGGCAGTCGGACATCCCTCCAGGAGTCCCAGATTGGAGAGGGTACAGGCTGGGCTGAGGGACAACCCCCCGCCGTGCACTAATTTCGTGCACCGGGCTTCTAGTATCAAAATAAAAAGCTTCTGCACAGTAAAAGAAACCATCAACAAAATGAAAAGGGAGCCCACCATATGGGAGAACATATTTTGCAATGATACATCCGATAAAGGATCAATATACAAAAATATAGAAGGAACTCATACAACTTAACAAAAGGAAGACAAACAATTCAATAAAAAAATGGGCAAAGAACCTAAATAGACACTTCTCCAAACTGGACATACAGATGGCCAAGAGACATATGAAAAATGCTAAAGTCACTGATCATCAGAGAGATGCAAATTAAAACGACAATGAGATATCACCTTACACCTGTTAGAATGGCTACCATCAACAAATTACAAGTACTGGCGAGGGTATGGGAAAAAAGGGAACCCTGGTACACTACCAGTGAAAATGCAGACTGGTGCAGCCATTATGGAAAACAGTATGGAGTTTCCTCAAAAAATTAAATATGGAACCGCCACTGACTCAGTGATCCCACTTCTAGAAATACTAGAGGCCCGGTGCACAAAATTTGTGCACGGGGGATGGGGGGGTCCCCTCAGCCCAGCCTGCAACAACGCCAGCATCCAGCGCTCCAGCCGGCCTCAGGCCAGAGGCCCGCCCGCCCTCTCTCTGTGGGCCAGGGCACACAGGACACTGGGGCCCATCGCCGGGGCAACGCCGCCAGGGTCCAGTGCCCGGCCGCTATGGACGCCGCCATCTTTGTGACGAGTGATGGTTAATTTGCATATTACCCTTTTATTAGATAGTATATCCTAACAAATTTGAAACACTAATCAGAAAGAATGTATACACCCCTATGTTCATAGCCATACAATTTATAATAGCTAAGATCTGGAAACAGCCCAAGTGCCCATCATTAGATGAGTGAATAAAAAAGCTGTGAAATACTATGCAGCAGTAAAAACAAACAAAAAAAACCCCACCTCTTACCCTTTCAGACAGGATGGAGGGACCTGCAGAGTATTATGCTACACAAAATAAGCCAGTTGTAGAAAGACAAGTATCACATTTTCTCACTCCTATGTGGAGTCTAATGAACAAAATAAACTGATGAACAAAATAGATCCAGAGACACAGAAGCATAGAACAGACTGCAGAATCTCAGAGGGAAGGTGGGAGAGGGTGGGTGGGAAGTTATCAACCAAAGAATTTGTATGCATATATGTATAACCCATGGACACAGAGAATAGGATGGTGAAGGCTTGGAGAGGGTACAGGGGCAGGCTAGATAGAAGGGGTCAATGGGGGGAAAAAAGGGGAACATATGTAATACTTTCAACAATAAAGATTTTTTTCCTGATTTTATTATTTTTTAATCTTTATTGTTCAGATTACAGATGTCCCGTTTTTTTCCCCCCCATAGCTCCCCTCCACCCAGTTCCTACCCCACCCCACTGTCCACGTCCATAGGTACTGCATACATGCATATAAGATCTTTGTCCAATCTCTTCCCAGAACCCCCCCCACACCCTTTCCCCCAAGAATTGTTAGTCCGCTCCATTTCCATGCCCCTGATTCGATTCCATTTACAAGTTTATTCTGTTCATCAGATTTTTTATTCATTTGATTTGTAGATTCACTTGTTGATAGATATGTGTTGTCACTTTGTTGTTCATAATTTTTTATCTTTACCTTTTTCTTCTTCTTCCACTTCTTAGAGAATACCCTTCAGTATTTCATATAATACTGGTTTGGTGGTGATGAACTCCTTTAGCTTTTTCTTGTCTGTGAAGCTCTTTATCTGACCTTCAATTCTGAATGATAGCTTTGCTGGGTAGAGTAATTTTGGTTGTAGGTTCTTGCTATTCATCACTTTGAATATTTCTTGCCACTCCCTTCTGGCCTGCATAGTATCTGTTGAGAAATCAGCTGACAGTCATATGGGTACTCCCTTGTAGGTAACTAACTGTTTTTCTCTTGCTGCTTTTAAGATTCTCTCATCTTTTGCCCTTGGCATTTTAATTATGATGTGTCTTGGTGTGGTCCTCTTTGGATTCCTCTTGTTTGGGGTTCTCTGCGCTTCCTGGACTTACAAGTCTATTTCTTTCACCAGGTAGGGCAAGTTTTCTGTCATTATTTCTTCAAATAGGTTTTCAATATCTTGCTCTCTCTCTTCTTCTGGCACCCCCATAATTCGGATGTTGGTAAGCTTGAAGTTGTCCCAGAGGCTCCTTACACTAGCTTCATACTTTTGGATTCTTTTTTTTTTTCTTTTTGCTTTTCTGGTTGGGTGTGTTTTGCTTCCTCGTATTTTAAATCTTTGACTTGGTCCTTGGGATCCTCTAGTCTACTATTGAACCCCTGTATATTATTCTTTATTTCAGTAAGTGTATGCTTAATTTCTGACTGATCCTTTTCCATTTTTTTTTTTTTTTTTTAGCATTCTCACTAAGATTCTTGAAGATCTCACTAAGTTCCTTGAAGGTTTCTAGAAGATTCTTGAGTAACCTTATAACTGTGGTTTTAAACTCTATATCCAGTAGTTTGCTTTCATCCATTTCTTTCATTTGTGACATGTTTGTCTCCACATTTTTGGCTGCTAACCTGTGTTTGTTTCTATGTGTTGGGTAGCTGCTAAGTCTCTTTGAGTTGACAGAGTGGTCTTGTGTGGTAGGTGTCCCATAGGGCCCAGTGGCTCAGCCTCCCCAGTCACCTGAGGTGGACACTCTTAGTGCACCCCTTTGTGGGCTGTGTGCATAGTCTTGCTGTAGTTGAGCCTTCATTGCTGTTGGTATCACTGGGAGGAATTGGCCTCCAGGCCAATTGGCTGTGAGGACCAACTGTGACTACAGTGAAAGAGCTGTTATGCTGGAGACAACCTTATGGGGCAGGACTTGCTTCAGTGGGGCTTTGGTGTTCCCTGAGTCTGCGCCTTGAGTGTGTCACTTACTGATGTGAAGAATTGTAATCTGGTATGGTCTCACACTGACCACTGGGTACACTGGCTCTTGGGTCTCCAAGGAGGTGCAAAGTCAGCCACTGCCTGGGGCCACCCAGCAGCAGCTACAGAGAGATTTGCAGACTCCTCCTCTTTGTATCGGGTTTGGAAGTGCCCAGATGAAGCTCAGCTGTGAAGCAAGGCAGGATGGTGCTGGTGAGGCCTTGGGCCTTCTTTTGCTAGCTTTGGGGCTCCCTGACCCAGCTGTAGCTTGTTTGACAGGTTTTAGGCTGAGAAAGAACAGGCCATTCATACGCAAAAACCACTGCACACAGCGTGGGTGGGGTTGTAAATTGGGCAGGGCAGGGTCTCAGGGAATCTCCAGGGCGGAGCAAACAGCATTGGCTGCCAATCAGCCCTGCACTGGGGAGGTCCCAGCAGAGGAACAATGACTATTGCGAGCACCTCCCTCTGGAAGAAAGCCGCTCCGGCGTTCCTGCCCTGATGCCAGACAGTGCAGTTTCTCCCTGTATGTGTCTGGGTCCCCCCGAGTCTCACCTGGCACTGGAGCTCAGAGCAAGCTGGAGCTTGTATCTCCCGATTAAAAAAGCAGCGCACCCAGGTGCCAGCCTGTTTCGTGCCTCTGCACCTCCTATCAGTCTCAATGAGCTTTCTTCTTTACCTCTCTAGTTGTAGTACTTCCACTCAGGCAGCTTTCCCACGGTTCTGGATGATAGTTGTTCTGTAATTTAGTTGTAATTTTCATGTGGTTGTGGAAGGCAGCAAGTACAGGAGTTTACCTATACTGCCATCTTGGTTCTCCAATAAAGATTTAATTTTAAAAATTTAGGGAAATTCTCACTATTCAACAATAGGAAATGCTGAAATATATTACATTATAAACATAACAGAATATTATACAACTTGAAACAATAATGGTGAAAGTTTCTAAATAGCATTGGAAAATACTTATTGAATGTAAAAAAAGACAATATATAAAATTTTATATTTAGTAATGAATCAAACTTTATATACATCAGACCCATGTATAGTTGCTAAAACAAGTTATTCTTTAAAAATTTCCAGTAGAACATAGATCCAGAAGAATTTTCTCAGCATTAAACAAATAACTTAGTTGTTGGACAAACTGCTTCAAAAAAAAACCCCACACAATTTAGCAAAACTGAAAATAAGAATAAAAAATCTAAATACTACAGCATCTATTTGTAACCAACCCCTCTCCCCTTCAAAAGAAACAACAAGACCAAACAGCATCACTGGGGAATTCTATCAAACATTTAAGAAATAAATAAAACCTATCTTATATAAACTGCTTAATAAAAGGAGGAGGGAATGATCCCCAACTCATATTTGCAGTCAGCATAAACCCAATACCAAAATCTGACAAAGGTATTACAGGAAAATAAAATCACAGACCAATATCCCTCATTAGATATCATATATGTGAAAATCATTAACAAAACATGAGCAAATTGGATCCAGCAACATATAAACCCTACTTGGTGGTGATGTTACACTAAATGAATGGATGATTTCTCCCTCAGGTTCTTTCTAAAAATCAGTAACTGTAAAAATAACATGGACAGATTCCTTTATATTCCTAAAGTAATAAGTATGGAAGAGGCATTTAAAATTACTACAGCAAATTCGTCCTTCTAAAGAGAAGCATCCTCACCACAACGTAAATTCTCCAAAAACATATGTTGAATCAATAGTGTGATTTTTCAAAACAAGCATGTCCTCTTCCAACCTAATCAAGTATTTTCCATGAGTCAGGAATGAGTAGACAACAGGTATTATTTTCTTAGTAAGAATTTACTGTCCACATTATATACCAGGTCACAAACTCAAATGACTGCAGCCCCTATAATAAAAGGTGGTGAGACTATGGTGAGGAGTGAGCACAACCTCCCCATTTGGGTCCTACTGGGGCAGTGGTCGGCAAACTCATTAGTCAACAGAGCCAAATATCAACAGAACGATTGAAATTTCTTTTGAGAGCCAAATTTTTTAAACTTAAACTTCTTCTAAAGCCACTTCTTCAAAACAGACTCGCCCAGGCCATGGTATTTTGTGGAAGAGCCACACTCAAGGGGCCAAAAAGCCACATGTGGCTCGCGAGCCGTGGTTTGCCAATCACTGTACTGGGGGATTTATCCAGGCAGTGCTCCAGGGCAGACCGAGGGAAGCAGGGAAAGTGAGGAAGCCAGGGAAGGGGAGGAAGCTGCGGAAGGGGCGGGTCACACACAGAATACCACAGAGGGCAGGCCCCCCGAGTCCCACAGGGGAACCCTGGACTGTGAATTTCTCTCAACCACAGCAATGATAGCTGGGCTTTCATATTCTATTCTCCACCTGTCAGTCAGAGATGAAAGAAATTCCCAGAAACTCCCTTCTGCAGTAGCCCAAGGGGAGTCCTCCAAAGAGCCAGAAGTGAAAGCAAGCCAACAGAGCGGGAGGGCAGGAGAACTGAATGTCTGCACCAGTCCTAACTAGAACACCAAGGACTCAGCTGCAGGCAATTGAGGGCATCACATGGTGGAATGCAGGCCGAGTGCTGTCTGCTGTTTGGATTTTTTCAAGAATAGTGAGAAACCATTTGTATAAACTGTGTGAGCCAAGCAAAGAGGTCTATAGACTGAATCTGGCCCAGGGGGCAGTTTGCAAACTCTGACACAGAGATATTTAATATCCCAGCATAGGCACATAAAAATTTACTAAATACTGTTAGTAGAGTTCTTAACCACGCAGAAAAGCTTAAAATTGTACAGACATAAAATTCCACACTCTTATAAACTGTAATGTCAACAAGGACTAACTGGGGCAAATTGGGCTGAGGAATGAGAAAGGAATAAGATGCTATGACCTGATGTGAGGAGGACACTGAGAGGAGTCAGACAAGATAGAACCTGACCTCCAGCCTGTGTTATAAGTGAAGGACAGGTCAGAGGATGGATGAGGTCTATGGAGTGCCCCAACCACAGGTGGAACAGAATACTGAGCACTATCTAGAGTAGCTACCTACCAGGTATGCAACATCAACCTGTCAAAACAGAAAGACCCAGAAAACCACAAACACAGGTCAGACTTAGGAGAATTCTAATGGGGTGGGGTTAGAGGGCTATGGTCTGAATGTTTGTGCCCCACCCCCAAAATTCATGTTGAAATCCGAAAGCCCAATGTGATCATTTTAGTAAGTGAGGCTTTGGGAGGTGCTTAGTTATGAGGGTGTAGTCCTCATGAATCGGACTCGTGTTATGAGATGAGGCACCAGACGGCTTGCTGGCGCCCTCCTACCATGTGAGGACACAGTGAGAGAACACCAGCTACGAACCAGGAAGAGGGTCCTCACCAGTTGACCTTGGACTTCCCAGCCTCTAGAACTGTGAGAAAGAAATTTCTGTTGTTTATAATCCACCCAGTCCATGGTATTTTGTTACAACAGCCTGGAATGGACTAAGATGAAGTGTGTGCAAGGGTAGTTTGGGAGGTGGACTAAAGTAAGGCAAATTCCCATTGCTGAAAAGATCCTGACTTGATGCTTAATAGGACCTGGACACAGAGGAACAAGATATGGATCCAGTTACAAAAATGGAGCAAAAGGGAATGACATGACTGCAGAAATAGAAAGAATCTCAATTACAAAATCTAGGACAGATAGAGATGGATATGTGGACATTACAACTTGATGCTGAGTCACCTGGGCAGTGCAGGAGCCTTCTTCGATGCCTCATAAGGACAGGTTTGGTCCTAGAAGTGGGCTAAGCTAAATATGGAATCAAGGGAGAGCACAAATAAAGAGAAAGGAAGCATGTGTAGGCAAGGAGTCAGTCAGGCTGGCTTAGCTCCCAGTCCACGGTTGTTCATCATCAGAGTGAGAGGAGCAACAGAAATATTGCTCTTTAAAATCTCGGCATCATTCCCACCACAAGGCCCAGAGGACATGGTAGCACTAACTGAAACAAAGCCATCAAATCTTTTCTCATTCCGGCTCCCCAGGGACAGCCCTCCACTTTCTCCCAGTGCTCTGTCCTCCTGCTAGACAAAGGTCTATTTTGGTAAAATACCATTTACCAAACTGGTATTTTTCCTGGACTGTGCTATACACAGTTCAGAAGGTATGCTGTATAAAAGGAGTCTATGTGCAAATAAATTCTGGAAAAAGCTAGATAAAAGAAATTTTTTTTTCTGTTATGTGGGTCTTCTCAGAGTCTACAATATGAATCATAAATAACTATCAGGAAATTTTATTATACAGCAAATTCATTTAATCACAGAAAACTTATTTTCGGGCATATTAACATTTCCAGAAATTGTTCTTCATTGTTTCCAAATTGAATCTTTTTAAAGACACTGTTTTTATATAAATTCAAACATATTTCATGAATGAAAGTCAAACTTTACATGCAGTTATTTATTGTTGTTAAAACACATAACATAAACTTTACAGTCTTAATCCTTTTTTTATTACCCTTACCTGAGAATGTTATTTATTTATTTATGTTTTAAGAGAGGAAGGAAGGGAGAAGAAAGAAACATCAATGTGAGAGAGATACATGGATCAGCTGCGTCCTATACATGCCCAGACTGGGGATGGAGCCCTCAACCTAGGTATATGCCCTGAACAGGAATCGAACCCACAACCTTTTGGTGTATAGAATGACACACCAACCTAGTCACCCAGCCAGGGCCCATCTTAATCTTTTTTAAGTGTGCAGCACAGTAATGTTAGATACATGTATTATTATGTAATAGATCTCAAGAACTTTTTCATCTTGCAAACTGACACTAGGCCTCCTCTACAACCCACATTCCTCTTCCACAGACCCTGGGAACCACCACTTTGCTTCCTGTTTCTAAGAATTGGACTACTTTAAATTCTTCATAAAATGGAATCATACAGAATGTGTCTTTTTGTGACTGGCTTATTTCACTTAGCATAATGTACTCAAGGTTCATCCATGTTGTAGCATGTGACAGGATTTCCTTCCTTCATAAAGCTGAATAATAATCCCATTGTATGTGTATACCACATTTTCTTTCTTTTTTTTTAAAAATATATTTTATTGATTTTTTACAGAGAGGAAGAGAGAGGGATAGAGAGTTAGAAACATCGATGAGAGAGAAACATCGATCAGCTGCCTCTTGCACACCCCCTACTGGGGATGTGCCCGCAACCAAGGTACATGCCCTTGACCGGAATTGAACCTGGGACCCTTGAGTCCGCAGGCCGATGCTCTATCCACTGAGCCAAACCGGTTTCGGCCACATTTTCTTTATCTACTCATCTGTCAAGGGACATTTTAAGTTGTTTTCACCACTTGGTTAGTGTGAATAGTGTAGCAAAAAACCTGGGAGTACAAATATTTCTTTGAAATCCTGTTTTCTATTCTTCTGGATCTATACCCAGATGTAGAACTGCTGAATCATATGGTAATTTTATTTAATCTTTTGGACCCTCCACACTGTTTTCCATAACTGCGGCACCATTTTTCTAATACATTCCCACCAGCAGTGCACAAGGGTTCCAATTTCTCCACATTCTTACCAATTCTTATTTTCTCTCTCCTTCTCTCTCTCTCTTATTGTGGCCATCCTAATGTGAGAAGTGATATCTTACTGTGGTTTAATTTGCATTTCCCTGATAATTAGTGGTGTTGAGCATCTTTTCATGTACTTGTTGGCTATTTGTGCATCTTCTTTGGAGAAATGTCTATTCAAGTCTTTGCCCATTTTGTAATTGAGTGATTTGGTTTTCTGTTGTTAAACTATAGGACTTCTTTATGTATTTTGGATATTAACCTCTTATCAGATATCTGGTTCTTAAATATTTCCTCCCATTCTGTGAATACTCTGCAAATATTTTCTCCCCTTCATCACTTTTCACTCTAATTGCTTCCTTTGCTGTGCACAAGTTTTTCAGTCTGATGTAGTCTCATTTGTCTATTTTTGCTTTGTTGCTTGTGCTATTGGCGTCATATTCAAGAAATTGTCACATTCAATGTCATGAAGTTTTCCCCCTATTTTTGTTTCTATCAGTTTTATAGTTTTAGGTCTTACATTTAGGTGTTAAATCCATTTAGACTTAATTTTTGTATATGCTATAGTGTAAGGATCCAACTTCATTTTTTTGCATGCAGATATCCAGTTTTCCCAGCACCATTTGTTGAAGAGACTATCCTTTCCCTATTGTATAGCCTTGGCACGCTTGTTGAAGATCATTTGACAGTAAAGTGAGGGTTTATTTCTGGGCTCTTTATTCTGTTCCATTGGTCTACGTATCTTTATGCTAGTACCACAATGTTTTGTTGTTGTTAATCCTCACCCAAGGATATTTTTCCCTCTTTTTTTTTGAGAAAGGGAGAAGAGGGGAGGGAGGGAGGGAGTGAAAAAGGAAAGGAGGGGAGAGGAGGAAATGGATGAGGGATGGGGGGAGGGACAGACATCGATGTGAAAGACGCATCGATTAGTTGCCTCCCACACGCTCCCTGACCAGGGCCTGGGGACCGAACCTGAAACTCAGATACATGCCCTTGACTGGGAATTGAACACGAGACCCTTCAGTGCTCAGGCCGATGCCTCAACCACTGACCCACACCGAGCAGGTCAGTACCATACTGTTTTGATTACTGTAGCTTTGTAACATGTATTTTAAAAATCAGGAGGTAAGAGGCCTCCAGCTTTTTCTTTCTCAAGATTGTTTGGTTATGCCGAATCCTTTAAAATTCCTCATATGAATTTTGAATGTTTTTTTTCTATTTTTTAAGAAAACGCCAATGATATTTGGTAGGTATTGCATTGAATCTATAAATTGCTTTGGGCAGTATGGCCATTTTAATAATATTGTCTTCTAATTCATGAACAGAGGATACCGTTTCACTTATTTATATGTATCTCCTTTAATTTCTTTCAGCAATATTTCACAGTTTTCACAAGTCTTTCACTTCTTTGTTTAAATTTATCCCTAAGTATTTTTTGATGATTTGTAAATGGGATTTTTAAAAAAAGTTTTATTTATTGATTTCAGAGAAGAAGGGAGTGGGAGAGACAGAAACATCAAACATCTAACAAAACCTTGTTAGAACTAGTAAAACAAATTCAGCAAAGATACAGGATACAAAATCAATGCACAAAAATCAGTTTTTATACATTAACAACAAAAAAACTGACAACCTGGCCGGTGTGGCTCAGTGGCTGAGTGTTGACCCATGCACCAAAAGGTTACAGGTTTGATTCCTGGTCAGGGCACATGCCCAGGTTGCAGGCTTGATCCCCAGTAAGGGTCAGGCAGGAGGCAGCCAATTGATATTCTTTCTCATTGTTGCTTTTTCTCTCTCCCTTCCTCTCTCTCTTTAAAAAAAAAAAAAAAAATCAATGAAAAAAAATATTTTTTAAAAGAAAAATCTGAAAAGGAAATCAAGAAAATAATCCCAGCCTGGCTGGTGTGGCTCAGTGGGACCCATGAACCAGGCTGTCACAGTTCAATTCCCAGTCAAGGCACACGCCAGGAGTTGCAGGCTCCACCCCCAGTAGAGGGCGTGCAAGAGGCAGCCGATTGATTATTCCTTCTCATCATTGATGTTTCTATCTCTCCCTCTCCTTTCTCTAAAATCAATTTTTTTTAAAACATATAAAATATTTAGTGATTTATATATATGTAAGCTCATGCCATCTGTGAAGAGTTAATTTTATTTTTACTTTTCAGATTTGGAAGCCTTTCTTTCTTTCTTGCCTAACTGCTCTGGCTAGGACTTCCAATACTGTGCTGTATAAAAGTGACGGGAGCAGGCATCTTTGTCTTGTTCCTGATCTTGGAGGAAAAACTTTTAGTTTTTGACTGTTGAGTATGATGTTGGTTGTAGGCTTTTCATATATGGCTTTCATTATGTTGAGGTATGTTCCTTCTATTCCTAATTTCTAAAGTGTTTTTCTCATGAAAGGGTGTTGAATTTTGTCCAATGCTTTTTCTGGCTCCACTAATGATGTGGTTTTTGTCCTTTATCCAAATGGAAATATTTTTAAGTCAAATTGATTTTTGTTTCTTTACTAAGAGCTATGATCTGTATATTCAATACAATCTTATCCTGAGACCAGAAACTACAGAGTTTTAGAGATGATAGGGATCTTAGAAATCAACTAATCCAACTCAGACCCCAAAAGACTTCTCCAATATCACACGGCCAGGAAGAGTTGATACTCCATCCTAGTGAAAAATACATAATTTTTGTATTGGTGCCTTCCCACGTACTTACACATAATTTACCCTACAATACAAGAAATACTTTAAAATATGTCTGAAAATATATGAGTGAGAAGGTGAGTATACATACAGAATATGTGCATCAAAGCAGTGAAAAAAATGGAAACAATCTAAATTGTTAGATTTAGCCGACTGGTAGACAGGTATGACGACCATACAAAAAATACTATACAGCACCTCTTAAGACTGATGTTTTCATTGACATGGTTGTAATTCAGTAAGTGAAAAAAGTAACAAAACTGTATATAAAGTTTGATTCCATTTCAAAATTTATGTGTGTACATACATACATATGCACTTAAAATATCTAGGATTTATACAAAAATGCAAAGTGTTATCATGAATAATAATTCTTATGTGACTTATACTTAGCTACATTTCTAATTTCTGTACAAAGACAATATATTCCAGGTAATTTAATAAAAGATTAATATTAAATAATGTAGAAAATCTCATGTACACATCTTCAAAACAAACAGCTTGACCCTGTAGATAATTCCTAATTACTCACTCATGTATGGTTACTTGTCATGCTATATGAAGAGCAGCTTATGCTCACAGATGGGCTTTCCTCCATTTAATCAATAGTTTGAGTTACATTCCTTTTAGCTGACTCTACCTTCCTTAACCAAAAGTCTTAGGCACTTTCTACAACATTTTCAAGATTAATCTAAAACATCAGCACCCATGCCTCTAGTCAAACTTATTTGAGGTACTCCAAACATCTGAAGGGAATACTGAGTAGTCTGTTTTGATTACCTGTGTCCATTACCAAAGCACTTCCCTTACCAATAAATTAAGTCTGTGTCCAAAAAACTGTGTCCAAAAATATAATCATTTAAAAATCTAAGTTCTCTCCCTTCCCTTAATGGACATTTCAGTTTAACCATTAGTAGGCCGTAAAAGATAGACATCTGTGCAGGTGGGGCGTAGAGAAGCCGCCACAGAGTAAGCAACACATCTATGTGGGAGAGGATTGTGCATGTATATATATGTGAGGGGGATGAAATTACAACAACAACCAAAAAGACACAGGAGTCAGCTTGTAGGAGCTCTTACTAGCCAAATCAGGGATAATCTGAACATGAAAAGAAATAAAAATGGTAATGGATCATAACCCACTGAAAAAAATAGAAATCTTTTGAGTTCATGCTGAGATTTCAAAAAACAAAAACAAAAAAATTAAGTTTAATGAGAAATGGGGATATTTAGAATTTCATAATACCTTCATACAAAATATGAATTACAAATGGGAAGAAGCATAGATTAGAGTGGAGAATTCCGGGAGACATCACCATAATCAAGTGTTCAAAGACAACAGCATCAGTAGTGGAGTGTGAAGAAAACAGTTAATACATCAGCCCTCACACAATCCTCGGAAGAAAGATCTGCATACAAAAATGGTCCACTGTTAACTACTGGGAACTTGGATTTAGAGCAAGCATGTCAAACTCAAAGGCTAACACGGGCCAAATAAACAAGGTTTAAGTTTATGTGGCCGCAAAAAAACAAAAGCTTCAATTTTCATAGAAACGTAGGTTTATTTTGATAGAGACATGCTGAATACAAAGGGCTGAAATAAATGAGTAATCGTTAACATAAAATAATAGAACATTTTAATAAAAATTAATATTTTTTCTTGAACATTAACTTACCAGATACTGAATAACTGCAGAAATTAATAAGCATAATGCAAATAAACCTATTTTTCTTGTTCTCCAAAAGCAAAATATTTCCTGTTGTACACACCAAACGAGTCAGTACAAGACTAATGACGTGGCAATCGGCTGCTAAAATATTCGCTGCTAGTATTAGTGGAGAGAAATGGTACTCCTGCGCCCGTAAGGCGCGTAAGAGAATTGAATGCAACGCGATTATAGTAATCAGTCATTAGCGAACATTGTAGTTCATTATTAATAATTATGTATAACAGGATATTATAAAAATTAAGTGACATTTTTATTAAAACGTTTCTTACATGCCATTATACTGGGTGGGCCGCAAAAATATTCACTGTGGGCCACATGCAGCCCGTGGGCTGTGAGTTTGACATGCTTGATTTAGAGAGTAGTCCCACCATTCCCTAAATGAGAAGGGGGTCTCAATGTGAAACTGTTCAGACAAACAATATGGTTTATGTAGAACACTGGAGGGGTTACGTGTGTCTTCAGTGTGACTCCTTTAGAAAGGACAAAACACTTGGGAGCTTGCCTAGCTTTCCTTGCTGAATGTGCTTTGTCACCTTCCCCTGTAATAAATCTTAGCTGTGAACATGAGAGTTATGCTGAGTCTTTCTAGCAACTACCAAATCCAGGAATGGTCTTGGGGAAACCCAATAGAAGACAAATCAAAACCGTGTGCTACTCAACAGAATACAATAAGAACACAGCATCACTTCTGTAAGATTCCCCACCCCAAATACATAACCTAAACCAAATTTTAGAAAACATGAGATGAACCCAAAGAGGGACTTCCTATGTAATTATTAATCCGCAATTTTGAAAAGTGCCAAGATTACTAAAGTCAAGAAAAGACTAAGGAACGGTTCCGAATGTGAAAGACCAAAGGGACGTGAATACTAAATGCAATGTGTGATTCTAGACTGGATCCTCTTTTCTCAAAAGGGCATTATTGGGACATCTGGTGATACTAAAGTCAGATCTACAATAACAGTTACATGTCAGCATTACTTTTCCTGACTTGGATGGATAAGGTACATTGGCAAATTTCCCTATTGGTAGGAAACAGCTACTAAAATGTCCAGGATCATGACATCACACCAAGACCTTAGTTTCAAATGGTTTAGGATATAAAAGCATTCTTGCTACTCTTCTTGGAACTTTTCTCTCTGAGTCTGAGATTGTCTAAAAATACAGAGTAAAATAACAAGGATGATGATGTGGGTACCATTCCTTGATACCCACTCCCATCTTTAGAATGATGTACTATGAGAAGGTACAAAATCCTGTGTAGGAATTGCAGAAACTAGACCTCACCAAGAAAAAAGTTTACATAATCAAGAAAGCTTCCAAGCCAAATACTTTAACTGTACTGGTTCATGATTATAAAACAACTAGAGGCCCAGTGCACAAAATTCGTGCACGGCAGGGGGGAGGGGTCCCTCAGCCCAGCGTGCACCCTCTCCAATCTGGGACCCCTCGAGGGATGTCCAACTGGGCTGTCAGATATCCCTCTCACAATCCAGGACTGCTGGTTCCCAACTGCTCGCCTGCCTGCCTTCCTGATTGCCCCTAACTGCTTCTACTCCCCTGACAGCCTGATTGATGCCTAACTGCTCCCCTGCCAGCCTGATTGCCCCCTAACTGCCCTCCTCTGCAGGCCTGGTCACCCCTAACTGCCCTCCCCTGCAGGCCTGGTCACCCCCAACTGCCCTCCCCTGCTGGCCTGGTCCCCCCCAACTGCTCTCCCCTGCAGGCCTGGGTCCCCCGCAACTGCCCTTCCCTGCAGGCCTGGTCGCCCCCAACTTCCCTCCTCTGCCAGCCTGGTCACCCCTAACTGTCCTCCCCTGCAGGCTTGATCGCCCCCAACTGCCCTCCCTTGCAGGCCTGGTCCCTTGCAGGCCTGGTCCCTCCCAACTGCCCTCCCCTGCTGGCCTGATCGCCCACAACTGCCCTCCCTTGCAGGCCTGGTCCCTCCCAACTGCCCTCCCCTGCTGGCCATCTTGTGTCCACATGGGGGCAGCCATCTTTGACCACATGGGGGCAGCCATCTTGTGTGTTGGAGTGATGGTCAATTTGCATATTACTCTTATTAGATAGGATAGAGGCCTGGTACACAGGTGGGGGCCGGCTGGTTTGCCCTGAAGGGTGTCCCGGATCAGGGTAGGGGTTCCCGTAGGGCATGGGGCAGCCTGGGCAAGGGGCCTGTGGTGGTTTGCGAGCCGGCCACGCCCCCCGGTGACCCAAGCAGAAGCCCTGGGATCTGGGATTTATTTATCTTCTATAATTGAAACTTTGTAGCCTTGAGCGGAGGCCAGGGCAGGCCAGGAAGTTTGGCTTCCTCCATTGCCAGGGAAACCCAAGCCTCCTGCTTGCTCCGTGGCAGCAGCCATTTTTGTTGGGATTTATTTATCTTCTATAATTAAAACTTTGTAGCCTTGAGTGGAGGCCAGGGCCGGCCAGAGCGGGCGGAAAGCTTGGCTTCCTCCATCGCCGGGGAAACCCAAGCCTCCTGCTCGCTCCATGGCCGGCTGCCATCTTGGCTGGGTTAATTTGCATACTCACTCCTGATTGGCTCGTGGGCATGGCTTGTGGGCGTAGCGGAGTGATGGTTAATTTGCATGTTTCTCTTTTATTAGTGTAGATCATTAAGTGCAGAAAAATCACTGAGGTTAGAGTTGATTATCATTTATCTAGTAAATTAATAAGTCTTAACTGTTGGTGATAAAATTAAGAATTTTTATTCAGTGTAAATTTTCATAGATCACTTTCAGCTAGAAAAGCCCATCTACAACATCTACTGCCAAAGAATCACTGAAAAATTCCAAAAACACAAAATTACCGTTTGTGTGCTTCCTGTTTGCTGCGACATTCTTCACAGTAGTATTTATATTCACTGCATAGAGTTTCTGTGTTGCTAAAACCCCTGTGTAAAATTCAAAATAAATTTATTTTGTCTATACCAGAAAATCATGTATTCATTTAGAAATACTCTAAAGATATTCATTAAAATTCATGATGAATAACTACTCTTACCTTAAACAGTGAGTAATTGAAGTATTTTGTTCCACATCAACAGAAAGGTCTAAAAAATCTTCATCTTTGCTGCTTATCTATAAAAAATAGTAAATTATCTTTGATTTTTTTTTGTAAACCACTGTTCCAAAATGATATAATTAAATGCATTCTAATATTAGTAGTATGTATATAAAGCATCCTTTTTCCCCAAGTTCAAAAGAAAAGAACTTGATTTGGATTATTCAAAAGAACACTGAATAAATAACTCTCATTACCTGTGACTGATTCTCTTACTGGCAAAGGCTAGTATGTATGAAATGCCATTATTTTCCAAAGTCTTTGTAAAGCATGAAACAAACTGTACCATATGCACCAATTCTTAAAAAACATAAGCAGGCCAAGAATGAATGAGAATGCTTGGCAAAGGACATGATACCTGTATAGTTTTATCATTTAAGAAAATAATTTAGCCCAAAATGCCAAATCCCAGTCTTCATCTATGACCTTTTATTTCTAAAAAAAAAAAAAAAAAAAAAAAAAAACTAATATAAAATTCTGTTTGAATTATGGGCAAATCACCTTATAAAAATGATTACTTATTCATTTGAATTGGATTAGACCAGAACTTTAGACATCAATTTTCCTTGCTATTTTCTCCTTCAGTGACTTCATGTCCAAGGTGACCATACAATAGGAGAAAAGCCTGACTCAGTTCCCGTGTCTCTCACCCACAATAACTATACACCCAATCCAATAAATGCTTTTCTGTTTCAACTGCATCGTTATAAGCTCAGAGTAATTAGCTTGTGACATTATACAACTATATATATATTAGATCCTTGTGCAAATATGAGTAAACAGGAGTATGTGTATGCAGTGTAAGCTAACTCATCTGGGTCTTGAAAGATTCAGTGAAAGAAGTGGGGGAAGAAGGGGGAGAAAGACAAGTAACAGAGGAAAGAGATTATGATGTGTTTTAAAAAATAATTAGCCTGGTGTTGTAGGAAAGTGGGTAGTGTGATAAGAGATAGTATGGGAGAGGCAGGCTAAAGCCAGATCAGGCAGGGCTGTATATCAGATCAGCTTTGTATCAGATCAGACAGGCCCAAAGAGAAATAAAGATGAAGGAGTATGGTGTTTCTCAAAATGAGGTTTGTGGTTCTCAGACACTGCCTTAGGAGTCTTCATCTTAAATTTTCGTTTTTATGGTAACAAAAAAAATTTGACATAAGGATGCTCTGGATCATCTGGATATATCTGAGTTACTTATGTTTGTGTTCACAGTTAATTGTGTTGGTGCCAGGTGATTGCTAAGTGGGGCCGTACTTAACTTTTAAGTGTTTGTAAACATGTCTGGTTATTGTTGGGCAATGTGAGGTCAGACCCGGCATGTGGGAGATACAGGTCTAAAACTAAGTGAACCAGTCTAACTGGGAAATCGTTAGCACAGGTGGTGATGAAATGGAACATAACCTTCCCAATACAGAGTGAGAGGCAGTCCAAAATGAAACTCTGGAGGATACTTACCTGAAAAGGATAAATGAAAGAAGGAAAGACAAGTAATGAGAGCAAGAAAGAAGCATCACAAAACAGAGAAGAACACCAGAAGGGGGTGTTGTTACAGAAAGAAACCAGCCTCCTACCAACTAGGAGAGTAACAACTGCATCACTAAAATCTGCCATACAAGCACTGCCTTCTCCAGAAGCCCATCCAAACCTTCCCAAATGCTTCCCACTCCTACCTGGATTAGGTCTACTGTTCTCTGGCTCCATGGCCTCTTACACTGCACTGGAACTGCCTGACTAGTTGTTGAGTGGACATCAATACCCTATGAGCATCCTGAGACCAGAAATCATGTCTTATTCATCTTCCCCCAACCTCTACCCATCTTTTACCTGGCATAGTTAGTATTTAAATATTTGTGCAAAACTAAATGAAGTTTGGTACTAATGAACATCTCCTGAATCTGCAAAATTACATCTTAGATTATGAGCAAATATTCTCAATTCCCTTCATTCATGGAAGACTATCGACAAATATATATTATAGACCACAGGGAGGTCCTAGTGAAGAATGGGTAAACAGATCACTATCCACACATTACAAATCAAATTAATAGATATTTGAGCACTAATAAGGATGGCTGATATAACTTTCTCCCCATCTCCCAATATCCCCAGTCTACAAAATAAACTTCAAAGTCCTTAGCAGAGCATCCCAAAGACCTCCACATAGATTCTCAAATCTACCTTGCCAGTCTCACCTATTACTTCATTGCTCAACATACTAAACAAATTCAATTCTTTTCTATCTCAATGAAGAAGGTTGAGTTATATATATCTTCTAACACAGACCAAATTCTATTATACTAAACATCAAGCAACTGCCAAATTCTCTAATTTACAACTACTATTCCAAATGAAATATTGCTCAAATAATTTGTCAATGTTTCCTGAAGCTTAGAATTCAGTTACAATAAAAAAAATTCTTTATAAGATACATCAAAAAACTCATGTTAAAATAATTGAAGTTGAGACAGAAAGGGGGAGGGGGCAGGCAGAAGAGGATAAAGAGGGTATAAATTATGATGGAAGGAGACTTGAATTAGGGTGGTAAATACACAATACAACATACAGATGATGTATTATAGAATCGTACAACTGAAACTATATAATTTTATTAACCAATGTCACCCCAATTCAGAAAAAAACTGAATTTGATTAGATTGAATAAAAATGAGTACTAAATTGAATCCCCAACATCAAACATTGACCACTCAAAGCCATTACTGCAATTAACTGATGGTTGCAGCAAACAGAGCACACCACCAAAGATACCCTTACTCTAACTCAAAAACATCTTTGCAGGCTGTTAATGTACCAGTATTTAAGCATTAAGTCATGCCTCTTTAACTTGAAAGTGGCTCACCAATACAAATTTATTTAGAAAAGGAAATTTTATTTATTTATTACTATTATGTTCTTCATTAATTAAAGTCACAGTATTGACAATGATCATTCTGCAAATGCCAAGTTTATAGTTTAAAAAATTAATACATAAACACTCAATAGATCACTCATTGGTGTGTGTTATGATTTTTTTTTTCCAAACAAATGGTGTTAGAACAACTTGACATCTACATGCAAAGGAAAAATATCTAGACGTCGATCTTATACCTTTCACAAATTATAAAATGTAAACTATGAAACTCCTAAAAGATTAACATAGGAGAAAATCTAGATGACCTTGAGTTTGGTAAAAACTTGTTAGATACAACACCAAAAGCATTTCAAGAACGCCAACAGTATTTCCATGAAGGAAAAAACTGGACTTTACTAATATAAAAATCTTAAAACTGAAATATTAAAAACTTCTGATCTGCCAAAGACATTGTTAAAAGAATGAGAAGATAGACGGCAGACTGGGAGAAAATATTTGCAAACGACATATCTAATAAAGAAGTGGTATCCAAAATACACAAAGAACTCGTAAAACTCAACAACATGAAAACAACCCTATTTTAAAAATAGGAAAAATAGGTGTGCAGACACCTCACCACAGAAGATATACAGATGGCAAATAAGCACAAGAAAAGATGCTCCTCATCAGCCACTGGGGCCTTGGCAAGTGGGTATTTTTCCCTCTTCAAGACAGTATGTTTAATCTTTATTCCAACCTTAAACAATAAATATAACTGTAAAAGAGGAAAAAAATAATATACCTCCCTGACCTGTAATTTTCTTATGAGCTGAACTAATACATGATTTCCAGACAAGGGTCTATGGCCTTCTGAAATGAAACAAAATCAAACAGCTCTGCAGTATTTTTCTGTCACTGCAAGTGTTCACAAAAGCAGTATTATGAAAATGTATATTCTTTTTTTATTCCGTTTTAAAAATAATTATTTATTTGTGAAAGTATTACATATGTCCCCCTTTTTCCCCCTTGACTCCCTCCAGCCTGCCCCCCCGCCCCCGTCCCGCCGCCCCCAGGGCTTCATCACCCCATTGTCTGTGTCCATGGGCCATGTATATACGTATGCATGATTACCTCCCACCCACCCACCCTCCTCTACCTTCCCTCCAAGATTCTGCCCTTCGTTCAATGCTTCCATGTCGAGGGATTCTTTTCACCTAACAAGTCCATCTTTAACATTTATCCTACACCTAAGAATTACAGCTTCCAAGTTTATCTCTCATACTTATCCTCAAAGAACTTTTACGATAATGAATTAAATGTTTTTGTATACAAACTGTTAAAATATACTTACAGTTTCACAAGTAAGACATCTGGTTTCATTAGTTAATGTTCCCTGAAAAATCTCATGAACCCATGTTGGGTCTGGTGTGCTGTTGTTGTTCTCACTGTCAATGTTACCATTCGGGAGACGGCCATTTTGTTTTTCCTGCTTTCTCTCTTCTTGTAATATGTCAGCAATTGTATTTAGTAGGTAATTTAAAAACTCATGGGCATCTTGCTGCATGTAGTTGTCAAAAAGCTCTAAAAATAGAAATATATTAGAGAATTATTTCAGAATTAATAACTTCATTAAAAAGCTAACTTTAAAAAAGAATAGTATTCCATCAGAACTAAGTAAAAATGTTTGGTAGTGTTAGTAATTTACAAGAAATAAATACCTTTCACATCTAAAAATTATGACTGAATTTGGAGACATAAAGTTAAGATGAATGAGAATCTTTTAAAAAAAATACTAACTCATCCATGAGGAAAGGGCAAAACCTATCCTCATATGTTTAACATAATGTACTGGGAAGACAAAAAACAATTGCTTTTTATTAGCTCATCTAATTTATTAGCCCACAAATATTACAACATGGCACGTTTTTAAGAAGGTGGACAACCTCTTGCCGCTGTCAAGCCAAATGCATAAAAATCACACGGAAAGTATGTCAAAATTATAAATGACTGGGCCATACATCCCACAGATTTTGATTTAGTAAGTCAGAGATGAGGCCTGCAACCTTGACTTCCCAACGCTCTTCCAGGTGACTCTGATGTTTACTGAGGTTTAAGAAATAATGATATCAAGAATTATCTATTTAATATAGATAATCTCCAAAGACTCTTCCAAATGTGAGATGTTATAACTCCAGGAAATATTCCCTGCAGTTATACAAATGAGTAATTATAATGGAAACTAGAGGCCCGGTGCACGAAATTCATGCACGGAGGTGGGGGGAGGTGTCCCTCAGCCCAGCCTGCACCCTCTTCAATCTGGGATCCCTCTCACAATCCAGGACTGCTGGCTCCCAACTGCTCACCTGCCTGCCTTCCTGATTGCCCCTAACCGCTTCTGCCTGCCAGCCTGATCACCCCCTAATCACTCCGCGGCCAGCCTGATTGGTGCCTAACTGCTCCCCTGCCAGCCTGTTTGCCCCCAACTTCCCTCCTCTGCCGACCTGGTCACCCCTAACTGCCCTCCCCTGCAGGCCTGGTGCCTCCCAACTGCCCTCCCCTGCTGGCCATCTTGTGGTGGCCATCTTGTGTCCACATGGGGGCAGGATCTTTGACCACATGGGGGCAACCATATTGTGTGTTGGGAGTGATGGTCAATCTGCATATTACTCTTTGATTAGATAGGATAGAAGCCTGGTGCATGGGTAGGGGCCAGCTGGTTTGCCCTGAAGGGTGTCCTGGATCAGGGTGGGGGTTCCCTTGGGGCGTGGGGCGGCCTGAGCGAGGGGCCTGTGGTGGTTTGCAGGCCAGCCACGCCCCCTGGCAACCCAAGCAGAGGCCCTGGTATCTGGAATTTATTTACCTTCTACAACTGAAACTTTGTAGCCTGGAGCGGAGCCAAGCCTCCTACTCACTCCGAGGCCGGCAGCCATTTCTGTTGGAGTTATTATCCTTCTATAATTGAAACTTTGTAGCCTTAAGCGGAGGCCTGGGCTGGCCAGGGTGTGCGGAAAGCTTTGCTTCTTCCATTGCCGGCAGCAACCCTAGCCTCTCTCTCTTTCCAGCTCCGTGGCTGCCACCATTTCTGTTTGGATTTGTTTACCTTCTATAATTGAAACTTTGTAGCCTTGAGTGGAGGCTTAGGCCGGCAAGGGCAGGCAGAAAGCTTGGCTTCCTCCATTGCCTGGGAAACCCAAGCCTCCCTCCTGCTCTCTGTGGCTGTAGCCATCTTGGTGGGGTTTATTTGCATATTCACTCCTGATTGGCTAGTGGGTGTGGCTTGTGGGTATAGTGGAGGTATGGTCAGTTTGCATATTACTCTTTTATTAGAGAGGATACTGATAGTTGCTAACAGTAAGTGTTCTATCCTGTCCTTGACATTATACAATTCTAAAATTGAAGAATAAGAACTTTAGGTGGAATCTCGTTTGATCTTAAGAATCCTATGATATTGTTATTGACATTATTTTACAAATAGGGAAATGGGATCAGAGAGGATAAACTCAACACTGCCAGGAAATGGCAGAGCCAATATTCAGACCAGGCAGTTGAACTCCACCAAGCTGCACACAAAGCTTACAGTGGGAGCCTTGCACTCAGAGCACCTGCAGCTTAGTCAACAGTATGCA